>NC_091077.1:103837500-105037500 GCF_032405125.1 Capricornis sumatraensis | reverse complement strand
TTTCCCCATCTATTTCCCATGAAGTGATGGGACCAGATGCCATGATCTTCGTTTTCTGAATGTTGAGCTTTAAGCCAACTTTTTCACTCTCCTCTTTCACTTTCATCAAGAGGCTTTTTAGCTCCTCTTCACTTTCTGCCATAAGGGTGGTGTCATCTGCATATCTGAGGTTATTGATATTTCTCCCGGCACTCATTATTACTTTATTACTTTATTATTTAGGCTGCCTCGTGATTATCCCAGGGGTAAACTGAGAAAACATTTAGCACATTAACCAAGTAGGGCTAGTATAAGAAAACAGAACTAAGAAACAAAACAATTTCAAAAGTATTTTGAAACAAAGTTAATGTCAAATGACACACTAAGGAAGTTCTCATTGTGAAGAATTTTAAAGTTGGTTGAATATTCATACACTTATTTATGGTGCGTGTGTGTGTGTACACGAGATACTGACATTTTAAAGGGGTGATGACCTTCAAAGCCTTAATCCTTCTCCTCCCCCATGGAACTTTGCTGCAATTAGAGATATCCCAGTGAAAAGGTAAGGTGAGATGAAAGACAGTGTTTGATATTATACGAAACCCTCCAGAGTGGGTAACTGTTATGGTCATTCATATGCTTTATAACTTGGCTACATTACATTTCTCAAAAAGTTCTCTGTATGGTAACATAAACTTAGATTAAATAATATAACAGGAATATTTAAATACAAATGAGTTTAAGATAGTGATTAGAATAAATGTGTGAAGTTAAAGATATACAGAAAGTTTTTTCATGAGTGGACAGGGAAGCCTGGCGTGCTTCAGTCCATGGGGTCGCAAAGAGTCGGACACGACTATGCGACTAAACTGAACTGAACTGAAAACATTTGTTAAGTTTGCCAAGAATATCAGTTTTATACAGATAGGATTCATCTAACTTTAGGTGACAACAGGATTCATCTAGTAATGAGCTAGATTGCGAACTGCTGCTGAAGATTTGGGGTAATATAGTTTGGGCAGCAAAACAGTATCTTTCTTTCAGCGGCCTGATAACACCTCTGCTAGGTTCACGCTTGGCAAGGACTTTCTGGAGAACTTGCAAGTTTAAAAATTCACTGTGCGTATGTGCTAAGTTGCTTCGGTCATGTCTGACTCCTTGCGACCCTGTGGACCGCAGCCCTCCAGGCTCCTCTGTCCATGAGATTCTCCAGGCAAGGATACTGGAGTGGGTTGCCGTGCCCTCCTCCAGGGGATCTTCCCGACCAGGGATCAAACCTGCTTCTCTTGCAACCCCTGCATTGCAGGCAGATTCTTTATCACTGAGCCACCAGGGAAACCCAAATATTAATACATGCTCATTTTACACAGAACTTCCAAAAACCCTTTAACCAGATAAATCCTGTTCTTGCTCAATGTATTTGTGCACGTCCTGTTATTTTATTTAAAAAATTGGAATCACGATTGTCCCATTTTGCTGTTTATTTATTGATCACCTTTCCATGTCACTTTATAATTCTTCTTTATATCATTTTAATTATGCCATTGTGTGTTTCATTTTTTATTTGAAGTAGCATGCACTGTTGGACATTTAGTTGTTTTCTAAAGGTTTACTATTATAAGTATGTTTAAACAAGTCTTCCTACAGAAAATCTTTATAGACCCCCGTGCTTATTTCCTAGCAATGAACTTGCTGAATCCACAGTTATGTACATTTTTAAGTATTTTGATTCCAACTGCTAAATTGCCTACCGAAACAGTTTGACATTCTTTCTGATCATCAGGCAATTTTTTTTCTTGTCAATAGAGAAAAGAATTTGGGGGAAAGTAGCATAAAACTTAGGCTAGAATGAAAGTTAAGGGACGGTACAAAAATTAAAACTTTGTTAGAGGCATTGGTCTGCTTAGAACATGTTGTAATAAAGGTTGTTACCATTTTTCGGGTATTTACTATGTGCCAAGCACTGTGCTAAATGCTTCACATATTTCGTCCCATTTAACCCACATTTCAGCCCTATGAGATACAGTTATTCCTTTTTATTCCAGCTGAGATATCGAGGCATGCATGCATTAACTGAGTTACTAAATGTCACACAAAATCACTTAGCCAGGATTTGAACACAGTTCAATTTTGAACACAGAACACAGTGAAGTTCACCTGAAAAGTATATGCTCTTAACCAATACACTCCTTATTCTCTTGGCTATTGTGAAAGGGCTTGAGTAATATAGGTAACTTATAGTACTAGATGAACTAGGCATGCTCGTGTCAAAGGGGGTGAATGGAACCCCAGAATAGCAGAAATACCACTGACAGTAGCTTTGCCCAGGACAACCCTGCTATTGTTCAGAGGCTCAGTCATGTCCAAATCTTTCAGACCCTATGGACTGCAGCATGCCAGGCTTCCCTGTCCTTCACCAACTCCTAAAACTTGCTCAAACTCATGTTCATAGAACTGGTGATGCCATCCAACCATCTCCTCATCTGTTGTCCCCTCTCCTGCTTTCAATCTTTCCAGCATCAGGGTTGTTTCAAATGAGTCAGTTCTTCACATCAGGTGGACAAAGCATTGGAGTTTCAGCTTCAGTCCTTCCACCGAATATTCAGGATTGATTTCTTTTGGAATTAACTGGTTTGATCTCCTTAGAGTCCAAGGGACTCTCAAGAGTCTTCTCCAATACCACAAATCAATAGCATCAATTCTTCAGTGCTCAGCTTTCCTTATGGTCTAACTCTCACATCCACACATGACTACTGGAAAAACCATAGCTTTGACTATATTGACCTTTGTTGGCAAAGGAATATCTCTGCTTTTTAATATGCTGTCTATGTTTGTCATAGCTTTTCTTCCAAGGAGCAAGCATCTTTTAATTTAATGGCTGCAGTCACCACCCACAGTGATTTTGGAGCCCAAGAAAATAAAGTCTCTCACTGTTTTCATTTTTCCCCATCTGCTTGTCATGAAGTCTTGGGACCAGATGCCATGATCTTCATTTTTTTGAACGTTGTTTTAAGCCAGCTTTTTAACTCTCATTCTTCCATTTCCATCAAAAGGCTCTTTAGTTCCTCTTTGCTTTCTGCCATAAGTGTGGTGTCATCTGCATATCTGAGGTTATTGATATTTTCCCCAGCAATCTTGGTTCCAGCTTGTGCTTCACCCAGCCTGGCATTTCTCATGATGTATTCTGTATATAAGTTAAATAAGCAGGGTGACATTATACAGCCTTGACGTACTCCTTTCCCAATTTTGAACCAGTCTGACGATGTAAATTAGAGCTAATCTTCAAAACCTGAGTTCATAATCTGTCAGTTGGATTGCTCACTGCTGACCGCTGTGTCTGTGTGGAATGTGCAAGATTCAAAGTCAATAAGCAATAACAGTGTACTGTCACTGAGTTTACTCTCAATGTAAACAAAGCATCTTGGAGGCCAGGAAGAGATGCTTAACCTTGTATCTATGTTCTGCAAGTCTTCTCTGAGGTGATGGTTAGAATGTGTCACTTAATGAAAGAGCTAGTATGTTGGTTGGGATTACTGGCAATGGAAATGAATTCTTATCATAGCTGGTCTGATTATTAAGGTTGCTGATAAGTGACATTTCATGTAACTTGCTAATAAGCATAGGAGTCTGAGAATTTCACCATGGTTTTCCTAGCTTGGAGTTAAATAAATGTTCTTTTCTTCTCTTCCATTTTTTCCCCACCCCTTCATTCCCACTGCCACCACTTTCCTTGGATTATATATTAGATTCTTTGGAGAATGGTTTACGGTATTTAGCTTGAATGAAAAAAATCTTGTGTTTGAATATAGTAAAATAAATATCCAGCTGTCAGCACATACCTTTATGAAAGTCACTTAGAGTGAGTAGAACCTTGGCATGTAACAAATATTTTACCCAAAGAACATATCATGTCTCCTTATCAGCTGCTACTTGATATGCTTTTTAAAATATAAACCAGACACTGAAAATGAAAAATTGAATGTCTTAAATTGTTTTTAGACACACCACCCCCAGAAGATAATTTGTGCTTATTTAGCTTTAAACTTGTTAAATTGTAACTTGAAGTGTGCTATTAGTTTTGAGCATCTGCCAGTCATTAAGTGCTTTCGTGGCCAATATTTCATATCTTTGAAACCTGCCTTTGAGTTCACTAATCGTTTGATATGTGGTGGCAGCAGCCACAGAATGAAAAAAAGCAAATGTGAACGAGTTTAATGTGCGTAGTTTATCTCAGGGCTAAAAACGCTCTGAGGCCAGCTGGCCTCTCAATGCATTCTTTGTCTTCTGGTGTTTTCATGATGACAATTACGCTGATTTTGCTTGATTCTTTAAAAACGGATCATATATGTATATTTATATTATATGTGTATTTCATGCAATCAAGACTGCTTGCCATGTGTCCACCTTAACACCCCCTCGTCTGCTTCTCTTGTAGTGACTGCGGGTCTATGCTCTCCTTTATTGGATATCACCTTTTCAAGATTAGTAAAATCTGCTCTAAACTGGGGCTTCCCAGGTGGCTCAGTGAGTAAAGAATCGACCTGCCATGCAGGAGACACAGGAGATGTGGGTTCAGTCCCTGGGTCGGGAAGATCCCCTGGAGGAAGAATGGCACCCCACTCCAGTATTCTTGCCTGGGAAATCCCAAGGACAGAGGAGCCTGGTGGGCTACAGTTCATGCATTGCAAGGGGCCAGACGTGTCTGAGCGACTAACACTCTAAATTGAGAAAGCTCATAATGAACTTGAGGGTTCCACTGTTCTAAATGTTAATAGGAGGTGAGCAGGTTTGCTTTAATCCCAGAGCAACTCAGCCCAGGTGGCCATAAGCTCTCTGGAGCTCTTCTGGGATCAGCCTTATAGACTGGTTCTCGCAACAGCAAACTCTGTCCAAATAGGGCCTTTGTTTCTCTTATTCTCCTCTTCATCTTTGTACTTAGCACTGAGCCTGTCACTCTATGTGTTTGTGGATGAATGAACTGTAATTTCTATAAACTTATTTAACTGTGTTATCCTTGTAATTTTTCTAATTAATTATACATGACATGCTAGCAGGAAGTCCAATTATCTTCATTTTAATGACTTCCCCTGAACTTCTGATTTGTTCAAAAACTTCAGGAACATATTTAATTGGAAGTGGGTGGGTAAAACATTGCTTTTGAAAGTTGGTATGGTAAGAGCATGAGCAACTACAAAGGCTGCCTTTGCGGACACAGAATGAGCGGAGAATGGTCACGTGGAGAGCTGGGGACAATGGCTTCCCTCTGCCGCTGCTCAGGGCACAGTGGTACCTCACTCTGATGCCAGAATTATAGCTTCTATTATTATTTCATCTTCCTAAATGAAGCCATTTGTCCTTCAAGCAAAACCATTATCCCAGAGTGTTTAGGTCTATAAAAATTCCATCAGTAGCCACACAAGTAAGCTACTATGTAGCCTGAGGTGCCCAGGTTTCCAGACCCAATTTCAAGTTTTCTGAGTAGATTTTGATCTTTGTATTTTAGGGTCTTTTTCTGCCAGGAAACTCCTATCAGGTTGTGCTGGTTCACTTCCTGGTCTCTTTCACCGTTGGTTCCTCCTCCCCCTAAAGGATCTGGACTCGTTCTGCAGACCGACAGAGGGTCATCTCTGTGTCTGCCTTGAATACTGTCTTTGCCTCTCCTCTCGTAAAGGCAAGACTAACATGCTCCAGGGGCTTCCCAGGCGGCCCCAGTGGTAAAGAACCTGCCTGCCAGTGTGGGAGCTGTAAGAGACACAGGTTCAATCCCTGAGTGGGGAAGATCCCCTGGAGGACAGCATGGCAGCCCACTCCAGTGTCCTTGCCTGGAGAATCCTATGGACAGAGGAGCCTGGTGAGCTACAGTCCACAGGGTCGCACAGAGTCAGACACGCCTGGAGCAACTTAGCAACCAATATGCTCCAAGGAGACTCAATTTTGGGCCAGTGAAAAGGCCTGATGATTTTTTAAGTGCCCGTTTCATGAGAAGTCTAGTTTATCTCTCCTTTTACAGCTGCCCTGTCAGCGAATGAATGCCATATTTAAGTAGGACCTTTTGAGAAGGCGCATCTCTTTGCACAATTGTGCAAAATTTTTCAGAATACAATAGTACACATACATTATAAGGAGACACATATTTGGAAAGTGATGCATTTTTTCACCAAGTCTCACTCTTTCTTTAAGATCTGTATCCAGCCACTTCCTTTTTGCTCTTCCTTATTAGTTTCATCTTCCCCCAGGTACCATCCTCCTGACCTTCAAGTACTCTGTGCCTCTTCAGCTGGTGGTCTCACATTGACAGCTGTCCCCTTTTGTGTACGTCCTGTGTCTGCAGCTGGATTAAGCACCCAAGAGCAGAGCTTTCCTCAGCTTCCTTTTCTGCTTGTGCTCTGGTTATTATTCCTCATTCACAGGGATCGCTGAATATGTGCTTGATAACAGTGACTTTGGTGGCAGTGTTCATGCACTGAGGCTGGAAGAGAGACTTTCTGAGCTGTAATGTGCTAAACAAACAAACAAACAAAACCCAACAACCTGCAGGAAGATTCAAAGCAAGCTTCTCCAGGATTGACAGGGACTTGGGAAAACCTTTGCACTGATCTAGAAACTATCTCTTCCTTACAAGGATGCTGATGAGAGCTTCCCTTATTCTGTTGTCTGAAGAGTCTATATGTAGCTGAAATTTAGTAAACGGGGGAGTGAAAATGGTCATTCTCAAAATATGATCTGTTGATTCAGAGCATTAGCATTACCTGGGAGCTTGTTGGAAGAGGAACCTTTTGGATCCCACCTTAGACTTCACTGAATCAGATATTAAGCAAGAGTCCGGGTATTTCCCATGGAAGAAGTTGGAGAAGCAGTGGTCTAAACATCCAACACACATCCCTTTATCTCTCTGGCCACATATACGTAGTTACTGGCTCTCTTTAAGCCTGATATTTACAGATTTACTTCTAAGTATTTTATCTTCAAGAGAAATGCTTTTGACCTGTCTTTTGTACACAGCGTGTTCATCTTTTTTTCCTAAGGATTCATCAGGATAAAAGGAGAAAAATGAAATGCAATATAATTTAAATAATATGAAAGAAAATTATTGCTGCTTATACTGTGTTTCATTGTAGAATTCAATATGTTACTCAAAAGGTCAAAGAATTACACATCTAATACATCCCCTAATGTTCTAAGGAATGATAATGAAACTGTCCAGAAACCAATTTGAATACTATGGGCTGCCATTTAATCAAAGAAACTTCGATAAGGTAAGACTTTGTGTAATGGGTAGGCAAAACATTTCTTATTAAAAATTCATTATCTGCTCAAATTAACCAAATGTCTTCATTCATGCTTTTTAGCATCAGTTTAACTTTTTAATTTCTATAATGGTTTCTTCCAGAAAGGTGAAGTTGGGGTTTCTCATGAACTTAAGGGAAACTTATTTTGAAGCTGTATGGCAAAGTATCTTCTGTATGGCATGGCTCACAAGAAGTAACATTATTCAGTTCATTGGATAACATTGAAGTAACATTATTTAATTTATTGAATAACATTGAAGTAACATTATTCAACCATATTCAGAAAAAACTTCCTCTAAAGCATATATAATAGGGAAAGATTTCTAATAGGAATTTAGTATACTAATTAGTATAATAAAATTAATCTTCAAATAATTGTCATTCTTAACTAAACTTCATACTATAATACAAGTTAAACCATGACACCTGCCCTCTGGCAGATTGAACTTGAACACAACATTTCTGTGGGCATAAACTGAAAGACTGTGTCTCTTAAAATACTATCACCTCTTCCCCCTGAAAAAGAATTCCACTTAACAGTGAATTAATTTTCTAGAGTCAGAACATGTGGAACGAAAAGGACGTTTAAAATTAAGTGTCACCTCTAAAGATTCTACTCTATTTTCAGTAAATAAAGTTGAGTCAATTTCCAAAACAACAATTTGGTAGTGATATTATGTAAGTATATTGTCATGAAATTTGGATAAATTTTTACTCACAGCAGCCAGGTAACTCATAGCTATTGATAGATAATTATTTAGTTTCTTAGTGAACTGGCAGATTATGAATAGGTAGGTGCTTAATTAATGGTTTGGGGAGTTTTTATTGTAGTGACTTGGGTCACTGCAATAATCAGGTTGAAAATTCATGTATTCACTCATTAGTGCATTCACCCTATGTATCACACACTGCTATATTTAGAAACCATTGGGTCAGACTGTGATATCTCATCGTTTTTGAAGGACTTTGTGATACACAACCTCAAATTGCTTTCCAGAAATGTTTTAAGAAACTCTCCTACATCAGAATATGAGGGACCATCACTCAGAATTACCACTAGTGTGGGTTTAACAGATAAAAACATGCTAACATATTATGGCTTATATTGGAGTTAAATACTTTTATATCATTTTCACTATTCATATTTCATATTTTGTACAATATTTATTTTTTCATTTTTCAGTAAAATATTTTTCCCAGTCCATAACTGTTTTATCATTTGTTTTTATTTTATTATACTTTTAACCAGAATTTTAAACATTTGCCTATTATATATGATAACACATACTAATTTTTCAACCAATTTCTTTTTACTATTGACATCACAATCCTATCCCATTTATTAAAATTTGGGTTATTACTGTATGAATAGATAAATGCTAAATGACTTTTTAAGAAATTAAGAAAGAAAAACTGAAAAGAGAATTATAATATGATATAGCAATCCCACTCGGATATATATCCGGAAAAGACAAAAACTCTAATTTGAAAAGACGTGTGCACCTCACTGTTCATAGCAGCACTGTTGAAAATAGCCAAGACAGGAGCAACCTAAATGCCTATCAACAAATGAATGGATAAGGAGGATGAGGAGTATACAGACACACACAGAGACACACACTCAGGACCATTCCTCAGCCATACAAAGGAAATAACGCCTTTTGCAGAAACATGGATGGACTTAAAAATTATCACAATATGTAAATCAGAGAAAAACAAATATCATAGGATACCACTTACACGTGAATCTAAAAATAATGATGCAAGTAAACTTATTTATAAAATGGAAACAGACTCACAGATATAGAAACCAAACTTCTAATTAACAAAGGCAGGGAGGGAGCAATTAGAAGTTTGGGATTAACAGACACACATTGCTATATACAAAACAGAGATGCAACAGGGACCTATTGTATAACACAGAGAACTATATTCAATATCTTGTAATAACATATAAGGGAAAACAATCTAAGACTAATATATACGTATTTATATATATAATCAAATCACTTTGTTGTACACCTGAAACTAGCACAGGATTGTAAGTCAACTATACTTCAATGTAAATAAATGAAATCTTGACATTTCTTTTTTTTCCCCAATGCTTTTGTTTCTTCTTTTCTCACCCTGCAATAAAAAAGAAAACTCTGAAGGCTGAGTATTTGCAACCAGACAGAGTCTGAGTGCTGTTTACTTGATCAGATACCATTTTCTGTTTTTAACTGAGAGCAGGCAAATACACCGAGCTCTAATTCTCTATTGCTAGGTGGCATTATTTCCACTGTGACTCTGAGTTGAGGTGGCACCTTCTCTACCCTCTGCCTGACCCTCTGAATCTACAGACTGGACCGAAAAGCAGCTGCCAAAGCCTCTGCCTGAACCTGCCAAGTACGGTTTGGACATTCCTCCTGCGTGGTGTGAGCAGCGTTGATCTTTCTTACCGATATTTCCCTGGTGTTGTATGTGAGGGTTTCAGTCTGTGGACAAATATTTATCAGAATTAAGGAGAAGTCTTACCTTTTTTCCATGTTATAAAGAGGGTCTGTGTCCTTGGTGGCCATTTTCCATTTTTGTGGTCTATTCAGATCCTGGGTTTCCTAGGCAACTGGGGCAGCACTGAAATAGCCTATACTTTCCTTAAGGCTAGAAGATACTAAGGGAGTAACGTAACAAATAATGCTCATTGTGATAGTGGGATGTTTTGCAAAGGAGAATACAGGATATTATGAAAGTATTAATGATGGGGCTGATTCTGAGCTTTAACTTCCATGATTAGTCAGCATATTGGCTTTTGGCCTCTAAAATTATACAAATGCCTTTATGAACAGCTAGAAGTGTGGAGAAGGCAATGGCACCCCACTCCAGTACTCTTGCCTGGAAAATCCCGTGGATGCAGGAGCCTGGTGGGCTGCAGTCCATGGGGTCGCTAGGAGTCGGACATGACTGAGCAACTTCACTTTTACTTTTCACTTTCATGCATTGGAGAAGGAAATGGCAACCCACTCCAGTGTCCTTGCCTGAAGAATCCCAGGGACTGGGGAGCCTGGTGGGCTGCCGTTTATGGGGTCGCACAGAGTCGGACACGACTGAAGTGACTTAGCAGCAGTAGCAGCAGAAGTGTACATATCCTTGCTTGGTGTCAGTATTATAATGGTTTTGATGGATGGGAGTTTTGTTGGGATTGAGATTTAAATATGTTTGTTTCTAGCTAATTATCCCCCTTTTTTCATCATCTATGTAAAGTACTGCAATTCCCCAAATACCTTTAAAAACTTTGTTTTAATGAAACCAATAGTTAAAAAAGAAAGGCAGAAGCTTTTAATTTTAATTAGATCCCATTTGTTTATTTTTGCTTTTATTTCCAGTATTCTGGGAGGTGGATCATAGAGGATCCTGCTGTGATTTATGTCAGAGAGTGTTTTGCCTATGTTCTCCTCTAGGAGTTTTATAGTTTCTGGTCTTACATTTAGATCTTTAATCCATTTTGAGTTTATTTTTGTGTGCAGTGTTAGAAAGTGATCTAGTTTCATTCTTTTACAAGTGGTTGACCAGTTTTCCCAGCACCACTTGTTAAAGAGATTGTCTTTACTCCATTGTATATTCTTGCCTCCTTTGTCAAAGATAAGGTGTCCATATGTGTGTGGATTTATCTCTGGGCTTTCTATTTTGTTCCATTGATCTATATTTCTGTCTTTGTGCCAGTACCATACTGTCTTGATGACTGTGGCTTTGTAGTAGAACCTGAAGTCAGGCAAGTTGATTCCTCCAGTTCCATTCTTCTTTCTCAAGATTGCTTTGGCTATTCGAGGTTTTTTTTGTATTTCCATACAAATCTTGAAATTATTTGTTCTAGTTCTGTGAAAAATATGGCTGGTAGCTTGATAGGGATTGCATTGAATTTGTAAATTGCTTTGGGTAGTGTACTCATTTTCACCATATTGATTCTTCCAATCCATGAACATGGTATATTTCTCCATCTATTAGTGTCCTCTTTGATTTCTTTCATCAGTGTTTTATAGTTTTCTATATATAGGTCTTTAGTTTCTTTAGGTAGATATATTCCTAAGTATTTTATTCTTTTCGTTGCAATGGTGAATGGAATTGTTTCCTTAATTTCTTTTTCTATTTTCTCATTATTAGTGTATAGGAATGCAAGGGATTTCTGTGTGTTGATTTTATATCTTGCCACTTTACTATATTCATTGATTAGCTCTAGTAATTTTCTGGTGGAGTCTTTAGGGTTTTCTATGTAGAGGCCCAATGTTCATCGCAGCACTGTTTATAATAGCCAGGACATGGAAACAACCTAGATGTCCATCAGCAGATGAATGGATAGGAAAGCTGTGGTACATATACACAATGGAGTATTACTCAGCCGTTAAAAAGAGTACATTTGAGTCGGTTCTGATGAGATGGATGAAACTGGAGCCGATTATACAGAGTGAAGTAAGCCAGAGAGAGGAACACCAATACAGTATACTAACACATATATATGGAATTTAGAAAGATGGCAATGACAACCCTGTATGCAAGACAGCAAAAAAGACACGGATGTGTATAATGGACTTTTGGACTCAGAGGGAGAGGGAGAGGGTGGGATGATTTGGGAGAATGGCATTGTAACATGTATACTATCATGTAAGAATCGAATCGCCAGTCTATGTCCGACGCAGGATACAGCATGCTTGGGGCTGGTGCACGGTGATGACCCAGAGAGATGTTATGGGGAGGGAGGTGGGAGGGGGGTTCATGTTTGGGAACACATGTACACCCGTGGTGGATTCATGTCAATGTATGGCAAAACCAATACAGTATTGTAAAGTAAAATAAAGTAAAAATAAAAATCAAAAAATAATAAATAAATAAATAAATAAATATAACCAAAAAAAAAAAAAGAAAGGCAGTGAGGGCCTACGAAAGCCATGCTGAAGTAAGAATTTAGAGTCTTAAAAAGTATTGACACGCACATCCTATATGAATCGGTAACTGCAATATATATGAAGAAGGTGATATGGAAGCTGTAGTAGATACTTCTGTAGCTAAAATCGCTACTGCATTTTCATCATCATGTTCACTTTGATCACATATAATTCACATATTTTTGCTATTCAAGCCTCTTTTATGTTGTTAATATTTTAGGTGTCAAATACTCATATGAGTAGCTGTTTTTCCCATTTTATACTGTTGCTGTTGAGTCTGTTTATTTCTTGTCTGTTTTATGTGACCAATTTTAAGTGTGTGGTGGTCAGAATTTGGGGGATATATTACCCTAATAGTTGAACACAAGTATAAAATATTACAATATTTTTTATATTACCATAACAATATTATTTTTATTAGCCCCTAGCTCCATGCTTCAACATAAATGGTTGGAACTCAGTAAATATTATGAATGAGAGGCTGAACATTTTTTCATTTCTTTCTTTTTCTAATTTAAAAACCAACAAAATATTGTAATTAGCCTCCAATCAAAATAAATAAATTTTAAAAGATATACCAATAAATATTGGCTAAAGTAAATCCAAAAGATATTCAATGTTTTGATTATAGGAAAAATTGATGACATACTTTAAAAGTGTTATTTGCTAAACTGATTCAAATTTAGAGTTGATGTGAAAATAGTCATATGGATTCAAAAGTAGCTCTAAAACCATAAATAAAGTGTAAGAATAAAGTGGCAATGAAATGCAACTGTAAGGTGTTTAGGGGGTGCTACAGGAGGTGGCGTCAGGGCTGATCATTTTTAACATTTATCATTTATTAGCAATTCAAAAAGAATCTGTGACTAGCACACTGGAGAACTTTACAGCCTGAGCTAAACTGGAAGGTGTTGCAAGCAACAGAAATATAATTGACCTAACAAGAGCCTCATAAATATGAGGAATTTTATTATCATTATAAAATGCATGTGTTGAAAATTATTTTGAAAATACAGTATTTATATAGTCAATAAACTTAAAAGTGATCACCAATTTATTGGGAGACAGATGGTGGTGAATACTAAGATGAGGGCTCAGTGTCCTTCGTGGTGACTGACTTTGCTCTCCTGTTTGTCTTCCTTGCCATCTACACAGAATGGATGATCATCTCGAGTCACTTTCTTACATCTGTCTGACTACCTTTTTCGTAACAGCTAGCTAATCACAAAGGAAAGATGATTAATATGTTGAAAATATCTATCTTTGCGCATCTCGACAGCACAGTGGTTAACAGTACAAACTCTGGAGTCAAATTTTGATTTTGATTTACAGCTCCACCACTGGCCATATAAGCTAAGGTTACTTAGCTCGTTACTTAGTTTTTCTGCGTCTCAGTTTCCTCATATATACAGTAAGAGACTCGTAATATGTGAATTGCCTGACATGTAGAAGTACTCTGTGTATTATTCACCACTGTTGCTACCGTTAATTTTATTATTTAGTTATACTTTGCGTATACCTTTGGAGACTGAGCAAACGAGATTTGTCAGGAGTTCATGTTTAACGAGGAGCGATGTGACAGGCACTTACTTTTCGGGCTTTGAAACTCCCCTTAACGAGAGGTTCTGCTGGGTACCAAGTCTCTTCACTGATGTTCTGAATTATATGAATGCAGGTACCTTCTGGTTGAATTAAAATTATTTTTAGATTGTGATTTTTTTTTTTAACATCTAGTTCTCCTTCTCAATTAGTTAAAAACTATTATCTAAGTGGGTATGGGGTCATGCTATGAGAAGCTTCAGAGAGTTTATAGCAAATCCAGACCTGGCAGAGCATAATTTAATGTGCCCATCAGGCAGGCAGATGCCTGGACATCAGTGGTGTGAGGCTGGGGAGACAGGCAGTATTCTTTCCTGATGAGCATTCAAAGGAGAGAAAAAGGAATGACTTGCTCTATTAAGTTATCACTGACCGTACAGTAGATAAGTGAAACTGCGGCGTCAAATCAAAGTTACATAATATAGAATGTTTATATACCTTAAACTGGTATAGATGCAATCTGTCAGATAATAGAAAGGAGAAATGATAAGGATGAAGCAAACCTGTTATCACAGACTCAGTTTTCAATGCTCACTCTTTACTCGTAAGTGAAATGGAAAGCTCCTATGAAGTAATGAGAACAATGCCAGTGGAGGGGAAGGTGAGATTTCCTCTCCTCGCGACACTAGTGAGAAAAGTCTCCATTCCTTTGGCCATCCAGGATCCAAAAGATACAGACAGACTGTCTAGATATGTGCACATAGAGCTGATTAAAGAAAGAGATGATGGATGGGTGCAGAGGAGTTTGTAAGGGATGAGGGACGAGGAACATGGAAAGAGGCCAGGCTGTCTGCATAAGAGTGGTGTTGCAGCAGAATCAGCCGGGGGTTGAAGATAACACTGGAAGTAAGATGAATGTGGTCCTAAAGGTCTCCAGAACAGCTTCCTGACTGTAAGAATACTGGGTGCTGGAAATTTCTTGAGGAAATTGGGACGGCCCTGGGATACGAACCAGCTGAAAGTAGGGGACGCCCCGCTGTCTGCCCAAGCAGAGAAAAGCAAAAAAATAGTCCCCTTCTCCTCTTTCCTTCCCTCTCTCTCTGCTCACTCTCTCACTGGGTGGAGTGGGAAGAAAGAGAATGGGGGAATGTAGAAAATGTTTACCACCAAGTTGGAAAAGTGGGTGACCTTTTCATATTTTTGGCTTACATTAATTGCAATTTACAAAAAAAAAAAGTAAAAATATTCAATAGGGGACTAAGGGCCTCACACAACTGGTTATGGCATAAACTTGGGGCTCAGTCCGTTTCTTTATTCTGCAGATGTTACCCCATCCTCAAAAAATTTAAGAGGCATTGATGCTATTGTTAAGTTCTATACTGCTGCTGCTGCTGCTAAGTTGCTTCAGTCGTGTCCGACTCTGTGCGACCCCATAGACGGCAGCCCACCAGGCTCCCCCGTCCCTGGGATTCTCCAGGCAAGGACACTGGAGTGGGTTGCCATTTCCTTCTCCAATGCATGAAAGTGAAAAGTGAAAGTGAAGTCACTCAGTCGTGTCTGACTCTTCACTATCCCATGGACTGCAGCCCACCAGGCTCCTCTGTCCATGGGATTTTCCAGGCAAGAGTACTGGAATGGCATGCCAGTTCCTTCTCTGGTAAGTTCTATAAAATCATAGGAATTAGGAAGGAAGTGAAAAATGTTCAGTATTTTATCCTAAGCTACGTTTCCTCAAAAATGCTTTCAGAGTCATACTTTCCTGTACAAACCACTTGCTGACTTTCTGTTTTTAGTAATAGAATTCCTCAGTCTTAGTTGGGCTACCCAGCTAGACTAGACTTTTGCAGCTTTCCTTTTTTCAGTGTTAGGGATAACCGTATAGCTGTGCTCTCAACTTCCTGCTAAATGGAATGAGATCAAGACGTTGGGAGCAGGAGCAACCGTCTTGCACCCTGAGTCAGAAGCTGTATTTTGAAGATGGCAGAGTAACAAGGTAGAAGGAAGCTGTCTCTTGGAAAATTTGTGGAGAACTTCTCAACCATCTTGTATCAGAGAGAAAAATGACCCTTTATCCTTTTAGCTTGATGACTCATTTACAGTAGCTAAAATGACATCATAACAAATGCACCTTTCTAAAATCCAATAAAGTCAGTTCTCTCTACTGCTAAATGGGAATAATAATATTACTCAAGATTAAATGAAATAATAACTTTAAAATACTCAGCATCATGTCTAACATGTATTATTCTCTCAAGAAATCCTGCATTAAAAAAATAATAATGAAAGCTTTTCTGCCAACATCTTCACTTTCTCACTCTCCTGACCTTTACAATTACTCTGCAAACTCAATTTTGGGTCGTTTTGACAATCTGCTCTATAGCATGTGGAATAAGTCATATCATAATGGAGACCAGGTAACCAGAAGTCCGTGTTCCTCATCTTTAGTTTTCTGGGCCACTTTGCTCCATGCCAATATCTTTACATGTTTCTGGGTCTCCTCTCCGTTTCATTAGGATTATTCCAGAGTGTGAGCACACACTCAAGTCACTTAAGTAAATGCTCTGTCCCTTAGCGGTTAGCTGAATGTGTTATGATAAATCCCTCAATATTACATCCCTATTCTCAAACCTGGGTGAATCCGTGCTCACGTGAATCTTTTTCTTTTTTCATTTTAGTTTTAGAGGAAGAAGTGACTCATCTTGTGAATTCTTGAACACTCTCTCTTGCCTTTAGGATCTGGCTTCTTCATTCATTCCATCGTTAACCTGGAACTATGTTTCAATTTTTTCTGTTATCCACATCTTTCACATATGCAGAGAAGCATATGGTCAGGCCTTTCTTCACTCGTGAAAGATCTCGTCTCTTCTTTATCTTCTCTCCTACATCTATCGCTTTATCTCTCTCCTTCCTAGAACTAAGCTGTCTGTGTATCATCGTCTCTAATTTACTCTTTAACCTCCTGCTGTCTGGTTTCTGCTTTCACCTCTTTAATGAATCTCTTCTAGCAAAGGTCACTAATAGCATGCTAATAGACACATACAGTGATTCTTTTAAGATGTAGTATACATCTTGAAAATTCTCTTCTTGAAAATGTCTCTTTCTTTGACACACAAGGCACCAATTGCTGTTTTTTTTTTTTTTCTCTTTTCCTCCCTCCAGTTTCCTTACATTTATCTCAGTCTTTCACCTCCTTTCTCTCTCTGTACTTTTTAAATGCTGATATTCTCCTGATTGCTGTCCTTGGCCATCTTTTTCTTTACTGCTTGCTTGCTTCTTTTCAAATGCGTATATTATCTTTTATTGATATCCACAACAGTTTCTTTAAATATCATTTTTATCTTCATGCTTTCTTTGAAATATGTGGCAGACAGACTCACTGAACACCAGTGCAATCCTCTGTTTAAAAGGGGGTGGTTACAGGCTGGAGAGCTAAAGCTGTATTTCCCAAATACTCCTGCAACTCTAGGTATTTGGATAGTTTCTGTGAAGCCAACCCACCACATAAGCATTTCAAGGTAGATTCAGGTGGAGTTTGCATGGATCTTCCCTTCAAGCAAAGTTGACATGCCTTTGGTTTTTCTTGTAGAGGTCCTCATATTTGGTCCCTAAATTATGCACGTTCAGAGGCAAGGTAAATGGCACCTAGTCTGTCTTTTGGCTTCTCAGTATTTTTAGAGAAGTCAATTCAAAATTGAAAAAAACAAGCAAAAAAACAAAACTATTTTAAGCGTACTATTTATTGGTACTGAATAGATTACCAGTGTTATACATCCACTAGCAATGTTCATTTCCAAAACTTATTCATCGTGCCAAACAAAGTGAAATTTGCTCAGTCATGTCCATCCAACTCTTAGTGACCCCATGGATTATACAGTCCATGGAATTCTCCAGGCCAGAATACTGCAGTGGGTAGCCTTTGCCTTCTCCAGGGGATCTTTCCAACCCAGGTATTGAACCCAGGTCTCCTGCATTGCAGGTGGATTCTTTACCAGCTGAGCCACCAGGGAAGCCTAAGAATACTGCAGTGGGCAGCCTATCTCTTTTCTAGTGGATCTTCCCAACCCAGGGATCGAACTGCGGTCCTGTGTTGCAGACAGATTCTTTACCAGCTGAGCTACGAAACAAACCCTTTACTCTTTCAGTGATAACTTCTCATCGCCTCTTCCCAGCCCCCGGCGTCTTCCATTACACATTCTGTCTCTATGAATTTGCCTATTGCATGTACATCATGTAAGCAGTATGATACAATATTTGTCCCTTTCTGACTTGCTTATTTCATTTAGCCTAATGCTTTCAAAAGTTCATCCATGTTGTAACATGTGTCAGAATTTTCTTCCTTTTTAGGATGGGTTATTATGCTATCGTGTGCGCCTATCACATTTTGTTTAATTATTCATTTGTTGATGGACATTCGGGGTTTTCCCCCACTGTGGGGCTACAGTGAATCATGCTGCTATGAACCTTGCTGTACAAGTAGCTGATCTCTGTTTTCGATTTATTTGGGTTTTTAACTAGAAATAGAATTTCTGAATCCTAGCTTACACTCTCACTACAAACACGAAGATTTGTTTCTCTGCATCCTTACCGACATTTGATTATGTTGCTGTTTTGTTGCTATTTTTGTTTTACTGAAGCAACATTGGTTTAAAACATTATATCAGTTTCCTGTGTATAACCTCCTAGTTCTTTCATTGTGCCTCTCTGTCCATGCTCCACCTGAGATGAGAAACTGTCAGGCCCTTTGCCACATATTGCCAAATCTCTCTTCTTAAACAATAGACATGGGGTTGGCATTCCTTATAAGGTTTTGATGGGAAAAAAAATTAACGTTGCCACAAATTGCTTCAAGAATTACACTAATAATTTTAGAGAGTCAAAGTTTATTTTCTCAAGGTTGCCCATTATGGAATAAAAGCAGACCTGGATCTTAAATTCAGGTCTTCTTACGTAAACACAGGGCTCCTGTCTTTCACCACAACTGGAATGCAAGCACTCTTAAAACAAGGGAATGGGAGAAGGGACAAGAAAATACATGAGGCGAAGGTAGGGGTTTGGGGCCCCACTGGTAAAAATACTTCCATATTTCTCACGTAGTAGCTTCCTTAAAACATCTCCAAATAACAAGTTAAATGATTTCTAGCATTCAACTTTGAGGGGTACTACAGGCTCTTAAAAAATCTTAAAAGATACTTCTTTAAAATTACTTAGGTGACTTTTCCTATTTACTACAACTAAGAAAGCTGTAGCTACTTGCCAGAGCTTCCCGAGTAGCTCAGCTGTTAAAAGCTTCGCCTGCAATGCAGGGGACTTCAGTTCCATTCCTGGGTCGGGAAGATCCCCTGCAGACGGAAGAGGCATTGCAGTATTCGTGGGCTTCCCTGGTGGCTCAGCTGGTAAAGAATCCGCCTGCAATGCAGGAAACCTGGGTTCGATCCCTGGGTCAGGAAGATCCCCTAGAGGAGGGCGTGGCAACACACTCCAGTATTCTGTCCTGGAGAATCCCATGGACAGAGGAGCCTGGCGGGCTGCAGTCCTTGGGGTGGTAAAGAGTCAGACAGGACTGAGTGTGTAACCACAGCACAGCACAGCTAGTTGCTTCCCAAGTGAAATGAAAGAATTACTCCCTAAAGTATGTATCTTTAAATTTTCCTTCAATACCCGCTGATATTTTAATACAAAGATGAACGACCAGATGACTAGTATTATGTTTTATTTTGGAGAGGCAGAAGGAGAAATGCAATGATTTGGTCAAGGTTATAGAGTTGTGGTGGACAGTAAATTTACTCTTCGTCTTAAACACTTGTTATTTGCCTTAACTTTTTTTTTTTTTAAGTGAAATCAACAGCTTCACATCAGCTACTGATCAGGTACCAGATGGCAAAAACCTTCAGTCACTACCACCTAGGGCTATATTCAAACCAATGAAAGGCCTGTATCTCATTATCAGTCCCTGGAGTTCTCTCTTCTCCCACATGGTACTGTCCTTTTCAAGTAGAAAAGTGACATTATTTTAAAAACTGCCCTTGTTGCAGATAGCCAAAAAATTCTGATAATTTAAACAGTTTTGTCCTTTTAGGTGTTTGATTTTGTACGACATTATTAAAATTGAAGAACACTGCAACAGAAATTTGTAAAACCAAACCAAATGAAAATAAACTATGTGATAACACCCCAGAATCTTGCTCCATGTAAAAAATTATAGGTGATTGAAAAAGCTTGTGAGGTTTAGCACATAAAAACCCAGAAAACCCTGTTAAATTTGAATTTGAAATAAATGAATATATATATATTTTTAGTACACATATGGACCAAATATCGAATGAAACATACTTTCTTTATTTGAAACTCATTTAACTATAGATCTTATATTTCATTTAATAACCCAGACAATAAAAAATGGACAGCTCAAATTATTTTGTATAACTGAAAAAAACAAGGACAAGTGAGTAGATCCTAATGGTGTTATGACGTCCACTACAGCTGCTTTATACTCTGTGGGAGACAATTACGTCTTGAAACCCTTATTACAATACCGAAAGCCTATGAAGAGTGAAAGGGAAAAAAGTGTCTTTTGGCTTGAAAATAGAATTATATTTTGCCAGCATGAAAAAGAATTGCGGCAAAATCAAATGTATGGTGGACTTTTGAAAGTCCCTCTTATAGAAATAGAACCGAATAAATTGGCCAGCAATTGTTTTCCATTTTTTCAAATAGGCAAAACATATTGCTCCTAGTGGGAAAGCTACAGGGCAAGCTTTAAATTCAGCAACGTTGTTCACCGAATGATGAATGCAGAATCGCTCCATCTACATCTCCTTACTCTCTATGTCGGGCAGGTCTGTGAGGGCAGGAGTGCCCCTCTGGCCATGAGTGTGATTCAGTGGCATCTACAGTACAAAGGGAAATACAGGAACATTTGCCTAGGCACAGAGCTCACATTTACTTTTTTCCTTTTATCTTGTTTCAAGAGCAATGAAAGAAATGTGACAGCTAATATTTTTCCTTTGTAATACGTATGCATACAAACTCAAATCACACAGCCGTGCTAACAAGGACATTAACAGCAAATATAAAGAGTACATTTGAAATCCCTTTGGGGTGTATGTTCTTACCTTGATCCTCAGAGATTTATACATCTAAAATCCTTTAACACTCACTGATGAATATAAATCTTGGGTACTGAGGAAAAAGCATAAATTTTTTAATTCAAGATGTAAGCATCCTTACCTATAAGGGTTAGCCTTATGAAAACGAACAAAAGCGATGAAAGGGAAAGTTCAGGGAGCTGACATTATGCTTTTAACCCAGGATAATGTAATATAGATAGTAAAAGGTTTCTGACTTGTGAGCTATGCATTCTGGTAACCGTAAAGTGAGTACTGACCTCGTGCATTACGCTATAACCATAGCTGGTATTTTAATGCAGCTGTTATTTGGAAAGTAAAGCTACTTTACCACACACTTTGCCCTTTTTTTTTTTTTTTTGAAAGGTTAAGGGGAATAAATCTGTCTTTTTCTTTCTGAAAATTCAGGATATTAGATTACCTTCAGTGAATATTATTTTTCCCCAAATAATGTAGATACTTGGTAACATGAAATATCCTCATGAAACAAAAATATAACAGGATAGAGACAGTTTTCAGTGCATTTTGTGCCAGTCTTATTTTACGGACATCTGTCTATCCGAACTGATTTCTGAACTCATGTTTCAAGCAAGTTGGTATTGTGTCTTATTTTATGACTTAAAAATTATAATCATATCTGTACATTCATCCTTTTCTTAAGTATTCATATTGGAAAGATGTAACTGTGTGTTTTTTGGGAATACAGTGACCTTTGGTGTGGTTAGGATGGTGGGTGCCAAGGGGTCCTTGTTTAGTGTCAAAGACTTGAAGATGAACCAAAGCAGAATCCCCAGGGACATGTGGGAAAGACCGAGAGGACCAGAGCCGCAGGAGTTTCAGGCACACTTCAAAACAATGAAAACGGTTATTGGGAAAATGTCCTGTACTCACAGCTCACTCTACATGCTGCTTCTAATCTTATTTGCACAAGCACAGGCCAAAACCTGCCAACAACAGAGATCCTCCCTTTCCCGTTGTTACAATTTAGCATCGATCGCTGTGCTGGAAGGTTGACATGAATCCCAGAACGGGTTTAATTACAAATATACACAAAAAAGTAATTGGCAATAGAAGTAAAGGGTTAGTTAGCAGATTTTTATTTTTCAACAGAGCCACAGTATTCAATTTGAGCAGAAGTGGTAATCAACAAAAGTGGAAAATTTTAAAACACATATATAACTAAATATACATTATATATTAAAATACATATATATATATATATATATATATATATATATATATATCCCAAATCACTGCAGATGGTGAGTGCAGCCCTGAAATTAAAAGATGCTTGCTTCTTGGAAGAAAAGTTATGACAACTTAGCACACTAAAAAGCAGAGATATTACTTTGCTGACAAAGTCCATCTAGTCAAAGCTATGGTTTTTCCAGTAGTCATGTGTGGATGTGAGAGTTGGACTATGAACAAGGCTGAGCATTGAAGAACTGATGCTTTTGAACTGTGGTGTTGGAGAAGACTCTGGAGAGTCCCTTGGACTGCAAGGAGATCTAATCAGTCCGTCCTAAAGGAAATCAGTCCTGAGTGTTCATTGGAAGGACTGATGTTGAATCTGAAACTCCAATACTTTGGACACCTGATGTGAACTGACTCATTTGAAAAGACCCTGATGCTGGGAAAGATTGAGAGCAGGAAGAGAAGGGGACAACAGAGCATGAGATGGTTGGATGGCATCACCGACTCAATGGACCTGAGTTTGGGTAAACTCCGGGAAATGGTGTTGGACAGGAGGCCTGGCGTGCTGTAGTTCATGGGGCTGCAAAGAGTCAGACACAACTGAGTGACTGAACTGAACTGAACTGCATTAAAAACTCAGCACTCGTTATTCAGATAAATTAAAAAGTATGATGGAAGTTTTGTGTCTACACTGAAATGAGTAATCATGTCACCTACTCCTGAAACTAATGTGCTGCAGTCCATGGGGTCAGAAAGAGTCAGACACGACTGAGTGACTGAAAAATAACAATATATATTAAGAGAGGCCAGCCCACTTTAAATGCATTTATCCTTTTTTCCTTTAGCCAGTCCCCTCAAATCATTTCAATGCTGTCTCTGCTTTCTTGGTCCACAAGTCACCAATAACCTAAATGCCGAACTGGAAAATTAAAGTAGGATGTGTCATGGAAGGAAGGGAGGGAGTAGCGTCAGGAGGCTGCCTCCCACAACTCATCTGAGTCATGTGATATGAAACATACTATAATGTTGGATGCCAACATTTTTGCATTTTTGGCAGCCTTTGTATAGGACTGAAAATTTAGGTTAGTGATACCTTCTCCACTGATTTTTTTTTTTCTATTGTAAGTAGAATAAATCTCAGAAACGTGAATCTGAAACTTCATTTTTCAGTATGTTTCTTTCCTCTTCAGCTGATAATGTTTACACTATCTCACTTTGTTCTGAGGACACAAATTGGTTTCTCGGATCATGCTGTTAATATGATTTTTTTTAAATAATAGAATTTAACACAGAAGTAGGTTGAGAAAACATGAAAGGCAAAATGAAAATGATAATTCTTGGTGTGAAAAACTCAGAAAGTGAAATAGAACACGATCGTGTTCTTTGCGTACTTCGAAATGTCTTGGGCATGTTGGGTTTACTGACAGCACAATACAACAGAAGGGGGGCTTCTCAGGGCATTGCTGTTCTGGGGTGGGAGAGGCTCATTAGAAACTCTGCTAGGGAGCCAAGAAATATTTCATTGGGAGTTATTTAGTTTTTGTCTCTTCTTAGCTCAGGATTTTCTTCTGTTATTATAGAATTATTTTCCCTGATAAATCAACGTGATATTTATTAGCTATACAGTTAATAATGAACTTTCACATCTCGATTCCCAAGTTTCCCTCATCTGCCACGTTGCCCCTTGTTGCTTTATGTTACAAACCTTTTGCTCCCTGTTTAACCAGTCTAATATAATGTAATTTGGAATAAATAAAAGTGTTTATAATCACTAATTCATAAAACTAATGTAATTTCTGTAATCCTATAAAGATTAAATTTGATCTTTTGATTAACTGTTACCTAAAAATACTGATTTCTGTACAGGAAGCTTAGTAAGATAGTTACTAAATACCAGTGATTCACGACTGACAAAATGCAAAAGTACTGCTTTTACAGTTTCAATATACTGATATAATTACATAAAGAACAGTAGACAGTAACATTGTCTAGGCAGAATTTGCTTTTATAAATACTTTATATTATACATATTTAATCTTTCTTTTGTAAAACTTACATAATGAGTGTACAGAAATACAATGATAATATATTTTTGGTAAAAACTAAAAATACTCATGTACTTTTAAATCCCAAACTCATCGTTTCTGTTGATACATGGAAGCATGACCGGCAGACCTCGATGGAAAGAATCGCAATGGGAGGAGTGCTGTATTTTAACCTGCACTGATATAAAAAGACTTGACTCACGTCTACCTGTGTGACCCAGACGGGGGAGATGGGGGTCTCTGTGTGAGCGCTGGATGGCCTAATGTGGCACAGTTAAAGCACAGAGCCACTGTCTGATTAAAAACAGAAGAGACTTTTAACAGGGCCTTTGCCCTAGAGTACACTGGCATTCACGTGACAGGGAGAAACGTACCAGAGTCTGCTTCTTTACACTTAGGAAAAGTGAATTACAGAATCGCAGTTTTGCTGCCTGTCTGCATTAGAATTGCTGTGAATACAGAGTGCATGCTTAGTTTGAAGAAGTATATTCTGCAGTGTAATTTCTTTTCATATATGAAAACTGAAATAAATCATCCAAAATTCAAACCTGAAAAAGTAAAAATTGGTGAAATATTCATAACTGGTGGTGTAATAGTTTAAAAAGTTTTAGAACCCTAGTTTAAGAGAAATTTGGGTTGTATTAAGTGGCAGCAACTTCCTGAGTTGATTGAAACAATGAAAATTTGAAACATGACTAAACAACGACTTAATCTTTTTCTCACAGCATTGGTGTATTTACAACTCAATGGGGCCTGCACTGATCAAAGAAAACCTGCATAGCATCAGCTCTCAGGAATACTTCTTTGTAACTATCTCAGGCAGTCATTTTGAAGTTAAAAAAATGAAGTGATGTGTGTGGCTTGTTTTCCATGAGACAAGCAGAAAAGTCAAGATCATTTTATATAAAGTAAATGATGAATAAATGTAATGTATAAATCTTCTGTAAAACGCCTACATTAATATTCATAACAAAAAATAAAAAGCCAAAAAACCTAACCAAACGAATCTGAGTAAATGAAACAAACAAGTAAAAAACTTCAAGTCATTTTAAAAAATATTTCCTCCTAAGACATTCAAAAACAATTATTTCATAAAATCTTCAAGGAAATGGAAATTTTAGGTGGTATCTTAAGCCTAGTGAGATAACACTTAAACTATGAACAATCCAAAATACTTTAAAGTAAGGCATTTGAGGAAATTGGGATTCTTGCATTGCAAACTTATATTTAAAAGGATATTTCAGTATTCGCATTCTTTCTAAGGTGTAAAGACTAAATATTTAAGGGTAATTTTGTTTTGTGTGTGTGAATGTCTATGGACATTTTATTAGAGGAAAATGCCCCCATATTTCATAGAAATGTCACCAAAATGTTTGGAAAATATGAATCTTACTGTTTTAAAATTATCATGTTTGACTGAAAGTACTAACTCTACTAAGTATGATGATTACAATAATTGTGGTCTTTATGTAAAAATTGTCAACGAAGGTTTAACAAATATCCTTTTATGTTTTGATTGAGATACTTTTAGTTAGAGTTTTATCTTTAACAAATAGTGACTGCAAATTTAGATAAACAATGACATAAATTATACTAGAATGGACATAAATGCAGTCTTACAAAGATCCCTAATTTTGCATCCATGAAGATCGAGGCCAAAGCACACTGAAGATCAAGTCCAAGCTATTAACTGGCAAAGTCAGGGTGAAATCTTGATTCTTTCAGTTCTCAAGCCATTACCCTAAACCACACTGCTCAGATCATGTTGCTTTTGTGAGAGTAGAAGGTGTTTATATCAAACTGTGTTTTAAATGCAGTAATCTGTTGCTTAAAGGACCCCAGCAAAGAACTGTTCAAAGGCAAATAACGCATTACGTAATTTAAATACTGATTTTCTAAAAGGGTAGAAAACACTCAGAAGCAGCCTCCAGGGGACATGGTCTCTAGCCCTTACTTTTACCAGGAACAGATTTAGGACATTTCTGTTAACTATTCTCTCTCTCTTTCTGTTTCTTTCTTAGTAGTTTCTTCTGTACAAATAAAGTGGTTGAATCACATGTTTTTTAAGATACTTTCTCATTCTAACAGTTCAGTTAAAGTGATTCTAGGAATTACAGCTAGCTCTAACAATTGTTTGGGCCCTGGACTGATGGGATTAATTTGAACACTGCTCTTCTACCTGAAGGAAAGGAGTCTTCACAAAATAAACCCTCAGTAAACATTATTGTAAAGCCTCTGTCCAGGTCGTATAAGGCCTGAATTTCAAAGGGTTTCTGAGATATACCCTCTCAAACTCCCACATGACTCTTGCAGGAGAATCTGATTTAATTTTTGCAGTAGTTATATGTGGTAAACATTTTCAGATGGGCAAATGAAAATAACACACACACGCATACAGGCTTATATACCTATATGCATCGTTTCAGTTTCAGGAGTAGGTGACATGATTACTCATTTCAGTGTAGACACAAAACTTCCATCATACTTTTTAATTTATCTGAATAACGAGTGCTGAGTTTTTAATGCAGTTCAGTTCAGTTCAGTCACTCAGTTGTGTCTGACTCTTTGCAGCCCCATGAACTACAGCACGCCAGGCCTCCTGTCCAACACCATTTCCCGGAGTTTACCCAAACTCAGGTCCATTGTGTAGGTGATGCCATCCCGCCATCTCATCTTCTGTCATCCCCTTCTCTTCCTGCCCTCAATCTTTCCCAGCATCAGGGTCTTTTCAAATGAGTCAGTTCTTCGCATCAGGTGTCCAAAGTATTGGAGTTTCAGATTCAACATCAGTCCTTCCAATGAACACTCAGGACTGACTTCCTTTAGGACGGACTGATTAGATCTCCTTGCAGTCCAAGGGACTCTCCAGAGTCTTCTCCAACACCACAGTTCAAAAGCATCAATTCTTCAGCGCTCAGCTTTCTTTATGGTCCAGCTCTCACATCCATACATGACTACTGGAAAAACCATAGCCTTGACTAGACGGACCTTTGTTGACAAAGTAAGGTCTCTGCTTTTTAATATACTGTCCAGTTTGGTCATAACTTTACTTCCAAGGAGTAAGCGTATTTAAATTTCATGGCTTCAGTCACCATCTGCAGTGATTTTGGAGCCCCCACTGTTTCCACTGTTTCCCCATCTGTTTGCCATGAAGTGATGGGACTGGATGCCATGATCTTAGTTTTCTGAATGTTGAGCATTAAGCCAACTTTTTCACTCTCTTCTTTGCCTTTCATCAATAGGCTCGTTAGCTCTTCACTTTCTGCCATAAGGGTGGTGTCATCTGCATATCTGAGGTTATTGATACTTTAATGCAGTTAAAGAAGCAGTGACCTCGGGTCACCTCTTCCTTCCTATCAGGCTTAGTAAGGACTAAGAGAGGAGAAGGAGACGCACCCCACCCCAGTGTTCTTGCCTGGAGAATCCCGGGGACGGAGGAGCCTGGTGGGCTGCCGTCTATGGGGTCGTACAGAGTCGGACATGACTAAAGGGACTTAGCAGCAGCAGCAAGGACTAAGAGAGGGCCCTTTGTGGGAAGGAAAATGAATGGGCTGCCTCGGATTTCCCCTCATGCAATGAAGTACAATGATCTATTCATTTTCTCTCAGTATGTATAGCTGTGTTTGGGGTTTTACTTAAAACTTGGCGACTGTCATACTGTCACTTTCTCTTTCACACATTTCTACCACTTTTCTTCCATTTTTATAGTTTAGTTAAAAGCTGTAAAAGTTGTTCATCTTGTGATCACTTGACAAGCCTCAAGCTTGGGAAGCTAGAACGGTTATGTAAAACTTGGAGGAAATATCAGAAAAATAGCAAGTGGCTAAAAGTAAGGTTACTTTATGAGATACAATAATCACCTCTGACTGGAAACCTCAAACCCAGGCAGGCCAACTGAACAGTGATTTTTCATCCCAAGCGATCTGATATTTCTGTGTAATCTACCGCAGTTTCATTTGGGTACATCTCTAGTGCAATGAAGAGACACATTACTTCATCCAGGCAACAGAGCTTTGGGGAAGTTAAGCATAAGCATGTGTTGCACAGGAACAATACAAATATTAACTACAAATTTGAAGATGATGCATCCATTAGCAAATGTATTTATTTGGCACAAAGTTACTTCAGATGAAAAAAATTAAAAAAAAAAAAAAACAACCAAAAAACCTAGTTACAGGAATCTCTCATTGAGTACCTAGAGGACACTCCACTGTTGGAATAAGTAAAGACTTAAGACGTCTGCAAAAAAGGCAGAATTTCTGATGGTTTTCATATATAACTTGATTCTTTTGAATGAAACAATTCTTACAAATTTTAGTAGAAATAAAAACACTCCAATTAAAATATTTGTTAAAATTGTTGGAAATTTATAAAAATAGCAAATGTGCAATTAGAAAGTGGTGATAATATTTTGGTTAAGATTCAATTATTAAAAAAAAAATACAGATAGCTTTTAGTGCCGTTAGATGGCTGAAAGGGCTCATATAAAACTGTAATAGCCCTTTTTTGTCTTTAAAGTATATTCTGCTAACTGCATCACTTATAGATGGTTATTGAATATATGAAATGAATGTGCCTTAAATGAGATGAAGGTTTTTGTCCAAGAATAATTTCAGAGTCAAACTAACTCAATACATAAAGTGGAAAACATCATATTTTGAAACATGACAGAAAAAAATAGCTACATTGTAATAGTGGTAATTTAGCTAATATTTTTGTCTTTAAAAGGCTTTTCATCTATTTCTTTATTCAGTAAGGAAATAGTGCCCATTTGGGCTGACTGGATAGAGAATATTATTGGTGAACACATCCGGAATTATTGATTATGCTTAGGCGTAGTGAGAGGTGCTAAGAGGAGACTGAATCGGAGAAACCGAGCTGCATTCTCTCATCAGGTGGTTCTGAAGTTTTCTTCCCCAACCATATTCCCTCCCCGTGCAGAATCCTCAAGATCACAGGTATGCAGCGGAATCAACAGTGTTGCTGAAAAAACACTTGAGATAATGTGTGATAATGAGGCAAAGAAAGCATCCCTTAAGGCGTATTTATCCATCCAATAATATGCATTTATGCATATGGGAGGAAGGTTGAGGCCGCTGCCAAGCCACAAAAGGCTGTGTGAGTGGTGTTAAAGAGCTCGGCTCAATCCTTCATCTATGATGGGGATAACAATTATAGAATGCTCGAGGCTCCTCCTCGACACTTCTGCTTCCATTTTAGGGGAATTTTTTCATCCCCATCTTCAGTAGATTGTGCAGTTGCTTTTCTGTTCTGGTTTTCTTTTCTCTTTGTATTTTTAACGTGTTTCAAATCTAGTTCACGTCTGTCAATAGGACATAATACTGGGACGCCTAATTTAGTAAATTTGGCACATCTCTCCTAACTCTCCTTATTGGTATTTATTAACTTGATAAAATCGCCAGTTTTGACAGTATATGTAATATGTAAGCCCCTGGTTTAGACCAGGAGCTTTCCTCTTCACTGATCAAATGGCATGAGACAGTCATCCCATGCATCTGCAAAAAACGCTTAAGAAGCCTTAAGAGTGAGAAGACATTCTAATCATTACTGGGGGAAGCAAGGTTGTTTCATTTATAACGGAGCTTAAGTAAAAAGATTTGCGGAGCTAAAGTAAGGCAAGGTAATAAACCATGCTTTAAACACGTCAAGTATTATATAAACTCTAAACACACTCTCTGATACTAAGAAATACAGGTGTCATTAACGGTTTGTCAAATAGCCCGTCCAAGATTTAGAGACGACCAACTCGGGACTCTCATTTTATAAAAGTCTGTAGGAATTTTTGTCAAATATTTTTAAAGGAACAAGTATTTTATCCTGAACTTGAATTTGCCTGCTGGC
The DNA here is from genome assembly GCF_032405125.1 of Capricornis sumatraensis. Lineage (NCBI taxonomy): Eukaryota > Metazoa > Chordata > Mammalia > Artiodactyla > Bovidae > Capricornis > Capricornis sumatraensis. Next base: position 105,007,549 of record NC_091077.1, on the reverse strand, counting down.
TAATTCAAGCTCAATGGCCTTTTTTTTAAATGTTTAATATTGATGTGTGTGAAACTCTGCAAAGTAGCTGGATAAAATTCCACAGTGTCTGGTAGGTGACGAGTCTGGACTGGATCAAATCTTGTCAGGTCCAGATTAGAGCTGACCCTATCTATAGGGTCACATTTTCCAATTCTCACACCACTTTACAAGCTCCAGTGTGCATGAAATTATAAAACACGGACCATGAGAAAGTATCTCCCAGGTTGTTTTTGTGGCAAGAGAGCCCAGAGAAATAAACTGATTTTCAGCCCTTTGAGTTTTATTATTTTCTGAAGAAAGAAAATTTGGTTAGGGTCAGTTTTCAAGTTTAACAGTTCATCAGCCCATAATTGCACTCATTATTACTGTAGCCAGCTTTATATTGGAGTTTGATTAATAACGATATGCACTTCAGTAATGCTTTCCATTAAGTGGCCCTAATTATACTGTAACTGCTGTTCAACAACCAAGCAAGTGTAGCTACAATGTCATTTTTATGAAGCCAGATTTGCTCAGAAGGGTACTTTGATAATGCTAATGTGGGAGTGAAGTAACTGAAAGTGTGTGGTGTCTATAGTTACCATTACTTCAAATCCTATAGACATTAAACCAAGACGTTCTGAAATGCTTGCTGGTAGGGAAAGCTTTTGATATGGACTCAGCGAAAGTCTCTGAAATGTAATGAGTAAGCTTTATCTGCTTGGAACTACTTTGGGTACTAAGAGGCCCAGTTATTAAGTATAAAAGCAGAAGGTTTAACTGGAAGACCAGCTTCAAACCTACAGTTTACTTATTTATTTCTCTGATCTTGGGCAAAGTATTTAACTTCTCTGAAATTAGCACCTATGTGTAATGACACATACTCCTATATTTGTGACATGAGGATTAAATGAGATATTGTCTCTGCAGATGCCTAATATAGTACCTGGTTTAGAGCAAAGGCTTTCCAGTGTTTCAGAAAGGCATGCCCTCCTCATCCTTTCTATCATTCAGTAGTAGGCAATGGATCATTGCCCTCCAAATAAGCCTTCGCCTTGAATTAGGGTTAAACAAATATAAATGCTTTAAAAATATGTGCAAGAGTAGGGATGAAAAGTGTAAACCTCTAATAGGAAAGAATGCAAATTAATCACCACTGCATTAAAAGAAATTGAAGGAACGAAAGGAAGGAGGGGGAAGGCCTAACCTTCTTTCACAAGGTGGGATATTATGCAGAAGTAGAGTAATCCATATTTAATAAGCCTGGGGCAAACATTTCAGCTGGGTCTCAGGGAGGAATAAATGCTAGAAATGATGAAGCAACTTGGATTGCAAAAATTGCACAAGAAAGTGAACATCTGTTACTTAAAGTGGTTGAGTTTTTCTATCTTTTTTTTTTTTTACTACTTCTGGTTCTTCTGGTAATCATTACATTCCTTTAACCCCCAAAAATGTTGCTGAAGAAAAGAATTAGAACCTGTATAGAATAAATGATTGCACTTCCCAGAGTGGGAGATAGTCTTTTTTTTTTTTTTAAAGAACCACAGGGAATGGGCAGTGCTCCAGCATCGACAGCAGTATGGTTTGCAGACAATGTATTTACTAGTGAGTGGCGACAGGTCAACTGAATTAGAATTCTTGCAGGGACTCACAAATATTTGGTGGAGAGAAGGTCAGATCTTAAAGTAAGATCGAAATATCTTTATATTCTGATACGGCTTCCAACTGTTTCCTTCATTGGAACACATCTGTGTTCTTATTTCTAAAAAAAAAAAAAATCACCTTATATGGTCAAAAGCTACAAACTTCCATTTCTAAGATAAGTAAGTGCTAGGGTTGTCATACAACACGATGCCTAGAGTTAGCAATGCTGTGTGAAATGTAGGAAAGTAGTTAAGAGGATCGATTCTAAAAGTTCTCATCACAAGGAAAAGAAATTGTTTTCTTTTTTCTTTTCTCTTTATTGTATCTATATGAGATGATGTATGTTTGCTGAATCTATTGTGGTAATTATTTTATAATACATGAAAGTAAAAACGTCATACCATATCTTGAATTTATACCGTATTATATGTCAATTATTTTTCAGTAAAACTGGAAACAAGAAAGGAACCTTGAAAATAATTTTTAAAAAACCTTATGAAATCAGCTGAAAAATGTATGCTGGGACTTGGTGTGAAGGGTGATATAGAGGAAACACATGAAGAGAAATTCTTTAGATATCACTGTGTCTTCTGTGGGCTTCCCTGGTGGCTCAGGTGGTAACGAATCTGCCTGCGGTTCAGGGGACCCAGGTTCAATCCCTGGGTTGGGAAGATCCCCTGGAGAAGGGAAAGGCTGCCCACTCCAGTATTTTTGTCTGGAGAATTTCATGGACAGAGGAGCCTGGCGGGTTACAGTCCATGGGCTCACAAAGAGTCAGACACGACTGAGCAACTGACTAGCTCTGGGTTACTGGAATATTACACAAGCGAAAAGGAGAGAGAAAGAAAAGAATAAAGGAAAAATATCGAATGATATTTCTCTTTAAAACGTTGTGCCCTTTCATCTCATTTTCCAATGACATGAGTCACTGCTAATGCCCAAGTATACCATGCAATAATTTAGCAACTAGTCTTCATGACATACTCAGTTGAAGGACTAGGATCTATGGAGTTAAAGCCAGGAGACCAGGAGACTTAAGTGTATTGAAAAATCTTAAAGGTTGGTGAGCTTACTGACAGGGATGCGCTCTTTCTGAACACTGGCATCCGTGATTAATAGGTGGTGAGCATCAGCAATTAAACATTTGGCTCTGATTTTCTGGATTGTAAAATACTCAACTTTCGCTTAGACTTGTTGAAAGGATTTTCATATTTCCCTTCTAAGAAGATTTGTGTGAACTTCTATTTATCTAAAACATAAAATTATGAGAAAATATAGGCTCCTATAACATTGATATTTGATGGGAAAGTCACACCAACAATGAGTGGAACCACCGATTAAAGTAGAAAGCAATAAACCCAAAAACTGAGAGAAAGGTGACTCAACACCGTTTCCAGCCAAAGATGTACTCTAATTACTCATATTTCATGTGAAATACTTAATCCTCATTTCATTTATACTTATCTATAAATATATTGAAATATGTCATTGTATAACGTTGTGACTAAAAATGAGTTTCGCCTTCCCATTTATTCAGGGATATATTCACAGAGTTACTAGGCTAAAGATATTACAGATGTAACCTTTCCAGCTTTTGTTACTTCTTTTCAAATAATTCACTAACAGCAACTGTAAAGAAAGAAATAACAAACGTCATTAGTGTTAACAAATTAGGCATGAAAGTGAAAGTGAAATACACTCCGTCGTGCGGACTCTTTGCGACCCCATGCTGCTGCTAAGTCGCTGCAGTTGACCCCATAGATTATGCTATAAAGTCCATGGAATTCTCCAGGCCAGAATACTGGTGTGCGTAGCCTTTCCCTTCTCCAGGGGATCTTCCCAACCCTGGGATCGAGCCCAGGTCTCCCACATTGCAGGCAGATTCTTTACCAGCTGAGCCACCAGGGAAGCCCAAGAATCCTGGAGTGGGTGGCCTATCCCTTCTCCAGCGGATCTTTCCGACCCAGTTATCGCACCGGGGTCTCCTGCACTGCAGGAGGATTTTTTACCAACTGAGCTACCAGGGAAGCCCAATTAGGCATAAGTTTACATAAATCTATTTTAAATATTTAGTTCTTCATAAAAATATGAACTGTATTTGTTGGGAAAACGGATGCCTGAAGAGTTTTGGTTGAAAAGTGAGGTGACATCAAACCTAATATGAGATGTTGAATGGAGCAGAACACAATGGATAAAGGCTTATCAATTCAGAGCACAGCATGAAATGATTATATGATGGTTACTTTATCCACTGGTGATGATCGGCCTAACGTAGGTTCTTTAAAATTTTAAAAGAAGAATAAATATTTAATTATAGTTAGTCAAGATTACATCAAAAGTCTACTTTTTTTTGGTATAGAAAAATCATATAGGGTGGTTTAACTTTGAAAACACAAACTTTTCCTTGCGCAAACATTTGTTTGTTGATAAATACATTTGGGTTTTGTTAAACACAACACAGTTCTACCAGTTTCAGACTGCGATGCGTCTGATGGCATGACATAGTGCCACGTTTGGACACCTGTGAACACAAGCTAGTAAATGTTTCTACAAGTTAAGTGCTGCTCGTGGCTACCTAACTCTCTGGAAAAAGCAACTGTACAGAGCATAGTTACATGTTCGTAATAGCCACAATGGAAGGCAAACGGCAAATTCCCCCCCCCACCCCAGTTACACTACCGAAGCTTCTATATGGCCCATTATCTGCCTCAACCAGCATGCTTTTCTGCTGGCTGTATCAAGGATGTCTAGACAAAAGACTTGTTTTATGTCAACCTGAGAATGACAGAGCTTAATAACTGTTCTCAGAGTCGTAAATAAATTTTTATACAGACCTTGATATTATTTGCATTTCAGGGTAGATTATCTCTACTTAATAATACCATTTACAATTTGGTATCACTTTATTTGCTTCAAATTTTCCTATAACAGGTAACTTGGAATCCTTTAAAGCAAATCATTTAAAATTTTATTGTAAAATACATGTGCATCCTAAATATACTATAGATAGTACTGTAGATTTTGTTAATTCTCTAGATTGAAGTTAGGACTCCAACAAAATTCTGTTCATTTGACACTTGCTCACTTTAACTTCTCCATCTTGATCAAAACTCTGTAGCTCTTGAGGCGGAATTCTACTTTATTGAAGGTTTGTAATAAAGCTTTCCTTTAATTCTTAGGATGTTCCCAAGAGGTCTAGCATGTTTGATTTCAAAAGTCTAATAGACAATCTAAACATTAAAAGAACCCTTCACAAAGGGTTGAAAATTCTCTCAGATCCTTATATGGTTTGCACTTGGTAATCCACTTTTCCAGTGGTTTTGGCCACATAGACATCATTTTCTATTCATTTCTCGATATGTTTGTTTGTAAAAATATGTTGACTTGATATTGCACTATCCAATCCAATACAAACTCAACGCACACATACAAACACCATACTTTTTAACATGTATTACACTTTGGAAAGTATTTATTATATATTCAAGCACAGTATTTATGCCATCAGTTTTAATTATTCAAGAATCAATAATTACCTGTACTTACAAATACCTATAGCTGTTACTGTCAGTTGCCAGAATGGATCCAAGCCTGTATCTGAATTGCTCGAGAGTTGTCTGAAACACGAGGTGAGAGAATAACAACGGTCTGACAAAGAAACAGAATTTCCACTTACACACACGCATGTGTGCACACACAGACACATCCACATACATGCCTTTGATCACATTTAGCTGACTACCTCTGTTTCTATATATTTTTTGGGTGTTTCTGCAATTTAAAATTCCTTAAAAAATGCTTTTTTTCTCCCTATGGTCTATGCAATCAAGGTATCCAGGAAGAGATCAATAGAAAACATGAATGGCTCATGGTTTATCTCTTTTTTTAATACACTTTTTCATTTATTAGTGAAAATAACAGTTATCTGCCTCTCTCTGTGTGTGTATATATGCGCATGCATGTGGGTAACCACAGAGAGCAAAACAAAAGCTTTATTTTTCTTCAGTTTTCTTACTGACAGGTAGATTCATATCTATTTTAAAATGGAAAAATTAACACCACTGTGAAGATATTCATGTATCTAGAGAGAAATCCTTTTTTACTTATATTGTACTTCTAATATGCAAATTGAAAATCCAAATAAAAACAGCAGGACATATATATTCATAAGCTATGTCAACACAAATATGAATGTCAAAATTGTACTGGGTAAGTCTTATTCTAGCCATCAATAGGTTCTCCAGCCCACATTTTGGTCTATCTAAGAAACACTTCTTATATATAATCTTTCCTATTTTTCTAGCCTTTTCTGTTCGCTTTGGGTGCTGCTGAGACAATCCAGCTCTGCCCAGGTTTCAACCAGCCTCACAATGGCATAACCCGATTGCCTCACCATGTGTCTGGGCCGCATGCCTTAAGCCTTATACCTGCAGATCCTTGGTTCACTCACGCTGAAGCATGGGACATCCAGGGCCCCTCAGTGTCCCTGTGTGCACGAGCCAGATATATGCAAATTAAAACTGTGGGTTGAACCAGTGAGACAGGAGGTCTATGGAGTGACCTAGGAAGCGATTAATACATTTTCTCCATCTGAGTTTAGACTGTACTGAGAAGCAGTTGTTTATATACGGCCTTTTGGAAGAGTGTCTCAGTGAAATCCATCAGAAGGTCACATAATACAATGCAATCCCAAGTTAAACAACACATCCTTTTACTGGTGATATCTCTTTCTGATTCACTTCCCGCCCCGCCCCCCCCCACCCCCCTGGCATTCAGTTCAGTTCAGTTCAGTTCAGTTCAGTTACTCAGTGGTGTCTGACTTCGTGACCCCACGAATCACAGCATGCCAGGCCTCCCTGTCCATCACCAACTCCTGGAGTTCACTCAAACTCATGTCCATCGAGTTGGTGATACCATCCAGCCATCTCATCCTCTGTCGTCCCCTTCTCCTCCTGTCCTCAATCCCTCCCAGCATCAGAGACTTTTCCAATGAGTTAACTTTTCGCATCAGGTGGCCAAAGTATTTGGCCAAAGTTTCAGCTTTAGTATCAGTCCTTCCAATGAACACCCAGGACTGATCTCCTTTAGGATGGACTGGTTGGATCTCCTTGCAGTCCAAGGGACTCTCAAGAGTCTTATCCAACACCACAGTTCAAAAGCATTAATTCTTCAGTGCTCAGCTTTCTTTAGAATCCAACTTTCACATCCATACATGACCACTGGAAAAACAATAGCCTTGACTAGACGAAACTTTGTTGGCAAAGTAATGTCTCTGCTTTTGAATATGCTATCTAGGTTGGTCATAAATTTCCTTCCAAATAGTAAGTGTCTTTTAATTTCATGGCTGCAATCACCATCTGCAGTGATTTTGGAGACCCCAAAAATAAAGTCTGACGCTGTTTCCACTGTTTCCCCATCCATTTCCCATGAAGTGATGGGACCAGATGCCATGATCTTAGTTTTCAGAATGTTGAGCTTTAAGCCAACTTTTTCACTTTCCTCCTTCACTTTTCATCAAGAGGCTTTTTAGTTCCTCTTCAGTTTCTTCCATAAGGGTGGTATCACCTGCATATCTGAGGTTATTGATATTTCTCCTGGCAATCTTGATTCCAGCTTGTGCTTCTTCCAGCCCAGCATTTCTCATGATGTACTCTGCAGAGAAGTTAAATAAGCAGGGTGACAATATACAGCCTTGACGTACTCCTTTTCCTATTTGGAACCAGTTTGTTGTTCCATGTCCAGTTCTAACTGTTGCTTCCTGACCTGCATACAGGTTTCTCAAGAGGCAGGTCAGGTGGTCTGGTATTCCTATCTCTTTCAGAATTTTGCACAGTTTATTGTGATCCACACAGTCAAAAGCTTTGGCATAGTCAAAAGCAGAAATAGATGTTTTTCTGTAACTGTCTTGCATTAAACTCAAGTAAAATATCAAGGTTTCAGGCCCTTCTTTCTGGAGAACTCAGATTAAAACTGGTGTCAGGAATTGCCCTCAAAGACAAAACCCATAGGTCTATCAGCAGTAACGATTTATTCACTGATGGTAAGCAGGAAAATGATACATTATGGTATATAGTAGCTTTGCGGTTTCTAAGGGTTTGACTTGCAGTTTTAAATAAGATAAGGTTCAGATAGAAGGTATGGTGTTACATTTTACACTGGCAGTTGGTTTTTAATAGAACGGGGCAAAAACAGTTATAAGAATTGTGCAGTGGGCTGGCTTTTAGAATTGGCATTGGAATCTGTGACAGAAGACAGCAATAGACTGAAGAACAGCAAATGCCTACTGAAGCCCAAGAACCTCTATTGCAGCTTTTAATAAACTCCCTTATTCTGAAACCAAAACACAGACTGCACCAACTGAACATCCTAAATAGGTCTCCGTGTCAAAATCAGGTCTCTAATAGAAAAGGACAGGGACTCCAACACTTATCACGGGGCCATTTGATCGGGCAAGACTGAGATTCTGGGATCCCTCGATTCCCTGAAACCTCTGGCTGGCAGAAGCAACACCTTTCCTCCGGCTTCTTTGCAGAAGAAGACTCGTTTGCCAGGAACACCATGTGATCGCCTTACTTGAGGCAGGCACCTTGCAAGATGATGCTTGCTCTCTGCAGGATATACCCCTCCCATTTATTGCCTTCAAGCCAATAGGCAGGTCATCTCTATCAGCACAGCCGCTTTGAGAAGCATAGCCATTGCTGCATCAAAACTATTTGCTTAAGGAAGCTTAGCATCCCTACATGCCATCAGGTCCTGGGGAACGCGTATCTGATGGAAATGAGAAAGTTCAGCAGGAGAATGCAGAGAATAGGGCTGGGTAGTGGAGAGTTGATTGACCCTAAAGCCTTCATGATAACTTGTGATTCAACGTTCGGACAGGGACCAGGATGTAGTCATAACAATCTGCTGATTTTATTCCTTGAATCTAAGCCATGTCTATATTCTACAAAATGTGGTTTGCTTTCAAAATCTAATGAAGCCCACCAATCTCTGTTTCTTTTTTATTAGTAGGAAGTGTAGGAAGGGCAAAGTAGAACAACTGATAGTTTTTGCTTTCAAGTGGATATTCTGGCATTGCCAGTGGACACTGGACCCTAAAATCTTTTAACGCATGGCAGTCCCCTGGGCCTTTTGAGAGTTTATTTCCCTCTCACCGATACGGAAGTGTTTTATTAGGGTGTCCAGAGTATTTTTTTGCTTCCTTCTTGCCAGATCTAATTTGTTTGATGCCATAAATTCAGTGGGCTAGCTGACATTCTGTAGAATGTAAAGATGATCTTATCCCTGTGACTGTATTTCTATTAAAAACACAGGAAAGATAAGATAGCTCTGGGACAATCCGTTGAATCTGAACTTCTGTGACTGCCATGTGGATGCAAATTGATTTCTGCTTCTCTCTTGTTTGGGTTAAAGAAGAAAGCCTTTGCCCCTGGATCAATAGCCTCCTAAAAGACAGAGGCTGTGGACCTGCTCCAGTGAGAACACCTTTAGCGTGCAGCCGAGATTGGGAGTGCTATCTGGTGAAGTTTACATTACTCCACTGTCATTTGCCACATTCCATCTGTTTTTTTTTTAAGAGTCAGAGAGGTGAATTGAATGGGATGGTGGGAAATATCCTTGAATCCAATGAGGCACTAATCTTTGCAACACTATTCCTCCTGAGATGCTCTATTGCTTTCAATTTACTATTATGCCAAGGCAAAGTGGGTTCAGTAGGCAGTTTCAGAATCTCTCACTTGAACTTTCCTCCATAATGATGCTTACTCCCCAACTGGAGAGGCAATGGGAGAGTTCTGCCAGTTACAACACGCGCGCGCACACACACACACACACACACACACACACACGCCCTGATTGTATGTATACTCAGGTGACCAGTTAAATAGCCACAGGGTAGAATAACTAATCCCAAGCACCACTATATGTGTCCACAGTGCAGAACCGGTATATAGAAACATGGGTCCAAATTTCATTTATGAACTAATTTCCATAAACTTGCCACCTAATTAGAAGAACAGTCCTGAATATTCATTGGAAGGACTGATGTTGAAGCTGAAATGCCAATACTTTGGCCACCTAATGGGAAGAGCTGACTCATTGGAAAAGAACCTGATGCTGGGAAAGATTGAAGGTGGGAGGAGAAGGGGCCGACAGAGAATTAGATGGTTGGATGGCATCACTGACTCAATGGACATGTGTTTGAGCAAGCTCTGGGAGACAATGATGGACAGGGAGGCCTGGCCTGCTGCGGTCCATGAGGTCGCAAAAAGTGGGACATGACTGAGCGACTGAACTGAACTGACTGAACTGAATTAGAAGAACTCGGTCAAATTTCAGGTATCCTGGTACTGGGGTCCTCTCAGACACTGGGTAGCGTTGTCCTTAGAGTCCAGGCTATACTCACCTCCCCTATACAAATAGCTACTGTGAAAATAACCAAAGGAAGGCGGAAGAGGAAGGGTGAAATCTTTACTGATTATTTACACAAGAGCTATTCTTGACTAGGTAATCAGAATTGTCCCCAGTGCATCTGTGGAATATATACCCTCAGAGAGAACCATCTTCCTTGAACCTATAGTAACGAAATAAAAGGCATGAGAAATGAATATGGAGCTGTTGTGATGGTTAATTTTACGGGTCAACTTGCCTGGGCCCTAGGGTGCCCAAACATATGTAGCCAAATATTATTGGGATGTGTCTGTGACAGTATTTCTAGACGGAATTGAGATAGGAATTGGTAAACTGAGTGAAGCAGACTGTTCTTTCTCAATGTGAGTGGGCCTCATTCAGTCAGCTGAGGCCTGAACAGAACACAAAGGCTGATATGCCTTTGAGTGCGAGGGAATCCCCTCCTGCTTGACTGCCTTGCTGGGGACAAGCGTTTCTTTTTTTCCTTGCCTTTGGACTCAGATGGAAACAGCGACTGCAACATCCTCATCCTCTAAGCTGCTCAAGCCAAATACTGCATATTGTCATCCTTCCTTCCTCTTTCCCTATGCTCATGGCTAGCTAATCAGCAATGAGATTATATCTCTTATATATGTATATGTGTGTGTGTGTGTGTGTATCTGGAATCCATTTACTTTCATTTCATGTATTTGAGTTCAAGATCCCTTCCTCTCCAACCTGAGTTCCCACGGTACTGCTGCATAGATGCCCCTGCTTCTCGTACACAATCGATTCTCTACTGAGCAGTAGAATACTTTAAATATATACATGTGCATAATTTCATCTCATTCCACTGCATTAGACTCGCAGTGCTTTCCCGTCACCTGTGAAGGGTGTCTTGAACGCCTCGCTCCGGCTTTCCAAGCTCGTCATGGCTGGCTCACACACGCCCTGTCCCGATTTCCCGCCACTGGACACTCGCTCACTGCTCTTGAGCCACCCTGGATTTCCATCTGCCTCTTGATCATGGTGAAATCGCTCTTTCCTTAGGGGCCTCTGCTTCTTCCTGCTCTTGCATGACTTCTAATCACACAGATATCAGCTTAAATGTCTTCACATTAATGCAGGTTTTCTTGACCACTCAATAGCTATCTAGGCAGCTGCTATCCATCTTTACTGAATCTTTGCAGAGAAAGTATCAAAATGCTAATTAACGCTTGGCTGGAGAAGGATGTGGTCAGGGGTGTGACAGATAAATTCTAAGGCAGGGTAGTTTAACGGAGCACAGATTTTTAAAAAGTCAATGGCAGTTAGTCTATTGAAAAGAAAATGCTTTTCTTTTTTTTTTGTTTTTGTTTCCAGAGTCCTTTGAACAACAACTAGGTTAAAAAAGTGAAGGGAAGACATACAGCAAATAAATGCAAGCCGCAGAGAGGGGCTACAGGTATTGTGTGTGGATTTTATCAGTATTGCTAACAGAATAAACATTTTCAACAAGAACTGCAATGTTCAGATCAAGAGATCTTTGGGATCAAGAGATAACTTGTAATTTTCCACTTACTTAATAATTTTATTACTTGAAAGCCTTTACTATATAAATACTACATTGGGTGGAAAGATAAGTTGGTATAGAATTGGATGCTAAGGACATTATAAATAAATGATATTTAAATTGACTTAACATTTTTCTTAAATACCAGTTGAACTATTTTATACTACTCACACTAATACTAGCTACATGGTCTAACTCCATTACAATGCAGTGTAACAGTAACAGTAGTCAATTATTTATGAATCAGTGGAAACATCTGGAAGCTTGACCTCCTTTTGCTATTAAAAGGACTTGGAGCATTTGCTGTATTTCACTATTAGTGCCACTTGAGTTATTACATGCTCTGCCAATGTTTTATGTAACTGGACTGATTTCCTTCCAACTCATAAGGTCAGCTGACTGTGAAGGGATGGAATTTTCTAGGCACCTCTGTCTACATCTATCCCCTTATTGATACTGCGACCTAACTAATCCTCGCACACAGCAGAAAACATGCCGGACTAGCATCACATAGTACAAATGTCAGCATCAAAGAAAATAAATGAACATTATTATGGGCCAATCTTACAGTCATTTTTTTTTTTAGTATTTCCAATCTTTTTCTTTTTTACTTATTTATGTACATCTATGTACATACACACCCACCCCACAATTAGATGTCCCTGATCTGTATCTAAAAATTACAGTGACCTTACCCACAGGTAGAGTTTATTTTAGCCAGGTAAACAAGAATGATTCCCTTTTACACCAAATGTATTTCCAATGTACTCTGTATAGAAAGTAGTGATGGAGAAAGTGTATGTCCAGGAACTGATGACATATGGAAACACAAACATTTTCATAGGTGAACTTACAATTCGGTCTCTGAAAAGACAGAGAGCCTGCAGCTCAGCGGATGACCACCACTTAGCTGGACCATCCCAAACTGCAGACAGTTACTTGTATTTGGCTTTGTTATTGTTCTACCAACAGACTTCCATCCTAATTCATTTTGCTTAGGCTTATTCCCATTCATGAGATATTTATGGTGAATATTCCCTGCATCTGACACAATATCAGACACTGGAAGATAAAAATGATGATTACGCGAGAGTCTCTAGTTGTAATGGATTTCGGTCTTCTCATGAGTTTTAAACCCAGAGAAAGCACAGCACCAAGGAGAAACGTTTTGAGAACTTAAATGGGATGTGAGTAATTGTTCAGAGATTAAGAATAAATACAAACAAAGAAACAACAAAAACAAATTGCCAGTTTAATAGTTAATCTGTTTAATTTGCAAAGCTGCCGTATTTTCTCCTCAGGGTGACTCAGCAGCAATATTGAAAGAACTGAACTGAAAAAGAATGAGTGATATGAGCTCTTAGAAGGGATCCATGTAAGGAACACGTAGGGAAAATAAGTCTTTTTAATTTCAAAGGAAAACAAGTATTTGGGGAGGCCTAAACTCGTCCAACTGTGGTCAGGGAAAAGCTGAACTCTAGAGGACAGGCAAACTTTGTCCCATGAAATCATCAGAAAATATACATATCGAGCAGCCGTGCTAACCCCTTATCCATCCCTGGCAGCCCCTTGTGCCCTGGTTGCTTTGCTTTGTGCCAGATTACCCCACTACTCTGGCAACTGACGACTGGATCAGCAATTCGACTCCAAAACCATCTTGGAAGACAGTGAGGTGGCTTGGCCCCAGAGCTCTAACAAGCAAATGCTCCCTAAACCAAGTGTGACTCACTGACCCAACACACCATTCCCTTGAAAGTTTCCGTGGGAGATATTGACAGACGCAGCAGCTGGCAACAAAAATGGCACTTACATTGAAAGAAGGTGGTATGCCACCAGCCAGTGGAATCCATGGGGTGAGAAGAAAAAGAAGGCAGTAAAATCTGGCAGGTGGTAGATCAATCAACAAGGAAGAGCTGTGAAATAGAGACGTGGAGGTTAGACGGATGTTATTGGGAGCAGCAGCGGGCACAAGGGACAGCTGAGTCATCTTAACTGCAGGACTCTGGGGCTCTGAAGGCCAACCCTCAAGCATCCATTGGCAGCAGGTGGTACCAACTTTAATTAAGAAGTAAGCCTAAGCTGTGTTACCACACTCAGTATTTCTTCAGAAATAAAAACCTCGCATAGCCTTTCTCCCATAGTAGGCTCAAAGACTTGAGACAAACAGATCCTTGAATGAAAGGTACATTACATGGGACAGGGGCTTCCCTGGTAGCTCAGCTGGTAGAGAATCTGCTTGAAACGCAGGAGACCCTGACTTGATTTCTGGGTCAGAAAAATCCGCTCGAGAAGGGGGACACTACCCACTCCAGTACTCTTGGGCTAAACAGCTCAACTAAATAGGATAAACTTTTCTCTCCAGTTACTTGCATGTGAAAATCTTCTATTTGTACAAGTAAGCTTTGGCAAGAACAATGACACATTATCAGGATTTCTTAAGTGTTTTTGTCTTTAAAAATCAAAGGAATTGGGTAGCAAAAGAGCCATGTGGTCATGTGGTAATCATAATTCAGAATATTCAACTCTTTTTCCCTTCAAGGGAAAGAAAAGCCTCAAACTTCCATAGGGGTTTTGCTTGGTGAGTACATACATCTCAGCAAAAATGGCATAAAACAAATTCATTCTCTTTCGGTGGCTCAGAGGGTAAAGCGTCTGCCTCCAATGCGGGAGACCCGGGTTCAATCCCTGGGTTGGGAAGATCCCCTGGAGAAGGAAATGGCAACCCACTCCAATATTCTTGCCTGGAGAATCCCATGGACGGAGAAGCCTGGTGGGCTACAGTCCACAGGGTCGCAAAGAGTCAGACACGACTGAGCGACTTCACTTACTCACTCACTCACTCATGATAAAATGAATATTCTGTTAAAAATTTAAAAAGAACATAAATATACTTCATGACTGTGGAACTATGTCTCTCAAAGTCAACATGAGAAAGGAAGAGGTGTGCCCACGGCTTCTGCGTCACCTAGGGGTATCTCCAGAGAGAGATTGGGTATTGGATGGGGGAAGCACATCTCCTCTGTGGCTTCACCCTAAATCTTCCAAATGGTTTCTCTTTCTTGTTTCTCATCTGCCATCTTTGAATAAATGAACTATCACAGTTTCACACTGTGGGCCCACTCTTCTTATCTTTAACACAAGAAAATGAGGCCCTGCATACTCAGGACCGAATTTCAAGCAAGGGAGTGAATGCTAGAGGTCCTCTCTTGTCCTTAATAGCATCTTTCTTTCTTTATGAGTCCTAGCTACAGTATGGCAAGAATGGTTTCTTCTTTTCACTTCTTGGTTCTCTCATTAAGCACCAATTAACTGGTAGGCCTGCATTTTTCTGTAATCTGTAAGATTTTTAAAGAAAGGGCAAACACCAAGATCCAGATTATTTTAGGATACAGAAGAAGGAAACTAGAGACAGTTTGCTTTCACTTTCTAAGTAAGGTGGAAGGCAAAGTTAACCACATAGAAAAAAAAAAGTTGGGATAGAAATGCGTAATAAAGTTTAGAATTGCTACTGTGAAAATATGGCAGGGAATCAACTACAGATGAATAAGAAAATTGTAATAACGGTCCAAGAGCTGATGGATAGCATGCCTTATTACAATGATTTGCAGTTTTTTCCTCAAGTCATGACCAAATGTCCTTTGGCAGAGTTCCATGCTTGAGGATTGGAAAATTTACATCTTTATTTTCAGTAACCTTGAACTAAAATTTACATTTCCTTCAATTGTGATTATAGGCCACAGACCACATTAGTATTAGTAGTTCTTGTAACAATTTACCCAATTGAAATATTAGATAGTTTCACATCATATTAAAGTTATAGTATCTCAAAGTATCAGGTATTATATAATTCAATGGTATTGCTTTTTGTTTAAGGTGTTATTGAAAAACAAATATTACAATTTTAATTTTTTGAGATAATTATATTTCAGTATAATTGGCCTCCTCTGTATTCTATAACCTTTTTAAAACTTAGTATTTTTAGAAGAGTTCTGTGTTGTTCATAAGCTTCATAAAGTTACCAGAGGTATTTATGTCTTGCAGTACGTTAAGAATGCCTGTTTTTTGGTATGTCAATATTTGTCATATGTTACGTAACACTTAAGACTGAAAGGAAGAGGATAAAATTGGAATGAAATATTGTTACTGAAATTGGCAGAAAATATAAGCAATTACCTAGATTCAGCAGCTATTAATAATATGAGACACTGCTTTTTTATGTCAAAATTTTAACATTATGACTTAAGCGGCCTTTTCCTTTTACAAAGGCCCAGGACTTTTTGTTTCCGTCAATTAAACCTGCCTCATTACTCCTCTCTAGACTTCAGTTAGAATGCACGCATAATGTAGCGCTGATATTTTAAGGCTGTATGTCTAACAGCATGGTTTAAGGCTGACGAAGGCTTTCTATATAGGTCCTTTATTTGCTGCAAATCTATGGCTACTGTTTACAAGCTGTGCTTGCTTGGATCAGGGATTTCTGCAGGTAGATATTGATTGCCTATCTTTGATTTTTTACTGATTGATAAATCAGTTCCTAAATGAGGTGACTGAAGAAGCCTGACATTTTAGCATCAAAGCAAGGATTACAATACTGTAATGGATAGCTGCTCCTTCCTGCACTTATTGAATCAATATTCCTCCCCCATCATTTTTGTAGGAATGCAATTAACCTTCTATTTTATCAAAATATCTCCCGCCCCCCTCCACCGCCGATAAACACATACTCTTAATTCTTATGATTCGGTTGAGGTTGGTCCTTTCTCCAGATCCTGGGGCAAGCATGTAACTCAAGCCAATCAGGGCTTTCTATTCTTTTTCACAGTGATTTTCATAGACAGAGGCATACACGGTTGAAGCAAAGAAGTCTCATTTTGAGGGATATTCATTGAAAGTATTGGGAAAAAATCGGGGGTGTTGAGAGCTTGTGTTAAACCTGGAGCAGCTGACAGCCATGTTTCCACTATGACAGCGTAGTCTGAAAGGGAAAGGAAGCTATAGAGAAAAGCATTTCTCGGGAATGGTAAGAGCTATAGCCGTTCTGGTGACCTAATTAGAGACCTGGATCTAGCTGTGCCTAAAGTCAGCATGTGGGGTTTCATTTCTGTGCACCTATCTATGTGAATTATGTGCAGCGAGAATCACTTTGAGGCACAATTACTTGGCACAAAAAGAGTCTCGAGTAACAGACACTTTTGCTAAATTCCAAATTCTAATTAGTCTGGAAAGTTCTTCTTCACTATGAAATACTTATTAGTGATGTGTGAATCAGTCAAATAAAGAATAGCAACGAAAGACACTTATTTCATATCTGAAAAAATATCTTGCTTGAAATTAATCTAGAACTAAGTATGGAAGGAAAAACACAAGTAGGGTATTTCAGGTCATCAATAATTTGTATGAGTTAATTATTTGAGGGGATTCTGCATTCATCCTCTCAGATGTCATAATTTCTAAATTTGAGCATTTGCACACTTTGAAGTCAGGGAATCTAATCCATCTTCCTCCTAGATTTGTATTCCTATAAAACGATCGCCCTGTTCTAGGGCAGCCAGTATCGCCTGGCCTATTGTACTGGAGAATAAATGAGTAACAGTCTTGATTACCCTACAAATAAATCTGGTTAACTGTTATATTAATTAAAATGCCTGGTTCTGTGGCTATTCTGAACTATTTATATGTGATTTAATTCATATCAGCAGCTAATTTGTATTTAATGCAGACTAATGGGTTTTATGTAAATGGAGCATGTGGCAGTCTATTTAAAAAACAAATTATCTCTAGTTTCATTTCAGTTATTTTAATTAAATTTAGAGTGTGTGTGTGGTGGGGGGCTGAAGGGGAAAGGGATGTGTTATATATGAAGTGATGATTAAATCCAATTTAGGTCTACAGAATAAGAAACAAGTAATTCTCTCAACAGACACAGTGGCCCTTTTATAAAGTTTCAAGACGTAAAGAGGGTTAGTGTACGGAGAAGCCTCTAAGATTGTAGATGGTGTAACTTTCTTCAGATCATGCTCTTACATTATAAACTAAAAATACCTATAAGTCCTTGTGGAAATATGTTTCTTTAATTTTTTTTTTTTTACTTTAGCTGGAAATAATTTTATGACTTAAACATTTTGGCCACCTCATGCGAAGAGTTGACTCATTGGAAAAGACTGATGCTGGGAGGGATTGGGGGCAGGAGGAGAAGGGGACGACAGAGGATGAGATGGCTGGATGGCATCACGGACTCGATGGATGTGAGTCTGAGTGAACTCCGGGAGATGGTGATGGCCAGGGAGGCCTGGCGTGCTGCAATTCATGGGGTCGCAAAGAGTCGGACACGACTGAGCGACTGAACTGAACTGAACTGAACTGAAACACTAAGGATCTATGTATATATATTTTTTTCCTTTCTTTGATTTGGAAATTTTGAAACCATTTTTTAAAATTGGTTAACTAATATTTCTGTGCATGTTTTTCTTATCAGTGGTTTAAGCCAGTGCAGTAATTTTTAACTGTAATAAAGCTTTCCTTAACTTGTAGCTTATCTTTCACTCAACCATGTTTGATTTTTTAAAATTTTTTCCAAAGGACAATTTTGTTTCCTTTTCTTTCCTTAATTTTGATATACATTCTGGAGTTAAGGAGGATCTTGGCATAATTTATGCTATTTAGTTCTAGCCTGGAACCATCCTTTAGCTTGCACAATTTGGTTAACTTCAAAGTTGCTATACTTCCCATTTTTTTTTTGCATGATAATTTTTTTATGTTACTATTTCCAGCCAGATTATACCTTTTTTAAGGAAAATAACTATTTTTGTTCATTTCCACACAATCAGTTTGATTCTGGTGCATGTGGTAAGCATTCAGTTAATGTTTCTTGAATATCTCCTTAAAAAAAATCATTCAAACCACTGAATGACAAATGTTCCAAAGTCTCCACTTTCAACAAAAAACAAAATATAGCTCTCCTCTTTCCAAGCTGTTGGTTACAGGATAAGAGCTAAACTCAGCAATCTAGTTTCCCAGACCTAATTCCCAAAATTATCTCAGAAATTCAAAAACCATTACCTCTTAGAAGTGTCACGGTAGCATAATAAAGGATCATCTATTGGCTTACAATAATGGTGTTATAGTCTAAGAAGTCATTAAGTGGATTTAATCCTCATAACTATTCAGATGGTATAGTAAATACTGTGTTTGGTACTATGAGGTAATGGATGTACCAAAATAGGGCAGTGTCATTAATTCTTCAGAAGCAGACTGGAAATTGGTCTGGTGTATAGGAGTTATCTGATTTCAAGTAAGCTGTGTGTGGTCTGTGTGTGTGTGTCTGTGTGTGTGTGTGTGTGTCTGTGTGTGTGTGTCTGTGCTCAGTCAAGTCAGACCCTTTGCCACCCCATGCCTGCCATTCTCCTCTGTCCATGGGCTTTTCCAAGCAAGAATACTAGAGTGGGTTGCCATTTCCTACTCCATTCAAGTAAGCTGAGTGCATATGAAAATTGCAACTTGTACAAAAGATACTTTAAAGGAAGAGACAGGAGGAAGAGAAAATACACCTCAGAGAACTCACTGATACATCCTGTCCCTAAAGCAAAAAGCCAGTTACTAAGAGCACTGTTTGCGTAGTTGCCAAATGCCTGTTCCATCCCTCTTCCTTTCAGGCCTTCCTCCTCTCTCAGTTTAGCTACATTAAGCTTCTACATCATCTCCATCGATTCAATTGACAGGTGATTTATCAGGCCAGCATTTCATCTTCCTTACAAAAGCAAAATGTGCCCTGTCCCTTGGTGCTACAAAGGGGAACTGAGGAATATTCCTTTGATGCTACAAGGACACCAGACTGATAAAGTTTGCCCCTACATTGAACTTGACATGGAGGTGGAGTGCTTTAACTTTTAAAAGGCTGCTCTATAACTCTCAGCATAAATGATGACCCTCATTGATATTCACATTTCAAATGCAAATAAACCTGTTTCATTTTTTTCCCTTTGATTCTAGGTCCAAAATTTTCACCTTCTACACACATATGTGCTATAATATCACGTTGACAAGATCTTTCTACTGAGTGGGTCACTCAGTCCATCCAGATGTCTCTCCATATACAGTGAGATGGAAAACTACAGCTGTTTAAACCAAAGTCACCTGCATTTTCTGCATGGGATGATTTACTAGGTTGGTGCACAAATAATCGTGGTTTTACATTGTTCAACTTTGCTGTTTGATATTGGAATGCATTCTTAAATGTGGTTATGCTATACATCACTTTAATGCACATTTCTCACTTTATGGTTTCTTGCTAATGACCTATTATTTGATATGTGTATTTTATACTTATTGTAGACTATTGAAGTGATTTTAGACAAAAAGGAAATTCAAGTGATTTTTTTATTTGAGTTCAAAATGTGTCATAAAGCAGTGGAGACAGTTCACAACATCAACAACACATTTGACCCAGGAGCTGCTAACAAACATACGGTTCAGTGGTGGTTAAAGGAGTTTTACAAAGGAGATGAAAGCCTTGAAGATGAGGAGTGAAGTGACCAGCCATCAGAAACTGGCAATGGTCAATTAAGGGCAACCATCAAAGCTGATCCTGTTCTAACCACACAAGAAGTTGTCGAAGAATTCAACATCAACCATTCTAAGGTCATCGATATTTGAAACAAATTGGAAAGGTGAAAAATCTTGATAAGTGGGTGCCTCATGAGCTGACCAAATATCAAAAAAAGTCATCATTTTGAAGTGCCTTCTCCTTTTCTATGCAACAACAATGAACCATCTCTCAATCAGATTGTGGTGTTTGAGGGAAAGGGAATTTTAAATGACAACCAGAGAGGATCGTCTCAGTGGGTGGACTGAAGGGAAGCTCCAAAACATGTCCCAAAGCCAAAACTGCACAATTCAAAGGTCGTGGTCACTGACTGGTGGTCTGCCGCCCACCGGGTCCACTGCAGCTTTCTGAGCCCGGTGACGCCATCACATCTGAGAAGTGTGCTCAGCAGACCAACAAGATGCACTGAGAACTGCAACCCCTGAAGCCAGTACTGGCAACAGAATGGGCCCGATTCCCCACAAAACCAGTGTTCAAAAGTCACTGTTCAAAAGACGAACAAACTGGGCTGTGAAGTTGTGCCTCATCCGCCATATTCACCTGACCTCTCACCAACCGACGACCACTTCTTCAAACATCTCAGCAACTTTTTGCAGGGAAAATGCTTCCACAACCAGCAGGAGGCAGAAAACACTTCCCAAGAGTTCGTTGAATCCTGAAACATTGATTTTTACACTATAGGAATAATTTTTTAAAAAAACAAAAAACTTCTTTCTTGTTGGCAAAAATGTGTTGATCATAATGGTCCCTATTTTGATTAATAAAGATTTGTTTGAGTCTAGTTATAATGATTTAAAATTTCACGACACAAAGCCACAATTAGTGCTTCTTACCCTTACTTGGACCCAGCTTCCCAAGTGGCTCAGTGGCAAAAAATCTGCCAGCCAGTGCAGAAGATGCAGGAGACCCGGGTTCGACCCCTGGGTCGGGAAGATCCTCTGGAGGGGAAAATGGCAACCCACTCCAGTATTCTTGCCTGGAGAATCCCATGGACAAAGGACCCCGTATAGAGTTGCAGAGAGTTGTTCACAACTGAGCATGCTCACACACACCCTTACTTGAGTGCGGGCAAATAAGAAAATGCATAAGAAAGCGAGAAGAAGCTGGAGTTTTCCAAGGCATTTCAGGAAGGAGAGAGCATCTTGGCCGTTTCACAGCTGCGGGCATCCAGGAGGGCTCCATACTTGGTGTAATGCTTTGCTGTCACTGTCTTGAAATTCTTAATGATTTTTAAACAGGTAGTGGTGGTTTTGTTGCTAAGTCATGTCCAACTCTTGTAACTGTATGGGCTTTAGCCCACCAGGATGCTCTGTAAATGGGACTTCCCAAGCAAGAATACTGGAGTAGGTTGCCATTTCCTTCTCCAGGGGATCTTCCTAACCCAGGGATTGAACCCAGGTCTCCTGCATGGCAGGCAAATTCTTTACCACTGAGACACCAAACAAGCGGCTTGCATTTTTATACAACATTGGATTTGCAAATTATATAGTCAGTCCTGGAGAGCAACACTCCATTTTCTTTAATTTAGTCCAAATCTTGAGTTAAATATAGTGAAGTATTGCCAATCAAGTGTCTTAGGTTTATTCCTAGGTGTGAACCAATGTACCAAACACTGTGTAAAGCCATTTAATAGCAGTAATGATTCTTATATCCTGTAGCCCTGAGTTTTTGGACACTAGGGATGCTTTATTCCATAGGCTTGAGGTTAATTTACAAAATTAGCATTTATTTAATTAGACTGAGACTTTTTTCACTTTCTTTTATGAATGTGTCTCATACAAGATACACTTTTTGCTTTTTCTAGAAAACTGATTTTCATAATGAGGGTTCTTAGGGCATGGGCTAACGTAACACAGACTACCTTAAACCTCAGTCTTATTTTTTAATTTCTTTTTTACAGCTGAATGTTCCCTTGGGGCTAACATGAAGGCAGCTTGGGTAGGCAAGGCTGTAGTGACCTTGTGGAAGGTTACCTCTCTACTTTTACACTGAGAAAGTTGGTTTTTAAATATAAGGCCCTAAATGTCAGATATTTCCTTCACCAGTTTTCCTTAAAAATAGGCAATAAAATTTGTCAAACCTTGGCTGACGTGAACAGAGGGGAAAGGCCTGTTGAAGGTCATGAGGAAAGTTTTTCTTTGATGATAGAGGAGAAGCACCTCATACCCTTGCTTCTGGAGACGGTTGCATGAATACCTGATCCAAACAGCGACAGCAGGTGTCTTGTGACAGTAAGGCAGAAACCAGGAGAACGGGAGAGAGGAGAGACGGGAAGCATGGGATACGGCCAAGGACATGGTTACTGCTGGCTGAGCCAGCAAAGAAAATACCTGCCTCTGGGACTCTGACAAATATAAACCGGAGATTTTCAAAAGGCGGTCTCCGGACCGGCAAAGTCAGTGTTACCAGGAAGCGTGTTAGAAAGGAGAATTCTCCCCCTCTCTCCTCTCCACAAAGCTTGCTGAATTAGAAACACTGGGTATGGGACCAAGCCTTCTTTGTTTTAATGAGCCCTCTTGGTCGTTATTATGCACACTAAAGTTCAAGAACTACGGGTTTAAGTTTATATTTTGTCAGCTATCCTTTTTATTGTAATTCAAATAATCTCAATTTTATTATAAGAGATTGAGACATTGTAAAATTATTATTTTTATTTTTTTCTTTTATTTATTTATTTTTAATTTTTATTTTTACTTTATTTTACTTTACAATACTGTATTGGTTTTGCCATACATTGACATGAATCCACCACGGGTGTACATGAGTTCCCAAACATGAACCCCCCTCCCACCTCCCTCCCCATAACATCTCTCTGGGTCATCACCATTCACCAGCCCCAAGCATCCTGTATCCTGCATCAAACATAGACTGGCGATTCGTTTCTTACCTGATAGTATACATGTTTCAATGCCATTCTCCCAAATCATCCCACCCTCTCCCTCTCCCTCAGAGTCCAAAAGTCCGCTCTACACATCTGTGTCTCTTTTGCTGTCTTGCATACAGGGTCATCATTACCATCTTTCTAAATTCCATATATATGTGTTAGTATACCGTATTGGTGTTTTTCTTTCTGGCTTACTTCACTCTGTATAATCGGCTCCAGTTTCATCCATCTCATTAGAACTATTATTTTTAAAAGACTGTACTTTCTTGTAATGTTAGTGTTTGGCAACACACAGATTCTTGCATCTAGGAATAAGTGAACTTAGTATTTAGTTAGCAAAAATAATCTAAGAACTTAAGTCTTGTGTTTATTACAGCACTAATAACAAAAGCCAAGACGTGGAAGCAATCTTAGTGTCCATCAATGGATAATGGATAAAGATGCTGTGTTTTATATACTCAAATACTGCTGCTGCTGCTAAGTCACTTCAGTCGTGTCTGACTCTGTGTGACCCCATAGACGGCAGCCCACCAGGCTCCCCCGTCCCTGGGATTCTCCAGGCAAGAACACTGGAGTGGGTTGCCATTTCCTTCTCCAACGCATGAAAGTGAAAAGTGAAAGGGAAGTTGCTCAGTCATGTCCAACTCTTCACGACCCCATGGACTGCAGCCCACCAGGCTCCTCCATCCATGGGATTTTCCAGGCAAGAGTACTGGAGTGGGGTGCCATCGCCTTCTCTGACTCAAATACTATTCAGCCATAAAATAAGAATGAAATCTTGCTCTTTGCAACAACACAGATGGATCTTGAGGCCATTATGCTAAGTTAAATAAATCAGGCACAGAAACACAAATACTGTATGACTTCACTTACATGCGGCATCTAAAGAGCAAATCAACCAAGCTCACAGATACAGAACAGATCAGCAGGGTCCAGAGCGAAGAGGGAGGGGGTAGGTAAAGTGGTGTCAAAAGGTGTGAACTTTCAGGTATAAAAGAAGACATGTGGACATAATGTACAGCCATATAGCTACTAATACTGTAAATATATTTAAATGTTACTAAGAAAGTAAATCTCAAAAGTCCTCATCACAAGAAGGAAAAAAAAGTTGTAACAAAAAATTGTTACTATGGTAAGGCATGGTAACTGGGATGATTGTGGTGATCATTTTGCTGTATATACAAATATCAAATCATTATGGTGTACACCTGAAACTGATACATATAACACATATAATAACTAATATTGTATGTCAATTATACCTCAACTGAAAAAACAGAGAGCTTGTCATTTGCTCCTAATACCCATCTGTGAGAATCGTCAACATCATATATGAAGTGATTTGATTTCATATTATTATTTTTCTCACCTCAAAATTGTTAGTTGTATCTTTTTGATACTTCAGGATTATTTTTCATCTCAAAGAGGAAAATCAGAACAAATAGAAACATTAGTTGTAATGATGACATTCGATATGTGCAATCTCTTTGTACACCAATCAAACCATCTTGGGCTTC
Source organism: Capricornis sumatraensis (assembly GCF_032405125.1). NCBI lineage: Eukaryota > Metazoa > Chordata > Mammalia > Artiodactyla > Bovidae > Capricornis > Capricornis sumatraensis. The sequence goes on along the minus strand of NC_091077.1, from coordinate 104,982,962 downwards.
CCTGGTGGCTCAGTGGTAAAGAATCTGCCTGCAGGGCAGGAGACATAGGTTTGATCTCTGAGTCAGGAAGATGCCCTGGGGAAGGAAACAGCAACCCACTCCAGTATTCTTGCCTGGGAAATTCCATGGACAGAGGAATCTGGTGGGCTACAGGCCATAAGGTCATAAGAGTCGGACATGACTTGGCGGCTAAACCGCCGCAACCAAAACCACCATTAGATTTGGATGCAGTATTCCCGAGCTGGCTCTAACAGTATCACTCCCATATTCCTGCTCAGCACTTCTGCACACTCTGCAGTCAGCTTGCTCGGTTTCAGCCATAGCTCGACTATGTCTCCTGTGACAGACTCCTCACTGCTCCATCTCTGCCTACAGAAGCCTTCAAAGTAGAGACACGTACACTCTAGATATCTGAAAGACAGTAAACCGAGGCATGGAAGAATCAGTAAACCTTATTATTTTTATCTACCAATAGGAAACAAATCTTTACTAATAATGTAAACACAATACCTGTGTACAAGTGGGGTCAGTTTTCCAGCACATCACATATCATATACAATTTGAGAGCTGCCTTGAAGAAAGAATGAAAGCGGCGCATTGGATAGAGGGCCACAGTAGAGTCTTTACGAATTTGTGTTTTTGCTGTTGGCATACTGTTACCAATGCAGCTTCTCTGTGCCAGACTTCACGGAGTTATCAATTATATTATTGTTTTAACCACGTGAACTTTCACAAATTAAGGTAGCAGGTGGAAGGAATCATAAATATTGTAAATACACATGAAAAGTGTGATGATGTTGGTTCTTTCCATTTTGTTCATGGGCGTTTTGTCAGGCTTGCTACCAGATGAAAACAAGGATGCCCCAATATGACACAAGGGCTTCCCTGCTGGCTCAGCCGGTAAAGAATCCGCCTGCAGTGCAGGAGACCTGGGTTCGATCCCTGGGTTGGGGAGATCCCCTGGAGAAGGGAAAGGCTCCCCACTCCAGTATTCTGGCCTGGAGAATCCCATGGACTCGAGTCCATGGGGTCCAAAAGAGTCAAACACGACTGAGCAATTTTTACTTTCAATATGACACCATGAGAAATTACCAAGTATTTATTAAAACAATCAAGATTATTTGAAATATGAATTTACAGTAACTATTTTCAGTGTTTCACCTTACTCTAAAGTGGATATTTGCCTATATACATCAGCTAAATATCAGCTATGGGCTTCCCAGGTGGCTCAGTGGTAAAATAATCCAACTACCAACGCAGGAGATATGGGGTTTGATCCCTGGGTCAGGAAGAGCCACTGAAAAGGGAATGGCAGCCTGCTCCAGTATTCTTCCCATGGACAGAGGAGCCTGGAGGGCTACAGCCCACAGGGTCACACAGAGTTGGACACGACTGAGCGCCTGAGCAAGCACAAGTGATAGTCACAGCTATCTCTATATCCTCTATTATGCACACTGTACATGCAGTGGTAGTCTATATTTTAATGATTGCTAAACATTTTTAGTGCATCTGATTTTATTCTTACTAACTTATTTTTTAACTGATAGGAGGTATTTAGTCAAAAAGTATATAGGCCCCTGACTCACAAAATAAGGCCAAAAGTCCTTACTTTCCATACTAGGGCTTTGGCATCTGAGCCCACTCTGCTTTCCAATCATAATTTCCCGCAGTTCTTCCTTCATGCTCTCTGTGCTTCTGCTACAGGGAAGGAGCTGTTTGCTTTTCTCCACACCCAGCTCTACACACTTTCTCAAACTAATCTCAGCCAGAAGTCATTTCACCTTCTCTGAACCCTCCTAATGAGAATTGATAGTTCATAGCCCTTTAAGTTCTTTGAGGGCAGAATCCACCATCTGATTCATTTTACATCCCCCATAATGCATAGGATATGCATTTGAAGAAAATGTGTTAGAAGAATGGAAGAAAGGAGAAAAGAAATATCAACTGTGTGAGCAAAAAGGGTAGTTCTTCACCTTTCTCGGTCTGAAGGCTCAGGCTGATGGGGCGTGCCCAAGCTATTCAAATTAGTTCCTTCAAATACCTCATTCTGAAAGTATATTTCTTTTACACTACATTTCATGACTCGAGCAAGTTTAAAATATTACTAGGCCGCTTCTGTTCTGCCATGTAGTGACATATGAAATATTACTCTACTCGTAAGGTTATCCTCATATAACAGAAACTACTGAACGGCCAATGCAGAAATCATAGAGGCAGGAGTATGTGGGGCACAGACCTTTCATGCCATTGGACCTAGGTGGCATTGCTAGCCCTGTGGCTTATTTCATGAGCACATGCCATTATTCTCCAATCTTCTCTAATGATCTCATCTTTAAAACGGCTGTATTAACTCAAGTAAATGATATGTGTTAGGAACTTAGGGCTTCCCTGGTGGCTCAGATGGTAAAGAATCTTCCTGAAGTGCAGGCAACTGGGGTTCGATCCCTGGGGTGGGAAGATCCCCTGGAGAAAGAAATGGAAACCCACTTAAGTGTTCTTGCCTGCAGAATCCCATGGACAGAGAAGCCTGGTGGGCAATAGTCCATAGGAGTCACAAAGAATTGGACACAACTGAGTGACACTTACTTACTTAAGGAACTTAGCCTAATACCTGGATATAATGTTCAGGTTATATATTCTACTGGTTATATATTCTATATTCTGGTCCTATATCCTGATGAAATATGTTATTGATGAAAGTGAAACAGGAGAGTGAAAAAGTTGGTTAAAACTCAACTTTCAGAAAACTAAGATCATGGCATCTGGTCCCGTCAATTCTTGGCAAATAGACGGGGAAACAAATGGAAACTGAGAGACTTTATTTTTTGGGCTCCAAAATCACTGCAGATGGTGACTGCAGTCATGAAATTAAAAGACGCCTGCTCCTTGGAAGAAAAGTTATAACCAACCTAGACAGTATATTAAAAAGCAGAGACATAATTTGACAACAAAGGTCCGTCTAGTCAAAGCTATGGTTTTTCCACTGGTCATGTATGGATGTGAGAGTTGGACTATAAAGAAAGCTGAGCGCTGAAGAATTGATGTTTTTGAACTGTGGTGTTGGAGGAGACTCTTGAGAGTCCCTTGGACTGCAAACAGATTCAACCAGTCCATCCTAAAGGAGATCAGTCCTGGGTGTTCATTGGAGGGACTGATGTTGAAACTGAAACTCCAGTACTTTGGCCACTTGATGGGAAGATCTGACTCATTTGAAAAGACCCCGATGCTGGGAAAGATTGAAGGCAGGAGGAGAAGGGGATGACAGAGGATGAGATGGTTGGATGGCATCACCGACTCAATGGACGTGAGTTTGAGTAAACTCCGGAAACTGGTAATGGACAGGGAGGCCTGGCGTGCGGCAGTCCATAGGATCACAAAGAGTCGGACGTGACTCAGCGACTGAACTGACTCAACTGAAATGCTACTGATGGGGCTTCGCAGGTGCTGCTAGTGGTAAAGCACCTGCGTGACAGTGCAGGAGATACAGGAAACGTGGGCTCAATCCCTGGGTCAGGAAGATCCACTGGAGGAGGAAATGGAACGTACTCCTGTGCTCTTGCCTGAAGAGTCCCATGGAGAGAGGAGCCTGGCGGGCTACAATCCGCAGGTTTGCAAGTTGGACATGACTGAAGTGACACGTGCTATTGATGGGAAACGTTTTTTTTCTTCTACTTACAAACACTTCTGATAGCAAATGTATGTTTTTTCCCCACATCAACCAATTCTCCAAGTCACTCAATACCAAGTAGGTGTCCTACAATTCAGTTATGACACTAACTACCCAGAGTTAACACAGACTTCACGGGTTAAGGGCCCTCTCTTATATGGGCCCTCTTCCCAACTTCAGATGCCAATCATAAATCCAAGGTTTTAACTTGTACTTCTGATCAACTGGCTATAAGTCAAGGGTTCTCACAACCTCCTCCTAGGTTTCATAATTTGCTATAATGGCTCAAAGAAGACTTATTTACATCTACCAGTTTAACCTAAAGGATACAGTGAAGGAAGGATCCAGATGAATAGTCATGTGAAGAATACAGGGAAGGTCTGAGCTCAGCAGATTCTGTGTCCATTTGGGGTGCACCATCCTCCCAGCATATGAACTGTTCACCAAACTGGAAGCTCTCTGAACCTCATAATTCAAAGATTTTTTTTTAAATAAAGGCTTCATCACATAGGAATGGCCAGTCTCCAATTCCTCTCCCTCGGAGCAATGAAGGTGGTGCTGAAAGTTCCAGACTTCTAATCATGTTTGGTCTTTCTCCATCCAGAAGCCCAGCAGTGTTGTCTAATTAGAACAAAAGATTATCCATTCACCCAGGAAATTTAAGGAGACTTAATTTCAGGAGATTTAAGAGTTGTGTAAGGTGCTACTATCATGACGATTACTCAGGGAATTACAAGGGTTTTAGAAGCAGTGTTTCAGGAACTGAGGGCAGAGACCAAATCTATATTTCTTATTTCTTCATTTCATGTATCCTTAAGGCCTAATTATGATAACTTATAATACATTTATTTTCATTTATGTTGCACAATCTCTAGATTCTAAAATTAATTATTTAGCACTGGCGTAATTATCTTATATTTCATCCATAGCTTAATAATTATATGCTTCAATTATTTTCCCAGGCTTTCTAATATAAATCCTTGTCCATAATCAAAGTTATTAATTCTATAGCTTGTCTCCTCAAAGATTTAGCAAATTGACCATTTAACATTCTGGACAGTAGAAAAAAAAGGTTTATATTCTTGCAAATAATGTGAGCTCTAGTGAAAGGACAACAATGAAAACAAGGGAATTGTGTCAAATGAATCTTAGAAGAAACTCCCCAGAGATGAAAGACACCAGTCCTCAGATCAAGTGTCCATTCAATGTCCAGTAAAGTAAAGAAAACACACTGAGTCATATTATTGTATATGATATGGACTCTCAAGGCATATCAGTGTAACTTTAGCACACTGGAACTAAAGAGGCATTTCTTAAAGATTCAAAAGGTTGTATGAGCGGAAAACTGGCTCACTCCAAATGATAGGAAATCAAAATGTCATTCATCTCTCAGTGCTAACCCATCCCCTAGAAATCCTTGAAATGATTCCTCTAAATTCTAAGAAAAGACAATTTTCTCCTATAACACTATCGTCTGGCTAAATGCCAATCAATTGTGAGAGAAGTATAAACACAATCTCAAAAAGGACTCAATAATTTAGCTCTTACATAATCTATCTAGGGTGGGTTCTAGAGAATGTACCCAAGAGAAATAAATGATAAACCCATTCATGCACAAAAAAAGCATGCTACCCAGGAAAAATTTTACACAATACAAGAGAGTGAAAAATTGAAATTCCAAGTAACAGCTGTGTTTCATGCCCAGAAAGAAGTAATCCTTCATTTTAGAGCAGGTGGTTAGAGGGCTATGTGGAAGAATTTCAAGATTTCTAAATTATTTGGGTATTTTGAAAAATTATTACTAGGCATTTGATAGCTTTGATGGAACATTTGGACAAATGCCAACAATAGATACACAAACTCCAAAGAAACTTTTGAAAAACAGAAATGCATTCTAAGTAAAAACAGTTGTATTGAGAGGAAACATAAACTGCTCAGGATAGCAGTAAATAAGCTTTCAGTTCATTTCAGTTCAGTCACTCAGTCGTGTCCAGCTCTTTGCGACCCCATGAATCGCAGCACGTCAGGCCTCCCTGTCCATCACCAACTCCCAGAGTTTGCTCAAACTCATGTCCATTGAGTCGGTGATGCCATCAACCATCTCATCCTTTGTCGTCCACTTCTTCTTCTGCCTTCAATCTTTCCCAGCATCAGGGTCTTTTCAAATGGGTCTGTTCTTTGTATCAGGCAGCCAAAGTATTGGAGTTTCAGTTTCAACATCAGTCCTTCCAATGAATATTCAGGACTGGTTTCCCTTAGGATGGACTGATTGGATCTCCTTACAGTCCAAGAGACTCTCAAGAGTCTTCTCCAACACCACAGTTCAAAAGCATCCATTCTTCAGTGCTCAGCTTTCTCTATAGTCCAACTCTCACATCCATACATGACTACTGGAAAAACCATGGCTTTGACTAGACAGACCTTTGTCAGCAAAGTTATGTCTCTGCTTTTTAATATACTGTTTAGGTTGGTCATAACTTTTCTTCCAAGGAGCAAGCATCTTTTAATTTCATGACTGCAGTCACCATCTGCAGTGATTTTGGAGCCCAAAGAAATAAAGTTTGTTATAAAATAAAAGTCTGTTGTAGAAATAAAACTGTTTCCACTGTTTCCCCATCTATTTGTCGTGAAGTGATGGGACCGAAGGCCATGACCTTAGGCTTCTGAATGTTGAGCTTTAAGCCAACATTTTCTCTCTCCTCTGTCACTGTCATCAAGCGGGCCTGTAGTTCTTCTAGTGTGACTATATAAAATTTAATAATGATTTAATGAAATAATACTGTCCTATTGTAACACAATGGGAAATAAACGTGGAAGTGGTGGTATCAGAATAAGAGAACTTCAGTCTCAGATACTAAAATAGGAAGTCAACACTGTGTTACTCACCCAGTCGTTTCTGCCTCTTGGTGATCCCATGGACCGTAGCCTGCCAGAATCCTTTGTCCATGGAATTCTTCGGGAGAGAATACTGGAATGAGTTACCATTCCATTCTCCAGGGAGGAAGTCAATAGTTATGGCCCAAAATAAAGACCTACAACGTTTACGTATTTTACTTAGAAAACGGTGATGAATACCAAAGAGGTAGCTAATAGGTTTAAAGGGCATCAGAGGAGGGAATTCTGGAATTGATAGTCTGGAGTTGGCCTCTTCCTGTTGTCCCCCTTATCTTCTACTTCCCACTTCCAACCTACATGCCTTCCTGAAACCATCAGACAACTCCACAAGCCCGAAGTCCCTGTGCATGAGATATTTGGCTTTTGTTGACATTTTGCACTATCCTAGGATTAGGCTCTATCTTTTTGAACTTAGCAGTGGCATGGCCAGTGGGGCTGGAGACCAGGGATGAGGTGTTGAGGGCAGCAGTTCATAGCAGAACCTTTGCTCAAGCCACTTGTCAACCCAAAGAGAGAGTGGATGTGGAGTTCTGTCAGTGTGCTGGATAACACAGATTTCCAGAGGACTGGAAGAAAGTCGAGCCAGACGGCTGAGCTCCCTCTACCCATGAAGCCAAGAAAGTGTGGGGACACTGGAGAACAGGTGGTTTCTTTTGGTGCTTTTAGGATGGGGGTGAGTCTATGAATGCCATTTCATGTTTCACACCTATAGGAGTCCCAACATTTTGGATATTACGACAATGAGGTCTACACCAAACTAAGCTGACACGGAAAATCAGCCACCCATCTAGGAAGCCGGAGAGAGGGAGGACAATCAGTTTGAAAGACCTAGATACAAGCCTGATGACACAGAATGCCAGGCAGACAGCTGGATAGCCGAATTGATATATCCATTTGGAAAAACTCAAACACACCACAAGCAACAGGAAATTATAAATGTATTTTGGGGTTAAAAAATAGTTTGAGTCAAACTAGTATGTATGATCATTGCTTAGACTAAATTTAATGTCCTTGACAAGAGATGCCTGGAGTTTCTCACAGTAAAACAGATGAAATACACCATTTCTGCTTACATCTCATTGACTAGACCAGTGTCAAGATCCTACAGAACTGCATGGAGAGGGAGGTACAGACCCTACCATGTGCCTGGAGAGAAGGAAGAAGGTCCATTGGATGGATAATGAAAGTTGCCATCTCCATCTGAGGTCAGAGCAAAGATTCTAACTAGAATGCAAATAAACAGAAACCCCCAATGGCAATATTAATGAACAATGGATAGTAATATAAAAATACAGATATCAATACAAAGAAATATGTTGATTAACACTAGACCAGGAATACATAAACAAGTGCTAAATAAGATCACTTAAAACAGAAGAGATATTTTGTGAAAGGAATTCTAACTACAAACTTCACCTGCCCGTGAGGTTGGGGAGAGGAGGAAAGAAAAATGTCCCAAAGATTCCACTCATCATGGGAAGGACAAAAATGGGGAAAAAAAAGAGAAAAGCACTATTTTAAAGGTTTTATTTTACGGGAGGAAGGAGAAAGCAAAAGAAGATGAGAATTAGAAGTCATGGTGAGAGAGGCAGTGAGTTTTGGTGAGGGAATACCTGTTAATAGAATAAATAATAATAGACTTTAATATGAGTGGTTAACAAAGTAACAAAGGAAGGAAAAATACAAAACCTTCGAACTAATTGGAACAAATTTAGATTTGAAATCAATAAAACAGCTGACAAAAATAGGCTAAAAAGAAAAAAAATGTAGAATATAATAAACAGGTTAAAGTAGAATGAATAAAATCAGAGATATTAGCTACACTAAATGACAATAGATTGAAACCATCCATTAAAAGACAAGCAAAGATTAGACTAGAAAGAAAACACAGATACAGGCTGTTTCCAAAGAATATACTTAAAACAACAATAATAGTAGTAAAGAGGAGGAGGAGGGGAAAAAGGAATCAGAGACGAAGAAGGGGAAAACACAGAGTGCACGAAGAGACACCAAGGATCAGAAACTGAAAGAAAGGGGAAAATGGTGAAGTTACTGTCCATCAAGCTGGGGTTTAAAGTTAACGGCACTAAACAGGGTTAGGAGGGACACTATACATTAAGTAATACAACTGAAGAAGACATCATAGATGCAAATATATCTGAAACAGTGTGGCAGCTAAAGCACAACTATTAGATTGTAAGAGATATGTATGCTTTCTTAATGTAAAATAATAGATTATATCGGCTATCCCAACATTATGCAGAAATAATAGGTAAGATTTGAAAGTGGTTAATCTTATTTTCTCTCACAAACCCCAGTCCTTCTGGGGGAACAGCAGGGAATTCTAGCTACACATGACTTTAGGTACTATTTTATTTTTTAAATTGTAATTATACATTTGATCAGCCTAAATATTAATTTGAATTATGTCTGTGAAATATCATTTCTCAGAATGACAGAAGAATTATAGGAGAATACTGCTTATGATATAATGTATATTCTCTGGACAGTGAATTTTAAAATCCATATGATCCTCCATTTTCCTTGGTGGATTGATTTGTTAAAATTTTCCTCACTCATGTTTAAATTGCAAATAAATATATAGACCTTACAAAGGAAATGATTAAAATTATAGACATTTCGTAAAAGTTTGCATTTATTCCAAATGAGCAATAAAGGTTAAAATCATGTTACACCAGTGACAAACCATTAAGCAATTATCTTTAAAAATAATCTTATTTTGTGAGAGAAATACTTTTTCTTTCCTTGATTAAGGTATAAACAATTTCTTTTACTTTAAACTGTCTTTTATGGTTGGCTTAAATTTTAATTTCTGTGGGCAGGCTCTTAAAATTTCTGTAGGCATTAATGAAATTCTAAACCTGTTTCTCATCACTGCATGATATTTTTTCAATGCTTCTTTTAAAGCAACTAACATATCCCAGAAGTAAACCAACTTGCAGCAGAATGATGAATTGAGAGAAGACCTAGAACATTTTTTTGGTCTTCTTGCCAGGCACAATTTAATTAAAACTTTAAGAACATTCTTTTTATGAAATATGTGGATGAATTCATTGGGATTTAATTTGATTCTTATTTCCCTTTATGACTTTCTTTTTCAAAATTCTTCTGTTTTACATAATCATTTTTAAAAATGTGATTTTTATCAAATTCAAACTGATTTAATGAGGATGTTAATTGGAGGAAATTACCATATTCATAACACTCATTATTCCCATCAAGAACTTTCTGTATCTCTCATACAGTCAAACCTGGTTTTTTATTTCTTTAGCAAAATGTGATACATTTCTCTATACATTATTGTGATTATTTACTTTATATTTTGTTATCTTTTTAATTGTGTTTTGTGACTTAACAAAACAAAACAAAACAAAACAAAACCCTGAAGCATGTAAGATCTTAGCTCCCCAATGAGGTATTTAACCTGTGTCCCCTCCACTGGAAGCACAGAAGTCCTTTGTGAATTGTTATTGCTGCTTTATTAGATATATTTGGAACTTGTCATATTAGTTTTCTTGTCCATATTCTAATAAACTTAATTTTAAAATATAATTTTATTTTAGTATGTTTTCTTAGGTCTTCCATATAGACCATGAATCTTAAAAATAACAATTTTGACTTTATAAAATTTTTATCTATTTCTATTTCTTGTCTTATTGCATAGGATATAATGAGGTTAAATAATAATTAGCACAGCAGATACCCTTAATATGAAACTTAAGAAGATACTGTTGGAAAGCCTCTAATGCTTATTCATTAATGTGCTAATGAATTAATTAGCATTAGTTTTAATGCTAATTCTTTAATGTTTGTGCATTTAAAGCACATATTTTTAAAGGCATGTCCATTTATTGTTATTTTACTAAGAATCTTTCTTAGGATGGTTGTCAAGTTTCATCAACCTGGATATTTTATTTCATCAATTCTGGATATTTTAGGATGATCATGTAGTTTTTTGTCTAGGGTCGATTTGTGTTAATGATTTACTCAAAAATATTTTTGCACTTTGGAGAAAACCCTATTTGATTGTATTGGATTATTTTTTAATAAATTATTGAATTCAACTTGCAGTATTTTATGTGGTGTTCTTACATATATTTTATGTCTCATTCTATAATTTTTTACTCATGCCAACTTGTCTATTTTTTTAATACCAGGGGATACATAACTTTTATCCCCACTATAAGAGTGTGAATTATTCAATGTTTAATATTTGTGTGAATTCACCAGAAAATATATTTGGATGGAGATATTATTTTAGGATAATTCCTTCTTGGATTTTCTCATTTGATGTCATTGGCCTAATTTAATTTTCTACTTATTGAAATAATTATGGTAATTTCAATTTTGTCAGAAAATTCCTTTAGATTAAGATGAAAATGTATTAATACAAGGTTCATGGATATTAGCATTTCATAACTTTGGAAATTTTCTCCAGTTGTTATCCCATTTCACATATTCCTAAACTTTTAAAAGATGCTAAAATTTTTGTATTTATAAATAGTATATGAATATAACACATTCATCACTAATTAGTTGCTAAAATGAATTAAGTTGCTTAAATAATTTTGTTTTTATTTTCTTATTGTTCATTTATATTTTTGTCATTAAATTCTTGATTTACTGAATACAGGATTAAAATGTGGTTACATATTTTAAATTCTTTGTACTCACTGAGTTTTATCTTTGTCAACAATGTTATAAATTTTAAAAATCATTTCATATAGCTGAAAAGTTGTGTATTCTCTATTTATAGAATGTCATTATTATTCAGTCACTCAGTCATGTCTGACTGTGACCCCATGGACTGCAGCAAGCCAGGCTTCCCTGTCCTTCATGATCTCCTGGAGTTGGCTCAAACTTATGTCCATTGAGTTGACGATGATATCTAACCATCTTGTCCTCTGTTGACCTCTTTTCCTCCTGCCCTCAATCTTTCCCAGCATCAGGGTGTTTTCCAAAGAGTGGGCTCTTCAGATCTGGTGGTCAAAGTATTGGAGCTTCAGCATCCGCATCAGTCTTTCTAATGAATATTCAGGGTTGGTTTCCTTTAGGATTGACTGGTTTGATCTTGTTCAGGGGACTCTCAAGAGTCTTCTCCAGCACCACAGTTTAAAAGCACCAATTCTTGAACACTCAGCCTTCTTTATGGTCCAACTCTCACATCTGTACATGACTACTGGAAAAGCCATAGCTTTGAGTAGATGGACCTTCGTCAACAAAGTGATGTCTCTGCTTTTTAATATGCTGTCTAGGTTTGTCACAGCTTTCCTTCCAAGGAGCAAGTGTCTTTTAATTTCATGGCTGCAGTCACCATCTGCAGTGATTTTAGAGCCCAAGAAAATAAAGCCTGTCACTGTTTTCACTTTTTTCCCCAACTATTTTCCATGAAGTGATGGGACTAGATATACATGTATTATCAGTTAAATTCATTGTCCATATTATTTAATTTGTTTTCTTTGTCTTTCTACGTATATTGCCTTCTTCATTTGACTGATTACATGAGTTTAAAAATTTCTATAATTGCTTTAAAATTTGTTTTGCATATGTTAAATATCTCTTTTAAGTTAATATTATTCTATTCACTGACTAACATACTTCATTCTCATATGTCTATTGGAAATGTAATATAAAGCAAAGCTCAGATGATAACTGTTGGAAAGATAGAAAAGCCATAACAAGTTGTAATTCATGCCATCAACATTAAAATATAAATGAGATAAATTCAACTAGTATAAATGTCCAAAAAACAAAGCATTTTGATAAAATTAAAAATGCCTTTAAAATGAAAATTATGAAAATAACATTTTACTCTGCCCTAAAAACAATTAGTTCCTAAGTGGAAATAATTGTTTGGAATCCATTAAAATCAGAAGTCCAAATTAAACTGTAAAAGTCAAATAAAAATTGAATTATTTTCTATATACGCTTCCACAATATAAAATTTCTGGTCCAAAGTTATGTTAAATATTTGCTGGGGATTCAAACTTTTTTCTGAAAAAGAACAAATTTACCAATTTTCAAGTTTCAGATGATATTTAAAGAGCATATTTACTTCTGTTATTTAAAGAGAGACTAACATTTAAAAGAAAGACTAATGTGGAAAATAGGGAAATACCTAATCTTGAGCATCTTAGAGTAATGAGATGGTATTGAGAAAATTGGAAAGTCACATGTAAGTAAGTGAATGAAAATGGACCACTACCTTATACCATATACAAAATTAACTCAAAATGTATTAAAGACATGAATGTTGGACTTGAAACGATAAAACTCCTAGGGAAAAAAAAAAGGGGGTGATAAACTCCTTTACATAGGTTGGCAGTGATTATTGTTTTTTAATCTGACACCAAAAATAAAAGTTAAAAAACAAAAATGAACAAGTAAGACTATGTCAGACTATAAAGCTTCCACATGATGACCTATGAATAAAATTAAAACGCTGCCTACTGAGTGGGAGAAAATATTTACAGATCATAGATACGACTGATGACAAGATGGTTAGATGGCGTCACCGACTCAATGGACATCAGTTAGAGCAAACTCTGGGAGATAGTGAAGGGCAGGGAAACCTGGGGTGCTGCAGTCCACGGCGTCACAAAGAGTCGGGCATGACTGAGCGACCAAGCCACACCAATATATATGATAAGGGCTCAATATCCAAAAGGTAAAAGAGCTTGTTAAACTCCATAGCAGAAAGGCAAACAATCTGATTTAAAAGTGGCGACATTTTTCTGAAGAAGGCATTACAGTTGGCCAACAGGTATTTGGAATGGATACTCAATGTCAATAATCATCAGTGAAAAAGAAATCAAAACCAGGTGAAATATCATCTCACACCTGTTAGAATGGTTATTATAGAAAAGACAAAGCAAGGCAAGTGTTGCTGAAGACGTGAGGAAAATGGAACCCTTGTGCAATGTTACTAGGAGTGTACAGTGTACATTGGTGCAGCCATGCATTATACTTCCCACTGTGGAAGTTCCTATTAAAACCAAAAACAAACGAACACCAGCCTTTAAAACTCCCTGCATAGGATACAGCATGCTTGGGGCTGGTGCATGGGGATGACCCACAGAGATGTTATGGGGAGGGAGGTGGGAGGGGGTTTCATGTTTGGGAACACATGTAAGAATTAAAGATTTTAAAATTAAATTTAAAAAAATTAATTAAAATAAATAAATAAATAAAAAGAAAAGGAAAAAAAAAAAAAAAAAACTCCCTGCATAGAGAAAACTGGTCTAGTTATATAAGCAAAACTAAAATGCATTTTATTTTGAAAGACTAACTTGACCTGAGTCATTTCTTGCTTATGTCTCTAGAAATCAGAAGCAAACTTTAAAACTTTTTCCCAAGGTTGATTGATATGAAATAACCACTAACTAATTCCCCATCATTTAAGAGAATTCTAATATTACAACCAGGCACTGTGAAGAACAGTCACTGCTTTTTCACTATTAAGCTGCTTTATGACATTATACCCCTGTACCTCATTCCACGTTTTGGTTTGAGTGTTTCTGGTTTGCAAATTGTATTTCTGATGTGTGTACAATAAACTTTTACTAATTACCACTTTGGTGGTTCATTGGTTTTACTTCTGAACTTTTTAAAAATGGAACTACCAGCAATTTCAGTTTCGGAAATCTATCCAAAGGAAACAAAAACACTAACTTGAAAAGATAGATGCATCCCATGATCATTGCAGCGCCATTTACAATAGCCAAGATATGTAAGCAACCTGTGCCCACTGAAGGGTGGGTGGGCAAAGATACACACACACACACACACACACACACACACACACACACACACATACATACACACACACAGTGGAATATTATCCAGGCATACAAAGAGGGGAATCTTGCCATTTGCAACATGGATGGACCTAGAGGGTATTATGCTAACTGAAATAATTTACAGAAAAAGAGATACTGTGTGACCTCTCTTACACATGGAATCTAACTCCCTTTCCCCCAAACTGAACTCATAGATGCAGAGAGCAAATTGGTGGTTGTCAGAAGCAGGGAGAGGTGGGAGAATTGGATAACGAGGGTCAAAGGTGAAAAAAATAAAAATTTAACAAATAATTTCCCTTAAATTAATAGGCATCCTCCTATTCTTTGCTTTGAGACTCAAATATTTATGTGGGAGAATAAATCAATTTTCATGGCTAGTTAATATTATTTTTAGAAGAAAAGAAGTTATCTACTAACTTAGTGGAACAAATTCCCCCACAGGCTAAGAAAACAATTCAGAATACCTGCATATCATAGACGTCTCTTGTAATTGCCATTTATTTTCTTAAAGTGATATTTTTTGTCATTGCCATATTATAGTTATACAAGTCTGGATATTTATAGGATATATTGAAGGCTCAACCTGATGCATCTTGGAGGAAGAGAAGGAAATATTGGCAGAGTAACTACATACTAAGAATTCACTTCCACCATGTCCACCTTAACCCTTGGAGAGTAATGAACCTCTGAAGAGCCCTTGCGCCGACTTCATAGCTCTTGCCCTTAGCAACCATTCCAGCTATGAGGCACTGGTTCTGTGCCAACGCTTTGCACAGGTTAACCTGACTGCACCTAGCCTTATTTGCATTCCTTGCGCCTTTCACTTCCTGCTCTGGGGCTTTTCTGAACACACAGTGTAGGAACCCGGCTGGGAAGCCTTGATCTTTTCTGCATGCACGGCTTGGAAATGTGGGAGCGTTAAACCTCCTCAGGGCAGCACTTGGTCAGTGGGGACTAGGAGCCAATGGATTAATAAACACTTCTTTCACGTGTCCCCTGGGTGGGCAGTTCTGACGTTCATTTTATAAAGCTCCTTAGGAAGTCCCGGAGGCATCGGGTGCTGAATCGCCATTAGTCATAGTCAGTGTTAGGACCATCCTCGCACTGGTGAGAGAGAGGGGCGGGAGGGAGTAGCGGGAGCAGAGAAAGAGCCGTGTTGAAAACAGAGATACGCCTCGTCTTTAGTGTCTTAGAATAATGAGATGACGTTTGCATTCTATCTCTGAGCTAAAAGATCTTTCTTTGCCCCGATCGTTTTCTACATTTTAGTGGTAATTTGCTTTTGGTTCTAGCGAGTGACGTTAAAATTTTTTTTTGTTGGAAGATTGATTCAGTTGTGCCACAAAGTAAAAGCCTGCTTATTTGGTTACATTTGATGCTGACCAAATGTTCTCTTGAAAAGTAATTCTCACATCTGCCAACTAAATTCTATCATACATCAAATTAGATGTTAGGACTGTTTCTTGCCATCTGTATTCTGTAAACTCTTTGAATGATAATTTACCATGATTATACAGAATATATTTTTTAGATGAGAAATCTATTTGGTTTAATCTGTGATGGATCTGCAATATGTTATCATGCCAAGTATGAAGAGTTTTAAGAGCTTAAAAAAAATCAAAGTGTGTTTGTCACTTCTCCCTGGGCACACAAAAAATTATAGCTTCCAAATCCTTGCAGTTAGGTGAGACCATATATTCAGCCTTGGACAATAAAATGTATGTTAAAATAATGTGTGCACCACCAGGGCAATGAAATGAAAAGCCTCTTAGCAATTAGCTCTGTCTTCCTTTCCTTCTTTTGTTGGTTGTGGACATCCTGAGCTGAGATGTCAGAATCACAGGATTAGAAGCCCCTGGATATCTGAGCCACTGCAGGGTAGACAGGTGCCCTGGGAAGTAGCCTGGGCCCAAACAGGCTTCACACGGATGAGACTGAGAAAGCTACTGACACCTCTGTTACTGCAGCATCGACCTTTCTCACAAATACATTGAGAAACCTGCCAAATTTGGTTTTTACTTTTCAATAGGGAGTTTATGAATGTATGTGTTATTGTTCTTCAGATACTATTTTGATTGAATCCACTTTAAAAAAAGTGCTTCTCAACATACATTTATGATAATTTTAATAATGTATCTTCATATACATTATTATATTTATCTAAAATATGTTTTATACCTAATGTTTCTATTCACTTCACTGCTATCAATATGTCGGTGAGTGGTGGCAATTATATTTGACCCAAAATGTTGAACTCATCCATTTTATTTGTAACACTTGTCTTAGGGCATGATTGATTATGTGAAATGTGCTCCACCCATTGAATTTTGTTGTTATATTTTGCACTTGTCATATAGAATGCTTAACATGAAATATTTATGTCTCCCGAGGAGTCTTAAATATGCTCTTCAGCATCTGAAGTAGACAATGGTGGTAGTGAATATTTATTAATTGTAAAGCATGACACCAAAATTTATGAGATGGACTACAACCATGTGGAATTTCCATACTGAATGCCAACGTACACATCGAGGTGTAATGGATAATAAAGCTGACATCTCTGAAAATGATTCTATGCTTTTTGAGAAAAAAAAAATCTGTAAGTGAATTAAAAGGCATTATTTAGCACTTTTTTCTTTGTTTTATTTTTTCTCAAAATTTAAGTGCGTGGGGCATAAAGACATTCCCTCCATTGTACTCTCTTCCCTTATGCCAATGACATCACGTGCTCATATACTTAACTGTCACTGAGTACCTACTCCGTGCCAGGTAATGAGGCAGAACATTTGAAAAACAATTTCCCTGCTCTCATGGAGCTTATACTCTGTGAGAGGCAATCAACAAGGTAAATACATGTGATGATTTCCTAACCGCTATAAAGTTGATGCCTTGTAGGATGTGATCAAGTAAGGTTTCTTAGGGGAAGTTGTATGTTAAAAACCCTATTCTGTCACTGTTCTATTGAGAAATAAGGGGTTCTCTGGTGACTCAGATGGGAAAGAATCTGCTTGCAGTGCAGCAGGTTTGATCCCTGGGTCAGAAAGATGCTCTGGAGAAGGGAATAGTTACCCAGCCCACTCTTGCCTGGAAATTTCCATGGACAGAGGAGCCTGATGGGCTATAACAGTTCATGGAGTCGCAAAGAATAGGACACAGCCGAGCGACTAACACTATCGTTGAGAAATAATTGACATATATCACCATGTAAGCTTAAAGCTCAAGGTGCTATTTAGACTGAGACTCCAGTGATGAGATACAATCCCTGTAAAAACCAGATCTTTAAAAACTTATTTTAGGGTCTGTGAGTTATAAATAAACAGTGTAATAACTATCAGGGGACACTGTCTGATTTAAATCCTCTATGTGGAGATACTACCCTACACTATCACCTTTTCTTTGGGATTTAGGAATTGAAACTGGGTTCCAGATGATATTCTTGGTAATAATTTCCAATTTAAGGTGCAGGAAGCATTAACTCTATGGATCAGACCCATTTATTTTTGCATACATCTCTCCGTCTTCCAAGGAGTCTATCAGTGTGTCAAGATGTACATCTATATCGCATACAGTTTGTTGTTTTTTCTGCTAAAGTTGTTATACTTTTTACTATTTTCCTTAATTACCTGGAGAACTACAATGTCTTCCAAATGCCCATCCACATCCATCAGTTCAGTTCAGTTCAGTTGCTCAGTCGTGTCCGACTCTTTGCGATCCCATGAACCGCAGCACGCCAGGCCTCCCTGTCCATCACCAACTCCTGGAGTTCACTCAAACCCATGTCCATTGAGTCGGTGATGCCATCCAGCCATCTCATCCTCTGTCGTCCCCTTCCCCTCCTGCCTTCAATCTTTCCCAGCATCAGGGTCTTCTCGAATGAGTCAGTTCTTCGCATCAGGTGGCCAAAGTATTGGAGTTTCAGCTTCAGCATCAGCTCTTCCAATGAATATTCAGGACTGATTTTCTTTAGAATGGACTGGTTGGATCTCCTTGCAGTCCAAAGGGCTCTCAAGAGTCTTCTCCAGAACCACAGTTTGAAAGCATCATTTCTTTGGTGATCAGCTCTCTTTAGGGTCCATCTGTACATGACTAATGGAAAAACCATTGGTTTGACTATACAGACCTTTGTTGGCAAAGTTATGTCTGTGCTTTTTAATATGTTATCTAGATTTGTCAAAGCTTTCCTTTCAAGGAGCAACTGTCTTTTAATTTCAGGCCTGCAATCATTGCAGTGATTTTGGAGCCCAAGAAAATAAATCTGTCACTGTTTCCACTTTTTCCCTGTCTATTTGCCATGAAGTGATGGGACTAGACACCATGATCTTAGGGTTTTGAGTTTTAAGCCAACTTTTTCACTCTCCTCTTTCACCCTCACATGAGGCTGTTTAGGTCTGCTTTGCTTCCTGCCTTTAGGGTGGTATCATCTTCATATCTTAGGTAACTGAATTAAACTTTAAAAAATATCCATCTTATTACCATCCCTAAGCCCCATATACACATATCTGAGATTCTCTATTACCTCCTCTTTTGCTCTTAGAATGAAGCCCCAGATCTTAGTGGACCCTGGAAGCCCTGCATAATCCTTTCGGGAATCCCTGCCTGCCTTGGTCCCTTTGGCTACTGTGTTCCACCCAAGTCACAAGGCCTTGCACATGCTGCTCCATCTGGAAGGTTCTTAGCTCACCTCTTCTCCTAGCCATTTCTTTACATTTTTCACATTCTGAATCATTTTAAACATTAGGAAACATACATAGAGCAATAAAGCAAATATTATTGTTTAAACATTACTTATTGGATTAAATATTTTGTCAAATTTGTTTCTGAATGTTTAAAAACACTGGATTATATTGATAGAAACATTGAAAGTAAGTTGTATAGCTATTATTTCATGGTCTTCATTTTAAACTTCAAATCAACAACTATTTTGAACCTAATGTATTCCCATTAACGATTTTAGAGCAATGACTCCCCCTTTCTATATAATTACATGCTGTTATCTGAATTTGGATAATGAGAATTTGTATAGAAGGTTAGAGAACAAAGAATAGCAAATTATCTCAATTTATTTGGTTCTGAAATTTCAAATAGCCAGCAATAAGAGTTTAAACAGAGAAAGTTTTATATAAAAATTTACCTGAATCCATCAGTTCCTATGTTTGAAGAACAAGAGTTTGGATAAGGAGGGATTTTTTGAATATGTGTGTGTATAATTTGCATTTTAAAAATGCAAATGAATGAATGATTCATGTGGCATACATGACTTCTGCTACGTTAGGAACAGTATGTTTTTTGTAGATTTATCTATGTTGACTTATTTACTTTAATTGGTTTATATTATTGTATAATTACTTCATTATTTAATTATGCATCCTGTCATTATCTTCCTGTTTTATAATATACGTAATGGCTCAGTGAACATTTTTCCATATTTTACTTATGCCTAAGTGTAACAGTAGGATATATATTTATGAATACAATGGCTGGACTGAGGGCTTAAACATCATCAGTTTCACAAGATACTGTCCAATTGCTCTCTAATGTATATTTACAAATTCACCCTGCACTTATAGCACATTAGTTCACTTCAGTTCAGTCGCTCAGTCGTGTCCGACTCTTTGCGACCCCATGAATCCCAGCACGCTAGGCCTCCCTGTCCATCACCATCTCCCAGAGTTCACTCAGACTCACGTCCATCGAGTCCGTGATGCCATCCAGCCATCTCATCCTCGGTCGTCCCCTTCTCCTCCTGCCCCCAATCCCTCCCAGCATCAGAGTCTTTTCCAATGAGTTAACTCTTCCAATGAGGTGGCCAAAGTACTGAAGCTTCAGCTTTAGCATCATTCCTTCCAAAGAAATCCCAGGGCTGATCTCCTTCAGAATGGACTGGTTGGATCTCCTTGCAGTCCAAGGAACTCTCAAGAGTCTTCTCCAACACCACAGTTCAAAAGCATCAATTCTTCAGTGCTCAGCCTTCTTCACAGTCCAACTCTCACATCCATACATGACCACAGGAAAAACCATAGCCTGGACTAGGTGGACCTTAGTCGGCAAAGTAATGTCTCTGCTTTTGAATATACTATCTAGGTTGGTCATAACTTTTCTTCCAAGGAGTAAGCATCTTTTAATTTCATGGCTGCAATCACCATCTGCAGTGATTTTGGAGCCCCCCAAAATTAAGTCTGACACTGTTTCTCCATCTATTTCCCATGAAGTGATGGGACCGGATGCCATGATCTTTGTTTTCTGAATGTTGAGCTTTAAGCCAACTTTTTCACTCTCCACTTTCACTTTCATCAAGAGGCTTTTTAGCTCCTCTTCACTTTCTGCCATAAGGGTGGTGTCATCTGCATATCTGAGGTTATTGATATTTCTCCCGGCAATCTTGATTCCAGCTTGTGTTTCTTCCAGTCCAGCGTTTCTCATGATGTACTCTACATATAAGTTAAATAAGCAGAGTGACAATATACATCCTTGACGTACTCCTTTTCCTATTTGGAACCGATCTGTTGTTCCATGTCCAATTCTAACTGTTGCTTCCTGACCTGCATACAGATTTCTCAAGAGGCAGGTCAGGTGGTCTTGTATTCCCTTCTCTTTCAGAATTTTCCAGTTTCTTGTGATCCACACAGTCAAAGGCTTTGGCATAGTCAATAAAGCAGAAATAGATGTTTTTCTGGAACTCTCTTGCTTTTTCGATGATCCAGCGGATGTTGACAATTTGACCTCTGGTTCCTCTGCCTTTTCTAAAACCAGCTTGAACATCATGGGGATTCACAATTCTTTATTTGCTTTCCAAAACTTGGTCATATCAACATATATCATATTTTTTCATTTCCATTCCCCTGATAATAAACAAGATTAGGTATTTTAATATTTTTATTGGCTAGTTTTATTTTTTTAGATCTGCCTATTTACCTGTTTTACCCAAATTACATGGGACTATTTTTCTTTTTCATATTTATTTATAAAAATGCTTCATATCTAGGTATTAAAATACAGTCATTACATAGGTTTCAAATAACTTCTTGCTATATGTCACTTTTAGCTTACTTTATGACATATTTTGTTGAACAAAAAATTTTAATTTTAGTATAACTGAATTGATCAGTTTTTCACCTACAGATTGCTTTCCCTGTCTCTTCTCCAGAAGCGTCTCTTTACCCTAAAGTTGTAAGAACACGGTCTTGCTGCTGCTGCTGCGCTCTTACATATTGTCAAATTTTTAGTGTTTTCCATAATCATGCTTTAATATTGGATTCAAACCTAAAATTTATGTTCATGTATTATGTGAAGCAGGGATATATTTTTACAATCAGAAGCAAACAAGTGTCTAAGTATCATCTATTAAGTAGTTTATACTTTTTCCCACTGATTTACAATATCAAATCTGTCCCATACCAAGAATTTTATGCTTGATCTATTAAAAAAAGTTATTCCTGTATCAATACTCAATATATTAGAATTTTTATATAAAATGAGTTTTGATATTTGGTGGAGTAAGTTTTCTTCTTACTCAATAATGTTTTTGCTATTTTTGGCCCTTTATTATTTCATATACATTTTTGAGTTAGGTTATAAAATTCAACAAAATCTCTATTTGAAATTTCTGGAAAATTTATCTAATCTTGACATGGGGTTTTTAGTTCATGGACATTTTAAAATTTTTAATTTGTGTGTTTAAATTCATTGTTTAATTTTCTCCGTAAATTTCTTGCATATGTTTTTTACAGAAACATTCCTAGGTCTGTCTTAGGTTTGATTACAACTGGAGATAATATTGTCTTTTAAAAGATACTTTCTAAATGCTTTTTCTGATGCAAATAAATGTAGTGACTCTTTATTTACTACTTACTTTTTAGATCTTTACTTATGTATGCTACTTTCAAACCCATCTGACTTCTTGCATATGTTTCCTCACTCTGGGTACCTCTTTTTCACATACTTAACGCAGACGCTGTTTGCATTTCTGTTTATGACTACTTTATTCTGTGCTATTCCTTCCACCAGAATTGATTTTGTAGGTTATAGAACATGTTGCATTTTTCGTTTATTTTGTTATTTTTTCATCTTTTTTTCCCCTACACCTAATGGTAATGCTCTGCACACAGCAGATACCTAACTAGTACTTTCTGAGTAAGTGACTATATGAATGAATGGATGGGTTAGTAATATCATTTTTAAAGCAAATTATTAATTATGCTTAGATCCTCAGAGTATAAGAGAGATTAAAGGACATTTCTTTTCAGACATAACAGTTCAATTCACACTGGAGACGAATCAATTAATGCTAGCAGTTTTTAAAAGACTGGAAATGATCACCATTTAAGACTTTAAATTATGTTTTCACTAGCTCCTGTCTGCTGATCATAACAACCCTCTTCAAATAAAACATGAAATAAAGAATTGCATACAAGAGGAGAGAAATAAATGTTGTTCTTCATTTTAAGTGTCCTTTAATAGTGAAATGCTGTGAAGTATTTATGTAAATGAGAATGAATAACAAATGAAATTGTTCTGATCAAGGCTACGAAAAGAAAGGCTCAAAGAATTAATTGTGAGCAAAGTACAGCTCTTCACAACGCAACAATTCTTAACTGGGTTGCAGTTGGATGAACGATAAGGAGAATAGTTTAAGTTTATACTGATATGGTAACTAAAGTTTTAATAACACTTCTTCCAATTTAGATTACAAAGGAAGGGGAGCAGATTAACTGTTGTCAAGATAATTGTTTACTCTCTCATCTATAGGTTTTCCAAACAAGAGTCTCGGAGCTTGGAAATTACCTTTTCAAATTTCCTAACCAAATCTTCTGTTAATATCATAAATTACCCCCCCCCCCACTCAACTCCATATGTCTCACTGTCATCAGGATTATTTTGAAAAGTGAGAGTTGGACACTCAGTCGTGCCTGTCTCTTTGTGACCCCATGGACTGTAGCCCACCAGACTCCTCTGCCCATAAAATCCTCCAGGCGAGAACACTGGGTTGCCATGCCCTTCCTTCTCCACCCAGGGATGGAAGCCAGGTCTCCTGCATTGCAGGCAGATTCTTTGCAACCTGAGCCACTAGGGAAGCCCAAGGATTATTTTGGGCTCATCATTTTTAAGAGACAGCAGGCATAGGAAAAACTCCGAAAACCAGAGGTCTTTCTAAGAGATATTTGCATTTATAAGGGAAATCTCCATTTGTAAAAATGTCTTTTTCCAGGACCAGGAAGAGGAAGATCCTGAAACCCTAGAAATTCCTATCAACAGAGTTGGACTCCAAGCCTTCTAAAAGTGCACCTTTGTGTATGTGCTTGGCCTGATAACCTTTCTCCCCACCCCCAACATGTGAAGTCTTTTGCTGGAGGCGGTATTTAGGGTAGAAGCTTGGGTTATTTCTAGGAGTTACTCAGTTTTCCTGGGTATCGATCGCCATGTATACAGGAGGCATCGATGCTATTAAACTTCTGTTTGCTTTTCTCCCGTTCATCTGATGTTTATAACGTGGTGCTGGTTGTTGGGGGGGCAGGGGAGGCAGGTCGCAGCCAAGAACCTAGAAGGGTAAAGGGAAAATTATTTTTCCTTCCCAACACACATAAAGCTAAATATGTGGTATGGATAATGACAAGGGGCTTCCCGGGAGGCTTCCCAGGTAAAGAACCTGCCTGCCAACGCAGGAGACATGAGACTCAGGTTCAGCTCCTGGGTCAGGAAGATCCCCTGGAGGAGGGCATGGCAACCCACTGCAGTATTGTTGCCTGGAGGATCCCATGGACACAGGAGCATGGTGGGCTACAGTCCATGGAGTCGCAAAGAGCCAGACACGACCGAAGCAACTAAGGATGCCCGCACACATGCACGCACATGATGATGAGACCAGCTATGTTTTCTGGAACATGTATTTTTTTCTTTTTGTCTAGCTTATACATATTTCCTGAGAGTTCTCGAGAGATCCAAGAATCTAGCTAAGGAAGAATTAACTCTGACTTTCCACATGTACTCCTGGATTCATATGCTGTAGACTCTTTGCAAATGATAAATGACATCTTTATGAAAGGTCTCATGAGAAACCCATGACCACTGCTTCAGCCAGGATCAACTACATAATTTGTGGAACCCGATGCACAGTGAAAATGTGGACCTTTGGTTCAAAACTATTGCAAGAGTTTCAGGAGGTTGGCAGCAGAGCATTTGACAAATTGTGGAGCGCTTCTGAGTCTCACATGTCCCTCAGTCCTGAGGTCGGGGCTCTCCTATCTCCTGATATTGCCGTGGTGAGGTTAACCTGGGATTTCTCTTTTTTGAATGGATGTTGATGAACTGCAGATGAAGAGTGGGTTCGCTTCTTGCAAGAGTTTCAGGGGAGCTGGAAGTGTGAACATTAACAGATCAACGAAGCTGCTTAGCCATCACTGAGAACATGCTGGACCCTTCTGAGTACAGATAAAAGGGACGATCAGTGGAGTAATTTCTGTGCCGTAAACCAGGACTATAAACTTAATTATAAATGCACTTTAATCATAACATTTATTAATTATAAAATTCTTCTTTGTAAAAATTTTAGCATGTACCTGAAAAAAAGTGGTCATTGTCCATATTAGAAAGACTTTAATTTGAAAAGATACACGATTTGGCTGATGTCAGCTTCTCTATGCACTAGTTTTTGTTTTTGCTTCAAACTCCTTTTATTCTGAACCATATCACTGTGTCATCTACCACCACTTCAAAATGAAGTACCATTTTTTCTCTAACTGCTCCTCCTGCCCCCACCCCCCCAAAGCGGAAAGATCTTTTAGACCCGCTAAACATTTTTTGTAAAGTGCAGGGGCAAAAGCGGATGCTCAAAATCTTTGTTTCTGTTACAGGAGAATGAGTCCCTTTGAAAAGCAAAAGATGGTTCTATGGTCCTCTGGGACTGACTTGAGTTACAGCTAGATATGAAAAGTTTCATACAACAGGTAAAGTAAGCTTGACATTAGAAAGAACGTTGCATCACGAATCCCAAGAGATGGGTTTGTTCTGGTGATAGTCCTCCTCTTAGCAGGGTGCGGGGGGAACAAAGTTTAGCTCTGCAAAGAGGAAGTGACAAGAGTAGGGTTTAGACAGCCTAAGGGCAGAGAGCTTGGCATGACTTCTGTCTCATCAGAAAATCTGAAACAGAAGCCAGTCGGCAGGGTGGCTGAGTGAGGAGGCCCAGCGATGGCAGACGGGGTGACGAGCAACCACGGAATCGGAGAGAACAGCATAGGGGTTGGAGGCGTTCAGAACAGCGGCTCTTACAGCTGGGAATATCCCACCAACGTTTCCAAAGCACCAGCAGGCACTGTGCAGGCAGCTGAGAAAGACACACGACATGCATGGCCTTGCCTTGAGGTGCTCTGGATCGAGCCGGCAGAAAAGACACCAACGGTTTCATTATAATAGGATAACAACAGGCTTAGGAGTATACACAGAGCAAGTGTAGCGACACAGTGGGATGCAACATAGAAATCCTGGGATTTCAAGGACGAGGTTTACGAGCAAATCTTCCAGGATGGGGGAAGGTCATTCTAAGTAAACAGAATAACATAAGAGATGTCAGCAAGGTGTGCAACAGCAGGGTGTATCTCAGAGCTACAGGTAACGCGGTATTTGCTAAACATCAGCATTCTGGGCAAAGAAAGGTCGGGGATGGAGGGATTAACTCATCGGAAAGGCTTGTTTGTCACACCGCTGGGCTGACTCCTGATATTTTAAGTATTTTTCAAAAGGAGATGGATAAGGCAAAATTTACACTTCACATGTAATCAAAGGTAGAGATCTGCACGAGGTAATCTGTAGGCAGAGAGACCTAGCAGGAACCTAGGGAGAAAGGCTGAAAGGCTGGACCAGGGGCACTGTAGGACTGAGAGCAAGGGGCATATCTGAAAGAGATTTAGGTGGTAAATATATGAATCATATAACCAAACTGAGCTATAGTTTAGTGATGAGCTTGAGAGACGGGAAATAGATAACTATCTAAGTGTCATGGAAAAAGGCAGAAAGTGCGTGGACACATTTGAATGGCATGCAGGGTGTTATTCATTGTGCTCTGCCAGAACAGAGTCAGTCTGATTTCAGTACTGACCATCTGGTGATGTCCGTGTGTAGAGTCGTCTCTTCTGTGGTTGGAAGAAGGTGTTTGCTGTCACCAATGCATTCTCTTGGCAAAGTTCTATTAGCCTTTGCCCTGCTTCACTTTGTACTCCAAGGCCAAACTTGTCTGTTACTCCAGGGATCTCTTGACGTCTTCTTTTGCTTTCCAGTCTCCCGTGATGGAAAGGGCATCTTTATTTTTGTGTGAGTTCTGGAAGGTCTTGTATATCTTCATAGAACTATTTAACTTCAGCTTCTTGACTGAGAGACTGAACAACAACTTGTGCTCTCTCTGCACAAGGGCTGAGTCATGTCTGACTCTGCGGCCCCACAGACCATAGCCCGCCAGGCTCCTTTGTCCATGGGATTTTCCAGGCAAGAATACTGGAGTGGGTCGCCCTTTCCTCCTCCAGGGGATCTTTCAGTTCAGTTCAGTTCAGTCGCTCAGCTGTGTCTGACTCTTTGCGGCCTCATGGACCATAGCCCGCCAGGTTCCTCTGTCCATGGGATTCTCCAGGCAAGAATAACGGAGTGGGTCACCCTTTCCTCCTCCAGGCGATCTTTATACTGCAGTAAAAGCAACCCAAACTACAGTGACGTAACAGCATGTTAACGTCTTGCTCGCACCCTGGATTGTGAGGAATCTCTGCTCCACACAAGCACTTGGGGGCTCATTTTGTGCTCGCAGCTGAGTCTTGAACCAGCAGCAGAGGAGGGCAGCCTGGAGAAGTGTACGCAGACATGTCCTAACTCAGTCACGAGGTAACACCTTTTGTCTGCTCGCGTTTCTTTGGTCAGAACTAGCGCCACATCCAACTTACGAGCCTGATAAATGCAGTCTTCAGGGTTCCCAGAGGTAAAGAAGAACCAAATATTGATGACAACTAGTGAGCTGCAGTGAAACCTAGAGGAATGGTGACCTATTCCTGCGTAAAGTTACGCAGCACGAGACAGGCTAGGTGTGGCCATATGGAAACATTCCCGCCGTTCACTCTGTGCCAACTTGCTCTGTGCCAGGGCTTGTGATTAACCCGTGCATATCAAGAGCATTCAGTAATTTCATCCATATAACCATCCAGTACTACAAAAAACTTGATGACTTTTTCAATTTTAAAGTTCAAAGAGAACATTCAAATGGTTATTCTAAAACAAACCCTTTAGTTTGCAGATGAAGAACTGATCTTAAGAAAAATGAAAAGGTACAAGTTCCAGGTATAAAATAAATAAGGCCCTTGGGAGAGAGTAGATCTTACAAATTCTCATCCCAAGGGAAAATATTTGTGACTATGTATGGTGGTGGAAGTTTACTGGATGTATTAAATATATATGTATATATTATGTACTGAAACTCATATAGTGTTCTACATCAATTATTCCTCAATTTGAAAAATACAACCCCCCTCAAAAAAAAAAAAATACCAAGTTTGTTGACAGGCTAACAGACAATAGTGACCATCCTATGAACAGGAGACCCAGGCATTTTTATTTATCACAGAGACTCATCCAAAAAAAATAATAATTTAACAAGAGAAAAAGCTAAATGATGAGTGTCAGATAACATAAAAAATGAATCACAGAATTAAGAATCGAGCTCAGAATGAACTCTAAGCTCACAGTGGTTTTCTTTCATCACACTCTCCTCCATGTTCCAATGGTTTGGAGACCAAAGCTTGCACGAAGGCTCTGTCTCATGTCGTAGAGTTAGACAAAAGCACGGCTATAGACCTCTCTGTAAAGAGCATACGATGAAGAGAAGAGTCTAGCAATGTACTTGCAGTTTTACGTTTTCTCAAACGTGGATATAATCTCTATGATTTACTCAGGAGCACATGGCTGGTCATGCGGGTTTTACAGATATTCCAGATGATAATGAATTATCTGTACTGAAACCCACAGGCTTTAGTGCGGTGAGAAAGAGTGCAGTTTCCCCACGACTAACCCCACAGACGCTTATCAGTGAAGCCCCTCTCTTTATGATTCAGAGCTGTGTTTGACACTGTCATAGCAAATTCTGACCGGAAGGAAAGACAGCATTCCTCTGTTCTCATGGGTTACTATGTCCACTTCACCTAATAACCGTCACACAATTAAATAAATTCCTGCCTCAAAATTCCAAACACAATTGCAAAACAGAATGGATGTTAATTACTAAATGCTACAGGAGGTTACGTGAATTATTTAAAGGGGCACTTAGGTTGAGATACCTAATCATTGGTACAAATTGAGTAAATGTACAAGCTAGTTTACTTTTCAGTAGAATTTAACAGAAACGATGTAAGGTCTCCAGCAAGAAAGGAGATTTAATCTACCAGTGATTTATAAAATAGATACGTGATACCAAAAGAGAGATACAAGTTATGAAATTAGACAACAAAAGACGTTTATGAATGGAGAAATGCTTTTAGAAAAAGGTGACTGAAAGGTAGACGGTACTTACCAAATTTTGGTGCTTGTCTCTGAGGAGTGTGCAGAGGCTATTTAAAGGTGCAAGGTTATTATGAACATGGATAAAGATTGCATAACTCTTTATGATACAGCAAGAATTCTAATAACAGTGGGTCACTCAGGGGTCTCTGAGGATATGTGTTATTTCTGTCATTAACAGTAGGAGAGCAGTGAACTCAGAGAAACAGACGGAAAGAATTTACAGAGTGGATCAGCACATGTTTGTGGCTTTATCATGTCTTTGGACTTCAGAGGAAAGGACTCAAATTATCCTCCAGCAGGCAAAGAAGGAAAAGACCAAGCATTCTCTTCCTTTGCGCATGAACTGGATGATAATACGGATAAATGATGAAAGGCTGCATTCAGTTACAGGGTTGGCAGAGCATCTAAGAATCTTCCAATCTCATATCAGAGAACAGAGGTTTGGCTGAGCCCTGGGCAACAATACTCAAGACACCTATCGCGATGAGGGTTTTAGAGCTGTCTACTCCTGTAGGAGCTATGTCCTCCATTTCTCTTGGCATATATTTGACTTGTGTGCTGAAACTGTGAAATAGAGAGACAGATTTAATAATCATTCCACTTAGTAAGTACAGCTGGGGCAGGTAATTAAACAGGTTTTCTCTTGCCAGCAGGCCTAAAGCGATGTAGCCCAGAGTCTCGGTCACATCCCTGGACTGAGATGGAAAGTTAATATTCAGCGTGGCTTTTTCAGGCAGGCCCATGGCAGCAGCGCTGTTCTTAGCAAGCAGAAGTTATTAAAGGGGCCTCGTCAGGCTGCCAGGGGCTTGCCAAATCTTCAGTCTTAGGAATATTGGATTTATAGGATGAAAAATGAAACGGAACTAGACTAATTGAAAAATTATTATTATTGTTGAAGTGGCTGGAATTAATATTTAATAAAACATGCTCACTGTGAATCTTTGACACTGTCATGATGTGAATAACTAGCCAAACCCTGGGAAAATAATCTCTCAATTTTCAAACTGTTTAGTTTTCTTTGAATTATAAAAATACACATTTAACTGATATGAGACATAGTAGCCTAATTGTGTGGAGGCTGAATAGTCACAAAAGACTCAAAGGGAGATGTAAATTGATCTTAGTTAAATAGCACTTTGTTAGGAGAGGGCTTTTGGCTCATTCGAAAATGGAAAGTGAAAACAATTTCCACATTTTTTTTTAAATTTAAAAATATATTGAATATATCTCTAATTCAGTTAATAATGTTTCTTATATTCATTGCAGCAGCTATACAATACTATGTAACAAACTACCCTGAAACTCAGTGTCTTAAAATAGCAAGTGATTTTATTATACCCCAAAAAGTTTAGGGTCAGTAACCTGGGTAGGACTTGGTTGGGCAATTCCTCCATCCTGCATTGTGCTGTTCTGCTTCACCTGGCGGTATCTAGAATATGGCCTGTCCAGTCTAGGGTCCAAGATGGCTAGTGACTTGTGGGGACAAGTGGAAGTTGGGCCCATGCCTTCTTCCTTCTCCATGGAGCCTTGGCCTCGTCACTGGGTCATATCAGCACACACCGGTTAATCACCAATGGAGTCGAGGGATGCTACTAAATTACTGATTGCTGGTATCAGTGATACATCTAATCCCAATTTCAACATGACATCGAAACTATAAATATTCTTCACGTATCAAACACAGAAGTTTCAGTTAATATTTTTGGACAACTTGATATTTCAGTTTTGTTTCCTGTCTGAGAAGGCATTGCCAATAAGTATACCCTGGGGTTCCACTTCCAAATGGGTGTGTATGATGGTAGTGCAGGTAGGAAGCAGAGAAGGGGCTTGGCTGGAGCAGACTTTTTAATGAATTCCCTATATTATGTGTTTTTCCTTTCTTTCTCTCTCTCTCTTTGTTTTGTTTTTTTTTGGTGGGGCGGGGGAGGAGAGTAGGAGGAATGTAAATTTGGTGACTTAAATGGTGCATTTTTCACATTAAAATAAATTGGCTTTGATTAAAGCTTTTTTAACTGTTTTAAAACATTTAAAAAAAAGATTCCCTAATCAATATGAACCCAAATTGCATGCATCATGCTAAATATAAACCATTTGGGTAGACGTGTAAGATGAGATATCTACAATTTAAGTTAGATGAGAACAATGCAGAAATAAGCACAGAATTGCAGCTGTTGCATGGATATGTAAAAACAAAGGCGTAACTCTAGATTTATGACAGACTTAATAGGAAGTTGAGTTTCAGGGATATTCACACAATATTCAGCATTAAAATTTATATTTTAAAAAATTTAATAATTTTACTAGATACATTTTTTACCTGGCCAAAACTTTTAAAAATATATTGAGTGTAAGTTATAGAGAAAAAAAAAAACCTCCCATATCCCTATTCTCTATCTACCCAGGTATCACCTCTGCCCCACGGAGGGCAAATTGTCAGCAGTTTCTCTATGCATGTACAGGTAAATATGATATGCATTTCATTTTTCAATTTTCACAAAAATGTAGAATTTTATACGTGCTCTCTACAGCATGATGCTTAATGCTAAATCTGTCCATATCCACACTTTAGATGCTTTCTCATTTTATCAGTTGCACTTTTTTGTTCTATATGAACGTAGCATAATTTAAACATCTATCTAGTGATGAAAATTTGTCTTTAAAAAATTTTAATGCAATTAATAACCTAGGACTTATATTATTTAAAACAAGGGTATATCCATGGGAGAATTTCCAGAAGTAAGATTAACCAGGTCAGACTACATATACATTTTCATTTTTCATGGACATCAACTGATCATAATAAAAGTGATGAATACACACTTATTGTGGAAATGCATGAGTCTGACTTCTGCAGTGCATTACTAACAGTGTAAAATAAAGCTTCATTCAGTTTTTCAATTCAAAGGGCTAAAAAAGTGTCATTTCTGTGTCACCAGTGCACATTTTTTAAACTCTCATTGAGTTTATGCTTGGCTTTTCACATTTAAAAGAACATTTTCTTTCCTGTGAACTCTTTGATTGTATTCTTACATCAAAGACCTATTAAGTTATCTTTCTTACAATATTCTTCAATATTAATATTGACATTTTTGTTGAGATATTTTTGACCTGACTTAACAAATATTATTTCTTCATTTTTTTGTTTTCCCCGTTTGACTATACTTATATACATTATTTGGCCTTATGGAAGTTCTTCAAATTTACATGGATAAATATATCTATCTTTTCTTTAAAGATATGTTAATGTATTATTTAAATATTTGTTTCATTTGGAGTTTATCTTATTATCTACTATGAGGTATGGATATAGCCTAATTTTCTCCAGTTATTTCAATGCCATTTATTGAATAGTTCATCTTTTATTCACCAATTTGATATGCTAACTTTATCATCTTTCAAAGACACACACATATATACACATTTATATATTTGTATAGATTTCTGGATGCTCTATTCTCACTGTTTATTTATGAGCCAATACCTCACTGTTTTAATGCTGAAGCTTTACTAATACGAACTGTATGATCGATAAGTTGCTATCTCACAAGCTTGGTCTTCCTTATTGTCCTCCTTCCTTTTAAATAGCTTTGCTGAAACTGTTTCTTCGTATGTTTTTCTATTTAAACATTTTAACTAGTTGTGATTATAATCATTAGTTTGTCAAATTTATATTGTGTGTGTGTGCTATTCGCTTAGTCGTGTCCAGCACTTTGTGACCCCGTGGACTGCAGTGAGCCAGGCTCCTCTGTCCATGAGGGTTCTCCAGACAAGAACACTGCAGTTGGCTGCCACGCCCTCCTCCAGGGGCTCTTCCCAACCCAGGGATCGAACCCAGGCCTCCCTCACTGCAGGCGGGTTCTTTACCATCTGAGCCAACAGGGAAGCCCAATGCATACTTACTATATTTATTTCCTATTGTTCATGGGGTTCAAGAGGAGAGTGAAAACGCTGGCTTAAAACTCAGCATTCCAAAAACTAAGATCATGGCATCCAGTCCTATCACACCATGGCGCATAGACGGGGAAGGTGTGGAAACAACGTGAGATTTCATTTTCTTGGGCTCCAAAACCAATGCGGATGGTGACGGCAGCCATGAAATTAAAAGATGCTTGCTGCTTCAAAAAATAGCGATGTCGGACCTAGACATTGTTTTGAAAAGCAGAGTCACCGCTTTGCCGACAAAGATCTGTATAGTCAAAAGCTATGGTTTTCGCAGTAGTCATGCATGGATGTGAGAGTTGGACCAAAATGAAGGCTGAGCGCAGAAGAATTGATGCTTTCCAACTGTGGTGCTGCAGAAGACTCTTGAGAGTCCCTTGGACAGCAAGGAGAGGGCAAGAGGGCAAAAACTGAGGGCAAGAAGAGAAGGGGTGACAGAGAATGAGATGGTTGGATGGCATCACTGACTCAATGGACATGAGTTTGAGGAAGCTCAGGGAGACAGTGATGGACAGTGAAGCCTGGTGTGCTGCACCTCATGGGGTCACAAGGAGTTGGACACAACTTAGTGACTGGAAAACAACAATGTTTGCTCAGGTTGTATCAAAAATTATAGAGTTAAGATCGTTTTGATATTCAGCATGCCTATCCCATGACCCGTATGCTGTTACACTTGTTTATGTCTATGCCTTGTCATTCAATGCTGCTTTAAAATTTTCTGGAAAGAAATCCTTTTCATCTTTGTTATGGTTACTTTTTCCTGTTTAACCTTGATATTGTAAATAGGGTTTCTTTCCCTTGAATCATATTTTCTAACTGGTTATTTGCATATATGAAAGCTGTTTGATCCTGAATATTAGCAGTCCATGGAGTCACAGAGTCAGACAT
The DNA here is from genome assembly GCF_032405125.1 of Capricornis sumatraensis. Classification (NCBI taxonomy): domain Eukaryota; kingdom Metazoa; phylum Chordata; class Mammalia; order Artiodactyla; family Bovidae; genus Capricornis; species Capricornis sumatraensis. The sequence goes on along the minus strand of NC_091077.1, from coordinate 104,949,230 downwards.
GACTGAGTAACTGAACTGCCTGACTGATTAATAATATTCCTTAAATTTAATGAATTTTTGTAAGAATTTTCTAATTTATTCTCTTGGGTTCTACTGATAAACCATTATATATTAGTAAATAATAAATTTTTACATGCTCCTTCTAAAATGTTTTACCTCTCATTTCTTCCTCTATTAAACTCATTGACCTGTGAACAGAAACATATATTTTTACGATTAATATATTGACTTTTATCTCATTTGATATCATTAGGTTGGACAATATGTCGTTTATTTTTTCACCTACAAAAATGACATTCCATATAATAACTAAAAATTAAGTGTGGTTGCTCAATTTTTTTTCAAATGGTTTTTATTATCTGTGCTGGTGATTATATTACTTATATTATAGATTTCCTGATTTTAAAACATCATTGCATTTGTGTGATAAAACTTAGTCAGTCGTGGTAAAATTATCTTATAATTTTGCTCTAATTTCTTTTTTTAGTATTTTATTTAGGATTTTTGCATCAATATTTATAAGTAACATTGTTCCATAGTTTGTTTTTAAAGCACAGTCTTAACATGACTTTAGTATCAATGTCATATTCATTTTATAAACTTGCTTTCTTTTTCATGCCTGAAGCAGTTTAATAGCATTTCAATAGCCTGATTGTTAAACATTTGTTGGAATTCTCCTATGAATCCCTTTGATTCTACTGCTCTCTAGGAGGATTAATCTTTGACCATTTTGCTTTTAATTGTTTTATGGGAATTAACCTTTTTGGATTTTCTGGCTTTCAACATCAGTTTTGACAAATTATTTTTGTTAGGAAAAATATCTATTATTCAGATTTCAAATGTTTTTTATTTTACTTTTTTTAAAATATAGATTTATTTATTTTAATCGGAGGTTAGTTACTTTACAATATTGTATTGGTTTTGCCATGCATCAACATGAATCCACCACAGGTATACACGTGTTCCCCATCCTGAAGCCCCTTCCTCCCTCCCCGTACCATCCCTCTGGGTCGTCCCAGTGCACCAGCCCCAAGCATCCAGTATCATGCATCAAACCTGGACTGGCTATTCGTTTCATATATGATATTATACATGTTTCAATGCCATTCTCCCCAATCATCCCACCCTCTCCCTCTCCCACAGAGTCCAAAAGACTGTTCTATATATCTGTGTCTCTTTTGCTGTCTCGCATACAGGGTTATTGCTACCATCTTTCTAAATTCCATATATATGCGTTAGTATACTGTATTGGTGTTTTTCTTTCTGGCTTACCTCACTCTGTATAACAGGCTCCAGTTTCATCCATCTCATTAGAACTGACTCAAATGTATTCTTTTTAACGGCTGAGTCGAATGTGTTTTTATAGTGTCAGCACAGCATTTATCAATCATCAATTGTTCTACTTTTGTGTCTTTTTGGACATTTCATCATTTGCCTTCCTGTTATATGCTTTCTTCCAAGTGATCTTAATTAACTAGATTTTTCTGTTTTAGTGCTGGCTTTTTTTCTTCAAAGAAGCAGTTTTTGGATTTTGATTATTTTTCTCATTAAATTTGAATTTTGTCTTTACTAATTCCTTCATTTTTATTAATTCTTTCCTTATGCTTGCTTTAAATTTATTTCTGTACGTGGTTGTTCTTTTTAACTGATAAAAGTTAAGGCTGTGCATTTTTCTCTGAGCATTGCATATCTACATTTCACATACACAAATAGAGAGTATTTTGTATTATCTTTGCTTTCTTAGAGGTTTTACCGTTTTGATTAGCATTTAATTGGAGTTAAGAGAAGTTTTTTTCTGTAACCAGGTTTATAGATACATACTTTTACTCTTTTTGTTAACTTCTAATTTATTGCCTATTTATCATAATATTGTTTTTACCAACCGTGATGCTTAATTTCATGTATCAACTTGGCTGGTCCATGGACTACCCAGATACTATCCAGACACTATTCTGGATATTTCTGCAACAGTTTTGAAAGAGATTAATATTAAATAAGTAGACTTGAGTAAAGAATATTGTCTTCCATAATTTGAGCGGGTCTCATCCAACAATTCAATCAGTTGAAGACCTGACTAGAGCAAAAGGACAGAAGAGTCTCCCCCCAAGCCAGTGAGGATCCTCCAGCAGGCCGCACTCAGACTCTCTCCAGCACAGACTGAGGACTTGAGCTGAAATGCTGGCTCTCCTGGTTGCCCAGCCTGACGACCCACCCTGCAGATGTTGGACTTGTCAGCCTCCAAAATCACGTGAGTCTGTTCCTTATCAGAAATTCCCGAGTTTTACTGCTTCACTTTCTCTGGAGAACTCTGTTAACACGTCACCCAACATTTTAGGCTGCTGCTGCTGCTGCTAAGTCGCTTCAGTCGTGTCCGACTCTGTGCGACCCCATAGACAGCAGCCCACCAGGCTCCCCCGTCCCTGGGATTCTCCAGGCAAGAATACTGGAGTGGGTTGCCATTTCCTTCTCCAGTGCATGAAAGTGAGAATTGAAAGTGAAATTGCTCAGTCATGCCCGACTCTTAGCGACCCCATGGACTGCAGCCTACCAGGCTCCTCCTTCCATGGGATTTTCCAGGCAGGAGTATTGGAGTGGGTGCCATTGCCTTCTCCAACGTTTTAGTCTACACTTCCCTATTATCATTTTGTTTGCTGAATTTTTAGCTGTAAGATGAACTCCAGGTGGGCAACATTTTCTGATTTTTTTTTTTCATTTTTAGCATTACCTTTAGCATATACCTTTAAGACATCTATAGTTACTATAAAACTTGTAAATGGTTTTTCTTCATTTTTCTATTATTTTTTTGTTATGTTTCCACTGTCTTTGGCATCTATGTGGAGATCTGAAGCCAGGCTTATTTTACCCCCTATAAATATTATTTATTTTCTCTTTGTTGCTTTATAGTTAAAGTCTAATAATTTGGCCAACCTATGTCTGGCTGTTTAGCATCTTATTCAGTTTGCTTTGGCTTATAATGTGTCCTTTGAGTGTGTGAATAGCTAGGGCATCGCCACTTATTAGCTGAGAAGCTGGACATAATTATATGCACTTCAGTCTCCTCATCTGTATAATAGGCAAATATTAAGATTTACCTTCGAGGGTTGTTATGAGTTTGAGTTAATCCATAAAGAATGCTTAATGGTTAATACATAGTAAATACATCATTTAGTTAAATTAATAAATAAACACTTATCTCAGAAATATTTTCTTGATTTTATGTATTTAAATGTTATTTCTATTTTATTCACAGAGAATTTCAATTATGTGTGTATTAGATGTTCTTTGCCTCATTTCTAAGTCAATTATTTTTCTCTCTCATTCTTATACAAAAACAGAAAGAATACATTGAGGCATATCTTTTAGCATAAGTACAGAGTTCCATGAGCTTTGGCAAATGGAGTGGAACTGGAAATGGAAACTTTAGGACACTCCCAGGACCCCTGAAAACTTCTGCCATGTCGCCTGCAGTTAGTTCCTGCCTCCACTCTGGCTCCAGGCAATCTCCAATCTATGCTGATACTAGCATTTCATTTTTTTAAGATTTTCATGCAAGGGAGATCATATAGTTTTTATGCTTTAGATCTGGTTTCTTTCATCTGTATTGTCTGCATAGTTTTTTTCCTTGTATGTTTCTGTTTGGTGGTTCACTGCATGGATATATCCCATTTTCTTTATCTAGTCTATATAAACAGTTAATTTCCAGTACTTTTTCCTTGCTTTATTTATTTCCATTTCATATGTTCCTTATTGGGTTATCTGAGGTGTCTATGTTTGTTCTTCAATTTTCGTTTTTTATATATGCGATGTTTCTTTTTTCCCTCCTTATTCCTTTCTTGCACCAGTTCTTGTTGCATCTTTTGCTATTGTTCCCTTATTTCTGCTCTAAGTTCTGATATTTGTCCTTTGTAAGTTTCCTTTCTAGGGTCATGATTTAAGTCAGTTTTCTTAATTTTTTAGTAATACACTTGGCCATGTTTTTTATCTGCTATGTGGAAACATTTTCTGAAGAGTGTCCATTCATTCATTCAACCATTCAGTAATTAACAAATGTATTGTGAGTTCCTACACTGAAGCAGGCACTGAGGATACAACAGCAAATAAAACCACATCCAACAAAAGCTGATGAAAATATTTAATATGTCAAATTGTGAAAATATTTAATATGTCAAATTGAAATATTTAATATGTCAAATTCCTGCTATGCAGGAAAACACAGCTCAGAGAGGAGGAATAAGGAATATTCATGTGTTGGTCTCAGTTATAAAATAAGGTCACCTGTGACAATCACTTCTGAGAAGTGATAGCTGATTAAAATTTGAAGGAGCTAAGTGAGGGAGCCATATAGATATTTGGGGAAGAATATGCTAGGGAGGAAAAAGAGCAAGAAAAAAGTCCCTGAGAGACTACTGTACTTGAAATTTTCTTGGAAAAGAAAGAAAGCCAGAGACACAGAGATTTGGAAGTCCGAGGTAATGGGGTATGAAATCATATAGGGTCTTCTAGGCTTTTTAAAGTTTAGCTTTGGCTTGAGTGAGATGGAGAGAGCACTCTGGAGTATATAGAGTAGAAGATGAAAGAATTTGAGATTTAAAAAATTTTTTGGTTAATTTTGGGATCTTTACTACATTTTTTACAATATTCATATATTGATTTGGGCCATATACTTTTATTTTTTAATTTTTTTATTTTTTTAATTTTAAAATCTTTAATTCTTACATGCGTTCCCAAACATGAACCCCCCTCCCACCTCCCTCCCCACAACATCTCTGTGGGTCATCCCCATGCACCAGCCCCAAGCATGCTGTATCCTGCATCAGACATAGACTGGCGATTCAATTCTTACATGATAGTATACATGATAGAATGCCATTCTCCCAAATCATCCCACCCTCTCCCTCTCCCCCTGAGTCCAAAAGTCCGTTATACACAGCTGTGTCTTTTTTCCTGTCTTGCATACAGGGTCGTCATCACAGAATTAGTTGGATTTGCCTAAACTAGCTATTTACAGATTCTTCGTGTAGATGTGGGGTGTGAGAAGAACTCAGGCAGCACTCCAGACTTCACAACTCAAAGTCTCTGCTCCTGCTGCTGTAGAAACAGACCCCTTCCGACCTGGCAGTCTCCTTGGCTCCTCTGTGCGTCTCTGCGTGCTGCCACAACATTCCAAACGTCCCCTGTCTACCGTTCTTTTGTCAAGCTTGGTGCAGAGGTCATGCTCTTTCCTGTTCAAGAGATGTGGCTTCTGCACTTCTGAGTGAGCCCCTCACCTGTTGCTGATGCTGTCACAGAACAGCCTGACCAACTCACCCTGATTTCTTCCTTCATGACTTGTAACCATCTAAACTCCTTTTGGCAGCTTTCACATATATGAGAGAGGCAACTTATTATAGCTTCGTCCTGATTCTCTTGAAAATTGAGGTCACAGATGGTATGCCCTTTCCTTGTTGCTTTGGTGTGATTTTCAGGAAGACCAGGAAAATGTCCTGACTTAGTGTGATCGTTAATTTTATGTGTCAGCTTGGGTAATCCACGGTGCCCAGTTGTTTGGTTAAATACCACTCTGGTGATGCTGCTGTGGAGTTGTTATTTAGACGTGTGTGCGTGCATGCTCAGTCATGTCAATCGTCCAACTCTTTGCAACCTTATGGACCATAGCTCCTCTGTCCATAGGATTCTCCAGGCAAGAATACTAAAGGGGGTTATCTTGTCCTCCTCCAGGGATCTTGCCAATCCAGGCAGGGATCGAACTCATATCTCTGCAACTCCTGCAATGCAGGGGGATTCTTTATCACTGAGCCACCTGTGAAGCCCTTTTTTAGAGGTGATTAACATTTAAATCAGTAAGTTTTGAATAAAGCAAATTAGCCTGCACACTGTGAATTGGTCTCATCCAATCAGTTGAAAGCCTTAAAAGAAAAGACTGAGGTTCTCTGCCTGCTATGCTTTTGGTAGGAATGTAAGTTGGTTCAGCCACTGTGGCAAACAGTATGGAGGTTCCTTGGAAAACGAAACATAGAATGACCATAGGATCCAACAATCCCACTTCTGGACCTATATCCAGACAAAGCTCTAATTAGAAAACATCCATGCTCCTCTATGTTCATAGCAGCAGTATCTGCACAAGCCAAGGCATGGGGACAATCTAAATGTCTGTCAGCAGAATGGATAAAGAAGACGTGGTACACAGATACAACGGAGTGAAAACAAACGAAATGATGCCACTGGCAGCAACATGGATGCATTAGAGATCATCACACTAGCTGAAGTAAGCCAGAAAACGAAAGACAAATACCATGCGCTATTTCTTATATGTGGGACCTTAAGTGTGCAGAAATGAACCTATGCATGAAACAGAGACAGTGCCACGGACACAGAGAACAGGCCAGTGGTGGCTAGGGCACGGGGTTGGGGGAGGGCTGTGGTGGGAGGTTGGGGTTAGCAAATGTCAGGTTTTGCACACAGAATGGATAAACAGCAAGGTCCTGCTGGGCAGCGCAGAGACTGCAGTCTGCTGCTGCTGCTGCTCAGTTGCTTCAGTCATGGCTGACTCTGTGCGACCCCATAGATGGAAGCCCACCAGGCTCCCCCATCCCTGGGAAGAACACTGGAGTGGGTTGCCATTTCCTTCTCCATCGCATGAAAGTGAAAAGTGAAAGTGAAGTCACTCAGTTGTGTCCGACTCTTAGCAACCCCATGGACTGCAGTCTACCAGGCTCCTCCATCCATGGGATTTTCTATGCCATGATATATCCTATGATGTCCTGTGATAAACCATCATGGAAAGTAATATTTTTAAAATGTGTATATAATTAACATAATCACTTTGTGTACAGCAATAATAAACACAGCACTGTAAATCAAATATATGTCAATAAAAAAAAAAAAAAGACTGAAGTTCTTCGAAAAAGAAGAAATTCTGCATTCAGACTGCCCTGAGACTCAAGGCAACAGCCTCAGATAATGCTGGAATTCCTAGCTTGCTGGACTTCCATGAGAATTTTGAACTTGCCAGCCTCTACAATTGTGAGGGCCGGTTCCTTAAAATAAATAGTATTTACTGTGTGTGTGTGTGTGTGTGTGTGTGTGTGTGTTAGTTGCTCAGTCGTGACTGACTCTTTGTCCATGGGAGCCACCAGGCTCCTCTGTCCATGGGACTCTCCTGGCAGAACAGTGGAGTGGGCTGCCATGCCCTCCTCCAGGGGGTCTTCCGGAGTATGTACACGCTATTCATTCTACTTCTCTGAGAAACTCTGACTGATAGAGGTTGGCCATGTTTGTGATGAAAAATCAATAATTAATTTGATACAAATATAAGGGAATTTTTGCAGACTGATTTCTGTCTAATAACATTTTGTATTTATTAAGCATTTATATAAGTTTAGGGTTTTTAAATGTATATTTATCATCATACATGTAATTTCATAGGACAATATTTTGGAAGTAGTAGTTTAACATGCTGGGTAAATCTGTATTTTATTTTCATTCATATTGTAGTATTTTAAAAGTGTGGTATTAAAGCAGAGTGGTCAAAAAATTAAAGTTCTAAGGGATTATCATTTGGGAAGACTAGGTAATTTAGGTACAAATAATTAGTAGAGCACAGCCTGAAGATGAAGTTCATGTCATCTTTCAGTGGAAATGGAATATTCTAAATATCTTTCTTACTCAAGAACATACGTATCATTTTGTAAGGCATTCTTTAACCTCAGTATGCATTTGTAATCAAAAGTGTATCAAAGAAGTACAGTTTTAAAATAATCACACTAAGTGTTATACATAATGATGTAATATATATTAGATCTCAATTTCAAAATATTTCTTCGGCATTCTTTCAATGTCCTTAAAGTAGGTTTAAATTTAAATCTAGGTTCAGAAATTCCTAAAGGTCAAAAAAAAATCTAAACCTTAATAATTAAGAATATAATTAGAGTATACATCTTTTAAAATTGTATTTTTTTCTGTGATTTTATGTTCATATTATAAATATAAACTTTTACAGTATGCAAAATACATAAATATAAATATATAAAACTATAAACAGTAGCTTTGAACCATAGCTTGAATAACTACAACTTAATATCAAGTGAGTGTTTTCCCAGGGGCTCAGTGGTAAATAACCCACCTGCAGCGCAGGAGAGCTGAGAGTTGCAGGTTCACTCCCTGGGTCGGGAAGACCACAGGTTCAATCCCTGAGTAGGGAAGATCCCCTGGAGAAGGAAATGGTCACACACTCCAGGATTCTTGCTTGGAGAATCCCACAGACAGAGGAGCATGGTGGGCTACAGTCCATGGGGTTGCAAGACCATCCCCATTGAAAAGAAATGCAAAAAAGCAAAATGGCTGCCTGGGGAGGCCTTACAAATAGCTGTGAAAAGAAGAGAAATGAAAAACAAAGGAGAAAAGGAAAGATATTCCCATTTGAATGCAGAGTTTCAAAGAATAGCAAGGAGAGATAAGAAAACCTTCCTCAGCCATTAATGCAAAGAAATAGCGGAAAACAATAGAATTGGAAAGACTAGAGATCTCTTTGGAGAAGGCAATGGTAACCCGCTCCAGTACTCTTCCCTGGAAAATCCCATGGGTGGAGGAGCCTAGTAGGCTGCAGTCCATAGGGTCGCAAAGAGTCAGACACGACTGAGTGACTTCCCTTTCACTTTTCACTTTCATGCATTGGGAAGGAAATGGCAACCCACTCCAGTGTTCTTGCGTAGAGAATCCCAGGAACGGGGGAGCCTGGTGGGCAGCCGTCTATGGGGTCCCACAGAGTCGGATACGACTGAAGTGACTTAGCAGTAGCAGCAGAGATCTCTTCAAGAAAATTAGAGATACCAAGGCAACATTTCATGCAAAGATGGGCTCGATAAAGGACAGAAATGGTATGGATCTAACAGAAGCAGAAGATATTAAGAAGAGGTGGCAAGAATACACAGAACTGTACAAAAAAGAGCTTCATGACCAAGATAATCACGATGGTGTGATCACTCACCTAGAGCCTGACATCCAGGAATGTGAAGTCAAGTGGGCCTTAGAAAGAAAGCTAGTGGTGGTGATGGAATCCCAGTTGAGCTGTTTCAGATCCTGAAAGATGATGCTGTGAAAGTGCTGCACTCAATATGCCAGCAAATTTAGAAAACTCAGCAGTGGCCACAGGACTGGAAAAGGTATGTTTTCATTCCAATCCCAAATAAGAGAAATTGCAAAGAATGCTCAAACTACCGCACAGTTGCACTCATCTCACAGACTAGTAAAGAAATGCTCAAAATTCTCCAAGCTAGGCTTCAGCAATATGTGAACTGTGAACTTCCAGATGTTCAAGCTGGTTTTAGAAAAGGAAGAAGAACCAGAGATCAAATTGCCAACATGCGCTGGATCATCGAAAAAGCAAGAGAGTTCCAGAAAAACATCTATTTCTGCTTTATTGACTATGCCAAAACCTTTGACTGTGTGGATCACAATAAACTGTGGAACATTCTGAAAGAGATGGAACTACCAGACCTCCTGACCTGCCTCTTGAGAAACTTACGTGCAGGTCAGGAAGCAACAGTTAGAACTGGACATGGAACAACAGACTGGTTCCAAATAGGAAAAGGAGTACGTCAAGGCTGTATATTGTCACCCTGCTTATTTAACTTATATGCAGAGTACATCATGAGAAATGCTGGGCTGGAAGAAGTACAAGCTGGAATCAAGATTGCTGGGAAAATATCAATAACCTCAGACATGCAGATGACACCACCCTTATGGCAGAAAGTGAAGAGGAACTCAAAAGCCTCTTGACGAAAGTGGAAGAGGAGAGTGAAAAAGTTGACTTAAAGCTCAACATTCAGAAAACGAAGATCATGGCATCTGGTCCCATCACTTCATGGGAAATAGATGGGAAAACAGCTGAAACAGTGTCAGACTTTATTTTTGGGGCCTCCAAAATCACTGCAGATGGTGATTGCAGCCAAGAAATTAAATGATACTTTTTCCTTGGAAGGAAAGTTATGACCAACCTAGATAGCATATTCAAAAGGAGAGATACTACTTTGCCAAAAAGGTCTGTCTAGTCAAGGCTATGGTTTTTCCTGTGGTCATGTATGGATGTGAGAGTTGGACTGTGAAGAAAGCTGAGTGCCAAAGAATTGATGTTTTTGAACTGTGGTGTTGGAGAAAACTCTTGAGACTCCCTTGGACTGCAAGGAGATCCAACCAGTCCATCCTAAAAGAGACCAGTCCTGGGTGTTCATTGAAAGGACTGATGCTGAGGCTGAAACTTCTGTACTTTGGCCACCTGATGCGAAGAGTTGACTCACTGGAAAAGACCCTGATGCTGGGAGAGATTGGGGTCAGGAGGAGAAGGCGACAACAGAGGATGAGATGGTTGGATGGCATCACTGACTCGCTGGAGATGAGTTTGTGTGAACTCCGGGAGTTGGTGATGGACAGGGAGGCCTGGCATGCTGCGATTCATGGTGTCACAAAGAGTCGGACATGACTGAGTGACTGAACTGAACTGAACTGAAGATCAAGTGAAATATAGTACCTAATTAACATTAACTATGGTAACACATTTATTCATAGTGTATATGAGATATGTGTTTTTCAAAGGATCTGTGCAGACCAGACATTTATCAACACTCAGAGTTACCCCACAGGTTTATTCTGTAAAGCAAAAAACACTTCTTTACATTTCCTCATAAGACACACTACTTTGGAAACTTCCATATTCTTGAATGTATGCTCTATTTTATAACTATCGATGGACAAGTTGTTTGCATGCTAGGTTGTCTTACATTTTCACTGTATTTATTTATAAAATTTGCAGTGATCCTAAATAGTGTATATTTTCCCCTAACATAATGATTGATTGGTTAAGGCATTTAAACCTGAGGTTTTTGAAGATGAACATATGTGAGTATCAAAGATTATTAGATATGGGTTTCATATTTGATTGCATGCTATAAAACTTTCAGAACCTAATGTACTCACCAAATAGATGACATTGCATGGACTATGGTTCACCCACACCAAAAGGGCATCCTACAAAGAGATGACACACAGGAAGTAAGGAAATAGGCATAAAGTACCCTAAGCATGATTAGATAAATATTCAGATATTAGACAGATTTGTAATATGCTGGAACAAGTTTCAAAGGGATATTTGTTGTATTATACGTGAGATTTGGCCAAAGATTTTCTAGCTTTTGTTTTGTTTTTAAACCAGAGGAATTGTGTGAAAGTCCTAAAATAAATTTGGAGAGAGTCTCCATTTGGACAAAAAAAACTGAAAAGAAATCAATCCCTCAGGATGTTTCTTCAACACAGATCCATGAGCCAGAAAGTTTGTCAACATTTAAATGTACTCTGAAGAATATATAGTGGACTTTAATATCAGTTTCTGGCCCAGCTAAATGTGTAGCCAACAACACGTTTCATTTTTGTCAGGACTGCTCTGCACCTTAGTTTATGTGCTCCAAGTTGCCCTTATTCCTAGACGCCACGCTCAAAACTCTTCTTGCTTCAGAAATGAAGCTGCTTTTTTCAAGGGTGTTTATGTTTACACTTGCCAGAGACTCTGAAACCTAGTAAATCAGAATTTACCAGGAATCCTTTTAATAGTGGCAAGATGCAAGATCAAGGGGATTCTCATTTATTAGTGGAGTGGGCGTGCAGTTCAAAATGGGCAGAACTAGTAGTGATGACTGTTGGCTTATACTTATCTCAGAGTTCAGTCCTGAAACTGCCAAACCTGCTTATTGCTTCCAATGGCTGGAAAACGATCTTTTGAATATGGGCGGCCTGTTTCATTGATTAGTTTCTGTATCCTTGCTTAGCACTCAGGATTAATTATGTGACATCATGGTGTCCTGTCTGAGTTTTTTCTCAGTCCTGGTCTTCGGTTTGGTTCTCATTTCTTCTGTTTAGCATCATGACACTCCCTTGCTATGCTAATAAACAACTCCCTACCTTCCTTCTTATCTCTGCCACCCTTCTAACCCCCAGAAACAGCTCAGCCTGCTTACTGCTTAATCACTTCATGCCCAAGGACACATGCCCTATACTGAATGAGGCTTGTAATCAAATGATAGAGCTCTACTTGATTATCACACCAAACAGCAGTCCAATACATGATTTTTCTAATTATCTCCCCTGTGGTGGACATTAGCCCCTGTTTGGTTTTCATTTATAACATCTATATGTCTTAGTCCCCAAACATTCCTAAGGGATATAATCAGAATAACCATGGAGACGTTAGTCAAAATGCCAGGAAAGCAGCTCCCTTTGATGACTTCCCTTTCTCTTCATGATAAACTGAACTATTATTAGGAGAGGAGCTGAAGTATTCCTTTGAAAGATGAATCAAATGCATTACTTTTTCAGTTAAATAATAATTCTCAGAATTTTCTCCAGATAATAACAAAATTAAATGCCATATTAATTTTTCATATATTTTTCATATAGGCAAGCATCATTCCTTTTCACTGAAAGAATGTTCTAAATAAGCTTATTTTCTGCAGTCATTAAAATTGTGATTTTTTTGGAAGTTTAATTTGTTCACTGGCTGTTTTAAGTACATAATTCCTTAGAATCGGAGTCAGACTTTATTATAACAATATCATATTTTAAATAATTGATGTTTTTGAATGCATTTCAGGAAGTTTTTAATTAAATGCTGTCAATATGCATTCAGCATTTTTGTGACAAAAGCATATATCATTTTTGCTATTATTTCAGTTAATTAATAAAAGAGAAAGAGATTTCCTGAAAAATGTTGAATTTGGCAAAATATTAATATTCTTTTCATGTTGTCGGTCCCAAAAGGAGATACTATGCAGTCATTTTGTTTGGGTGTCAAGTTTTATGGATGATCTTTGTCAGAAGCATTTATATTTTTCAGTTTCTTTGCAACATGTCACTAATAGGGAGCTGCTTCTTTGCTTGCATGAATGTTTGATTTCTTCTTCTAGTTAAATAGTGATCCAAATGCAAAATCTAATGCTTAGGGTAATCATGTGAATTTATGACCATCACTGGGATGCTAGGCTTTCAGAAATGAAATTGGATAGATCATATTTCTCCATAAATGTAGGTTTTACAGCTGAGATAGATCTAATATTGATAATCTCTTTATTTAACTGTTTCAAAATGCCATATGTGACTGAAAGCAACAGAATGGAAATAACTATGTTTATAGCAAATATAACAGGAAATGAAAGAAAGATATGCAGCAAGCGTCTCACTGAAGTGAGCAACATATTAGTGCTTTAGTGCAGTAGCTTTAGAGGCAGCAGTCAGCAGGCTGAAGGAAGGGGCTGGGGCGCACTCAGATGCAGGCGGAGGAAATTCAAATGGGAAAAGTATGGTGGCTATTTTCAGATGCTCAGAATCTCCTAGGAGGGGTAACTTGAAGACTAAATTAAAACCAACTTAAAATCAGAGAAAAATCCTTGTTGATTTATTTCAACAATTTTGTAAGGAACAAAGCGCATCTACTGGGCCAGATTCCTAGGACCTGCCGTTGTCAGATCTGCGTTTTTGCAAAGCCAGGACTCCAGGTCCAACATAATTCCAGTTTAGGAGACAGCCCTCACTCTCAAATGGATTCTGACTTTGTCTTTCTCTTAGTCTGCGTTCACTCGTTTATCCCACGTGGTCTGTTCAAGTGAGATTAGTTAAAGGGAAAGTGCTACGGACTGAATTGTTTCCTGAGAGTCATTTGTTGATGCCGTGACAGCTAATGTGACTATATTTAGGAGCTAAGAATTTTTAAGAGGCAATTAAGGGTAGGGTCCTAATCAGATGTGATTAGTGGCCTAACAAGAGGAGGAAAAGAAAGATCTATCTCTTCCTCCACCTTGTGAGAACACAAGGACAAGATGGCCGTCTGGAAGCCAGGAAGAGAGCCCTTTACATAAGCTGACGGCGCTGGCACCATGGCCGTGCGCTTTCCAGACTCCAGACTATAAGAAAATAAATTTCTGTTGTTTAAACCACCCAATCTGCGGTATTTTGTTACGGCAGTCTGACCAGACTAAGACAGAAAACATATTCATTCCAAACACATCTCAGTGCTCAGATGACAGGACAATTCTTTACTATTTCACTTGGTTTCCTCCCAGACGAGAGTGCTTTTGCAGCCACGATGGTGAAATGTCCGCACAGAGGTTTTCTGAAGACGGCGTCCAGGCTGCGCGCTCACCATCCTGCTCTCATTTGTCAAACTCCTTAGAGTAAAGAGGGACTCTGTGGCTAGAAAGGAACAGGCAAGCATAAAACCCCTGTCTGAAATCTCAAGAATCTTGATGAGAACCAAACTAAGTTATTAAGGAAATATTAGTCACTATATATATATAAAATTCAGAGATTTCTTGTGTATATATATGTATATATATATATATCCATTTTATCCTACAGAATTTAAATCCTCTAGCTATTCAGCTTACATCTCAAGTTATACAATGGCTATTTGAGTGTGTGTGAGATATAGAAGAGACTGAAATGACTATATACATATCTGTCTAAGGGAAAAAGGCAGAGGTTTCCTTGAATTAGAATTTGGAAAAATAAGTCAATTACTATTTTTAAGCAATCCCAAATATCCGAGCAAATGGACAGAGAGAACGTGTGACAAAGTATGTGGCAGAAAATCTGCGTGCCTTTAAATCCTGACATGAAAGAAATTTAAAATAAAAGCAAGCCCTTTCACGTTTCATCACGTTAGGATTAACCTCCCATGTTTACACACATATTCATTCATCATTTATTTTAATCACCTACTACATACCAGTCACCCTGCCAGGCTTTGGGCATGAAAATTATACAAAGACGGCATCCCTCCTTGACTTAAGATTTCCTATACACAAAAAAGGCCCAATAACTCTGAGGTTTGGTAAATTGGAAATTTTGAGTCATAAGAGCCACAGAGATATTGCTATGAAATTCATTCTGCTGTAGTTTTTACAATTGATTTCTCTATATAACCTGTTACGAAAATCAGAAAGTAGATACTTCATTTAACTGAAAAAAGAAGATGTAATAGATTATTTTGGCTCCAAAAGCAAACTTAAGACTGTCTCATGAGGATTTTGTCCCCTAAAAACACCAGTATAGAAACTATACAAGTCACTAGAGCAGCACTTCTCCAAAGTAACCAGGCTGCTCTGCCTCCAGAGAAGATCTTTCCCTGTTGAATTCATGAACAGGGATAAACACAGAGGGAGGCTAGAAGGAATGAAGAAGGATGAGTCTTACTCTCCTTTTCTCCACACTCTCTTTTCCTTTCCCTCTGTAGATTGGGCGCGGGGAGATTTGTTTTTGTGAACAGCATTGGAGACTACTTCATGGATATAAGGAGCTTCCCTGGGAGCTCAGCTGGTAAAGAATCTGCCTGTAATGCAGGAAACCCTGGTTCAATTCCTGGCTCTGGAAGATCCGCTGGAGAAGGGAAAGGCTATACCCTCCAGTATTCTGGCCTGGAGAACTCCCTTCTCTATACAGTCCATGGGGTCGCGAAGAGTCGGACAGGACTTAGTGACTTTCACTTTCACTTCCGCGGATACATGTGGTTTATAGGCACCATCTGCTTAGACTTCAGCTTCAGCTTCTCTCCTGTTTTTGCTTCTCCGTTTGCTTCTCTAACCAACTCACTTCTTAGACAGTACAGACCTTTAGTAGGTACTGCCCTCATGTGAATGCAGTTTTTATCATCAATATGTTAATCTAATGAAGCGTATACCTTAACAATGCATGCTGCTACATTGAGATAAAATCATCCTGAATACATAAGGCTAGATGGTTTGGTTACTTGTGACATATCTAAATGTTGTACTAAGGGATTTTTTATGTGATTTCTATCCCAAGATTGTAGACACATTTATCAAATCAGCACTTCGATGACCTAATCTAATTTTGCCAAAATCAAGTCTGCATGTCACATAGGTTCAGACAGACCCATCAAAGCTGAGTTTTTTAGTTCTTCAGTGTCCATGCAAACTTCTTATCTCATTTTGGCCCCCATATTCCTCAGTCTTGGCTTAGCTCCGTTTAGCTCTCATAATCCTCACCATAGACACAGGTACGTTATGAGCTGTTCACTGAAAAGCCCTATTTCCCTGTTCTCCGTGGGACATTCTTGGGGCCTGCTATCCCACTATGTGATAAGGCAATGCGCAGGGAAATGGTTAGCAGAGTGATTATACAGGCGCAGGATAGGCTCTGGATTGCAAGTCACAAGTTTCTGATTGACGTGGTTATTTGGCTTATCTTTTGCAGATTTGGACAGTAAAAAGCATTTCATCATTGTAAAGCTGATACTGAAGGAAAGAGTTTGGGAAATAGAAATATCGGGTTCTGGTCTTCCCTTTGGTACTATCTATAAGGTTTGGGGAAAATCAGGTCATCTTTGTGCTTCCTCGCCCAAGACTATACAAATGATAAGCTGTACTTTTCTGTTTCTTCCCACTTTTCAAGAGCATTTAGAATGAGCCAACCCTCACAGTCAAAGTTGTATAGCAATTCAGAAAGATTCATTTGGCACTCTGTGTGGAAATAGTCAGCTGGTATACCATTGCTCATTTTGTTCACTTGCTGGTAAGGCATTGTTGTTCAGTTGCTAGGTCATGTCCAACTCTTTGCAAAGCCATGGACTGCAGCATGCAGCGCTTCCCTGTTCTTCACTATCTCCCAGAGTTTGCTCAAACGTATGTCCACTGAATCAGTGATACTATCTAACCATCTCATCCTCTGCCACCCTCTTCTCCTTTTGCCTTCAGTCTTTCTCAGCATCAGTATCTTTTCCAATGAGTCAGTTCTTCGCATCAAGTGGCCAAAGTACTGGAGCTACACCATCAGTTCTTTCAATGAATGTTCAGGGCTGATTTCCTTTAGGATTGAGTAGTTTCTTCTCCTTGTAGTCCAAGGGGCTCTCAAGAGTCTTCTCCAGTACTACAATTCAAAGGCATCAGTTCTTTGGTGCTCAGCCTTCTTTATGGTCCAACTCTCACATCTGTACATGACTACTGGAAAAACCATAGCTTTGACTATATGGATCTTTGTCAGCAAAGTGATTTCTTTGCTTTTTAATATGCGAAGCTTGTCATATCTTTCCTCCCAAGGAGCAAGCATTTTCTAATATCCCATCTGCAGTCATGGTCCACAGTGATTTTGGAGCCTAAGAAAATAAAATCTGTCACTGTTTTCATGATTTCCCTTTCTATTTGCCATGAAGTGATAGGACCAGGTGCCATGATCTTAGTTATTTGAATGCTGAGTTTTAAGCCAGATTTTTCACTCTCTTTTCACTCTTATCCAGAGGCTCTTATAGTTTCTCTTCACTTTTTGCCGTTAGAGTGGTATCATCTGCATGTCTGAGGTTGCTGATATTACTCCTGGCAACCTTGATTCCAGCCTGTAATTCATCCAGCCCAGCATTTCACAGGATGTACTCTGCATAGACGTTAAAGAAACAAGGTGACAATATACAGCCTCTTGTACTCCTTTCCCAATCTGAAACCAGTCCATTGTTCCATGTCCAGTTCTGTTGCTTCCTGACCCGCATGCAGGTTTCTCAGGAGACAGGTAAGATGGCCTGGTAGGCCCATCTCTTTAAGAATTTTCCGCAGTTTGTTCCGCTCCACACAGGCAAAGGCTTTCGTATAGTTCCCTTGCTTTCTCTATGATCCACAGAATGTTGGCAATTTGATCTTTGGTTCCTCTGCCTTATGTAAACCCAGCTTGTACATCTGGAAGTTCTCAGTTCACATGCTGCTGAAGCTTAGCTTGAAGAATTGTTGGTATGCTGTTATACAAATCCTTGAAGAGTTTGCTAGAAACAACAATGCAGATATCAAATAGAAGATGAAAAAAGTTAGTCTTCAGACATTCCTCATGGTTTGTCTTACGGCTGACTCTAGCATGACTATTGAGTTGTCTTTTCCATATGAGTTATTTAGAACTGTATTTTTGTTTTCACTCTTCAGCCATCTCATTCAAGTTGAACAAAATTTCTGTATGAATGGTCACATTAAAGATATTTGATGGCGTTGAGTCATCTTCATTTTATCATTTCTACTGTTTACATTCAGTATAGATATAACAAGATTCTGGGGGGGAGAATTTGTCCATAATTTTTTATAATCTAGCATTTACTTTATTGTTTTTCTTCCCTTGTATTATTACATTGCAAAGAATAGACCACAGTGGAGAGCTCTGGTATCTTTGATATTCAAAATTGAGGTGACAAGAAAATTATTTTGTGTGTATATTTTAATGTTACTCCATAATTAATGCATTCTAGAAAAAAAAAGAATATAAAACATGTACATTATAATATTTAACTAACTCTCTTATTGTGGTAAAAACCAAGCTTTCAATAATTATCTTCTTTGTAAAAGAGAAAGAAAAGAAATCCAAGCATTACTACTCTTGAATTATAAAACAACAAACTATCCCTTTCTCTGTGGCTTTCATCCATATAATTTACAGTACAAATGCAATTTTTGGTTCACAAATGCTTCTATATTGAGAGCTGTGTGAAAAACAGAATGCCTAGTTCCAATTTTCTTGCCAAACAAAGAAAACAAAATCCTTCCCCGTCTTCTGTATTATGTAAGTGCCAATAACGCCTCTTTGATGGTAGCTTTGTGTTTCATTGTGTTTTTGCTTTTAATTAAGATATATTGGGTAAAATAGTGCTTCATTGTATTGTACAAAATACTGAGGCATGGGCTAATTACAGCCTTCAATGGGATTCAGTATAGACCTCATGTTACTGTCTCATTCCCATTTTTTTAGTGTTTAGCAAAGTACTCTGATGTCATATTTTCTCCTGGGATTTTCTTTTTAGCTTCTCTTCATCCAAATGAAAAGCAGTGACCCCTACCTAAAATGTTAATTAAATGGCTACCTCATTTGTTATAAAGTTTTTATTTAAAAATATCCTTACCATTTTGGATGCCAAAACTCAGTTTTGCCCCCTGTGGCCCTTTTCACAACACTCGCTTCTAGAGGGCATAATTTTCACAGAAGGCAGAATTCAAAGTTAGCAGGTTGGGAGCCAGACAAATATGGAAGAAATGTCACCCTCATCTTTATTTAAACCTGATTAACCTTTTTAATTTAGTCATTAAGTCTTACTGAAAATGAACCAAACACAGTCATTAGTTGTGGAAACAGCAAATAATAAATTTGTGAGAGTTGCTCAGTCGTGTCCGACTCTTTGTGACCCCATGGACTATAGCCTGCCAGGCTCCTCTGTCCATGGAATTCTCCAGTCAAGAATATGGGAGTTGGTTGCCATTTCCTTCTCCAATAATAAATTTAGACATTAAATAAAAAGGCAAAATTTCTAGAACATCTAGGTAAAGATAAAACTGGTAGATTGCTCATTGCAAACCAATTATAAGGGGAAAATAATATTATCCATATTGAAATTGCAATTTACCAAGGTGCCAATCTATTTCAGAATTTGCAAAATTGTGATAAAACTCAGGTAATACCTGCATCTATCTTTTCAAGAAACTGATTAAGTACTTAGTTGACTTGAAAAAAATGACTACTGGGAATATTCCATTGAGGTTTCCATGATTCCTGAGTATGACTGAGGTGGAAAAGGAGGTGTCAAAAGGACAATTTTATATCTTTTTATATGGCCTTAGTGAAATATCATCTCCAAATATGAAGTAAACAGCATGTTTCAGGAAAAAAAATCCATTGAAACAAAAGCAGCATTTAAACGGAATGCTATAAATGACTATGAACGTTTCTCATTTATGTTATTTCTCTGGCCCTTTAGTTTCTAGATGCCTGCAATTTCTTTTGTTATGAATTTTCTGCAAACATTATTAGTGTTCATACAAGTATCTAATCTTTTGTTGAACTACACTGGATTAAAATGGTAATTGTAATTATTATAATTGTCATTTTCATTCTGCATGCTAAATACAATGGAGTGTATTAAATTATTGCCTGAAAATGCATAATGTTTAATAATGTATTTTGAAAGCTGGTTTTGCCAATAGCAATAATAGTGGTATGCAATTATATATGTTATGGAGTGCCTACTATATGCACTGGCCAGACTATCTCCTTAAATTCTTACAACTACCATATGGTATCGCATGGATGCAAGTGACTTGCCATTTTGTTCCCAGATGATAGGGTACTATGTGCCTTTCATACAGTTTCACATTTAATATTTACATCATCTCCCCCTCCGCAAGGAAGTAGGGATTTTAAAAAGGAGGAAACGGAAGGTTTGAAGGTAGTATATGGTGATTTGGATTGCAAACCCATGCAGCTTGATTTCAGAGCCTGTGGTCTCATCCACTAAACAAAACTGTCTCTGCTATGGATAAGGCTTTACTGAAGAGAGTGAAAGACTGGTCTTGTAGCTGTCTTCCTGCCGAGTTCCGCTGAGTCAGCAGTGCGCCCTGACAATGCTGGCATCGTTCGGCCAGTCACCGTGGACGCACAGCACTGCACCAGAGCGCTGTGCACCCAACAGACGCCTGTGCCACGGCTTCCCCTAGAGTTGTTTTAACAGCGAAGTTAGATTAAACCCTCTTGACTCGAATGAAAGATTATGTCCTCTCAGGGCAGGGGTGGGGGAGGAGAGAGTGGGAGCAGCGTCGACACAGAGGCAGTGCCGTGTGTGAAACAGACAGCCCGCGGGAAGCTGCTGTGTGGCTCAGGGACCTGAGCCGAGTGCTCTGTGATGACTTGGAGGGGTGGGGTGGCGGTAGTCAGAGGGGGTGTATTCCTGATCTTGTTCGCCATGCCAACCGTCTTGCAGTTCACACTGTCCACACTGTTGGCTGAACCCAGGGTGGGCAAGCTGGCTCCAGCTAAGAGGAAGACTCCAGGAGCTGTAGTAGCTGCAGACACTAATTCTCTCCTGGCTGGTGCAGCAGCCGCAGCAGTATTCTCTCCTGGACGACTCAACAGACCCGCCCCTGACGCAGCAGTAAATGCTTCCCCCTTTCTAGGTGGAGCTCACATGTCCTTACAGCACGAAGTATGTCGTGAGCCAGCGAGTGCCTCGTGTCACGCGTGCACAGTGCTATAAATGAGCTCAGCTCCTACACAGTCATTAATTACAAAACACGGGGTGAGAGAGCCTGATCACGCCATCTTGGCTAATTCTTCCCACGGTGCGACTGGAGGCAAGGCGGCGTGCTAAGTCACTTCAGTTGTGTCCAGCTCTTTGCTACCCTATGGACTAGAGCCCGCCAGGTTCCTCTCTCCGTGAGATTCTCCAAGCAAGAATAACAGACTGGGTTCCAGGGGATCTTCCTGACCCAGGGATTGAACCCGCGTCTCTTATGTCTCCTGCATTGGCAGGCGGATTCTTTACCACTAGCGCCACCTGGGAAGCCGTTGTGTCCTTATAGCTAATTCACCTTGTACAGTAGAAGCTAACACGGCATTGTAAAGCAATCGTCCTACAGTAAAAAATTTTTTTGTAAAACGATTATGTCCTTAGAGTAGGCTTCAGGTTCCGTAGTCTGGCTTCCTGTTCTCTCCTTGGCCTCATCTACTATTCTTCCTTTGCCCACTGTGCTATAGCTACTTTGCCGCATTGTATTTCCTTCAGTTCACCAGGGATGCTCTTCAACTTCAAACATACCCTTTGCCTCGGATGCACTCACCCCAGACACCTACATGAGTATCTCCTGCACAACTCTATGTATTCCCACAATCTCAAACCTTGATGACCTACTCTGAATACTATTTATAGCGCAGATTTCTGAGCTTTCATTCTGGCAGTTCCCATCCCCTTTATCCTGTTCTAATTCTTTTCCTCCTTCTAGCATACTGTGTAATTTACTTATTTGTTGTCTCCCTTCCCTGTTCAACATTGGGATTCTTTGTTGTTCTGTGATATGCCCCAAATTCCTTAAAATAATGCCAAACAGATGGTTACTCCTTGGAAGAAAAGTTATGACCAACCTAGATAGCATATTGAAAAGCAGAGACATTACTTTGCCAACAAAGGACTGTTTAGTCAAGGCTATGGATTTTCCAGTGGTCATGTATGGATGTGAGAGTTGGACTGTGCAGAAAGCTGAGTGTTGAAGAATTGATGCTTTTGAACTGTGGTGTTGGAGAAGACTCTTGAGAGTCCCTTGGACTGCAAGGAGATCCAACCAGTCCATTCTGAAGGAGATCAACCCTGGGATTTTTTTGGAAGGAATGATGCTAAAGCTGAAACTCCAGTACTTTGGCCACCTCATGTGAAGAGTTGATGCATGGGAAAAGACTCTGATGCTGGAAGGGATTGGGGGCAGAAGGAGAAGGGGACGACAGAGGATGAGATGGCTGGATGGCATCATCGACTCCATGGATGCGAGTCTGAGTGAACTCCGGGAGTTGGTGATGGACAGGGAGGCCTGGTGTGCTGCGATTCATGAGGTCGCAAAGAGTCAGACACGACTGAGCAACTGAACTGAACTGAACAGATGGTAGTTACTCAACAAAATTATTTAGTGGAAGAATGCAGAGAGCAACAACATTTTTGAGTACAGTAGAGCTCAATAAAGTTAGAAAAGGCAGAGGAACCAGAGATCAAATTGCCAACACTCATTGGATTATAGAGAAAGCAAGGGAATTTGGGAAAAACTTCTAACTCTATTTCATCAACTACGCTAGAGCCTTTGATTTTGTGGTTCCTAACAAATTGTGGAAAGCTCTTAAAGAGATGGGAATATCAGACCATCTTACCAGTCTCCTTAGAAACCTGTATGGAACAAGTGACTGGGGTACAGGATTGAGAAAGGAGTACTGCAGGGCTGTCTGTTGTCACTGTGTTTATTTAACCTACATGCTGAGAACATCATGAGAAATGCCAGGCTGGATGAGTTACAGGCTGGAATCAAGATAGGCGGGAGAAATGTCAACATCTCGGACATGGAGATGATACCATTCTAATGGCAGAAAATGAAGAGGAACTAAAGAGCACCTTGATGAGGGTTAAGGAGAAGTGGGAAAAAGCCGGCTTAAAAGTAAATATTAAAAAAAAGAAACTAAGCTCATGGCATCCGGATCCATTGTGAGTGAGTGAGTGAAGCTGCTCAGTCGTGTGTGACTCTTTGCAACCCCGTGGACTGTAGCCTACAAGGCTCCTCCATCCATGTGATTCTCCAGGCAAAAGTACTGGAGTGGGTTGCCATTTCCTTCTCCAGGGGATCTTCCCAATCCAGGGATTGAACCCCAGTCTCCCGCATTGGAGGCAGATGCTTTAACCTCTGAGCCACCAGGGAAGCAGCAAATAGAAGGGGGAAAGGAGGAAATAATGACAGATTTCCTCTATTTTGGCTCCAAAATCACTGAGGATGGTGACTGCAACCATGAAATCAGATATTTTCTTCTCAGCAGGAAAGCTATGACAAATGTAGACAGTGTTTGGCAAAGCAGAAACATTGCTCTGCCAACAAAGGTTCATATAGTCAAGGCTATGGTCATCCTGTTGAGATTCCCTTGGACTGCAAGGAGATCCAACCAGTCCATTCTGAAAGAGATCAACCCTGGGATTTCTTTGGAAGGGATGATGCTAAAGTTGAAACTCCAGTACTTTGGCCGCCTCATGCGAAGAGTTGACTCATTGGAAAAGACTCTGATGCTGGGAGGGATTGGGGGCAGGAGGAGAAGGGGACAACCGAGGATGAGATGGCTGGATGGCATCACGGACTTGATGGACGTGAGTCTGAGTGAACTCCAGGAGATGGTAATGGACAGGGAGGCCTGGTGTGCTGCGATTCATGGGGTCACAAAGAGTCGGACACGACTGAGCAACTGAACTGACTGATGGTCATCCTAGTTGTAACAAACGTTTGTGAGAGCTGGACCATAAAGAAGGCAGAGGGCCAAAGAATTGATTCCTATGAACTGTGTTGCTGGAGCAGACTTCTGAGAGTCCCTTGGATAGTAAGGAGATCAAACCAGTCAATCTTAAGGGAAAGCAACCCTGAATGCTCATTGGAAGGACTGATGTTGGAGCTGAAGCTCAAGTATTTTGGTCACCTGAAATTGGTCAGCCCATTCATTGGAAATGTCTCTGATGCTGAGAAAAAGATTGAAAGCATAAGGAGAAGAGGGCATCAGAGGACGAGATGGCTGGATGGCATCACCGTGGCAATGGACATGAACTTGGGCAAACTTTGGGAGATGGTGAGGGACAGGGAGGCCTGGCGTGCTGTAGTCCATGGGGTCACAAAAAGTTGGACATAATGGGTCAACTGAACAAAAGTTCAGTTAAGTCACAGTATGCATTTCTGGATATGAATCTATGGCAATTCATTATTTCTGTAATAATCAGATATTTCTATATGATAAAGGTAGAAGTTGAAGGTTGGATGGGATTTCTGGATAGGCAAAGTGTCTTAGACAATTTGGGCTCCTCTAATAGAATATCATAGACCAGGCAGCTTGAAGAACAATTGTTTTTCACAGTTCTGGAGGATGGAAATCTGATATCAGGGTGCCAGCAGGGTCAAATTCTTGGTAAAGGCCCTCTTCCTGATTTGTAGACTGTCCTTTTCTCATTCCAAGTGGTGAAGAGACAGAAATGGCTAGTTCTCTTCCTCTCCTCACCCAATCATGAGGCTTTTATGCTCCTGACCTAATTAACCCCCAAAGGCCCAAACGCCAGGACATTAGGGTTTCAACATAATGAATCTGGGGAGACACAAACATCCATTTCATTGCACAAAGAGAGGAAAAGTTGAGAACATGCACATAGACAAGAGCAAAGCAGATGACGAGCTCCAGTTAGCATTTCTGCTGAGCAACAGGCTGTGGGCCAGGTGTAGGGAGACACTCGTTTCTCTAGAGTTCATTTATTTAATAAACATTTACCGAGCCCTTGCTATGTGTCAGAGACTTCTCTAGGTGCTCAGCGTTCAGCAGTGAACAAAAGAGACAAAATCTCTGTCCTCACAAAGCTAGTAGTTAGCTGAGGAGAACAGAGATATCATGAAAACAAGTAGCTAAATTCTACCAGGACAGGGATGCAAAGTCAGTTATGTTCAAACAGGAATGTGTATGTCTGAGATTTGCCTCACTGGACGTCTATTTGTCCCCTTTATACCATGTGACTGATGCTTATCTATTGGGAGGACTCGCTCCTAGCCTGTAGAGTCTGACAGCTCAGATTTTGGTGCTGCCCTCAGCTATTACTTACGTTTATCAGGCAACACAGCCTTGTTTTCCATTACTTGACATCATTTATGGAATCATTTAAATACAGTATTTTTATTTATTTAGAGATAAGACATACTATATCCTTGACACAAGATTGTACAGAAAGAGTTATGTGGACCTAAAAATACTACTCTCTTCTGCATGGCACTATCTTAATGAGCACTTGGCTGGGGCTAATGACTGGTTTTCTGCAATTATGGCTCACCCCCGCTGCTCTACACCAGAGTCTGGAGGAAGGAAAATAGCACTCTATGGAGAACACCCTCACACCTGTGTATGCGCTGTGCTTTACACTGCAGACATCAATATTACCCCTGCCTCAGGGATGGGAGGCGGGTTTAAAGTTTCACATGGGAAAATGGGTCACTTTTTTCTGGTGGCACTTGCTTTTGGCTGTAACACAGATGGATAAGTCGAAAGCTATTCGGCAGATACCGTGGAGTATTTCCTTTGGCCTTTCGTTTACTGCTACTGTTGCTGCAAGGCAGCTCAGTTCTAATTTGATAATTTTATGTCCATTATTTTATCAGTTTCCTAACCATCAATAATTGTGTGGGAAATTGTTCACTTTACGTATAATACACAATGTGCAGATTATTTAACTTTTCATTTCAGTTGTAAAAATCAGCAACAATGAAAAAATTTTAAGCCGTGAAAAATTTTAAATTTAAAAATCCTTTCTAGCTAAAGGTAACTATTTCCACTAAAGAACATGGCTTAAAATATTGTTATAAAGTGAATACATTTTAAAAATGTTTATTTTCTACTTGTGGAATTATCAACATGGGATAGGACAAACAAAAGTTTTCTTCTATTTGAAGAACAACTGAATAATAGTTGAATATTCTGCAGTTATTGATTATTTGCCAATTACTACTTAGTGCATAATAACCTCTAATTAGATGCTTTGTAAGTTGTTGTTTAGTCACTAAGTCATGTCTGACTCTCTTGAAACCCTATGGACTGTAGCCCACCAGGCTCCTCTTTCCATGAGATTTCCCAGGCAAGAATACTGGAGCAGACAGGCGTTTCCTTCTCCATGGGATCTTTCAAACTCAGGGATCGAACCTGAATCTCCCGCTTGGTAGGTGGATTCTTTACCACTGAGCTACCTGGGAAGCCCCACTTTATAAGTAGATACATGAAATTTAATTCATTTCTGAAATTATCTCTTTGCATCTTCTAAAGAAGAATTTAGAGTGATACAAAGATTACTCATATAGTCGACCTCAGGACTCTCTAAGTTTGTCAAGTGACAAGTCCCCATAGAATGTCCTGAAAGTAGTATATCTAGATATAAAATTGTACTGCATTTCATTTCAATCACAGCATCTTTACCTACAAAATAATGACTACACATCTGTCTATACAAAGTACAGCTCTAAATGCCAGGACTCCAAATACAACTCTCCGAGGTCCTCATCCTGGGGCTGGTTTCAGAGCTAATGCTACAGATCGTAACAAATGCTAGGGGAAACTGAAAGAGGGACAGAATTCCGTGGGATGAGATAATAAGGGAAATTTTAAAGATGAAATGAGTCTTGTCCTGCATCATGAAGAAAAGGCAGAGTTTAGCTGAGAATGGGGAAAAGGCATAAAAAATGAGCCAATGCTAAGGTCAGGACACACTCAAGAATATATTAAGGGATAAACACATTGAATGGCTTTTCTTGAATAAGCTATTTAATTAGAGAAATGGTAAGAAGTAGGTAAATTTAGACCACTGTGGGAAATTTACATTCAGTTCTGGAGAGAGATGGGGATTGTTGACTATTTTGATTATATAAAATAATATTTTATGCATTATTTCTTTTACCATGAATATCTTTCTCTCACTGAGGCACTTGCTTCCATGATTAGAGTTTTGAAAAGGCTCATCTTTGTCTGCCTTTACATTTAATTGTCCACTTATTATTCACTTAACCTTTTAACTATGTTTTTCTACATTTCATATTATTTATTCTTACCAACTTGAAGACTTCATGGATATTTTAACTTGTCCAGTAAAGAACAAAGAGATAATGGGTATCTCTTCCCTGGATACAGAAGAATGACAAATTAAGCTGACAAACATGAGCTTACAACAATGTTATTACATTATTTATTTTATTATGTTTCACTTCAATGAAAAATTTCTTTCTCGGAGACTGAATGTATGTTTTGATGTCATAAAGAAAAGACAAAGAAACACAATCCAGCCAGAAGGTATGGAGTTTGATCTTTGCCTTTTCCAACCTCGTTGTGACCACTAACAAAATTTCATGTGTAGTCTCCAAAGTCATTTGGAGTTCACGAAATCAAATTACCTCTTGTATTACCCCTTTACCTATCCCAACATGTTGATCTCCCTGCAAATATGTCATGATCAAATTTCCTATTGTTACCCTTGTCTGGAGAGAGATGAGCACTATATCCAATTCCTTCATCAGTTGGTACACATTAACATAATAAATGGCAGGCCCCTCTTTATGATCATGGGATAATGTTGCTATTAACCAGAATGTCTTCTTTTCAGCCAGACCTCAAGTGAACTATAGTTACTTTAAAGAGTAATAAAGTGAATTATTCTTTCCTTCCTCTTAGAGACTTGGTCTAAAAACCAGAGTCTGAGCACTTTCTTCTTCCTACCTTGAAAATTGCAATAATGTTCCAAAATGTTTCACTAAAAAAGGACAATTCCATAAGAAAGTTGTGACTATCAGAGTTTAACAGGCTATTTTTATCCAGGGTGACTAATCTTTAATCAGCAAATGACAATTAGGCATTGTTTGGAGAATTTCAGTATAGAGACAAAATGTAACAGTAACACCTCCTATCATCTTTCTTGGTTATTGTGTGTAATCTGTTTTAGAACATTTATTAACTCTTTTAGCTCCATTTGATGCCTACCTTGTTTGAAGCATGCTTGAAATGAGAATTGTGGGCACTTCATACTTTTTTTGATTTTAGAGTTAGCTACCCACTAGTGTGTAACTGTTATTTTGAATCCTTTTGACCTAGGAGTCCTGGATAATGTTAATGAAGAAACTATGCATTTATGACCCCACCCTTATGGCAGAAAGTGAAGAGGAACTAAAAGCTGCTGATGAAAGTGAAAGTGGAGAGTGAAAAAGTTGGCTTAGAGTTCAACGAAGATCATGGCGTCTGTTCCCATCACTTCATGGGAAACAGACGGGGAAACAGTGGAAACAGTGTCAGACTTTATTTCTTTGGGCTCCAAAATCACTGCAGATGGTGATTGCGGCCATGAAATTAAAAGATGCTTACTCTTTGGAAGAAAATTTATGACCAACCTAGATAGTATATTCAAAAGCAGAGACATTACTTTGCCAACAAAGGTCCGTCTAGTCAAGGCTATGGTTTTTCCAGTGGTCATGTGTGGATGTGAGAGTTGGACTGTGAAGAAGCCTGAGCGCCGAAGAATTGATGTTTTTGAACTGTGGTGTTGGAGAAGACTCTTGAGAGTCCCTTGGACTGCAAGGAGATCCAACCAGTCCATTCTGAAGGAGATCAGCTCTGGGATTTCTTTGGAAGGAATGATGCTAAAGCTGAAGCTCTAGTACTTTTGCCACCTCATGCGAAGAGTTGACTCATTGGAAAAGACCCTGATGCTGGGAGGGATTGGGGGCAGGAGGAGAAGGGGACGACAGAGGATGAGATGGCTGGATGGCATCACGGACTCAATGGACGTGAGTCTGAGTGAACTCCGGGAGTTGGTGATGGACAGGGAGGCCTGGCGTGCTGCAATTCATGGGGTCACAAAGAGTCGGACACGACTGAGCGACTGAACTGACTGGACTGATGCATTTATGTTGGGCTCTATTTTCTCACTCTTTTAGTGCTGCATAAATAACTGTGAAATATGACTACTTTCTTTCCCTATTTGTAACCTATTTTACCTGTAGTTACTATATGTTTCCTATGATTTTATATCAAATAATATACTCAGGAAGCAAACAAATAGCTAACATATCATAGTGTAATCCTAAAATACCCTTGGGTTATTATATAAAAACAATGTTGAGATAATAATAAAAAAATAATGAGTTAACATGTATTGAAAGATTATGATATTGTAGGCACTATATTAAGCAATTTATAAACACTGTCTCATTTAACTTTCAAAATAACCTTAGGGTGGAAATTATAATTTTTTCCATCTTTAGAAGAAGGAATTTAGACACAGAAGTTAGTATGGTCGACTATGAAAACGATTCAAAACTGACTCTAAAATAGTTAATTACCAATTAACAATGATAATGTTTCTTTTAGGCAGTTAACTTATATTAGTTAATGAAATAACCAATTAATCACATCAATTTATCAGGTTTGAATTTCATATTGTTTGCAAAAGAAAAAAAATAGTTTTCTATTAATTCTGTTTGACTCCTATAAAACACTTCCTCATTCTTAAGTAGAAAAAATATATATATTTATCTGGTGTTCCCGCAGAATGTTTAGTTTCTTAAGAGGAAAATCTCTGACCTAGACTGGATATTCACTGAGGTCACCCATAACAAATGTGCCTGTCACAGTAGAGTTGAGGAAGTAGGAATTTTGTACCTGGGAGAACATGAGATAGTTAGAGGCAGCAAATAATAGTGCAGGAAAGGACACATTGCTGGTTTTGTCCCTTCTTCCTGCTTTCCAAAATTACTTTATGTGTTGGTAATAGTGCGCTTTAACAATGAGCTTGGGAAGTAAGGAATAATAGAAATCACACGTTTTCCTTTTTTCATTATAAAGTTCAGATATCCCCCTTCTAACCAAATTCAGCCACCATAATTCTTCACAAAAGTTATTTCTTCTTAACATGATTTTACATGTTAAAATAATTTTAACCTCCTCTACATTTTTTTTTTAATTGAAGATACTATTTTGTGGACTCCTTGAAAATATTTCTTGGGTCTCCAGAAAGGAAAATCATATATTAAAAAACTGAATACCAAAGAAATTTCACAAAGAGATAAAGAGGGTACCTCTAAGCTAAACAAGAATCATCTGTTAATAGGTTAAAAAGTATTTGCATTAGAGATAAAAATAATCTAAGTTTACTGATTTATATATTAAGTAGAAAATAAATTATAATCCACTTAGTTATTATGTTACTATAAGTCAATCATTACAGTTTTAGTTTTACTTGGTGTTTAAAGACAGAATAAAAATATTTTTATCACTGACATAGATATTGGTGAAGCATAATTGAAGAAAAACAGAATCAAAAAAGCTATCTAAATATTAGACTTGTTTGGTAAAAGATTTAAAATAATATAGAGAGACAAGGAAAGAGACTCTATTCTATTTTTACTTGGAGAAGAACATAATGGCCCCCACGTCACAGATCTGGGGTGAGACAGGCTCTCTTAGAATAGCTACTGAGGATGATGTTGGCTTGCCATGGCCAGTCTTAGGACGTCATTATGTAAGAGCTATGTATATGTATAAGAACTTCATAAAAGAGCAGTGAATAAGATTATGACAAAAGGATTGAAGGAGGGATATATAAAGCAAGGTTAAAGGTGCTAGCAATTTTTGCAAGTTCTAAGAAGCAAAGTAAAAATAAGAATGGTCTATAAATAAATAGCAAGTGAAGAGAGTAATTGCTAAACAAATTTGAAGGAATGATGGGGTAGAATTAAACTTGGGTGAATATTACATGTGGCAGAATCCCTTTGTAAACATATAACAGACAAAACATATAACCTCATGAGAAAAGTGGCCTCATCCTTGAAGCCCCCCTGAATTCACACCCACCCCGCACAAAGACTGGTCTGTAGACAGAACAGGTGAACTCAGCCCTGCCCACTGCATGCAGAGACCAAGCCACAGCTACAAAGGGCAAGCAGCTCTCTCCTTTCTGTGCAACCCAGCTGGGTGAGTGCGCTCCCTGCAGCCACAGCCCTGTCTCAGCTGGTGGGCACACGCTGTGCACACCAGCGAAATCCAGCGAGTGCCTGGCTTTGGAGGCCAGAGGAGATCACACTTCTGGACCACACAGAAAAAAACTGCTTCTAAACAGAACCACTCCCTCAGGACTGGAAAATGTAGATGCTTCACCTGACGTTTATAGAGAACCCCAGTGAGACTGGCAAATGAAGACAGAGGAATATGCTACAACTCAAAGAATGAGGCAAAACCCCTGGAAAATCACCTTAAGGAATGGAGAAAAGCAACCTGCCTGGTAAAGAATTCAAAATAGAGATTGTAAAGATGTCCACCGATCTCAGAATAAGAATGGAACGCATTACGAACTTCAACACAAAGAGGTAGAACATATTAAAAAAATATGAAACACACATGTGTATATGTATGTGTGTAACTTTGATATAAAAATATGTATAACTGAAATGAAAAATACACTAGAGGGTTTTAACAACAGAATGGATGAAACAGAAGAACAAATCAGTGAGTTGAAAGACAAAGCAACAGAAAATGCCCAGATAGCACAGCAAGTGAAATAGTTAAAGAATGAGGATATTTCAAGGGACCTCTGGGAAAACATCAAGCAGATCACACGTGCATTACTGGAGTTCCAGAAGGAGGAGATAGAGAAAAATGATAGAAGAAACATCAAGGCACATTATAACTAAAATGGTAAAAGTTAAGGATAAGGACAGAATCTTAAATGCAGCAAGATAAAGGCAACTCACACACCAGAAAAACCTCATAAGGGTGTGAGGAGATTTTCCAGCAGACAATTTACAGGCCATAGAGGAGTGACATGACGTGTACAAAATGTTAAAAGTAAAAAGCCACCAACTAAGAATACCCTACCCACAAGGTTACCATTCAGAACTGAAGGAGCGATTAAGAGCTCTGCAGATAAGCAGCAATTAAAGAAATTCATCACCACTAACATGGCCTTACAGGAAACGTTAAAGCAATTTCTCCAAGCTAAACAAGGCACTTATTAAGAATAAGAAAACACACTAAAGTAAAAATGTCACCAGAAATTGGAAATAATAATGGAGTGAATTAATCATGTTTAATTAAGTACTAAGGGTAGAAGACAAAAACAAATAAAGTTAATTAAAAGTATAATAATTAGTTAAGGAATACCTCAAATAAAATGACAAATGTGTTTTCAAAATATAAAACGTGGGAAGGAGTTAATGTATAAAGCTTTGGTTTGTGTTCAAAATTAAGTCACCATAAACTTGAAAGAAACTGTTGTCTATATAGGATGTTACATGGGGAGCTCATGGTAACCACAGACACACACACACAAATAGCAAATACACGAAAGAAAAAGAAAAGAGAGAAAAACATAAACATGGCACTGAAGAGAATAATCAAACCTCAAGGGAAGAGAGAAAGAGAAAAAGAAAGAAAGAAAGGAGCACTATAAAAACAGCCAGAAAATAATTAAGGAAATGGCAATAAGTGCACACCTATCAGCAGTGACTTCAAATTCAAATGGACTGAACTGTCCAGTTAGGGTATCCAGTTAGGGTCAAACAATTAGGGCCCTCACTTATTTAATTACAAAAAGAGGAAGGCAGAAACACACCCATTCACACACACACAGACACATTCATAAATATATTACTATAACCAGCAGAAAGAGAATTCTCAAATCATTTTGCTGAGAAGAAATATATAAAAACATTTTTTAAACCTTATT
Organism: Capricornis sumatraensis; assembly: GCF_032405125.1. Lineage (NCBI taxonomy): Eukaryota > Metazoa > Chordata > Mammalia > Artiodactyla > Bovidae > Capricornis > Capricornis sumatraensis. The sequence goes on along the minus strand of NC_091077.1, from coordinate 104,916,427 downwards.
TCTCTTCACTTACTTCTTTTTTTCCCTTTAGTATAGAGATGATAGAAGAAGATAAAAATATAAGTATCTAAATCCACTTATTTCCCTTGAAAGTGCTGCTTTAACTTGCCATAATGTGTTTTGATAATATTATTCTATTATCCATTTTGAAATGCTTTCTAATTTGCTTTGTGATCTGTCCCTTTCTCTCTTTTCTCTCTTCTCTCTTTCAGATGTTTGGAGGTTTTTAAAAAATATATAATTCTTATTGATTTCTAATTAAATTAATTATAATCAGATAGCATACACAGCTTTATTTCAGTCTGTTGATATTTAAGGAGACTTGTTTTATGGATCCTCTTTACATATTGCTTGTTGAAAGTTCTATTTGGATTTGATAAGAATTAATGGATGTTATGTTCTTCAAATGTCAATTATGATAAGTTGGTTGATAGTGTTGCTCCAATTCTCTTTGTCTTTACTGATTTTTTCAAATCTCATATTGTACCAAATACAGGAAGAGGGATGTCATAGTGGCATCTCTGATTGTGGATTTGTCTATTTCTTCCTTTAGGTCTATAAACTTTTTCCAATGTATAATCCAAAGTTCTGCATTATGTTTAGATTTTCAAAAATATAACCTTCTAAATTACTAGGGGCACACAGTTTTAATGTATTATTAGTGAATTGATCCTTTTATCACTGCTGCTGCTGCTGCTGCTAAGTCGCTTCAGTCGTGTCCGACTCTGTGCGACCCCATAGACGGCAGCCCACCAGGCTCCCCCGTCCCTGGGATTCTCTAGGCAAGAATACTGGAGTGGGTTGCCAATTCCTTCTCCAGTGCATGAAAGTGAAAAGTCAAAGTGAAGTCATTCAGTTGTATCTGACTCTTTGTGACCACATGGACTGCAGCCTACCAGGCTCCTCCGTCCATGGGACTTTCCAGGCAAGAGTACTGGAGTGGGATGCCATTGCCTTCTCCACCTTCTATCATTAGGAAATACAAATTTTTTAAAATATATTTAAATAACATTAATATTAAATAATATAATTATTTAATTATATTAATAATTTAAGTATTACTTGTTAATTAATAATAATATTAAAATATTAGATAATAGGAAATATTTTAAATACTAATATTTTAAAAATATATTCTTTGATTTGAGAGATTTTTGGCATGATCTCGTGATATTTTTCTTGAGTTTATGATTTGCATGGTCTATCTTCTTTTAAAAAATCCTCTATTTTATTACACTGGAACACTGAAAGTGATTTTTGCTTTTCATATAGCTGGGTTGTGGCTTATCATTGTTGCAGTGTAGTTTGATTCTGGTGCATATATGTTCTCATTAAGATTATAAGACACAGGTCCCTGGTGTTCGAAAGGAGAAGGTGGTCTGTTTAAGAAAAGAAAGTTTTCTTCCCCACCTGTCGAGAGCTTAAGGTTTCCTCCCTGCAATGCTGCGCTCTTGGGTTCAGGATCGGCCCCACCACACACTGCCCCGCTCTGCAGGAGCGCCCTCCCCACCCGTGACGCCTGTCCCCGTGCGGATCGCACACCATTCCCTCCACACACTTCAGCTTGTTTCCTAGACGCCATTGAGAACACCGATTTCATTCAGATTACGCATGACACGTGTGGAAAATGTCTAGTTTCACAACCTTTTATACAGTAAACGGAGAAGGCGATGGCACCCCACTCCAGTACTCTTGCCTGGAAAATCCCATGGGCGGAGGAGCCCGGTGGGCTGCAGTCCATTGGGTCGGTAAGAGCTGGACACGACCATGCGGCCTCACTTTGACTTTTCACGTTCCTGCGTTGGAGAAGGAAATGGCAGCCCACTCCAGTGTTCTTGCCTGGAGAATCCCAGCGACGGGGAGCCTGGTGGGCTGCCGTCTATGGGGTCACACAGAATCGGACAAGACTGAAGCGACTTAGCAGCAGCAGCAGCAGCATGTAGTACAATGTCCATCTTAGCTGTTCTCCTCCTCGCCTCACTCTTGATTAAAAACTCGAGTACAAAATTAGAAAGAGTTCTTATATCATTTTTAGTTTGGGGTAAATGAAGGGCAAGGACTCCTGCTGGCCTCACCCCAGCGGCCTTTCTTATTCTTTTGCCCCATGAATTCAGTCTTCTGTCTTTGACAGACAGTTGAGTAAGTCCATTTGATCAGGACATTCCGAAATCTACTGTACCTGTGCGTTTCTTTTCTGTTGTTGTTTCATTTGCATAAGATTTTTATTTCAGAACAGAGCTAGGTTCATATGCAAACTGAAAGATAGCATATTTACACATAACCCTCACCCAGCTCTTCCTATAACCATCTTTTATTAGTATGACCTGTTTATCATAAATAATGAACTCATGTGGGTACATTAACTAATAAAGTCTATCTTCTCAGTTTTTCTTTAATTTTTCTCCTCCTTCTCTTTTCTGTCCCAGGACTCCAGCTAGAAAAGCACATTGCTTTTGAAAGACATGCCTCCTTAGTCTCCCCTTGGTTGTGACAGTTTGTTAGATTTTTCTTGTTTTGATGGCCTTGACAGTTTTGAGGATTACTGGTCAGTCATTCTGTAGAATGCCCCTCAGCTGGGATTTGTCTGAAGTTTTTCTCATGATTAGGCTGTGGTTATGGGTTTTCGGCAGGAAACCTACAGAAGCAATGTGCCATTTTTATTACATTATATCAAAAGTACATGCTATCAACAGAATTTATCACCGCTGATGTTGACCTTCATCACTCGCTGATGGGATATTTGTCAGGGCTCTCCATTATAAAGCTCCTCATTTTCTCCCCTCTCCACATTTCCGTCTGAGCTCTTTGGAAAGAAGTCACTGTGTTCAGCCCATACCTGCAGTGGGTTGTTACCGCGCACAGTCCTTGGTGGAGTATCTATGTGAATTATTTGGAAATTCCTGAATGGGGGTCTTCTTTCTTTTCTCCTATTTGTCTATCTATTTATATCAGTATGGACCCCAGAATATTTATCTTATGTTATGTTAATCCTACACAAATAGTATCCAGCAATTAGTGAAAACTAAGCTTGCCATGTTCCCAGTGTGAATTATGGCACTGTCCAGGTAAACAGATCTTAATTGTGTGTTCAAGATGCTCCTGACTCTCCAGATTTGGGGATGGGTCTGGTCTAATTGTTCCATGAAAAATAACTGATTTTCAATTTGTCTGGCTTTTTTTTTATAAGAGTGAGAGTGATAATTTCTAAATATCTTTTCTGTTGGAACTGAAATTGGAATGTGGTATATCTTTTTTTCTCAATATAGTTCTTTTCAACTGGTTTTTATATTTAAAGTGTGTTGGGTCTTGGTTTTTAGCCAGTATGAGAATCTATGGCCTGTGCTTACTCCATCACATTATACAATTATCATTACAGTTGGGCTTATTTACTTATTTATTTTTTATCATGCTCTGGGTTTTTGGTATATTTTTCTGTCATTTCCTTGCCCCTTGCTTTCTTTCCTGACTTGGCTATGAAGTGCTTATCTTCTTACTTTTCAAATTTATCTCCTGGTATAAATTTTTAGTTATACCACTTTGTGTCATATTATTAGTGTTTCTCTAGGGTTGTAGTTTTAAACTTCCATTAAAATAATACCATACCATTTCACAAGCAGTATGAAGATTTTATAATAGTATACCCTTTCCTTTACTACTTATAAACCCCACAGTCCATTACAGAAATTATCTTTTATTTATAATAGCTCATAGTCATGTAAGTTTAAATCTATCCATTTATATGTTATTATATGTGTATGATATAATATTTTGCTATATATTAGCCATTGTACCTATCTTTATCTCTTTCTTAAGAAATAATATTCAGGATTCAATTTACTATTATTCCTCTTCAGGCTAAAGAACTCATAAGAGAGCAGGTCTTCTGGAGACAAATTCTTTTATCTTTGTCGTTGCAAAAATGTCTGGGAGGAAGAAGAAGAGGGCAGAGGAGAAAGGATCAGTGCTCACCCTCACCCATGAACCCGTAAAAAATTCATCTGATCTGCCTGTGGAGCAGGTCTCACTGAAAACAGTCTGAAGCCTAAGATAAAGTCTCTTTCATGACCAAAGTCAAAAAGAAAGATCCCTATGGAGTCAGGTAGGATGGGAGGAGAAGTGATTAGGTCAGGACCAGGGATAGCAAAGGCTCGGGGCTTCTTCCTGGGAGTGAGAGATTTAAGCCATATGATGCTGTGAAAGTGCTGCACTCAATATGCCAGCACATTTGGAAAACTCAGCAGTGGCCACAGGACTGGAAAAGGTCAGTTTTCATTCCAATTCCAAAGAAAGGCAATGCCAAAGAATGCTCAAACTACCACACAATCGCACTCATCTCACAAGCTAGTAAAGTAATGCTCAAAATTCTCCAAGTCAGGCTTCAGCAATACATGAACCACAAACTTCCTGATGTTCAAGCTGGTTTTAGAAAAGGCAGAGGAACAAGAGATCAAATTGCCAACATGCGCTGGATCATGGAAAAAGCAAGAGAGTTCCAGAAAAACATCTATTTATGCTTTATTGACTATGCCAAAGCCTTTGACTGTGTGGATCACAATAAACTGTGGACAATTCTGAAAGAGATGGGAATACCAGACCACCTGACCTGCCTCTTGAGAAATCTGTACGTGAGTCAGGAAGCAGCACTTAGAACTGGACATGGAACAACAGACTGGTTCCAAATAGGAAAAGGAGTACGTCAAGGCTGTATATTGTCACCCTGCTTATTTAACTTCTATGAGGAGTACATCATGAGAAACACTGGACTGGAAGAAACACAAGCTGGAATCAAGATTGCCGGGAGAAATATCAAGAACCTCAGATATGCAGATGACATCACCCTTATGGCAGAAAATGAAGAGGAACTAAAAAGCCTCTTGATGAAAGTGAAAGAGGAGAGTGAAAAAGTTGGCCTAAAGCTCAACATTCAGAAAACTAAGATCATGGCATCTGGTCCTATCACTTCATGGGAAATAGATGGGGAAACAGTGGAAACAGTGTTAGACTTTATTTTTTTGGGCTCCAAAATCACTGCAGCTGGTGACTGCAGCCATGAAATTAAAAGACGCTTACTCCTTGGAAGAAAAGTTATGACCAACCTAGATAGCATATTCAAAAGCAGAGACATTACTTTGCCGACTAAGGTCTGTCTAGTCAAGGCTATGGTTTTTCCAGTGGTCATGTATGGATGTGAGAGTTGGACTGTGAAGAAGGCTGAGCGCCGAAGAATTGATGCATTTGAACTGTGGTGTTGGAGAAGACTCTTGAGAGTCCCTTGGACTGCAAGGAGATCCAACCAGTCCATTCTGAAGGAGATCAGCCCTGGGATTTCTTTGGAAGGAATGATGCTAAAGTGGAAACTCCAGTACTTTGGCCACCTTCTGCAAAGAGTTGACTCATTGGAAAAGACTCTGATGCTGGGAGGGATTGGGGGCAGGAGGAGAAGGGGAAGACAGAGGATGAGATGGCTGGCTGGCATCACTGACTCGATGGACGTGAGTCTGAGTGAACTCCGGGAGTTGGTGATGGACAGGGAGGCCTGGTGTGCTGCAATTCATGGGGTCGCAAAGAGTTGGACACAACTGAGCGACTGAACTGAAATGAAATGAACTGAACTGATGGGGTGCCCCAGCCCTAGGGTCTGACACTGGGAAAATGAGTCCCTTTAGCTGGTTTGAAAACCAGTGAGGACTTCCCGGAGAGATGTAAGAAATCGAGACTCTGTTATAAAGAGCACATAGGCTTGCTTATTGTCTGGAACAAGGCAGAGGAAGCAGCCTGAAAATCTGGGGCTTTGACTGATGTCCTGTGACTGCCCCGCAGTTATCCCAGCTTGCACTGAGTGCCTGCTCCCGTCACTCCTGCTCCAGGGCACCTTTCCACTAGGGCAGAGGCTAGTGGAGAGTGTTGTCCTGGACAATGTGCACGTGAGCAAGGACAGAGCCAGCTAGAATCTCGCCCTGCCTCTGAGCACAGCAAGGGTGGCCATCGTGGGCATGCATAAAAACGGGGTGCTTGGGAGTGGCCTGGGGCTCTGACTGGCCTGCCGGGACCATACCACCATGTGGCCTGGCCTGCACCATTGTACCCGCTCCAACAATTGAAGCAAAGTTGCTCTTGCTTGAAGGTGTTACACATACCCAGAGGAAGTAGACTCAGCTTGGATCTGGCCCTGCCTCTGAACAAAGCGAGGGTAGCTGTTGACAGTGAGCACACAGAGGCAGTGGACTGGAAACAGCCTGGGTTCTGACGGGCTTGCTGGGTCTGTTCCAGCATGAACCTGACCTGCCCTGGGTGTCCACTCCAGTTCCATTTGGCCCAGCACTGTTCTCCACTAGAGCAGAGGTGCCTGTGCTGGACGGGAGAGTGCACACTTAGATGGGAGTGAAACCAGCTCAGCCCTGAACCTCAGGGTGTATGATTTAGCACCCAAGGCCTTGATCCTGACCCTGATAGGAGCTGATGGTCAGCGAGCATAGGGAAGCACCTCCTCCCCACTGGTGGTGGCTCCAGCCCCATCACTCACCAGATTGGCAGCTGCCAGCACACTCCTGAGAAAGTCATGACCCATGCTCACTTCAGATTCAGCTCGACCACCAAAGTTGCTGGACACACATGGACTGCATAGGAAAGTTCCTACACGAAGACATGCCATTAGGTAACTATATCACCAAATTTCATAGAGGTGAAGTTGAACAAAATGAGAGGACAGAGGAATTTATTTCAAAAGAAAGGACAAGGAAAAAAATCCCTGGAAAAAGTTGTAACGGAAGAGAGATAAGTAATTTATCACATAAAGAATTCAAAGCATTAGTAGTAAGAGTGCTCACTGAACTGGGAAGAGCTGAATATGGTAAAAATTTTAACAAGCAACTAGAAAATACAGAAAGAGCCATCAGAGCTGAAGACACAGTAACTAAAATGAAAAGTACACTCACTAGAAGGAATAAATAGCAGACTAGGTGATACAGAGGAATGCCCAAGTGGTCTGGAAGGTAGAATAATGGAAATCAGTCAAAAGAGCCAAAAATAAAAATGAGGCTATTTTAAGGGACTTCTGAGACAACATCAAGTGTAGAGTTTTCAGAAAGAGAAAAGAGAGAGACAGGTGTAGAAAATGTATTTGATGGAATTAATGCTTGAAGTCTTCCTGAAGTTGAAGAAGGAAACAGATTTCCAGGTACAGAAATCAGAAAATCCCAAATAAGATGAACCCCAAAACACTCACACCAGGACATATCACATGTAAAATGGTAAGAGTTAAAGTTTAAGAGAGAATTGAATAGGCAGTAAGGGAAACACATACAGTCACATATAAAGGAATCCTCATAAGGGGAGCAGCTGGTTTTTCTACAGAAACTTTGCAAACAAGAAGGGAGTGGTATGATATATTTAAAATGTTGAAAGAGAAAAACTTACAATGTAGGATATTCTATCCAGAAAGGTTATCATTCAAAATTGAAGAAGAGAAAAAGAACTTTAGATAAGTAGAAAAGAAAAAAAAAGTCCATCAATAATACAGCAGCCTCATAGGAAATGTTAAAGTGGAAAAGAAGCTACAACATGAAGTAAGAATTCATAGGAAAGGAAAAATCCCACTAGTAAAGATAAATATATAGTGAAGCTGTCTGTGGAAAGTAGGTGAAGAGGAATACTAAAGAACAAAATTAAAAAATCAACTATAACTACAATAAATAGTTAAGAGACAGACATGAACATGTAAAATATGACGTCAAAAATGTCAGGGAGGGGAGGAGGAAATTCAGATCTTTTAGGATGTGTCTGAACATACATGATTACCAGCTTAGAACAAGTAGACATGCCTATATGTTAACGTACATCCACAGGTGAAAAACCTATAGTAGGTACACAAAAGCAAAAGCTGTGAAAACATATTACTAATGAAACACCTCAAATTATAAGGGAAGAAATTAATAGAAGAGAGAACACAGGAGAACTACAAGTCAGGTCAGTCGCTCAGTCGTGTCCGACTCTTTGCGACCCCATGGACTGCAGCACGCCAGGCCTCCCTGTCCATCACCAACTCCCGGAGTTCACTCAGAGTCGCGTCCATCGAGTCCGTGATGCCATCCAGCCATCTCATCCTCGGTCGTCCCCTTCTCCTCCTGCCCCCAACCCCTCCCAGCATCAGGGTCTTTTCCAGTGAGTCAACTCTTCTCATGAGGTGGCCAAAGTATTGGAGTTTCAGCTTCAGCATCAGTCCTTCCAATGAACACCCAGGAATGATCTCCTTTAGGATGGAGTGGTTGGATCTCCTTGCAGTCCAGGGGACTCTCAAGAGTCTTCTCCAACACCACAGTTCAAAAGCATCAGTTCTTTGGCTCTCAGCTTTCTTCACAGTCCAACTCTCACATCTATACATGACCACTGGAAAAACCATAGCCTTGATTAGACGGACCTTTGTTGGCAAAGCAACATCTGTGCTTTTCAATATACTATCTAGGTTGGTCATAACTCTTTCCAAGGAGTAAGCATCTTTTAATTTCATGGCTGCAGTCACCATCTGCCGTGATTTTGGAGGCCCCCAAAATAAAGTCTAACACTGTTTCCACTGTTTCCCCATCTATTTCCCATGAAGTGATGGGACCAGATGCCATGATCTTCGTTTTCTGAATGTTGAGCTTTAAGCCAACTTTTTCACTCTCCTCTTTCACTTTCAACAATAGGCGTTTTAGTTCCTCTTCACTTTTTGCCATAAGGGTGGTGTCATCTGCATATCTGAGGTTATTGATATTTCTCTCGGCAATCTTTTTCTTAAATATAAATTCATTTATTTTAATTGGAGGTTAATTACTTTACAATATTGTATTGGTTTTGCCATGCATCAACATGAGTCTGCCACAGGTATACACGTGTTCTCCATCCTGAACCGCCCTCCCTCCTTCCTCTCTGTACCATCCCCCTGGGTCGTCCCAGTGCACCAGTCCCAAGCATCCAGTATCATGCATTGAATCTGGACTGGCAATTCGTTTCATTTATGATATTATACATGTTTCAATGCCATTCTCCCAGCAATCTTGATTCCAGCTTGTGTTTCTTCAGCCCAGCGTTTCTCATGATGTACTCTGCATATAAGTTAAAGAAGCAGGGTGACAATATATAGCCTTGATGGACTCCTTTTCCTATTTGGAACCAGTCTGTTGTTCCATGTCCAGTTCTAACTGTTGCTTTCTGACTTGCATATAGGTTTCTCAAGAGGCAGGTCAGGTGGTCTGGTATTCCCATCTTTTTCAGAATTTTCCAGTTTGTTGTGATCCACACAGTCAAAGGCTTTGGCATAGTCAATAAAGCAGAAATAGATGTTTTTCTGGAACTCTCTTGCTTTTTCCATGATCCAGCAAACGTTGGCAATTTGATCTCTGGTGCCTCTACCTTTTCTAAAACCAGCTTGAACATCTGGAATTTCATGGTTCACATATTGCTGATGCCACGCTGGGAGACTTTTGAGCATTACTTTACTAGCTTGTGAGATGAGTGCAATTGTGTGGTAGTTTGAGCATTCTTTGGCATTGCCTTTCTTTGGAACTGAAATGAAAACTGACCTTTTCCAGTCCTGTGGCCACTGCTGAGTTTTCCAAACTTGCTGGCATATTGAGTGCAGCACTTTCACAGCATCATCTTTCAGGATTTGAAACAGCTCCACTGGAATTCCATCACCTCCACTAGCTTTGTTCGTAGTGATGTTTCCTAAGGCCCACTTGACTTCACATTCCAGGAGCTCTAGGTGAGTGATCACACCATCATGATTATCTGGGTCGTGAAGATCTTTTTTGTACAGTTCTTCTGTGTATTCTTGCCACCTTTTCTTAATATCTTCTGCTTCTGTTAGGTCCAGACCATTTCTGTCTTTTATCAAGCCCATCTTTGCATGAAATATTCCCTTGGTGTCTCTAATTTTCTTGAAGAGATCTCGTCTTTCCCATTCTGTTGTTTTCCTCTATTTCTTTGCACTGACCACTGAGGAAGACTTTCTTATCTCGCCTTGCTGTTCTTTGGAACTCTGCATTCAGATGCTTATATCTTTCCTTTTCTCCTTTGCTTTTCACTTCTCTTCTTTTCACAGCTATTTGTAAGGCCTCCTCAGATGCATTTCTTTTCTTTGGGGATGGTCTTGATCCCTGTCTCCTACAAAAGCAATCATAAAACAAATAACAAAATGGCAGTAAGTACGTATTTTATATGCCAATGGATTAAAAGCTCCGTTCAAAAGACATAGTGTGGCTGATTGAATAAAACAAACAAACAAGACCCATGCTGCCTACAAGAGACTCATTTCAGAGCTCAAGACTCACATCAATTTAAAGTGTGAGGATGGAATAATGTCTTTTATGAAAATGTAAATAAAAAGAAAGCTGGGGTAGCAATGCTCATTTCAGACAAACTAGACTTTTAAAGAAAGTCTATACTGAAAATCAAAGGAGGCAGTGTAATGATAAAGGGACCAATATAAGAAGGTGCAATAATGCCCCTTAATACATATGCACCTGGCATGCATACATGCATGCTGAGTCACTTCAGTCGTGTCTGACTCTTGGCGACCCTATAGACTGTAGCCTGCCAGGCTCCTCTTTCCAATGGATTCTCCAAGCAAGAGTACTGGAGTGGATTACCACGCTGTCCTCCAGGGGATGCATCCAGTGTAGGAGCACCTAAGATACATAAATCATTTATTAACAGACATAAAGGACTGGACAATAACACAATAATAAGTAGGGAATTTTAACATTCCACTTAGGTCAATGGATGAATTGCTCAGACATAAAATCAACAAAGAAATATTGGCCTTAAACAGCATGTTAGACCACACTTATTGATTGGAAGAATCAACATGATTATAATTGTCCATATTACCCAAGTGAAAGTGAAAGTTGCTCAGTCATGTCTGACACTTTGCTACCCCATAGACTATAGTGCCCATGGAATTCTCCAGGCTAGAATACTGGAGTGGGTAGCCGTTCCCTTCTCCAGGGGATCTTCCCAACCAAGGGATCAAACCCAGGTCTCCTGCATTGGAGGCAGATTCTTACCAGCTGAGTCACCAAGGAAGTCCAAGAATACTGGAGTGGGTAGCCTATGCCTTCTCCAGAGGGTCTTCCCAGCCCAGGAACTGACCCAGGGTCTCCTGCATTGCAGGTAGATGTGGGATATTGGGGAAGAAAATGGCAACCCACTCCAGTATTCTTGCCTAGGAAACCCCTGGACAGAGGAGCCTGGTGGGCTACAGTGCATGGAGTCACGAAACAGTTGGACACAATTTGGTTACTAAACATCAACGACCTCTCTTTACAGCTTTACTTACTGTGATGTATTACCGCCACATACTTGTCTCCACTAGTCTGAATTCCCTTGAGGATACTACTCTAAGCAATCTATTAATTTAAAGAAATCCCTATCAAAACACTTTTCACGGAACTGGACCAAATAATCCTAAAATTTACTTGGAACCAAAAAGGCCTTAAACAGTCAAAACAATCTTGAGAACAAAGAACAAAGCTGGAGGTATCCCACGCTCTGACTTTAGATTATACTATAAAGCTACAGTAATGAACCAGTGTGGTTCTGGCACAAAAAGAAGCACATGTATCAATGGAACAGAATAGAGAGCCTAGAAATAAGCTCACACACTTATTTTCAATTAATTTATGGTAACAACGGAGCCAAGAATATACAACAGAGAAAAGACAGTCTTCAAAAATGGGTGACTGGAAACCTGGAGAGTTACGTGTTAAAAACCAAAACAAACACGAAATCAGAACATTCTTTCCCACAATAGACAAGAAAGAACAGAAAGTGAAGTTGCTCAGTCATGTCCGACTCTTTCTGACCCCATGGGCTGTAGCCCACCAGGCTCCTCCGTCCATGGGATTTTCCAGGCAAGAGTGCTGGAGTGGGTTACCATTTCCTGCTCCAGGGGATCTTCCTGACCCAGGGATCGAACCCGGGTCTCCTGAATTGCAGGCAGACGCTTTACCATCTGAGCCACCAGGGAGGCTGTATAATACACAAAACACATTCAAAATGGATTAAAGACCTAAATGTAAGGCTGGAAATCATAAAACTCCTAGAACAAAACATACACAGAGCATGCTTTGGCATAAGTTGGAGCAATATTTTTCTGGATTTCCTTTACAAGGCAAAGGAATCAAAAGCAAAATTTTTTAAATGGAACCTAAATAAACTTACAAGCTTACTGCACAGCAAAGAAAATCATTGACCCTGCCACCCCTCAAAAATACAATCTACTGAATGGGAGGAAATATTTGCAAATGATATGTCTGATAAAGCAGATATCCTCAACTCCCAGGTCCCAGATGGGTACCCCAGTCCACGGCCTGCTAGGAACTGGGTCACACAGTAGGAGGTGAGCAATGGGCAAAAGAGCAAATCGTCATCCACTGCTTCCCATCACTCCCCAACGCTCACATTACCTCCTGCCCCATCCCCTCCATCATTTGCAATACCACCTGAACCATCTCCCACCCCACCATCTGTGGAAAAATTATCTTCCATTAAACCAGTCATCAGTCTCTGGTGCCCAAGAGGCTGAGGACAGCTGTGATAAAGGGATAAAATTCACAATATATAATACAAATATATATATATAACTCATACGACGCAATTACGAAAAAGCCACACAACAATATCCTGATTAAAAACTGGACAGAAGACCTGAATAAATATTTTTCCAAAGAGGACACTTAGTTGGCCAACAGGCACATGGACAGGTGCTCAACACTGGTAATCATCGGGGAAATGCAAGTCAAAAACTACAGGTTATCACATCATGCCTGTCAGAATGACTGTTGTCAAAAATATCAAAAATAACAAATGCTGGAGAGGATATGGAGAAAAGGGAACTCATGCTGTTGGTGGAAATGTAAATTGGCTCAACCATTATGGAAAATATTAGTAGTATGGAGGCTTGTCAAAAAATTAAAATCAGAACTATAGTATGAACCACAATTTCCACGCCTGGGTATATATCCAAGAAAACAAAAACACTAACTTGAAGAGACACATGCATGCCAGTGTTCATAGCAGCATTACTTTCGATAGCTAAGAGAAAGAAGCAACTTGTATCTGTCAACTGGTGAATGTATACATACACACACATATGCAAAGTGGAATAATATTCATCCATAAAAAAGAATGAAATTTTACCATCTGCAACAACATTTGCACTGGGACCTGGTGGGTACTATGCTTAGTGAAATGTTGGCTGGCAAAAGACAAAAATGTATGTTGTCACATGTGTGGAATCTGAAAAATAAACAAATAAGTAATATATAATAAAACAGAAAGAGACTCACAGATACAGAGAACAAACTAGTGGTTACCACTGGGGTGAACAATGGGGAGAAGGGTAAGATAGGGGTAGGGTTTTAAGATGCATAAACTATTATGTATTAAGTAAATAAGCAAGAATATATTGCATAGCACATACTTTATATAGCCAATACTTTAAAGTAACTTTAAATGGAGTGTAACTATAAAAACATTGAATCACTATGTTGTATACCTGAAAATGACATGATATTGAAAATCAGTTATATTTTAATTAAAAAGTAAGAAAAATGTCTTTATTCCACATTTGGGGAGCATATTCTACCGCATGTAACATTCTAAACTCATATTTCCTTTTCTTTTAGCACCGTAAAGATGTTGCATTTTGTTTTAGCCTCTCAGTTTTTTCTGTTAAGCAGGGCCCTTTGTTGCTGTATTAATGTGTCTTTTGTTTCCTCTTCCTGCTTTTAAGACTTGCTTTTTATTGTTAGTTTTCAGCAGATTGACTGTGATGTGCCTAGTAATTTTTTTTTTCAAAGATATATCCAAGATGAGATGTTTGATGTGGGTTGATTTCTCACAATTAAATTTTGGAAGACCTCGCCCATTTTATCTTTTCATATTTTTCTTAACTTATTATCTCTCTCATCTCCTTTCACTTCCCCACAGATCAGATACTCTCTTTTCTTTAGGCTTTGTTTTCATTGCAGTTTAGATATATTCTATTAATAAGTCTCCAAATGTGTGGATTCATTATTCTTCTGTGTTAATCTGTTGTTAAATAAAACAAATAAATTCATTTTTGAGAACTTATTTTTTTCATTTATACAATTCCATTTGGTTCTTTTATATATTCTCAATATTTTGTCTTGCATGTTATCCACCATTTCTAAAAGACACTTGTTATAGTCTGAATATTGTGCCCCCCCCAAATTAATGAATTTGAAATGCTGAATATTTATGCTGATGTGATGATGTTAGCAGGTGGAGCCTTGGGGAGGAGCTCTATTCATGAAAGCAGAGCCTCCTGAGCAGAGTCAGTGCTCTTATACACAAGACCCCACAGTGCCCCCTGGTCCCTTCTCTCTGCCTTATGATGTCATAGCTGGGAAGTTTCATATATGAAATAGGAGGTAGATTTTCACCAGACGCTGAATCTGCCACCACCATGATTTAGATTGTCCATCATCCAGACGTGTAATACATTTCTCTTGCTTATAAGCTACCAGTCTGTGTTTTGTTGTTACAGCAGTCCAAATAAACTAAGATAATACTTTAGTCTCCTTATCACCTAACTAATATCACGTGTACTTGCATCATGAAACCATATATGTTTCTTCTATTCACTGTTTCTCTTTTTTACTATGTCACTTAAAAACTATTGTTTCGGCATTTCATGTGCCTTGCAGTGTTTAAAATTCCTGCCAAACATTTTGTACTTAAATAACAGTAGGGACTGAATTATGACACTTTTTTTTCAGGGTGCTAGAGCCGGAGGCTGGGCCAATTTGAAATATTGCTCAACTGTAGATAGGCATTCTTGCAGCTTTACTTCACCACTGACAATATGTTTTGAGATTGTGATCAGGGCTTTCTCTTCCGTAGAATTACTTGAGATGAGGAGCTATGCAGTCTTGAGTAGAGGGCTGACAATACATGACTCATGTTTCAAAATGTTTACATCCTCCCAGACAATACAGCTAATGAAATACAGCTTATTGCTCCATCGTTTCCTTTCCACATGATCTACTTCACGATTCCACACAGCAGTCTGTGCTAAAGAAGCATCATATTTTACTCACACTTAAGTAAACTCATGGATTAGGGAAGAGCTAATTCTGGCCTAAATATTTAGATATTCAAGAGATGCAAGACCCAACTTCTTAGACTCTAAAGTCCTTTCAAAATAAGACAAGGGCAATTTGTCATTTTTGATATGTAAACAAATTGAGGTTTGAGACATGAAGAACTTTTGACATCGAATCCATGCTTTTCACCATTACAAAATGCTGCCTCTTCATTGCTTCGTAAAAGAATAAAATGCTTTAGACCTGGCGTGGACATATTTTATTTGTATAGGGGCAGACAATAAATATTTGGGGCTTTGAGGACCATTTTCTATCTTTGACAACCACTCATTTCTGAGTTGTAGCTCAAAAGCATCCATGGACAATAAGTAAGTAAATAGTTTCAGTAAGTTAATTTCCAAAAAATGGTGACGTGGTGAGTCACATTTGGCCATTGTTTGCCTACCTCTGTTCTTAAGAGCAAAGGGGGATTGCAAAACACATAAGTTAGAAGTTATGCTGATTCTTTTAAACTCTGTTGTTTTTCTATTTGGCACTGAACAGAAGAAGTGAAATGAAGTGGATTCGCTCAGTCATGTCCAACTCTTTGCGACCCCATGGACTGTAGCCTACCAGGCTTCTCAGTCCATGGGATTTTCCAGGCAAGAGTACTGGAGTGGGGTGCCATTTCATCCTACAGGGGATCTTCCAAACCCAGGGATTGAATCCGGGTCTCCTGCATTGCAGGCAGAAGCTTTACTGTCTAAGCCACTAGAGAACAGAAGAAGAACTAGGCAAATAAGAAGATGAATATATTAACTTTCAATTACACCATGTTCCTATATAGCTCTTCTGCTGCCTAACCAAGAATAGCTGCGGGAGAAATTGCAAGTTAGTTTATCTTTCTTGCAAAAGAATATTTGGAAGATTCTAGCATAGATGCATGTAAATCACATACTTGTTTCTCAGAAATTTGCAAATGCTTTGCTAAATTATCAAGGTGCTTATAGTATGGAAATATATATTGGAGGAAGGAATAAACCTTTGTAAAATTTTGAAACTAAGTATTCAAATGTTAGTATTTCTAAGATTACTACAAAAACGGCTCATATAAATAGTATCTTCATCCTATCATATTCCTTACAGCGTGACTGTGAATTTTATAAAAGCATATTAAAAGCAGAGACATTACTTTACCAATAAAGGTCTGTCTAGTCAAAGCTATGGCTTTTCCAGTGGTCACGTATGGATTTGAGAGTTGGACTATAAAGAAAGCTGAGCACTTAAGAATTGATGCTTTTGAATTGTGGTGTTGGAGGAGACTCTTGAGAGTCCCTTGGACTGGAAGGAGATCCTAAAGGAAACCAGTCCTGAATAGTCCTTGGGAGAACTGATGCTGAAGTTGAAACTCCAATACTTTGGCTACCTGATGTGAACTGCCTCATTGGAAAAGACCCTGATGCTGGGAAACACTGAAGGTGGGAGGAGAAGGGGACGACAGAGGATGAGATGGTTGGATGGCATCACTGACTCACTGGACATGAGTTTGGATAAACTCTGGGAGTTGGTGATGAACACGGAGGCCTGGCGTGTTGCAGTCCATGGGGTAACAGAAATGGCTGAGCGACTGAACTGAACTGATATATATATGTATATATATATCATATATGATATATATATACTTCTGTATATATAAATATATATATAAATATGTATATATATGATATGTACATATATACTTCTGTATACAATATTTATGTGTGTATTTTCCCTCAGTCCACTTCCTGATAGGGAAACTGAGTCACAATAATAACCAACAAATGCCTAAAAAAGGTGTCAATGACAGGCATGAGCAGACACTTCTGGTGTCCTGGCACTCCATTAAAGCTGTTTGTATTTTTTCAAAATCAATATATCTGTATCCCCAGGTGAGTTTCTTAATGCAGAGAAGAACCCCAGGTCATGTCAGTTTCAGATAGGAACAATAAATTGCATGTGTGCATTTGAAATGAGGACATATCTACTATTTTCTAAAGCCGAAAGACTATCCTTTTAAAATTCACATATTAGCAAAGAAGTTTCACATACATAATTATTATTGGTTAGTATACTTAGCTAGGAAACAAGTTTGTCAGATCTTTTCCTTGGCCAAATCACTTTAATAGGGAACACTGTTACCAAAAGAGATGATTAAAGTCCCTGGGGGCCTTCTACCCCAATTCCTCAGGCAGGTAGAAAGAATATTCGCTAGTTATTACCCAAGTCTTTGCTGATAATTCTGGGCAGAAGTTCAGTCATTAGACATATCATTTGGCTAGCCTCTGACAGAGAGTTTACTTGATTCAAGATATATTAGCTATAATCACATTTGGCTATTCTGTGTAAGTATATATTTTTGAAAGCTTGAACTGGAAGAAAAAAGTTAGCTTTCTATATATTAACTTTAAAATTAAAAGCAATATCTACTCCTTACTACGTTATCACAGAAACATGAACTATTGATTCAGGTTTTTAATATCAAGACATATTTTCTTTAGGTAAAAAGAAATGATTATGAACACAAGATTCAGATTTTTAAAAAATCAGAAGCATTCTGACATTTAGAAAAATCAGTGGGCCTTTTTTGCCAGGAAAAAAAAAAAAAGCTAAAGATCTTTGGCCAGAGTCTGATCTGTAAGGAAGAGAATAAAGGAAACAGAGAACCTATTAGAGAGGTTTTGGGTAGTTTTGAGAAATGTGTGTTGAATTTCACATACTTGGAAAACTGTATTTCAGGAGAGGTGTATTTTACCTTGATAAACAAGAGTTAGTATTCTTAATGTCTAGGCGCTAATGATGTATCCAAGTATCTGATACAATGCTGAATACTAAAGGTTATTCAATAAATTTTGATTGCTTAGTCATATAATCATTTGACAATAAATAACACACTCACACCTCTTATCTTTAACTTGCATGCTATTGCATACATATGGGATAACTAAAGAGAAATTCTATCTAGAGGTCATGGTCATGGGTGGAAGCTTACATGACATACAGGAAATATTATGACATTGTCCCACAGAATTTCCATTTATGGTAATATTCAACAGTAGTATCCATGTTAAGATATGACTTTGAGAAGCAAAAAAATTCCCCCCCCCAAAAATAATTTCAAAATAAATGAATTTTCCAACAAAAGATGAACTTTAAAATGAATGTTCTTTCATTGTACAGAATGCTGATTTTGGAAGAAAGATAAGCAGAGACAGACATAAGATGTTGAACAGCTGAGTTTGAAAGAGAGTTGTAGTTGCAAATAGTCAATTATATTATATATATAAGGCAAGAAGCTAACATTTTCCTGACGTATTATAGGGGGTCACTGATAAGACTTCATGCTTAAATTACCTGACTTTTACCAAATTAAAATGGAAAAACTGAGAAATTTAGGGTCATGGTAAGGAACAACCTGAAATGAGAATCAAAGGTCTTGGTATGAGGCAACGACATTCCAGAAACCTGAACACACTTGGGCTACAGAATATTGATCCAAACAAAAATATGTTACTGAAGAGAACCTAGAAATATAGTTTAGAGTCACTGGATAGTACTTGTTATTCATGAATGTAAGCTTATATGATAAAAATAATTGTCCTTATTAGAGAATATGTGATCAGCATTTTTAACAACTCCTTTAATTTTTTTTTTAGATTAATATACACTGATCAGTTTCTTTGTTATCCGGACGGTTGAGTCCCTTTGCCGTCCACCTGAAACTATCACAACACTGTTGAGTGGCTTTGTGTTATGCTTAGTCACTCAGTCATGCCCGACTCTGTGCGACCCTGTGAACTGCAGCCTGCCAGGCTCCCCTGTCCATGGGGATTCTCCAGGCAAGAATGCTGGAGGGGGTTGCTATGCCCTCCTCCAGGAGATCTTCCCAACCCAGGGATCAAATTCAGGTCTCCTGCGTTGCAGGCAGATTTTTTTTTTTTTTTTTTTTTTTACCCTCTGAGCCACCAGGAAAGCCCAA
Source organism: Capricornis sumatraensis (assembly GCF_032405125.1). Classification (NCBI taxonomy): domain Eukaryota; kingdom Metazoa; phylum Chordata; class Mammalia; order Artiodactyla; family Bovidae; genus Capricornis; species Capricornis sumatraensis. The sequence continues at coordinate 104,897,323 of NC_091077.1, read as the reverse complement.
GATTATTAGAGTAGGTAGCTCACCCTTCTCCAGGTAATCTTCCCAACTGGGATATCCAACCGGTGTCTCCTGCATTTCAGGCGGATTCTTTCCTAGCTGAGCTACCAGGAAAGTCTGTTGACCAGTTATACTCCGATATAAAATAGAACGCTTACAAAAATACTTCAAACTATGGATATTCTCTTGATAACAGTTTATGATGAAAAAAACTAAAAAATAGTTTTAAAAATAAATGAATTAAAAAAATAAAATGAATAAATGTGTTGGCATCTTTCCTTACAGGATTCTTTAACTGACGGTTTACTTCTTAAATGTGCCATATTCATCCTATAAGAATAGGTTATCATTTGTTTGTAAAACAATATGATTTAATCAAATATCACAGAGCAAATTTTGAGGGATAATATTGGTAAATATAAGCATTTTGAGCTATTTCTGTATCACAATATTTTCTTTAAAATAGGAAATTTGAAATTAAAAATATATAATAGAAGTTGAAACTGGAAATTGTGATGTGACTCTAAATGAGAGGTAAGCTCCTATTTTCAGATATCTAATTTCTGAAGATTCTGTGGTCTTTATCAATAAAAGAAAGGATATATTTAAGTAATATTTGAATCTTTGGTGATTTTTTAAAGTTAGCTATTGTGTTTGAGTATATAATGTATACAGACTTCACTCTTAAGTTCTCAGTTTGTTAACACTAAAAAAAATGCTGAAATTTCTTTGCATAAACGTAAAACATACTTGCTCTATCTTTTTAGCTTTAATGTTTAACACTGATTTCTCTCTCTCTCATCAAGCAATATAGTCTCCATTTAAATTAATAAAAACCTATGACCCCGTACAGGGAAATATTAACTACCTAAAATATATGTAATATATTTCTATCTTGTCTGTATCAGAACAAAACTAGTTAATTGATTTTGGTGAAAAATTAAGCCCCTTAGCAAAATGATGCTATATGAAAGGTTTCAAGATGGAACGTGGAGAAGAAATTGCCTTTGAGAGGGAACCAAGAGCACTGATTTTGTCTGAGTTTCTTTTCTCCCTGATTGCATAAGCACAATTAGTGCAGAGTTTGTATTTATAATCCTTCCTATGATTATGAAATTCATAAAAATGATTCTCAAACTGTTTTAAGAATATATTCCATTAGCAGAAGGACATTCATGATATTTATTCTGCTATTATAACATACAATATATTTAGAAAACCTTAAAATAACAATGCAAAATGAATAAAATTAAACAAAGAATAACAAAATAATAAAGGCTCAACAAGTCAAGCACGAGAAGCCAGGAACAAATTTCAGAACAAAATGAAACAAAAATGTATATCAAACGTAGTAGTAGTAAATGAGAAATAAGAGCAAGAATAGACCCACATGAGACTTTCAGCATGACTCTCTCTCAAAAAACATGATAGGATTAAAAGGAGAATATGTCTGTAAAAAATGTACCATCACACTAGAAAGATAATATCAAAGTTGAAAATGCAGGATAATGTGAAAACATTGGTGGAATTCAAGAGAATTAATATCTTAGCACAAAAAGCCAATATTTCAAATCAAGGTAATTCATAGAAATGCATGATTAAGTGTAAAAGAATCTAAAAGCCTACAAATTAAGACACAGGAGTTCAGTCATCTGAAATAGTTGTTATTAGGGCAAACGGAGAAGGCCAAATCCATAAGGAATTAAAATTGGGCTTTAAGGTTAGAGGTACATGTATCTGAATTCCAAATCTGTCATTTCTTTGCTTTCTGATCCTGCTATTTAATCTTTTTAAAGCTCAGATCTCTCATGAGAAATAGCTATACCTCTGTCATAGAATTTTTGAAATAATTCAGTGTGATTATACGTGTAAAGTACTTAAATGAGCGCTTGGCAAATAACAGTCACCTATTTTTTTGGAGGGGCAGGAGTTGACTAAATTAGTTGACAAGCTTTTATTTTAGCTGCAATGTTTTCTTGGAATAGATCTAAAAGATAACAGAATCTCTTTCAGCAGAAACGCAGCTTTCTGGCCTCTACTTTTCATGCTTGGAACCTTTAAATTTTTAGGTTTAAAACACTAAGAACAACGAGAAGATTTTTACAAACTGCCAATAAAGCAGGAGACACGGTGACAAGAAAGCCTTAAACATTCCTCTCCCAGCTTTGGAGACAATCTACCCACTGCCAGGACAGAGAGCAGTCATCGCGAAATACGGGGTCCCACTCAGCTGACCTTTCCGCTCCGAATCAGTTATTCAAATATTTCCCTCATAGCAAAGGTGAACAGAAAAAAAAAAAAAGTATATATCTCAGGACACATGAAAGATGCTTAGCAAACACTGACTGGAAAAAAAATATGTGAGATAAGATTAATGGGATGAAGTAAAATGATACAAGAAATTAAGCCAATTTGAGAAATGGAAAATTAGAAGATCGAAATTCATAGTTTGCTTCCATAAGATATACCAGAAAATGAGTAGGGCAAGGAGAAATTTCACCTGAGAAAGACACTTCTGTTCTTAGTAATAGAGCAGATTTTATTTATAAAAAGAATTTACAAACAGTGTTCTATTTATAAATTTTTATAATATTCTATTTTATAAAATTGTTTATAAATAGAATATACTTAATAAGTAAATTCAAAGTTTATTTAGTAAGTCACGATGAAAAATAAACATTTACCTATAAAACAACATTCTGTTTTTCCATGTCAAGTTCTAACTGTTGCTTCTTGACCTGTATACAGGCTTCTCAGGAGGCAGGTAAGGTGGTCTGGTAGTCCCATCTCTTTGAGAATTTTCCACAGTTTTTTTGTGATCCACACCGTCAAAGGCAGAAGCAGATGTTTTGCTGGAATTCCCTTGCTTTTTCTATGATCCAAGGGAGGTTGGCATTTTGATCTCTGGTTCCTCTGCACTTTACAAACCCAGCTTGTACATCTGGAAGCTCTCTGCTCACATACTGTTGAAACCTAGCTTGAAGGATTTTGAGCAACACATTGCAAGCATGTGCAATGAGTGCAATTGTATAGTAGTTTGAACATTCCATGGCATTGCATTTCTTTGGGATTGGAATGGGATCTGACCTTTTCCAGTCCTGTTGGCCTTTGCTGAGTTTTCCAAATTTGCTGGCATATTGAGTGCAGCAATTTCACAGCATCATATTTCAGCATTTGAAATAACTCAGCTGGACTTCCATCACCTCCACTAGCTTTGTTTGGAGTACTGCTTCCTAGGTCCTGCTTGAGTTCACACTCCAGAACTGTGTGAACCAGTGACCACACCACCGTGGTTATCTGGTTCATTAAGACCATTTTTGTATGGTTCTTCTGAATTCTTGCCACCTCTTAATCGCTCTTGCTTATGTTGGGTCCTTGCCATTTCTGTCCTTTATTGTGCCCATCTTTGCAGTGAAATATTCCCCTGATATCTCCAATTTCCTCAGGGCATATACCCTGAGGAAACAATAATTCAAAAAGACACTGGTACCCCAGTGTTCACTTCGGCACTATTTTCAATAGTTATGACATGGAAGCAATCTGGATGTCAGTCGACAGATGGATGCGTACAGAAGTTGTGATACACATATGTGGTACATATACAATGGAATATTACCCCGTTATAAAAAGGAATGAATCAATTCATGTGAGCTGGATGAAGCTAGAGCCTGTTATAAAGAGCAAAGTAAGTCAGAAAGAAAAGAAATCTTGTACACTAATACATATCTATGGATTCTAGAAAAATTGTATTGATGAAACTATTTGCAGGGCAGGAATACAGACACAGACAGAGGACAGACTTGTGGACACAGACGATGACGGAGAGGGTGGGACAGACTGACAGAGGCCCTGAAACAGACACATTACCATATGCAAAGAGACAGCTAATGGGACGTTGCTGGATAACACGGGGAGCTCAACCCAGTGCACTTTACAACCAAGAAGGATGAGTGCAGCGGGGGTGGGAGGTAGGTTTAAGATCGAGCGGAAATGTGTTCACTCATGACTGATTCACATTGTCGTATGGCAGAAATCAACAGGACATTTTAAAAAAATTCAGTTCAGTTCAGTTCAGTTCGTTCAGTCGAACAGTCGTGTCCAAATCTTTGCGACCCCACAGACTGCAGCACGCCCGGCCTCTCCTGGAGTTTACTAACACTCATGTCCATTGAGTCGGTGATGCCATCCAACCATCTCATCTTCTGTCATCCTCTTCTTAAAGCAATTATTCTCCAATTAAAAGACAATTAAAATGCTGGTGATAGAAACAAAGTTCAAGACTCTTGAGAGTCCCTTGGACTGCAAGGAGATTCAACCAGTCCATCCTAAAGGAGATCAGTCCTGGGTGTTCATTGGAAGGACTGATGTTGAAGCTGAAACTCCAATATTTTCGCCACTTGATGCGAAGAGCTGACTTATTGAAAAGACCCTGATGCTGGGAAAGATTGAGGGCAGGAGGAGAAGGGGACAACAGAGGATGAGGCTGGATGGCATCACCGACTTGATGGACGTGAGTTTGGGTGGACTCCTGGAGTTGGTGATGGACAGGGAGGCCTGTTGTGCCGCAGCTCATGGGGTCGCAAAGAGTCAGACACGACTGAGTGACTGAACTGAACTGAACTGAAAAATGTGAAAAAAAATGCCTTATTACAAGAATACAAGATAGCTTCATGAAAAAACAGAACAAAATACATCTCACAGATATAGTTCTATTAAAAAGAAATTTGGGAAGTGTAATAAAGTGCTGGAAAAACAAGACTCATCTGCTGCTTTGACATGTTCCTCTCCTACTTAACTGCCATGGACAGAGCTGATTTTTTGAACAATCTTTTATACAATTTTTTCCTGTCACTACAGAAACCCTTGAGCTCCCCAGAGAATTCTAGAAACTATAGGGAAGGAGAGCAGGCAAGTAACGATTCTCTACTTCACTTTGCTTTCTCTTCATTCATTGTTGAATATGAAGTGTTTGGATATATGGAAGACAAACACCATTTATCTACATTTCAGAGAAATACAAAGTCAGTTTTCTGCTAGGAGTTCTGTCACAGGTGCAGGAGTTTAGTCTATGTGGAGCTGGAGTCAGTGGTATCTTTAATAGAGAGGAAAATGCTTAAGATGCTATATTCAGGCTTCTGTTTTGGGAAAATTGTGCAAAATATCAGTTAACTAAATTGCTTAACTCACAGCTCAAGCTACAAAGATCTGAGCCTCAAGACTTATTTTTGCAAAGAAAATTAGAGACAGTTTTTTCCATTTTGGTACATAATTTTCTCCCTTATGTAGAAAGGATAATGGTAGAGTGATAGGTCCTTGTTATTGTTTTTTAGTTTAGCCTTGTTTTAAAGATCAAATTGCACTCTGATCTATATAGTTCTGAGATTTGTTGGGGAGGTTGGTGAGTATGAGTTATATTACTTTTTCGTTATTTTAATGTCACTTGCAAATTTATCAATGCAGTAGGCTTTCAGAGCTAAATGATCAGAAATACCATTTCAGTACTTACATGTTGCTGGATTCTAGAAGCTTAGTGGACTTCATTTAAATCCTTCTGAATATTTGAAATGCATGTTGCCATAACATAGCTCACTTTTGTGTGCGTGACTTATTTTCCCAAGTATTTAAGTAATACCTGATCAGTAAATGAAACTTGGAACATGGTAAACAGTATATAGTTACAAAAACAGCCAAGAGACAAATATTAAGACAATACCCATATATAGGAGGGCTTCCCTCCTGTAGGGAGGAAGTAAAGCTGCCTGTGCTCAGAAGGTAAAGAATCCACCTGCGATGCGGGAGACCAGGGTTCGATCCCTGGGTTGGGAAGGTCCCCTAGAGGAGGGCATGGCAACCCACTCCATTATTCTTGCCTGGAGAATCCCACGGACAGAGGAGCCTGGTGGGCTGCAGCCCATGGGGTCGCAAAGAGTCGGACATGACTGAGCGACTGACACACACACACATAGACAGGAAGAATGCTAGACATGACAAAAAGATAGATACAAACAGGACCCAAAACATCAATTAAATTTCATCATAAAAATGCATTTCTGTGTCGTCTTTTTATTTTATTTTTTTTTAATTTATTATTTTTTTGTGTGTCAAGTCTTTTTAAAAGATTAAGACTGCATTTTGTCTATGTTTGCATGTTAATAAATATTCTGCTTCATTATATAGTAGTTTAGTGAATTATTTACCTAGCCTTCTATTGCTTGGTATTGATATATTTACTAATTATCATTATAAATGATGGCCCATATCTAGAAATGGAATTATTATGCCAAATACTCTGGCCATTTATGCTTCTTAATAACCATCAGCCTGGAAAAGTAAGACAAAAACAAGTTTTAGAGCTGCACACATTTGGATTCAAAGCCTGGAAAATCCATTTCAGTCTTTCTGCCTCCATTTAGAAAAATCTTTAAAATCAAGATATTGAATTTTAAAGTAATAACACTGTTAAAAGATTGGACTAAATAACCGTAATTTAAATATGTTTCTTTTAAATGAATTTAAAGTAAAAAAATCTAGTTCAGAACCTGGCACGTAGCATACCTTTAAATAGTAAGTTCCCTGGGTTGGGAGTATCCTTTGCAAAAGGAAAAGGCAACCCACTCCAGTATTCTTGCCTGGGAAATCCTGTGGACAGAGGAGCCTGGCGGCTACACTCCATGGGGTCAGAAAAGAGACAGGCACCACTTAGGGACTGAACAACAACAAGAGCAAATGGCAAGCACTGTTTTATTTCACAAAGTTGTTTACTCTTTAACCATCATATTTGTTGCTGATAATTATTTTAAAAATTATTTCTGAGTTATGTTTAGACTAATTTTGACATCAGGGAGTTTGTTATGTAATAAAATCTATTTTCTTTTTTACATTATTTCCATTTCCTTTTCAGCTTAACAAGTTCTTCCCCAAATTGAAATCACGAAATAAATCACTTAGATATTTTTTCTAATTTTGTGTCTCTATTTTTTCCCCCCAAATATTGTAAAGTAAGGTGAAAGTGAGTAGAGAACTGGTTGATCTACTTTTCCAAGTATTACCTAATTTATTAATAACCACACTCTATTTTGTTCTCTATTTGAGCTGGGGAACCCTGTCTGAGCAAAGAAACCTGAACCTCACAGGAATGGCCTCACACTTGAGCAATGCTTCTTAGGCCTTGGATAGTGATTTAGGGCCCCTAATGATAGCCTTGACCTTTACACGTGCATTAGAAAAGGAGATGCCTGTCAGCAAAGTAGATATTAAAGAAGGATGCTTTTTAAAATTTATCATGCTTTGGTATGTCTTTCCTAACTTAGTGATGGATAAACAGAATCTAAACAAACATAGTGCATGGTGGGTTATTGAAATGAGTAAAAATTAATTATGAAAAATTGAGCAGTGGAAGTTAGGATTCCAGGTTGAAAATGCCTTAATAAATTTCACAAGTATCTAGTGGGTGTTGCTCACTCGCTAAGCCGTGTCCGACCCCGTGAACTGCAGCACGCCAGGCTTCCCTGTCCTTCCCCAACTCCAGAGTTCTAATGGGTCATGATGCAAATATTCTTGATTATTGAATATCCCATTAGATGTGCGGTTGCCTTTTCCAAAGAGCTTACAGACAGGGCTGGCAGCTCTCCTTCCTTTCTGGCAGGCCATATTTTTACTGGGCCAAGTCCACACAAACCTCTTTGCATACTCATTAACAATCCTAGGAAATACTGAATTGGTTGTAACTTCTTTATTTAATAGGGAGCCTAGTTGGTTGTATAAACTGGCAAGAGAATGTGTTTTATGCTGGAGTTTTCTTTTACTATTTCTAAAAACATTCTACATTTTAGTTGATTTTGTGTCTCCAGTTAGTGAGGGTGCTAGATGTCTGACTTCCCAGTAAAGTCAGTAGGTATTAACTTTATTGCCTCTTTAGGTCCTGATTATGCTAAATTCATTTTAGAGTATGGAATTCAACATGATTACAATATAATCGCATGGTTAATTGCAAGTAAAACCTCCTCTAGAATTAATATTTAAAGTGGAATTGCAGTCAAACGCAGAATGAGTGAGGAGGTATTGTTATAATAGAGTGCCCTGAGGGAGATTAGTGCATTTCAGAGAAATTTGGGTTGTGAATCAGAAAATAATCCTTAATAAACCTCCAGAGAAGGCCACCTCTGCTTCCAGAAACTGTATTGCTGGTGGTTTAGATACTCATTCTCTTGTTTTATCTCCTTTGAATTTGGCTGGATAATCTCTATTAGAGAGAAAAAGAAAAATGAGTCTTCTTGCAAGTTCTTCCTTTTTTTTCTTTTTTTTACGGGCTCCCTGTAACAACTTTTTCTTCTACTTTGAACATTTTATGACTAACAAGACATCTTTCCACATGGTTGCTAGATGTGAGAGCTAAGCTCTATCCTTTTCTTACTCCTTTATAGTATCACTCATAGTAAGTATTTTAGTTACTCTTCTACCGCAGAATAATTGAATATGTAGAAACAAAAATGACGAACAGTTTTTGTGTCTGTATCTTTTGTACCCTATTGTACTTGTTGATTTAATGCAACCTAAATTAGAATCAATCTAGGATAGGTTTTTATGTAGGGGAAGAGATGATGTTTTACTGTACTTGACTTCTGAATATTTTAAGCATTCTTTTTGTACTGACCTGCAATCCCTTGATTTCTAATGCTGTTTAGACTACATAGAATTTTAACATAAAATTTAACTTATAAAACTTTGAGTATAGAGATGACTTTTTGGAAATATTTCTTTCACTCTCTCTCTTATAAAAGAGGGCACATAAAGCCATAACTATGAAAGCTTCGCTTTACAATCTGTAAGAAGTGTACTGAAAAGACTTGAAACAAAAAGGCACTCATGAATTAGTTTCAATATGACTTTACATGTCAGAAACTCAAGTGTCCTGTTTTCATCAGAGGTGATTTTATATAAACACTTTCCAATGGACATCTGTTGCAGAGTGTGTCCTCGGATAGCATTCGTTTGCAATCAATACCGTAAAGTTCTTTCAATGGTTTCCCTTTATAAATATAAAACCATATTTTACCATATTAAATAGGTTTCCATTGTGGCTATTTTGACTTTTTATTGGCTGATGATAGGGACTTAACAATTTTCTTCTTTATGTTCTGATTTCTGAAAATTTCTGAATAAAATAGATTATAAAAGATGATGCATTATTACCATATGTAAAATAGATTAGCCAATGGAAATTTGCTGTATCACTCAGGGAAATCAAATCTGAGCTTTGTAACAACCTAGAGGGGTAGGACAGAAAAGGCGATGGCACCCCACTCCAGTACTCTTGCCTGGAAAATCCCATGGACAGAGGAGCCTGGTGGGCTGCAGTCCATGGGGTCGCGAAGAGTCAGACCCGACTGAGCGACTTCCCTTTCACTTCTCACTTTCATGCATTGGAGAGGGAAATGGCAACCCACTCCAGTGTCCTTGCCTGGAGAATCCCAGGGACGGGGGAGCCTGGTGGGCTGCCATCTATGGGGTTGCACAGAGTCAGACACGACTGAAGCGACTTAGCAGCAGCGGGAGCAGCAGAGGGGTAGGAAGGGATGGGAGGTGGGAGGGAGGTTCAAGAGGAAGGGAACGTATGTATACCTATGGCTGATTCATGTTGAGATATAGCAGAAAATAAAACAATATTGTAAAGCAATTATCTTTCAATTAAAATTTAACAGAGTAGAAAAAAAGATGTATTTATGCTGTATACACAAAACTAGAAGCTCACTGTTCTCTCTTATACTCAGATGAATTTTCTTTATGTAAAGAATGATAGAATGCTTACCTGGAGAAGTCCGGAAATTTATCAGATTTAATACTCTATTTTACAAATAATGATCCTGAGAGATATCCAGAGTGTATCTAAATTTAAGTGACTAGTTCAAGAGTCAACTTTTCCCTAAACTTTGCTGCCTTTCATGATTAGGTATTTTCTCAGCTCTTTCAACTCCTCACTATATAGGTTTCCATAGATGATGATGATTGGTCAGGAGACAGAGGCATGAGGAGTCCCAGAAGCTAACTACCACCCCATCTCTGACTTCAGGCTATCCTTAGCCTTGGCCTTTTGGTATCTCCCCCAATTTGGGCTCTGCAGCATGCTGTACCAAATGTATGCACAACTGATTAAATCTTCAGAAATTCAGATTAAATACTAAATATTCAGTAACTCATCAAACAAACTTTTGCTCTAACACGCATTTTATGAGTAGCCCTCATAGTCAACAAGAAAGTATGAAATGCAGTACTTGGATGCAGTCTCAAAAATGACAGAATGATCTCTGTTCGTTTACAAGGCAAACCATTCAATATCATGGTAATCCAAGTCTATGCCCCTACCAGTAACGCTGAAGAAGCTGAAGTTGAATGGTTCTAAGAAGACCTACAAGACCTAGAACTAACATACAAAAAAGATGTCCTTTTCATTATAGAGGACTGGAATGCAAAAGTAGGAAGTCAAGAGATACCTGGAGTAACAGGCAAGTTTGGCCTTGGAGTACAGAATGAAGCAGGGCAAAGGCTAACAGAGTTTTTTCAAGAGAACACACTGGTCATACCAAACATACTCTTCCAACAACACAAGAGGAGATTCTACACATGGACATCACCAAATGGTCAATACCAAAATTGGATTGATTACATTCTTTGTAGCTGAAAATGGAGAAGCTCTATAGTGTCAGCAAAAACAAGACCAGGAGCTGACTGTGGCTCAGATCATAAACTCCTTATTGCCAAATTCAGATATAAATTGAAGAAAGTAGGGAAAAACCACTAGACCATTCAAGTATGACCTAAATCGAATCCATTATGATTGCAGAGTGGAAGCGACAAATAGATTCAAGAGATTAGATCTGATAAACAGAATTATGGATGGAGGTTCATGACATTGAACAGGAGGCAAATACAATCCCCAAGAGAAAGAAAGGCAAAATGGCAAAATGGTTTTCTGAGGAGGCCTTACAATAGCTGAGAAAAGAAGAGAAGTGAAAGGCAGAGGAGAAAAAGAAAGATAAATCCATTTGAATGCAGAGTTCCAAAGAACAGCAAGGAGAGATAAGAAAGCCTTCCTCAGTGATCAGTGCAAAGAAATAGAGGAAAACAACAGAATGGGAAAGATTAGAGATCTCTTCAAGAAAATTAGAGATACCAAGGCAACATTTCATGCAAAGATGGGCTCAATAAAGGACAGAAATTGTAGGGCCTTAACAGAAGCAGAAGATATTAAGAAGAAGTGGCAAGAATACACAGAAGAATTGTACAAAAATGATCTTCATGACCCAGGTAATCATGATGGTGTGATCACTCACCCAGAGCCAGATATCTTGGAATGTGGAGTCAAGTGGGTCTTCGGAAACATCACTGTGAACAAAACTAGTGGAGGTCATGGAATTCCAGTTGAACTATTTCAAATCCTAAAAGATGATGCTGTGAAAGTGTTGCACACAACATGCCAGAAAATTTGGAAAACTCAGCAGTGGCCATAAGACTGGAAAATGTCAGTTTTCATCCCAATCCCAAAGAAAGGCAATGTCAAAGAAGGCTCAACCACACAATTGTAATCATCTCATATGCTAGCAAAGTAATGCTCAAAATTCTCCAAGTCAGGCTTCAACAGTACATGAACCATAACTTCCAGATGTTCAAGCTGGATTTAGAAAAGGTAGAGGAACCAGAGAGCAAATTGCCAACATCTGTTGGATCATCGAAAGCAAGAGAGTTCCAGAAAAATATCTATTTCTTCTTCATTGACTATACCAAAGCCTTTGACTGTGTGGATCACAATAAACTGTGGAAAATTCTGAAAGAGATGGGAATACCAGACCACCTGATCTGCCTCCTGAGAAATCTGTATACCAGTCAAGAAGCAACAGTTAGAACTGGACATGGAAAAACAGACTGGTTCCAATCAGGAAAGGAGTACCTCAAGGCTGTATGTTGTCACCCTGCTTATTTAACATGTATGCAGAGTACATCATGCAAAATACCAGGCTGGATGAAGCACAAGCTGGAATCAAGATTGCAGGGACAAATATCGATAACTTCAGATACGCAGATTCACACTTTGCAGAAAGTGAAGAATTAAAGAGTTTCTTGAAGAAAGTGAAAGAGGAAATTGAAAAAGTTCACTTTAAGCTCAGCATTCAGAAAATAAAGATCATGGCATCAATTTCCATCACTTCATGGCAAATAGATGGAGAAACAACTGAAACAATAATATAATTTATTTTGCAGGGGCTCTGAAATCACTGCAGATGGCGATTTCAGCCATGAAACTAAAAGACACTTGCTCCTCGGAAGAAAAGCTATGATGAACAGCATATTAAAAAGCAGAGACATTACTTTGCAAACAAAGGTACGTCTAGTCAAGGCTATGGTTTTTCCAGTAGTTATGGATGTGAGAGTTGGACTATAAAGAAAGCTGAGCACTGAAGAATTGATGCTTTTGAACTGTGGTGTTGGAGAAGACTCTTGAGAGTCCCTTGGACTGCAAGGGGATCCAACCAGTCTATCCTAAAGGAGATCAGTCCTGGGTGTTCATTGGAAGGACTGATGCTAAAGCTGAAACCCCAATACTTTGGCCACCTGATGTGAAAACTGACTCCTTGGAAAAGACCCTGATGCTGGGAGAGATTGGGGGCAGGAGGAGAAGGGGACGACAGAGGATGAGATGCCTGGATGGCATCACTGACTCAATGGACATGAGTCGGAGTAAACTCTGGGTGTTGGTGATGGACTGCGTGCTGCAGTCCATGGGGTCGCAAAGAGTTGGACATGACTGAGCAACTGAACTGAACTGACTGAATATGCATTTTGAGTGAAAGAAAAACAGATATGCAGGAACTAAGTATAATATAAGTTAAAAATATGAGTTAAGTAGATATTCAGACTATAGATGGGAAGGAGTTTGATTCAAATTAAAAAAAAAATGGTTTCAAAGAAAAGGCACTGGGAGTACTCAGTAAACACTTAAAGGCTTTGCAAAATTGAATCCAAATAGGGATCAGCAAACTGCATCAAAAGCGTGGACATGCTCAAATGGAGAGATTAGGAAAAAGCAAGGATTATGATTTGGTTGAGGTTGTGTGTCTGTGTGAAGTCGCTCAGTCGTGTCTGACTTTGCGACCCTATGGACTGTAGCCTACCAGGCTCCTCCCTCCATGGGATTCTCCAGGCAAGAGTAATGGAGAGGGTTGCCATTTCTTTCTCCAGGGGATCTTCCCAACCCAGGGATCGAACCCGGCTCTCCTGCATTCCAGGCAGACGCTTTAACCTCTGAGCCACCAGGGTTATTTCATGGATTATATAAGAAAGTTCCTGGTCTCTTTGTTCTTTATGGATACTTCCTACCCTTTTACTACCTGTGAAGCAAATAATATGACTTGTTGTCAATATTTTTAAAATATGGACTTTTTTCAAATTTTCAGTATTTGCTTTAGGGACTGCAACAGTCATAATCTATGTTTTCCATAACTTCTAGAGCAGCCTTCTTTATAGTGTGTCTAAAACAAGGAGAAGTCTGGATGACAAGAGTTGAGACATGTTGAAAGAATTCTCTACTGTAAAATATGTAATGTTATCTGTCCATGAAATTATAAACATGAGTATTGAAAGATACTTTAGTGTTAGAACCATAATAACTCATTGAAGAAACTGGAAGGCAGTATTTTACCCACAATTACACTGATAGTACTATTTATTTTTCAAGAGATTTTTTTCTCTAGAATTCTCCTGTTTTAGCATTATAAAACCCAAGAGTCTCATTTCATAAACAAACACATTGCACATATGCATTTTTCTTTTTCTTCCTTTTTTTTTTTTTTTTTGAAGCCCAGGTCACTGAATTGCATCAATCACATTTTGTTATTTATAGCTTACTCACATTTTAATCCATACATGACTCTCTATTATATTTGTTTACATATTTATTAGTTATATAATTAACACATCTAAAGTCTCATGCGTATCAACAGCTCAGAAATTTCTAAAAATGCATATTTGCCTATGCACCTTTCCCCACATCTTATCTTTGACTTCTCACCCAGAAGTATCATATATCCTGAAGTTTTATCCCCTTGTTTTTCTTTACTATTTTCTACTACCAAAACATAAAAATGCTTAGCAAATACATTGCACAGTTTTGATTATTTTTTAACATATTAAAGGGGGTATAATTTTATATGAACATCTTAATGCAGGATTATTTTGTCATATAATTAAGTATAATTTGAAAAGAGGAGATGGGAGCCTGAGGGAATAATAATAAAAGCCCATTCAATAAACATTTGTGGGAGAGTTAACATTTGCAGGCACTGGGGATACAAATATAAATAAAATGTAATTCCTTCTTTGAGGAATCTGTAACTTGTAAGAAAAGGATATTGGTAGATAGCTACAATAAAATGTAAAAACTATTATAAGAAAGATGTTTGCAAACTGATTTGTGTTTATGGAAGAGACTGTATTTCCCTTAAGTCTTTAAAGACATTTGGGATATCATTATGAGACACACTTCAGACAGAGGGAAACAAATGGGTAATGCTATTGAGGTGAACTTAGAGCAGATATCAAACTATTAATAAATTAACAGGCTAAATGAAAAGTTCGTTTGGGTTTTTCTATAAGATGTTATGGAAGGATCAAATTAAGGAAGAAAGAATTAAGGCTAATGAATTAGTAAGAATATTCATGGATTAGGGGGGAGCATTCAGAAAATGCCAGAAGTTACTATCAATAGCAATGGAAACAGTGACAGACTTTATTTTGGGGGGCTCCAAAATCACTGGAGATGGTTTCCAGGAGCCACCATGGGAGATCCCACCCATGACAAAAGTCATGTGGAAGAGAACTGTTAAGCAAGGCTTCAGAACTCAATGGGCTCCCTAGGCTTTCTCGAACATCTACCCCAAACCAGAATCTGTCTGTTTTACTACTTCATGACTTTCACCAACTCCTCTGACATTAACAGGGGTCTATTCCTGACCACCTTTCTCTGGAGAAAATCAACTTAGGGCTATAGCTAATAAGTCTTCTGGACATGAGAAGAATATTTCCAATCAAAACCCCTCTGTTAGCATTTTAGCTTGCTTGGCAGATATATCCAGACTCTTGCAGCTATACATGTGATTATTTACATCCTCCCAACTGTGAGAGGCATGGAAAGCCTAAAACATAGAGCCTTTCAAAGAGTTAAAAGTTATTAGAGAAGTGTTAATGTAGGATTTCATTATTTGGTCAATGCTTGTTGCTAAGTTCCCATATCTCTTATCCACTCTGCACCTGGGAATGCATTAGTTAACATAGTTGGAAAGTAAGAAAAACAAGTGTAGCCTTGAAATTAACCACATCAGACTTTTGAGCTAATTGGTTCTTTCTTGTAACTCACTGCACCTTTACTCTGTGAGAAATGTAACTTGTTTAATATTTTTTGAGGCTGACATACATTAGAAATACAAGAAAAAACATTTCAAGGGAAAATAAGTTTTCTGGTTGAGAAGCCTTTATCAAAAGAGGGTTATAAAATGTTCACAGGCCTCCAAGGCCAGAAGATAATGTACACAATGTTGTTTATGGGAAAGGTTTGCAGAAAAAAATCCTGGTTTCGATAAAGACAAAACAGATGTAATGTTTGGGCTGACTCTGTATGACTTTGCATCTTTCATTTCCCTCTATATACAAGTAAAGGTATAAAAGACCCTTTTGAAAATAAAAACAAGGGGCCTCGCTTGAAGAAGCTTGGTCACCCCGTGTTTTTCTTTTTTCTCTCTCTTACTTTCTTTCTCAGGCTGATCTCTTGGAGCATAGAGGCTCCCTGCATTCACTTATCTGCCTGGGTTTCTAAGACCTGAACGGGAAGACGTTCTGCGTCTTCACTCCCTCGGGAGACTGGGAAGGCATCTGTGGCCTCCGTGAACAGGGCAAACTTCTTGTCTCGAAGTTTTATTGGCTTTCTATGTAAACCAAGGAATATCAGCCTCTTTCTCTCCTCTATTTTCTCATCTATAATATTCTTTCCTTATCTCTCTCTAAATCAATTGCCGATGCCGTTTTTCCTTCAGGTTCCACTGGATCCTGCGGGGGCTGGACCCCAGCAGATGGTGACTGCAGTCATGAAATTAAAAGACGCTTGCTCCTTGGAAGAAAAGCTATGACCGACCTAGACAGCATATTAAAAAGCAGAGATATTACTTTGCCTACAAAGGTCCATCCAGTCAAGGCTATTGTTTTTCCAGTGGTCATTTATGGATGTGAGAGTTGGACTGTGAAGAAAGCTGAGCACCGAAGAATTGATGCTTTTGAACTGTGGGTCTGGAGAAGACTCTTGAGAATTC
This sequence comes from Capricornis sumatraensis, assembly GCF_032405125.1. NCBI lineage: Eukaryota > Metazoa > Chordata > Mammalia > Artiodactyla > Bovidae > Capricornis > Capricornis sumatraensis. The sequence goes on along the minus strand of NC_091077.1, from coordinate 104,880,974 downwards.
CTTGGACTGCAAGGAGATCCAACCAGTCCATCCTAAAGGAAATCAGTCCTGAATATTCATTGGAAGGACTGATGCTGAAGCTGAAACTCCAATACTTTGGCCACCTGATGCGAAAACTGACTCCTTGGAAAAGACCCTGATGCTGGGAAAGATTGAAGGCAGCAGAAGGGGACAACAGAGGATGAGATGGTTGGATGGCATCACCGACTCAATGAACTTAAGTTAGAGTAAGCTTTGGGAGCTGGTGAGGCCTGGCATGCTGCAGTCCATGGGGTCGCAAAGAGTCGGACACGACTGAACTACTGAACTGAACTGAACTATCAATATTGTAAATTCTATAAAATGTGGTGATTATATGGAAATGGAAAACAAGTAAAAACCAAGGATTAGAGAGACTCCTACATTATGCTTCTCCAGATGAATAAGGGAAGGGATTGGTAAGGGAAAGGATTTTTTTTTTCTATATTTAACAGTATTTATTTTGCCTAATTACAAAGGTAATGTGTTTTCACTGCAGAATATTTGTAACAGGTGTGCAGCAAAACAATCTGGCACCCTACTTATGTAGCTTTAGTATATTCATACTTCATGATCTATGAATGTGTGTGTGTGGCTCACACAAGTTCATTAGTGGGAATGTTCAAGGAGGCTCACTCATTTTTGGCTGGGGAGGACGAGGAGGAACGTACCCTGAGAATCCACACCTTGACTCAGTAAATAAAATATGCATACAATGAATGTTTAGCCTACAAATAAAAACAGAATATTGTGTTTCTTTCTTTTTTTTTTTTTTTAGTATGTCTCATATTGTGTCCTGGTATTCTTTATTCTTATCACAAAACTGGCCAGATATGACTGCACTGTCTAATCTTCTCTTTTCATTCATGTGGAGTCACCGTGTTCTGAAATCTCATTAGTACAGAGCTTCCTTGCCATTTGATGTTGGGCGTAGCATGGATGCAATTTGTCTGGAAGCTTCAGTGACTACTATAGCGGGTCCTGGCCTCATACTCACACTTTTTTTTAAAAAATAACCCCAACAGTTCACAGGCAACAATCTACCTTTTGCTCTGTGCCCATTGGTTGTCTGGTTCTCATAAAATTACCCTGACACTCACAAAGCAAATGTCCTTGGAGTTTTGACTGCAGGGTGAGGTGAGCCACCAGATGTGGTATTCTGGTGCAGTTTGAAGGAAGCATACAATCTTTACATTAACCTTTTCAGGCCCTTTTCCACGTGGGGTTAGCAGCACGGCAGTTAAATAAAGATGCTTAGTCATCCAGAATCCCATAAGCACTTGACACCATGTCAAGTGATCTACTCTATGCCATATGACTTGGCCAGCCTGGATGTAACAGAGAAGCAGCCTGGTATTAAGAAGCCAGTGCTATCTGAGTACCTATGTACGTCAGGACATCATGCTGACTACTTTCTTTTCCTTTTGGTAAAATGCTTTTTCCAAACCTCATTATGAGGCAACTGGCCACTAATAGGAAGGGAATGGAAATTTCTTCCTGTTTTTATGGAATCCAAACAGATTCCTTAATTACTTTATTTCTTGGATTATGATCTTGCAGACAGAATATTATGGATGGCATACTAGGAAACAATGTCCTTTCAAATGACTGAACAGTTAACTAAGGGATCTTTAAACTAAAACGGCATTTTTCTTTTAATCTGTTTTATGCTTTACCATAAATGAAAAAAAATACTGATATCTGGCAATACTAGTAGCTTAATTCAAGAAAGAACATAGATACCTATAGAGATAACAACCCTACCTACATATCTTACATTTATTTTCCTAAGAATTGAAAGACAAATCTAAACACATGCCTTTTCTTGGTTAAAGTTTCTGACAAAATAGCATGTGGTTTTCTTAAAAATTGTTATTTTTCTCTGTCTTTCCTTTTTAATTTATGAAAAAAGAACATAGCAGCTATTTGTAGATTTAAATGTTCCAAGAGCTTTGAGGCAACACAAATATCATTTGGCACATGTGAAATTCATCATAATGCTCAAGTAATAATAATAAAAAAAAAACCTCATGAAGATTTTCCTTGCTAAATACTTGTGACAGATTAGAAATAATAGTTCCTATTAATAAGTGATTTAATGTGTCCCACCATGTGTCAAAGCCCCCAACTATTTGTCAATAAACAGAGTTAATCAGTTTAATCTGCTGTAGGCATACAAACTGACGTAGGCACGTAATAAAGCATACAGATGTGAAGGTCACAAGAAGGCTCCAGCTCTCCCATCAGAGGTTTCTTATCAGTGGAGAAAGGTTTCGCGACATTCCTTTGTGAAAATTCTCTTGTATTTGTATCTGTCCAAAATGTCTGTTCTTAAATTTAATCTTTAGAGTGGACTTTTCTGGAGCTACTTTGATTCCATTCTAATTTTCCCAGTGTATCTTGCTTCCTGCATAGTGTCTTAGTTGATTCAGGTGCATAGTCCACCACTCTTGACAGGAAGATTGAGGGTGTGAGACAGAATGAAGATGGGATGGGGCTGGAAGAACAGGATAGAAAATAGACTATCTTAGAGGATAGAATATATTAGATATATTAGAAGAGAGGATATTCAGATAGATTATCTGTGTCCTGTCCTTGGCTGGAAATAAATCCTCACAGATTACTGTGGCTGAAAGTTTTATTTCTTAAGCTGGTTTTAGGAACGTGACCATGTGGACTATATGTGCATATATGTTTTTGTCCAGGTATGTATTATATGCTGTATGTATGGATATCTGCAGATACAGCAAGCTGTATGCTAATCTGATCAAGGACATTTTTCATAATACACATACGGGCATTACAAATGAATGAGAAGACAAAAAAATACTAACTCCCAGTAACTGTCTAGAATCTTCCCTGGGGACAAGGATGGTGATTAAAGAGAGCTATAGTTTATCCAGTAGTCCCACTAGGACACCTGTTTTATAGATCCTATTTAAGAAGTTCTCACAATATCACTCACAGTAACAGTAAAGGTAGTGTTACTGCATATAGTTTACAGATATATGAAGTACAACAATACATGATTTTGTGTTCACAAACCTGCTTGTCCCCCCATCCGTCCATACTTCAGCCCCTGGAAGAGAGTTTCTTTGTTGATAACAGAGTCAAGAAGCAAATGCGTCTGTAGCAAAATAAACTCCGTATTTGGGGCTGCAAGATTGGGCTACAGCAGCAACACAACAGTAACCCTTCTAGGCGCTCTAGAGAGAAGACACTGGAAGCATGTGAAGTATCCTTCTGCGGGACACTTCAAAGCTGGACATCTCCCCAAGATAATGGCTAGACTCGGTTGGGAAGTGTCCTAGGGCAGGACTGATGGACTGAAGAGGGAAATCCAAGTGAAGGAACTCTGGAGTGCTCATGCATTAAGAATCCTGCATGGTTATAGTGAGACTTGAGGTTATTAGCAAAGAGCTCTTTTGCAATAGCTTCTGGCCCCTGGCTGAATTTTTAATTCTCTGAGAGTAACACTATTTTCTTTCTCAATACAGATTGTTCTTGCAACCTTTTCCAGATGTTGCCAGTGTAAGTATGGTGCTACAGAAAGAAGTGAAGTAACTTAGCTACACTCTGACTTGGCCAATTTCTAATTTGAATTCAGGTTTGTCTGACTTCCGATCTATGTGTTTAAAGCCATGTCCCACTCTTCACAGAGTACACAAGGGGCAACTTGTGCTTCTGCTGGTCAATTTGCTATCACTGACACTAGATACTGCCCAGCATATAGTAACAGGGTAATATGGCTGATGAATGAGAAACTCTCATGTGCAACAGCGGAGAAGGCGATGGCATCACACTCCAGTACTCTTGCCTGGAAAATTCCATGGGCAGAGGAGTCTGGTAGGCTGCAGTCTATGGGGTTGCGAAGAGTTGGACATGACAGAGCAACTTCACTTTCACTTTTCACTTTCATGCATTGGAGAAGGAAATGGCAACCCACTCCAGTGTTCTTGCCTGGAGAATCCCAGGGACGGGGGAGCTTGGTGAGCGGCCATCTATATGGTTGCAGAGTCGGATACGACTGAAGCGACTTAGCAGCAGCAGCAGCAGCAGCAGCATGTGCAACAGAGGAGTGCTATTTTAGTTGCCTGAAACGAATTTTATTCAACGAGGAAATGTCTACATTGTATCTGTTTATAACCCCTTGAGTAAATGTCATGACAAAATAAATGATTTGTTGTTAAATCTATGCTCTAATAAGTTATAGCACTCTGAAATATGTCTATGTTTTCAATATTAGATTTACATGGACTTTCAGATGTATACATAAATTGATAGTAAGTAGGTATATAGAGAGGTAGATGGGATACAATTGCAACCTTTGGAAAAGAGGTAAAATCGTAATCCTTGCCACATAGCAGGAAGAGATATTTGCACTGCATTTGCCTGGCTAAATATACTTTTGTCTATTTGAGATGAATTTTAAAGCAAATATATCTTTGAACCCATGAATTACATTTGCTTTAGTAGTGATAGTTGGAAGGACACATTTTAATAGACTTGTAAAATTCAATCCTGAGAGGATGTTATACATTTTCCTATTGTTAGTTTGTTTTAATCACACGCCTCCCCCCATCACAGAAACAAAACCTTCTCCGCACGGCAACTTGGATTCTACTACCGCTTTCACCAACACTGAGCAAAAACATAGCTCTATTATGAAAACTATTCTGAGAAAGCAGGCTGAAACTGGAGTTCTCATTTTGTATAAACGGCAAGTGGCACTTCACCATTTAAAGATTATGTCATCTCTTAATTTCTTGCACAGTGTCATAGTTAGAGTACATGTTCAATAAATGCTATCTTACACTGAAGCTGGGAGTGTGTACCCCAAATAAAAGATTCATGGCGAGAGAACTAGATGATTCAGTTTCTTCTGGTAAATCCAGCTAAGTTGGCACAACCTAATTGGTGGGTAATGGTCAGGAATACTTATTATTATAAATTTCAGTGCCATTATACCTGAGTTATTTGTACAAACTTAAATCACAATCTAATTTACTGAGTGTACGTCATCTTTGAGATAAAATATTCTTTTATATAAATATAGATACATATATGTACATGAAATGAACTGATGTACGTACTAGTCTAAACAGGACATCTGGGAGAGTTTTCCAGCATACTCAAAAATGAAGATTTCTATGAGACGAATTCAGAAGTAGTCAGAAACCTATCTCTGAGTTCCTGAAATAGCAATAGATAGCAGTGAGCTCATGCTCAGAGAGAGTGTGATAAAAGAGAACATTAATCTGAAGTCAAGGGTGTGGCTTAGGTAACTCAGGCTAAAAGTGCTCATTCCTGCAAAAGATGAGATTGAGAGAAACTTGAAAAAGCTTCTCCCTCACTGTTTGGATGAATGCTAGGTATGCAATTTTGCCCATGCATTCTGTCATTTAGTTTGATTTAGAATATGAAAGGACAAAAGAAGCTCTATCCAGGGAATAAAAGTTTTAAAAGAGAATGTGAATTGTCACTCTGGTTATTTAACTTATATGCAGAGTACATCATGCAAAATGCCAGGCTGGATGAAGCACAAGGTGGAATCAAGATTGCTGGGAGAAATATTAATAACCTCAGATACACAGATGATACCACAGATGATATGGCAGAAAGTGAAGAGGAACTAAAGAGCCTCTTGATGAAAGTGAAAGAGGAGTGAAAATGTTGGCTAAAAACTCAACATTCAGAAAATTAAGATCATGGCATCTGGTCCCATCACTTCATGGCAAATAGATGGGGAAACAGTGACAGACTTTATCTTTGTGGGTCTCCAAATTCACTTCAGATGGTGACTGCTGCCATGAAATTAAAAGACGCTTACTCCTTGTAAGAAAAACTATGAACAACCTAGATAGCATATTAAAAAGCAGAGACATTACTTTATCAACAAAGGTCTTTTTAGTCAAAGCTATGGTTTTACCACTAGTCATGTAAAGAAAGTTGAACACCGAAGAATTGTTAGTTTTGAACTGCAGTGTTTGAGAAACTCTTGAGAGTCACTTGGACAGCAAGGAGATCCAACCAGTCCATCCTAAAGGAGATCACTCCTGAATGTTCATTGGAAGGACTGATGCTGAAGAAGCTGAAACTCCAATACTTTGGCCACCTGATGCAAAGAAATGACTCATTTGAAAAGACCCTGATGCTGGGAAAGATTGAGGGCAGAAGAAGGGGACGACAGAGGATAAGATGGTTGAATGGCATCACCGACTTGATGGGCATGAGTTTGAGTAAGCTCTGGGAGTTGGTGATGGACAGGGAGGCCTGGTGCGTGCAGCCCATGGGGTCGCAAAGGGTCAGACACGACTGAGTGACTGGACTGAACTGAGGAGGATGTGAGAGATGATTTCCTATTGGACTTGGCTTGGTTGTATAGCTCCTGAGGATAAGTGGGAAAATTAGTAGTACCTGTACTCCATTTCATTTAAAAGGAATGCTTTGATAAGAAATAAAGCCCTTTTATTTTCTAGCATATAATTGTCTAATTGCACTTCCAGTTGTGGGTGCACACACACAAACACACACGCACTCATGGATAATGTATTCTTTCTTCCCAGTTGTCTCAGTATTGATATCTGCCTTTGACTGTGTGGATTGCAACAAACTGTGGAAAATTCTGAAAGAGATGGGAATACCAGACCACCTGACCTGCTTCTTGAGAAGTCTGTATGCAGGTCAGGAAGCAACAGTTAGAACTGGACATGGAACAACAGACTGGTTCCAAATAGGAAAAGGAGAACGTCAAGGCTGTATATTGTCACCCTGCTTATTTAACATATGCAGAGTACATTATGAGAAATGCTGGGCTGGAAGAAGCACAAGCTGGAATCAAGATTGCCGGGAGAAATATCAATCATCTCAGATATGCAGATGACACCACCCTTATGGCAGAGAGTGAAGAGGAACTAAAAGCCTCTTGATGAAAGTGAAAAAGGAGAGTGAAAAAGTTGGCTTAAAGCTCAACATTCAGAAAACTAAGATCATGGCATTTGGTCCCATCACTTCATGGGAAATAGATGGGGAAACAATGGACACAGTGACAGACTTTATTTTGGGGGACTCCAAAATCAGTGAGATAGTGACTGCAGCCATGAAATTAAAAGACTCTTGTTCCTTGGAAGGAAAGTTATGACCAACCTAGACAGCATATTAAAAAGCAGAGACATTACTTTGCCAACAAAGGTCCATCTATTCAAGACTATGGTTTTTCCAGTGGTCATTTATGGATGTGATAGTTGGACTTATAATGAAAGCTGAGCACCAAAGGTGTTGGAGAAGACTCTTGAGAGTCCCTTGGACTGCAAGGAGATCCAACCAATCCATCCTAAAGGAGATCCGTCCTGGGTGTTCATTGGAAGGACTGATGTTGAAGCTGAAACTCCAATACTTTGGCCACCTGATGAGAAGAGCTGACTCATTGGAAAAGACCCTGATGCTGGGAAAGATTGGAGGCAATAGGAGGAAGGAACAATTGCAGAGGATGAGATGGTTGGATGGCATCACCAGCTCAATGGACATGAGTTAGGGTATACTCTTGAAGTTGGTGATGGACGGGGAAGCCTGGTGTGCTTCAGTCCATTGGGTTGCAAAGAGTCAGACACGACTGAGCATCTGAACTGAACTGAGCTTATATCTGCAGACATGACTTATGTTACTTTGGTTACCAGCTCCAATTAAGCATCTATTGTTACAAGTGACCTGGTTTGTTACATTAGTTTAGGTGCTTATAGCACACACACAATTTCTAAGTATGCTAAGATTACAATACCAAGGGTATTAGGAAATTAGTATTTAATACCAGCCAAGGTTGGAGTAAAGTGACAGTTTTTAAATGGGATTGGTTGAATGAGAAGGAAAGATTGCTTTAAAGTATGAACTGGATGACTGGTAAAAAAATGATCTCTTCCAGAATTTTTATAGCTTTTGAATTATTCCTAGTTCATATAGCTCCCATGTAATATTACTCTGAGTGTCACATGCAGAGGCTTTACACAGCACATAAAAACTGTGAACATTTGGTGCAATATATTATTACTATTATTTATATATTTTTCTTTTATGTTCTTGATAATGTAACATTTGCTATGTATATACTTTAAATACCTTATGTCATATAATTCTCCAATTTTCTAGCTAGTGGAATCTAAGATGAATAGTAATTTGTCTTCCCATCTAGAATGTGAGCCCCTTGAGGGTAGGAATCACATTTTAATTTGCTGTAATGCCTTATGCAAACTGATTGCTCAACTAATTTTATTGAATTGAATGTTTTTCTTGTCTAATTAAGAAATAAAAAATGACTTTTCTAAATTCATGAGCGTAATTATGTTTTAAGTTCTTTTGCAAAAGATATGTTGGGATTAATACATTACAGCTGTAAATATATGGCTTAGCAATCTCCCTATAGACAGTGACAGACAGGAATTTATCTAATCTTTAAAAATAAATATTTAAATTACTGACTGATTGACATCCAAGTTGAAACAAAGTATCTTGCATTAAATGCAAAAGGGGAATATTTCAGCTCAACAGCATTGTCCTTGTTTAAGCAACAGTGCTTTATTAGTCAGTAAAAATATTAGCTATGCTAGATTAAAAGAATTGAGGCTGCTTTGCTAATTAAGAATTTTAATTAATAAGATTTATTCAGCTATAGCTTATAGATATCTTGGTTTTAAGGATCTATAATATTGTTTAATGCCAAATATTTAAAAATTTGTTTGTACATGCTTGATATCTATATTTAATATGACCCCCAAGGTTTTGGTTATCTTTAGAGACTTGGAAATAATTATCTAACAATATTTATATAATAGCAAGAAGTGGAAATACTGAGGATAAAGTAAGCTAAATTCTTCAGGAATTTGTGTTGATTCCCATCTTAGTTTTCTCTATATAAAGAAATGTAACTGGACTTTTTTATAAAGTTAACTATAACTTTCTTCTGAGAGTATTATTCTTCTGAAATTATTTTTTCCTTTTCTCTCTACCCTTTTGAGTAACCAGGATAGTGGCTACCCTTCTGAGAGTGTTGGATTCTCTTTACTTCATATCATGTATCCATTTCTGGCTAAACCTATTTTCTTCTTAGAGAACAGAAACCCATGCAGGATTCAGGGAATTGGGAATTTTCCCCCTCAAATCATAGTTTTTCTCCACTTTCTGAAACAGGTGGTTATTCCGGTACTGACATAGAAAGGTATGGAGTAGACAGTAACAATGTTTATTTCTAGGTTTCTAGTTGATCTAATGCCAAGTAACAAAGCTTTGGAAACACAATTAAATAGCCTCTTTAAACAATCATATTGAGAAGATTCAAGCAATAAAAAGTGAAGTTGCTCAGGCGTGTCTGACTATTTGCGACCCCACGGACTGTAGCCTACCAGGTTCCTCCGTCCATGGGATTTTCCAGGCAGGAACACTGGAGTGGGTTGCCATTTCTTCTGCAGGAGATCTTCCCAACCCCGGAATGGAATCTGGGTCTCCCACATTACAGGCAGACACTGTACTATCTGAGCCATCAAGCAATAAAATTAGGCTGCTAAACTACTAAATTCAAGTAAAATGGATGTAACATTTTATATTAATGTAGGAATGATTTTTTCTGTAATAGAATATTCAGTTGGTTTTAATTTGGTAAGTTTTAAGGACATTTATCATAAAGCAAAGCCTTACTTTATGTGCATGAAAATTCCAGAAGCATGTGCCTCAGGTCTAAAGGAAACAAAGCCGTTCTAAAGAACTCAGGGAGTGTCCGTAACAGCAGTGTGAAACAGACATTTTCCTCAGCTGTGTGGCCCGGGTCCTCTCCATTCATCTCTCTGGGCTTCTTTTTCTTCATATGTGAAATGAAGGGATCTGACTAGATGATTTTAAACTACTTCCAGCATTCACGATACGTATTCCCTCGGGTGGATTTTCTGTTTACAGAGACTGACTGAGGGTGTACTCGGGAGAGGGGTGATTCCACACAGATTAGACCTCAGAACATGCTTTCCCTAACTCTACATCCTTTCCTGCAGGACTCTCAGGAAAAACTAACTGATGGTAGAGATCATTTTTAAAATATTTCAACCAATGTGCTTTTATTACTGGTGCATTGCTATATACCAGTATATTGATAGTTAACTGTAATTTATCAAAGACAAATTTCTTTCAGTAGCCACAACTGAATGTGAATCACAAATAATTGCTCATGGACATGGTTTGGTTAAAATTTCCTCAGAGACCCATCAATAAAAGTTATTGAAAGTCAGTATCATGATTTAGAAGTACAAATCAACCTTTCAGGGTGTTTTTCTTTAAACCTATACTTACTGATGGAAAAAAATTAAACTTAAATGTATTAAAATTAGATCAGCTTAGGCTTAGTAAGTTCACCAAAAGGATGTATTGAGAGTGGAAAGTAAAACAAAATCTATTATATGTTAAGGATTTAACCTGATATACAATAGAATTTGATGTAACATATTCTGAAGGTGAAAGTCACTCAGTCGTGTTCCACTCTTTGGGACCCTTAAAATTCTCCAGGCCAGAATACTGGAGTGGGTAGACTGTCCCTTCCCCAGGGGATCTTCCCAATCCAGAGATCGAACCCAGGTCTCCCACATTGCAGGCAGATCCTTTACCAGCTGAGCCACAGGGGAAGCCCAGCAAGACTAGAGTGGGTAGCCTATCCTTCTCCAGGGGATCTTCCCAGCCCAGGAATGGAACAGGGTTTTCTTGCATTGCAGGTGGATTCTTTACCAACTGAGCTATCAGGGAAGCCCCAACATATTCTAATTAGCCTAAATACGGTCCGTAGAATATCTTTACATTGACTTTATAATTTTAAACAAATGAAAACAATGCAAATAAATGTTGCTACTGTTAAGTCACTTCAGTCGTGTCCAACTCTATGTTGAGGTTCTTATAAATGAATGAGAATTTTTCAGATGTGTAATTTTTAAGTTCATTTATATTCAACATTTTTGTGAATGCTCAGGAACAGATAATAAGCAACACCTTTTTATTTGTGGATGATACTAACTTGGATGATATTGCATACACAGGGGAGGACAGGGAAATAATTTTAATAAAGAACCTGGAGGCATTAAAAGTGTGGTAAGGAAATGATAAAACTGAGATTTAAGTTGTAAAAATGCAAATCATTACACAAGGGGAGGAAATAACCTAATGCAGTCACTCAGGGGGTGGGACAGACCCAAGAAAACAGTTAAGGGCAAAATAAATCTCTAGATGATGGTGCAAAGCACATGAGATATGAACCAGCAGTGATAATACGGAGGAAATGTTCCCTTGTGCTTTTGAACCACAAAGAGGCATTGTGGTGTAGGAAGATGAAGTGAATGGCACCTAAACATGGGATTTAGCTTCTGCTACACATCAGAAAAGTTGGCATGAATGCACAGTTGGAGACATAGCTGCTTAGGGGTCTGACTGCTAGGAAGCTGCTTCAATAGAGTGAATTTCTGTTACAGGTCTGTTCAATGGACTCCTTTTAAATTGATATAGAGCAAAGGAATAGAGCACGAAATAGTGACTGTCCCTATGAGCAATGTCTCATTCTACATAAATAGCAGATAAGCTTCATTCTGATTAAACACAACTCAGCCTTCACAAAAGTCAGGCCATGGAAACAAGCATATCTAACACATAAAGATAACTTTAAAAATCTAAGCAACCTAGTTGCTCTTTGGCTTTGAGTCACATACCACACTAAAAGAAGGCTGAGCACCAAAGAACTGATCCTTTGAATTGCTGTGCTGGAGAAGACTCTTGAGAGTCCCTTGGACAGCAAGATCAAACCAGTCAATCTTAAAGGAAATCAACCCTGAATATTCATTGGAAGGGCTGATGATGAAGCTAAAGCTCCAATACTTTGGCAAACTTGATGAGAAGAGTCGACTCATTGAAAAAGACCCTGATGTTGGGAAAGATTGAAGGCAAAAAGGAGAAGAGAGAAACTGAGGATGAGATGGTTGGATGGCATCACCGACTCAATGGACATGAGTCTGAGTAAACTCCAGGAGACAGTGAAGGACAAGGAAGCCTGGCGGTGCTGCTGTTTATGGGGTCACAAAAGTTGGACACAACTTAGCGACTCAACAACAAAACCAACACATACCACACAGCAACCATGGTGAGTTTATAGTTTAGTGCAAAAAATGAATAAATAAATATAAAGTAGAACATTTTATATCCAGTTCAGAAATGAGAAGCAGTGAGGCTCCACAAAAGGTTATCAGTATTTCTAACCTCACCCAGGAAATAAGTTGTAAAGCCAGAATTTAAATACACCTAATGCTAAAGTCCCTAGTTGGCACTAGTGGTAAAGAACCCACCTACCAATGCAGGAAACAGAGGAAACACAGGTTCAATACCTGGGTCAGGATGATCCCTTGGAAGAGGGCATGGCAACCCACTCCAGTACTCTTGCCTGAATAATCCCACGTACAGAGGAGCCTGGCAGGCTAGAGTCCATGGCATCGCAAACAGTCAGAAATGACTGAAGTGACTTAGCATGCATGCAATGCTAAAGTCCATAATTTTTCCATTGTTAAATTAACTCATTGATTCTGTAACTGACTAGTGGCCATTAATTCTTCATAACTAGTTATGTCTCCTTATTTGCTCTTAGAGGCTTTCCTTGGATTTATATTTTACAAAGCCTTTGATTATGTTTTACACTGGCTTTAATCACCTTCTGTTACTAAGCGCAGGCGGCTGCGACCGGCCCACTAAGCGTGGCCGAGAGGAGCTACCCCACATCTGAGGTCAGGGACAGAAGCTGGGAGGACCCCATGCCGGAAGGGCGGCGGCCAAGAGGAGTTAGCCCATGTACGAGGTCGGGGCAGTGGCCTAGATTGCCAGGCTGCAACGGCGCAGGAACGGCTGAGAGGAGTTACCCGACGTCCGAGGCCAGGGGTGGCAGCCAGGAGGAGCAACCCCACGTCCAAGGAGCAGTGGCTGCATGGGCGCAGGAGGGCCTAGAGGAGTCATCCCATGTTGAAGACCAGGAAGGGTGGCAGTGAGGAGATACCCCTCATCCAAGGTAAGGAACAGCGGCTGTGCTTTGCTGGAGCAGCTGAGAAGAGATTCCCCATGCCCAAGGTAAGAGAAACCCAAGTAAGATGGTAGGTGTTGCAAGAGGGCATCAGAGGGCAGACACACGGAAACCATACTCACAGAAAACTAGTCAATCTAATCACACTAGGACCACAGCCTTGTCTAACTCAGTGAAACTAAGCCATGCCCACGGGGCAACCCAAGATGGGCAGGTCATTGTGGAGAGGTCTGACAGAATGTGGTCCACTGGAGAAGGGAATGGCGAACCACTTCAGTATTCTTGCCTTGAGAACCCCATGAACAGTATGAAAAGGCAAAATGATAGGATACCGAAAGAGGAACTCCCCAGGTCAGTAGGTGCCCAATATGCTACTGGAGATCAGTGGAGAAATAACTCCAGAAAGAATGAAGGGATGGAGCCAAAGCAAAAATAATACCCAGCTGTGGATGTGACTGGTGATAGAAGCAAGGTCTGATGCTGTAAAGAGCAATATCGCATAGGAACCTGGAATGTCAGGTCCATGAATCAAGGCAAATTGGAAGTGGTCAAACAGGAGATGGCAAGAGTGAACGTCGACATTCTAGGAACCAGCGAACTAAAATGGACTGGAATGGGTGAATTTAACTCAGATGACCATTATATCTACTACTGCGGGCAGGAATCCCTCAGAAGAAATGGAGTAGCCATCATGGTCAACAAAAGAGTCCAAAATGCAGTACTTGGATGCAATCTCAAAAACGACAGAATGATCTCTGTTCGTTTCCAAGGCAAACCATTCAATATCACAGTTATCCAAGTCTATGGCCCAACCAGTAATGCTGAAGAAGCTGAAGTTGAACAGTTCTATGAAGACCTGCAAGACCTTTTAGAACTAACACCCCAAAAAGATGTCGTTTTCATTCTAGGGGAGTGGAATGCAAAAGTAGGAAGTCAAGAAACACCTGGAGTAACAGGCAAATTTGGCCTTGGAATACAGAATGAAGCAGGGCAAAGACTAATAGAGTTTTGCCAAGAAAATGCACTGGTCATAGCAAACACCCTCTTCCAACAACACAAGAGAAGACTCAACACATGGACATCACCAGATGGTCAACACCGAAATCAGATTGATTATATTCTTTTGCAGCCAAAGATGGAGAAGCTCTATACAGTCAACAAAAACAAGACCAGGAGCTGACTGTGCCTCAGATCATGAACTCCTTATTACCAAATTCAGACTTAAATTGAAGAAAGTAGGGAAAACTGCTAGATCATTCAGGTATGACCTAAATCAAATTCCTTATGATTATACAGTGGAAGTGAGAATAGATTTAAGGGCCTAGATCTGATAGATAGAGTGCCTGATGAACTATGGAATGAAGTTCGTGACATTGTACAGGAGACAGGGATCAAGACCATCCCCATGGAAAAGAAATGCAAAAAAGCAAAATGGCTGTCTGGGGAGGGCTTACAAATAGCTGTGAAAAGAAGAGAAGTGAAAAGCAAAGGAGAAAAGGAAAGATATAAGCATCTGAATGCAGAGATCCAAAGAATAGCAAGAAGAGATAAGAAAACCTTCCTCAGCGATCAATGTAAAGAAATAGAGGAAAACAACAGAATGGGAAAGACTATGATCACTTCAAGAAAATTAGAGATACCAATGGAACATTTCATGCAAAGATGGGGTCAATAAAGGACAGATATGGTATGGACCTACAGAAGCAGAAGATATGAAGAAGTGGTTGCATGAATACACAGAAGAACTGTACAAAAAAGAGCTTCACAACCCAGATAATCACGATGGTGTGATCACTCACCTAGAGGCAGACATCCTGGAATGTGAAGTCAAGTGGGCCTTAGAAATCATCACTACGAACAAAGCTAGTGGAGGTGATTGAATTCCAGTTGAGCTGTTTCAAATCCTGAAAGATGATGCTGTGAAAGTGTTGCACTCAATATGCCAGTACATTTGGAAAACTCAGCAGTGGCCACAGGACTAGAAAAGATCAGTTTTCATTCCAATCCCAAAGAAGAGATATTGCAAAGAATGCTCAAACTACCACACAGTTGCACTCTTCTCACATGCTAGTAAAGTAATGCTCAAAATTCTCCAAGCCAGGCTTCAGAAATACGTGAACCGTGAACTTCCTGATGTTCAAGCTGGTTTTAGAAAAGGCAGAGGAACCAGAGATCAAATTGCCAACATCCGTTGGATCATGGAAAAAGCAAGAGAGTTCCAGAAAAACATCTAATTCTGCTTTATTGACCATGCCAAAGCCTTTGACTGTGTGGATCAAAATAAACTGTGGAAAATTCTGAAAGAGATGGGAATACCAGACAACCTGACCTGCCTCTTGAGAAATCTGTATGCAGGTCAGGAAGCAACAGTTAGAACTGGACATGGAACAACAGACTGGTTCCAAATAGGAAAAGGAGTACGTCAAGGCTGTATATTGTTACCCTGCTTATTTAACCCATATGCAGAGTACATCATGCGAAACACTGGACTGGGAGAAGCACAAGCTGGAATCAAGATTGTCGGGAGAAATATCAATAACCTCAGATATGCAGATGACACCACCCTTATGGCAGAAAGTGAAGAGGAATTAAAAAGCCTCTTGATGATAGTGAAAGAGGAGAGCGAAAAAGTTGGCTTAAATCTCAACATTCAGAAAACGAGCATCATGGCATCTGGTCCCATCACTTCATGGGAAACAGATGGGGAAACAGTGGAAACAGTGTCAGACTTTATTTTGGGGGGGCCTCCAAAATCTCTGCAGATGATGATTGCAGCCATGAAATTAAAAGACGCTTACTCCTTGGAAGAAAAGTTATGACCAACCTAGATAGTATATTCAAAAGCAGAGACATTACTTTGCCAACAAAATTCCGTCTAGTGAAGGCTATGGTTTTTCCAGTGGTCATGTGGATGTGAGAGTCGGACTGTGAAGAAAGCTGAGCGCCGAAGAATTGATGCTTTTGAACTGTGGTGTTGGAGAAGACTCTTGAGAGTCCCTTGGACTGCAAGGAGATCCAACCAGTCCATTCTGAAGGAGATCAGCCCTGGGATTTCTTTGGAAGGAATGATGCTAAAGCTGAAACTCCAGTACTTTGGCCACCTCATGCGAAGAGTTGACTCATTGGAAAAGACTTTGATGCTGGGAGGGATTGGGAGTAGGAGGAGAAGGGGACAACAGAGGATGAGATGGCTGGATGGCATCACTGACTAGTTGGACGTGAATCTGTGTGAACTCCGGGAGTTGGTGATGGACAGGGAGGCCTGGCGTGCTGCGATTCATGAGGTTGCAAAGAGTCGGACACGACTGAGCGACTGACCTGAACTGAAGCATATGGTAGAAAAAATATCTGGATTTGTTTCCAGGTTCATATACATGAAATTTAGAAACCACGGAAATGATAGATTTTACAAGTACAAATTCTCTTGTGAACCAATTACAATGTCAAGACATGAGACTATTATTCATTTGTTATTCAGAACTTGATCTTGGTTGAGCCCAATGATCAGAGTCATCACAAGAAGCACCAGGGAAATACCCTTTGCCAGATGACTCACATTCATGAGGCCCTATAAATGTAAGCACATACATTCTTTTGCATGTAAAGAAACCACACAACTTTTATTAGAAAAAAAAGTCTTTGTTCAACTTCCCAATTTTTCTTTTGTTCAGACAAATAATTTGGTATCTGGGTGTACTTATTCAGGTATGCCTGTGAAACCTTCTGAGATGATAAGCATGTAGGGAGCTGAATGACAGTTCCCAAACAGCATAACGTGAGCACCTTCATTAGACATAATGACTGCAAAATTGACATGGCACAAAGTGAACAATGTTCTATGGGCTTTTTAATTTTACAGACTGGTTTTAAGTAGGGAAGATAAAAATTTAGTATTCTAATTTTTCAGAATGAAACTTGTACATAATTATATATAGCACTGATTAGCTTAAGGGTTTATTGTTCACCCTCTGTAATTTGCTATATCTGTCAATAGATAACACTTTGGATGACCATCAAGTGATTTAATTATCTTCATGGGCACAACCAAGGTAAACCCACTTAAAGAAACTTTTGTCTAAATTTAATAAATGTGATCATAATTTTAAACAGTAATGCCATAAGCCCCAAATGAAAATTACCATGAACAAAAGTTATGTTCTGTTTGGCATTACTTGATTTGGAAAAAAAGGAGAGGGAATATCAAACATGTTTATCCATTTCAGGTAAATTTTAAAACATCAGTGAGAAAGCCTTGAGGTTTGATATGGCAACTTAAAAAGGTATACTTTTATGAGAAAGAATTATCTTGGTTCCACGTACCATTTGGATCAAGTTTTCTCTTTCAGTTGCTGATACCATAGCAAAAAGTATTTAGAAATTATTGATATATGGTCAAGGTTAGGGTGTTGAATGGCCTTTCTGGCTTTTTAAAATTTTTTTGAGAACACATCACATTCAAGGGAGTTCTTTAACAAGCAGCTGAGTTGGAGCCCAGCAGATAAGTTAGCATCTCAGAGGCCTCACTAGCATTTCAACCGTCCCCAGAAAATCAACTGGAAAAGAAGTCACCTGGAAAATCGAAGTATTGTATCTTGTTAAAAAGATCAGCACATAGGAAGGGGAAGGCATTTCTCCTAACATTGTCCAGTCAATTTCAATATTCTGGCTTTGAAATTCTTAAATGTGGAGTTAAACTGCTTATGTATAAACCAGGAGGGAAAAAAAATATATTTTCTTTAGCATTCAGGGATTTAGAGTATTAAACATGTATAGGATGGTCAGAAGTGGGAAGAAGTTATAATGTTGTGATAGAAAATGAGCCTGCCATATTAGGGAAAAGTCTGAGACCCAAACCTTAGAAAAGAGGCTCAAGTTCAGAGTGGGATAAACATGGGGTGCTTCTTGATTCTGACAGACAGAAGCTGGGGCTTGACTTCCACAGGCCTCTGCACTCTAAGGTTAAAATTTTACCAGAGCTTCAGGGCAAGTCTGTGACCAAAAAGTCAAGGCCCTCAAAACCAAGGAGGAGAGATGTGGATACTGAAGAAGAGCTAGGGAAAGCTTAGCAAACATGCAAGAAAATGACACTTTAGTTTTTAATCTCATATGCTAGAATCTCCTACCCAATTTGTTTGCAGCAAATTGTATGGAAGTCAATGGGCCAATACACCTGGAAAGATGCCAAAGTGTTCGTGTGCTGAGCAAAGTGCAAAGGGGGCAAGGGGGTTGTCTCCGATGTGATCTCCAAAGTGTTAAGGCAGTTTGAGACCAGTGAAAATCTAAACTAAAAAGCTGAAAGGTTACTTTATACACAACATGTAAGAACTGGCAAGAACAAGGTATTATACCTGCTAAAGTTCCTACACTAATCCAGGGCTTTTAATATTGCATTTTTTTTAAATCTTCTGAGAAAAACCCAAGAAACTAAGCAGGTAGAATATTATTGATATTAATGAAAAATGCACATTTTCCTATAAAAATAGTAAAACAGTTGCACAGATTTTAAGGAAAGAGTCCCAGCATTGGAAACAGATCAGTAACCTGTGCCTATTGTTTGCTTGTATGTGCATATGAGTGAGTTGTTGTTGCTATTATTTTTTTAAGGACAGATATGTTATCCCATTTCTGGAGGTTCTGATTCCTCAGGTATGGAATATTACTTGTGTATCTCAGTTTTGCTTTGCTTCTTAATAGCTTAAAGTGATACTACCATATATGCATGTTTTATAATTATAGTTTGAACAAAATTTAGAATTAAATGCAAGGCTTTCAGAGAAATATTGGTCCGAATAATAATTCTAGACAAAATAGCCAATAAATCAAGTTATTCAATCTTAGGTTCCTTGATATTAAAATTGGGATGTTTTACACAAAAATAAACTCAACGTGGCTTAAAGACAAATATAAAACATCACACCATAGGACTCTTAGAAGAGAACACAGCAAAATATTCTCTGACATAAATTATACCACTGTTTTTTTTAGGTCAGTCTCCCAAGGCAACAGAAATAAAAATGAAGGTCAACAAATGAGACCTAATCAAACGGACAAGCTTTTGTTCAGCAAAGAAATCAAACCAAAAAGACAAACTACAGACTGGAGGAAATACTTGCGAATGATGTAACTGACAAGGGCTTAATTTCCAAAATACACAAGTAGTTCATATATCTCAACAACAACAAAGCAAAGAGTCCAACCCAAAATGGGCAGAATGTCTTGATAGACCTTTCTCCAAAGAAGACATACAAATGGCCAACAGGCACATGAAACATACTCAACATTGCTCGTTATTAGAAACACGCAAATCAAAACCATAGTGAGGTATCACTTAGCATCAGTCCGAATGATCATCATTAAAAAAACTGCAAATAAAACATGTGGGAGACCGTGCAGAGAGAAGGAAAGCCTCCTATATATCGTTGGGGGGAATGTGCACTGATGACACCAGTATGGAAAACAGTTTGAAGGTTCTTCAAAAAAGTAAAAATAGAGTTGCCATGTGATCCAGCAATCTCACTCTGGAGCATATATGCTGACAAAAGTGTAAAATAAAAAGATACGTGTACCCCTATGTTCATGGCAGTACCACTCACAATAGCTGAGACAAGGAATCAACCTAAACGTCTGTCGGCAGATGAATGGATAATGAAGTTGTGGTAAGCATATATGGAAGAAAGATATAGATGTAAATGAAGCTTTTAAATTCTTTCGAGAGAAACAAAATGAAACAAATACATGGAGAGGCATGCTTTGTTCTTTAGTGACTCAGCCGGTAAAGAATTTTGCAGTGTAGGACACCCAGGTTCGATTTTGGGTCAGGACTATCCCCTGGAGAAAGGAATGGCAACCCACTCCGGTATTCTTGCCTGGAGAATCCCACGGACAAAGGAGCCTGGTGGGCTATATATAGTCTACGGGGTTGCAAAGACTTGGACACGACGGAGTGACTAACACTTTCACTTTGTTTTTGGAAAAGAAGGTCAAGTAGGAAAAGTTTAAAATTCTACATAAATTAGTCTGTGTATATAATGCAATTCAATAAAATCACCAAAATATTTTTTGAACCTTGACCAACTTATTCTGAAGTTTATAAAGAAATATTAAAAATGAAAAAAAAAGTTAGAAATGTTCTGGGAAAAAAGAGAAAAATGACCAATCCAAACTGATATTAAAAGTTTTCTATAAAATTAGCCATTTAAAAAGTAAACTCTGTGGTAGATGAATACAGAAACTGCCTCACTGAGTAGACTATTAGGATTCTATGAATTAGGATTTGACAAGTGAGAGAAGTGCCAATGCAATCGCTGGGAGAAAGACGAACTTTTCAATTAGCAATATTGGGGCAACTAAGTAGGCAGTTAAATCCTTGGGAAAATACCTTTGGGCCTTTTACCATAAAAAATGTTCCCTTTTCTTAATACATAAAAAATTAGCAAAAATTTATAAAAAATTAAGGTAGTAACCTGTCAGAAAATGGGCAAAGAATATGCTGAAAATTTCACTGAAAACAGCAGTGAAGTCATTTAAATATATGACAAGATAATATATGACGTGATAATCAGAGAAACAACATACAAATTAGAACTATAATGTAATTCCAGTTTTCAGCTGTTAACTGGCAAATATCAAACAGTCTGAAAACACTGTATTGGTGAAGTTTAAACAATCAGGAGGCCTCAGCTATTGATGATTAGAACGACTTTTTTGAAGAAAGCAGAGTGCAGATGTGTGTTATGGATGCTCCCATATATATTAATTGAAAACAGAGTATTTGCACAGTTAGGCTTGTATGTTCATAGGGTATCTTTGCAAGTCTACACAATGCCATTGTTATTACTAGAAGCAAGTAGTAACTGATCTTCAAAAACATATCAAGTTGACTTAAGACTTGGTAAAACATTGATGCTGCGTTATAAAACTGTCATGTCTATAGAGTGAAGAAGAAACGAGTAAATGATTTTATATACAACCAAGTATAAGCACGAGTGAAGAAAAAGAAAGCATTATGGGGAAAAGGAATAGGAAAGGAAGTGAAGAGAAAGTCTTGGTAAATCAGATGGTCATTACATTTATTGGAGTGATCATTTCGTAATGTACATAAATGTTCAATCATCATATAGTACACTTGAAACTAACTTTGTATTATACATCAATTATGTTTCAACTAAAGAAATAATAAATGTATGTATGTATGCATATATGTATGTTCTGTGGTTTGGACCCAGGAGTATTTTAGTTGAATTATTATCACTTTCAGTTAATCTTTGCTTCAGTAATAATACTGACATTTTGCTTTATTATCGCTTTCATCCTAGCAATTAGAATAATTTTATGTTTAAATATACACTTACAATAATTTTTTTGTGCTTTCTCTTTGGGCTGTACATTTCTTAGGGTAATTTTTAAGTTAGAGAACATTATGGATATGTTTTATAACTATCTTAAATTTTAAGATGTATTTTATGCCCTCACCAAATGTTCCTATCACCTTAAATGGTGTTACAAGTTTTTTTTTTCTTATCATTGCTTTGGAGAGGGAGAAGATTGTTTCAATCACTATCTCAAACTAGAATGCTGCATTCTAACATTGTTGATCAAGAGGACTGGGGAGAAAAGTCAAGAGAATGGTTTACATTTCCCATGATCCTTTTAACCTCAAGCTTTCCCCACCTACAAATAAGTCAGTGTTAGTGATATTACCATCAGGGAAAACACTGAAAACACGTAAGGGGGATTTTTGATTGGTCTATTATCCAGTCGACACTAACTGGAATCACTTCATTTGCGTTAGTCCAAAGTGGGTGCTAGCCGGGTTTAAGTAGCCTGGTAACCATATTTCAACAGATTGTTTTATTCATATAGATGAGGCAACTAAAAAACCCAGATATATCTGCGAATTTTAAAAAATGAAGCATTTTTCTTTAACATGTGCATCTCCCTTAAGTATAGCTATTCCAAGAAATAGACATGCTCAAATATAACTGAATCCTCATTGACTTACTGCTCAAGTATAAAAAAACCAGAAAGTCAAACTACAAACCCAACAAAGTGAAGATAATGTACACAGGAAGAGTCAACAACCTTATAAAATCCCAAGTATTTAAGGAAGAGACCACAGTTTCTCCAGTTTTGGTGTCTAGTTTGACTTTAAAACAATTAAAAAAATATATTGTATATTAGAAGAGTGTGTTAGCTTTCCAGTCAAGAAATTGAAGTCTGACTCAAGTTTAACCTCTGTGTCTTAATTTGGTGAAGAATGGAAATGAAGAGTCAAAACAAAATTAATGGATTGAGGTCATAAAAAAGTAGCAAAAGTCTTTAATTTGATGATGGAAAAAAAAAGAAACTTGGTTAGTTTGCTCATGAATCACAATGCTGTTATTCAAACGTGAAAAACTCATAGTAGCAATTGTAACATCATTAGCGGTTCTCTTGGCCTTTTGTTTGTTTTTCATCTTTGGATTCTTGCTGCTCATTAAGATTCAGCTTGTATGCATGGTCTGTATTCCAGTCTATAGATATATAATTGTTCAGGAACTGACACGTGCTCAAAGTGTTTGTAACGCGTGTCTTTTCTAAACAGCCAAGACAAAAATTTCAGTGTTAGTATTTCATTTTTTGCTAAACAACACAGAGATATCCCCCTTTTTTTCTCAATGATCTCACTGCGGCTTATTTTTATTCTTTGATTTCCTTTTGATTATGCTTATAAAATAAGGTTTTAATGTTTTTGATCATACTTATTTGGTACCAATTTAAAATAGTAAATTAAATATACTTAAAAGTATAGCTATATCTACCTGTATATAGATAACTGAAGTATTTTCATGACAATAAAATCAATGGGAAGTTTATAGTTTTCCAAGCTATGTGAAGCATATTAGTAAATTAACTCAGGGAATCACTTGGATGGAATTCAAGATATGGATTTCTATGCTAATAGCTGACTGATTAACTATGCTATGCTAATAACTACTAGTTTGTTACATTTTTATTAACCTTCCATGAAGATTAATATACTTGGCCAGTAGGTTGAACAAATCTGAGTCGTGACACCAAATATTTAATTAGGAGAAACAAATTTCCAGTCTCTGTAAAAGCTTATTGCCTTTCCATGGATTTTCTGCTTTTGCTTAGCTACTTGAATCTGAATGTCTTTACTCAGTCCACCAAATACCACGTGCAGACCCATAATAGCAGACAGAATCTCAAACTGAATCTTGTGTAAAATCTAAACGTTCCTTCCCTTTTCCTGTTTCAGCCCAGGGGCCTCCAGTGAGAAGAGTGGACCGCAGTTCACCTCTCTTCTCTTTAGTTTTCGACAGGTCATTTCCTCGCCCACCCCTGGATGATGTCTCTTCCCTAGATTTCTGGAGAGAAGAACGACAGGCAAAGGGATATGACTAAGCTGGCAGCAGGTGTTTTAAAGCTCCTTTCACTCTGTCCGTGGACTCCTGTGCGCTCCTCGCGGGTCCAATCACTTGGACGCTGTGAGTTACTCTTCTACAGCAGCTCCTAGTCACTTTCCTTTGGCACCTGGGGATCCAGCTTGGTCTTCTTGCTGAGAGGATTTTAATTTCTCTTCCGAGGTCTACTGTGCAGGACCCACGGTGACCCCAGGTCAGCTCTCTGCACACCTGGTGTGCACATCTGGTTCAAGAGAACCATCCTTTCCACTGGCTCGTTTTGGCATTGCAAGAAGA
Organism: Capricornis sumatraensis; assembly: GCF_032405125.1. Taxonomy (NCBI): domain Eukaryota; kingdom Metazoa; phylum Chordata; class Mammalia; order Artiodactyla; family Bovidae; genus Capricornis; species Capricornis sumatraensis. The sequence continues at coordinate 104,857,178 of NC_091077.1, read as the reverse complement.
CCGCAGTGCGGCAGCACGTTCCTGGTTCTGCCAGAAAAGCCTTGCCTTCCTGTCATATTAGCTTACTAGACATGAGACCACCGTCTGCAGCTGACTCTAGTTGTTAAAAGTAGGAACCAAACGCAGAACTCTAGGTCAGTTGTGGGGAACACATTGCCTAGACTGCCAAATGGTACCTTTGAACACTAAACTTGATCTGTGATTAGTACTTGGCCTCCTGTACTTGCTCAGACACTCTGAGAAAATGCCAAGAATAGTATTTTTTTAAATTTAATTGGAGGACAATTGCTTGCAATGTTGTGTTGGATTCTGCCATACAACATCATGAGTCAGTCGTGAATATGCATACCTGCTCTCCCTCTTGAATCTCCCTCCAACTCCCTCCCCGCTCCCACCCCTTCAGGTTGTTGCAGAACTCAGGGCTGAGGTCCGTATGTTACGCAGCAACCTCCCATTGGTTACCTATTTTGCATGTGGAATGTATATGTTTCAGTGCTGCTGCTGCTGCTGCTGCTGCTGCTGCCAAGTCTCTTCAATCGTGTCCGACCCTGTGCGACCCCATAGACGGCAGCCCACCAGGCTCCCCCGTCCCTGAGATTCTCCAGGCAAGCTGGAGCGGGGTGCCATTTGCGCTACTCTTCTCAATTTGCCCAACCCTCTCCTTTCCCCACTGTGTCCACAGGTCTAGTCCCCATGTAGTGTCTCTAGATCGGCCCTGCAGGAATAAGTTCATCTGTACCATTCTTTTTATTCCATATATGTGTGTGTGTGTGTGTATGCAAATACATATACATTAGTACATGAGATTTATTTATCTCTTCTAAGAACAGTATTTTTCTAGTTGAAAGTCTGTGTAGAGAAAATGAGGTGGGATCTAGAAAGTCTGACAGAGCCTTCAGACCTGATGGCAGTTTGACCCTAAATGGAAGAGAACGGGGGAGAAGGTTGCACTGAAGGGTCCTAGACTGCTGTGTAGTCAGATGGAGGCCATGTTGGGGTCCTCAAGCTGCTGTTGCCTGTGAGAGGGGGAGTCCAGCGATTCCTAAGATTTCTAAAAGTAAGTTTTCGTCCATATCCCTGCATCGAGTCATGGGCTGAGAGTGGTCCACGTGGGGTGTGGCCTTCACATGAAGTGCAGCAGAGCAGCTGGGACAAGCGGCCTGTTGCACCTTCTCCGGCTGGAAGCCCAGGGCACACCTCATGGCCACCCGACACACCTCGCTCTTACCCCAAAGTGTGAGAGTGTGGACTGAGAGCGCGGAAAGGACTCCCATTATTAACGTCCTCCACAAAGGCCTGTGCCTCTTAATCTTCATGTTTCTGAGGTGTATGAAGGGATTCAGGAGGCATGGAGGAGGTTTGCCCCACTCCCTCTGAAAGCCTCTGTGTGGTTGCTTGATCTCAGCTTTCTGAACTGATTTTAACTGGGAGTCCTCATTTGCCACTTCAATTTTTACATTTTGTAACATATTTATTCCTCAGTCAGTAAGATTTATAAATCTAAAAGTTGGCTAGGTATTTTTATCAAAATTGTATCTAATAATAAATGACTTCAATTATTATTAAAATATATATATATTTTTAAAGATAACACACATGAGGGTGCCCAAAGAAGGTATTACAGTGCCTGGAAGGTCTGTTAATTAAATATTTTATTGTGACTCATGAGGTCACTACACAGAAGTTTCTGTTTATTTGTTTTATATAGTTGAGCATTTATATCAATTTATATACAGTACTGGAAATACAGGTTTTGCATATTTTCCATTCTTTCCTTTCAAATGTGAATAATTTGTAAGAAGCCATTTTTTTTCATTGCTTTTCCTGCTTCTACCTATGAAACACACTGATTTATACACAGTTTTACAAATGCAAATATATTCCAATCTGAAACTAGTAAATGAGAAAGAAAATAAAAATAACTTATTTTAAATGTTAAGAAGCTAATATGTAACACATGAGCTCTTTGTAATCTAAACTAAAATAAATTAGTGGGTTACAGGCTATTTTGCAAAAAAATTCATTTTGTTAATTTTCAAAAACCACCCTAGTTTAGAGTAAATTGACAGAAAGAAAATAAAACCAAAGAATGTATTATTTTCAAATCTGTCATCTTAATATCTAGGGAGACTTAATACCTCATTACAAAGTCATTGATTTTGGTGCACAGAGCACAAACACTGTATATTACTTCTCTGACTGTTTTATACTGAATCTAAGCAGGTTTCTTTGAGTCCTTAGAACATGAAACAACTTCCTGAATTTCTGAAGAATTTCTAATAAACCTGAAGCAGAAAACATGACACTTTTTAGCATTAATCTTTATATATATGTTGAAGTCAAATTGAACAGAGTGTTACTGGATTACTTCTAAATTCTATTCCCCCAATAGATTCTGGTTCAAAAATCAGCAGAACTTGGTACCTGATCAGAAAAATAATAGTTTAGGCACTCATCTGATAGTATATTTTTATGTATTGAGACAATTATTTATGTATGCTTGTGAAAATAGACATATAAGTCACATCTATAATATTGAAATTTGATAGAGCTAAAATTCCAGGTGATTCTAAAATTAAATAAAACAAATTCATCTTATGAACTTACATACTAATAGCATAAAAATCTAGCTGCAAAAACAAGCAAACCAGAAATCCAAAAAAAGCTAAATTTTCCTTTTGACTGAGAAAATAGTCTCAGAATAGTAAAATAAGGTCAAGATGTATCTTCTTTATCAGAATAGGATGGAATATCTTCTATAGAGAAAGCTTATCTTGAAAAAAATTAGAAAAATTCAATAAAAAAAATTTAAAACATTTATTTAAAGGTATGGAAAAGTCACTGAAGTAATAAGCTCTAAAAGGCTAAGATTCTAAAAGAGGAGAATGGAGGTGAAGCACAGTGACTTTCTGCATTTCAATCCAATTTTGAAAATGTTCAAGATGAGGGACTGAAAAGATAAGCGGAAATATTTTGAAAAGTTGAGGAGACTTTTCTGCTATCATTGTGTTGTTTTTAAAAACAGAGTTTGGTTCATCTGCCTAACTACAATTAGAGCCTATTATACAAAGTTAGAAAAAGAAAAACAAATATTGCATATTAATGCATATATATGGAATCTGGAAAAATGGTACTGATTAACCTATTTACAGAGAAGAAATGGAGATTCAGAAGTGGAGACTGGACCTGCGAACACTTTGGGGAAAGGAAAGTCTAGGGCAAATTGAGCAAGTTGCACTGACATGTATACAGTATCATGAGTAAAACAGGGAACTAGCAGAAGCTGCTATATAATACAGGGGGCCCAGCCTAGAGCTCTGCGATGACCTAGAGGGGTGGGATGGAGGGGAGATTCAAGAGGGATGGAATATATATATATGTATTATGTTTTATTTATGTATATGTATATACATGTTTGCTTATATACACATATATATGTTTGCTTTATTATATATATATATTTATGATTGATTTCAATTGATGTATGTCAGAGACCACCACAACATTGTAAAGCGATTATCTACAATTTAAAAAAGTAAAAATAAAAGCAGAGTTTGGGACTTGGTAGTGAGAATCTGTGATGAACCCATCAATGTTTCAGCTGAAAGTCTGGGAGGTTCTTCACTTTAGAAATATCTATCAACCAGAGGCTCATATGTAAATTACTATCTGGTCTCAACTCAGCTCAACCCCCTGATTGTTTTTTAATCATAAGATATTACCTTGTCTAGCAAAATGCCAGGCTGGATGAATCACAAGCTGGAATCAAGATTGACAGGAGAAATATCAAGTCTCAGATATCCAGATGACACCACCGTAATGGCAGAAAATGAAGAGAAACTCCTAATGAGGGTGAAAGAGGAGAGTGAAAAAGCTGGCTTAAAACTCAACATTCAGAAAATGAAGATCGTGGCATCCAGTCCCATCACTTCATGGCAAATAGATGGGGGAAAAGTGGAAACAGTGGCAATTTTTTTTTTTTCCTTAGGCTCCAATATCCTGTGGATAGTGACTGCAGCAATGAAATTAAAAGAGACTTGTTTTTGCAAGGAAAGCTATGGCAAACACAGTGTGTTAAAAAACAAAAACATCACTTTGCGACAAAGATCTGTATAGTCAAAGTTATGGTTTTTCCAGTAGTCATGTATCGATGTGGAAGTTGGTCCATAAAGAAAGCTGAGTGCCAAAGAATTGATACTTTTAAATTGTGGTGTTGAAGAAGACTTTTCAGAGTCCCTTGGACAGCAGGGAGATCAAACCAGTCTGTCCTAAAGGAAATCAGTCCTGAATATTCATTGGAAGGACTGATGATGAGGCGAAGTGAATGATAGAGGATGAGATGGTTGGATGGCTTCACCAATTCAATCGATATGTAGTTAAAATGCATGCAAATGATATGAAAGGTGAGAGGTTGCCTATGGACTTAACGTGCTCTATGTTGCTAGGATTGTAGAGGAAGTACTGAAGCAATAATTCATATGAAATGATAATGATTCAATAATAGATACTGTAATCTATAGTAATCACTGCAAGAATAGGAAGAGAAGCTATAGAAAATTAACAGGTGGAAACTTAAATAGCTAAAGCAGCACAGACGTACACACACACACACACACACACACACACACACACACACACACAGATTAATCCGAAAGAACGCAAGAAAGCTTTACAAGAGCAAAAAGCAGGTTAGCCAAATGTTGATAGAAAAGAAGTATTAGATGGCAAATATGAAGTAAAGTATATCTTTATAAATACAGTTGATAAAAATGAACAAAATACTTCAAATTAAGAACAAGCTTGTTAGATGAGACATTTAAAAACTTAACAAATGCTACTCCTAAGAGAAACATCTTAATACGAGACTATAGAGTGATTGAAATCCAAAAGACTGGATAACATCAATAGATAAACCATGCAAATATAAAGTAAAAGAAGCAGATCATATGGCTATATAAATAGTATACACAATATATATTAAGGCCAGAGTATTGCTGGAGATTCAAGAGTAAAATTACATAAAGAGGGAAATCAATTGGGAAATATGAACATTCTAAATTTTTATGCAATCAGTATGCAGATTCAAAATATATATGAAATTACCATTCACAGTTCTTCATAATTGTTAATACCTGCAGTTAAAACATATCAGTAAGGACAAAGAAAATACGAATAACACAATGAACAAACCTGACCTAATTAACAGACCTAATTGTCATATAGTGTGCCATGTATATAATGAACATAATTAACAGACCTAATTGTTATCCAGTGTGCCCTACATTTAACAATGACAAAAACTGAAGCTATTTTCAGGCACATGTAGTGCACTTACCAAAATGATAGGAGATGATCTTTGTAAAGTAAAATGTTACCATCTTACCTGGGCATTGCTTCATGCTCGATCTCCCAGGTATCCTAGCAGAACTTCTATTAACTTACGAGTGTATTTTGCATAAGGAAAATGAGCAAAATTCTACCACACTTTTCTGTCTTATGAGTTAACATTGCTCATGCAATTAAAGAAAGCTGCCAACCTCATGATGAATGTCTCAAGGGCTGTTGTTTTTGTCATGGAAGATCAGTTATTTCTTTTATTTAAAAAAATATATGTATAGAAAGAGGAAGGAAAAAAGGTTTTCCTTTAACTTAAAAAAAAAACAAAACTTTACTTCCAAGTATATGTTGTTGATTTCTCCTTTTAGTTGTGCATATATAATTTATATTTCCTAAATAGAAAGTCTCCTTGATGTTGACATTAGGATGGATGTGCCTATCAGGCAGTTGGCCCAAATTGCCATTAATAATGCAAGGGTCATAGGGTCTACTATTCATTGGCCAGTGAGTATTGTATCATATTATGCCTGTAATAAAACTCTAGCTTGGCTGGGCATTTTATAAAATGTGTGTGGCTAAAATGGGAAGTAAAATATAAAACGTAGATGGGTCAGCACAAACAATTAGAAAAAACTGCTTAAAGAGCATGCCCTTTGAATCAATAACATCATCTTTGTTTAATAAGCACAGCCCCTTGATTTATCAGAAAAGACTCAGATTCATCCCTCATTAATGAAAGACTGTGCTGCAGGCTTTGTTTACTTAGAAAACCAAATTGGAGCCGATGCTGTTAGGTTGCACTTGTCTGTGGGCTTATAATTTGCAGTGAGCAAAATACACTTGCAGCCTTGACAAACTAGAAATTACATATTTCATATAAAGCAAGTTATATAAAAATGAAGCCAGCTCAATTTTAAGATAAAACCATAATCACTTATTCTTAAAACAATCATTTGCAAAGTATGATATTAAAAGAAGACTTGTCTAAAACAGAGCTGAAAATTCCCTCTTAAAAAATAAAAATCTCCTTTTGGGCTTTCCAGGGCCAGAAGTCATCAACAAAAGATGCAGAACACTGAAATGTAAGATTATACAAAGTTTATCTTAAACTTTGTAAAATGGCAAAATCAGACACGTTAGTCTGAAGGTATGTTTGATACATAAAGCAAATAATTCAGTATAATATGTAGTTCATACAATGCTCAGAGAATTAATTTCACAGATTTATCTCTGGAAATTCATATTAAACTAGGAACTCACTTTGAATTCTCTGATTTCTAGTCCGTATGTATCTTTGGCTAATGCACAGAAATGTGGGTAAGACTTGACATTTCAATTTTTAATTAATTAGTCCACTACATATCTTGCCTGAATGTACCATAGAAAGTGAAAGTAAGAACGTTGAGTAAAATGTCATTATTTTTCACAAACTATACCAAAGGGCAGCTTAATGGGTAACAGTTTCACAAATAATTAGACTAAATTATAAAATGTCAAAATAAATGAACAGACATGCCCTTTGATGTGTTTTCTTTATTTAAAACATGGCTAATTTGCATATAGGCCAATTTGCCAAATTGGCAGCATTTAGTTGCTCTTCCTGCATTCCTGTGAATCATCCTGTTTCATCTATCTAGGTGCTGTTACCAATTTATAAAGCTGCTATTCCTAAGGTAAGATTCTGGAAGCTTTTCTTCTGCTGAAAGGAAATCTATACTTATCTGATAATTTCCCATTGTACAATAGGATTATCTTTTATATACAGCATGATTTAAGCACTACTGTTAAAAACTTACCTAACCAAGATCAGTTCCATCATTCAAGATCCCCTGAAATCTTCTCCATTAACTACTAGTAATTTAAATGCCTACATGAATATGTGGAGTCCCAGTTCCTGAATTATGTATTCAAAATAAGGGAATATAACCCTGTAAGCTCCCCTCATTACCTTCTACTATTTAGTATTCATAAAGTTACTACCTTAATTATTCACAACCCTTTAATGATCAACTCGTCGATTTTAGTTGTTATTTCTAACTCATCCATTGAGCCATTAATACCTGACTTATTAACCCGTCAGCATATAATCAATGATTTTTCTGAAATCACCAATATCCTCTATCAGTTAACTTCTGTTTGTCAAAACCAGGAAATCTCAGTGGCGTAGAAAGCCATGTACTTACTTCGTGGATATCTGTGACCCTACTGGGGGGCTGTGCGGCCTTTGTCGAGGCTGAGGGGGCAGCTGCGGTTAAGTCCGGGTTGTGTATGCTCCGTGATCTCTTATTTTACTCGGACTAGTAAACTGGCCAGGGCAGGGTCTTTTCACAGCGATGGCAAAGGTGCAGGACAGGTGGAGACAGTGAGAGGCCTCTCGAGGCCGACATATGTACCTGGCAGCTCACATTTCTGTGCGAATTTAAGTCCACAGCTGAGGACGACGCGGACAGGTTGGGGAGCACACTGACTTTCGCGTTGCAAACGGCAAGCTATAAAACAAAGGGCGTCAGTCCCAGGAGAGGCCGCCAACTAGGGCCACACAGCATTCACAGCCCAAAGGGTGGTTTCTCCTAAGACGGCTTCCTTCCGTGCACTCTTTTTTTCTTTTTCTTTTTTTTTTTTCTGTGTTTCACAAACAAGCGGTTTATTTAGAATCGATCATAAATCATTGAATATACATCACATTTGATGTTTCAATTGTTCCCTTAAAATACAAATTGGAAAACATAATAATTTTCTGCCTTGAGTTCATCCTTGCTGTTATTGGGTGACATTTCAAATTGCATATTTGTAATTCTTTTCCTTGCTTTTTTTAAAATTTATTTTTATTTTTAATTTTAAAATCTTTAATTCTTACATGTGTTCCCAAACATGAACCCCCCTCCCACCTCCCTCCCCATAACATCTCTGTGGGTCATCCCCATGCACCAGCCCCAAGCATGTTGTATCCTGCGTCAGACATAGACTGGCGATTCAATTCTTACATGATAGTATGCATGACAGAATGCCATTCTCCCAAATCATCCCACCCTCTCCCTCTCCCTCTGAGTCCAAAAGTCCGTTATACACCGCTGTGTCTTTTTTCCTGTCTTGCATACAGGGTCGTCATTGCTATCTTTCTAAATTCCATATATATGTGTTAGTATACTGTATTGGTGTTTTTCTTTCTGGCTTACTTCGTGCACTCTTAAGAACTGGTAGGTTTCTTAATCTCAGTTCCCTTAATCTAGCTTTCCCTCTACTCTCTTTTTTTTTTTTTGGCATCTTGTTTCTCAAAAGTTGGCACTTCGTGAGACTCCCTATAAAAATCATTTTTTCTTCATTCTAATTTTCCACCCTGAATGGTCTCTTGTAGTTTAGGGTATCCATTATTATATATGTTCTGAAAGCACTTAAATATAAATTCTAAGCCCTCATTTCTCACCTGAGTGTCAGACTCAATTTTCTGAGTTGGTATTAGACTTTTTAGCCTGATAGGACTTAAAAATCCCAAACTCAGTATGTCCACAACCTAATTATTGCTAGATATTTCAATTATCAAACCTATTCTACTTTCTTTAAATATATTAATGACATCATCTTATACCTAGATACACCAGCTGAATTCTGAGAAACAAAGTTAGCAACTTTCCCTTTCAAACCCTCCAAATTTAATCAGTTGCTAAATCCTGTTGAGTCTACCAAATCCCTCTCCTAATATTTCCACAGCTCTCCCACTAATTTATTTGACAAATTTTATTAAAACTAAATTGCTGTCAAGGTATTGTGTTAAGCCATGTTAAATGCCTAGAAAGAACTTAGTCTCATATAGGATGTAAATATTAAGATGACGATAAATACCCAAATAGTGTGTATACCTTGAAGGGATCATTTTTAGTGAGCAGTATCAGGGACAAGGCAATGTTGTAACTAGCTTTTGGAATATGTTATAAAACACACAAGTAGGGTTTTATATGTGAAGAACATAAGACGACAAGCAAGAAGACTTTTCAATATAAAGAAAATTAATAAGTATGATTTAAAAAAAATTGGAGTATTTAAGATTCAATCCCAGGAAGTTTGGGATATAGCCAGTATTTTGACTTCCTCTTGCTGTATTGGTCCAATTATTAAACACATTAGACAGACATGTTCTGCTCTTTACATTTTCAGGGATAGGCACAATTTACACTAGAAGTTCAGAGCTGAGAGTCCACTGGCAGACAATGCCTGGTGGTGGGAGTGATACTAGTGAGGAGTTTTATTAGTGACACCAGTGTGTGTGCGGAGAAGGCAATGGCAGCTCACTCCAGTGTTCTTGCCTGGAGAATCCCAGGGATGGGGGAGCCTGGTGGGCTGCCATCCATGGGGTTGCACAGAGTCAGACACGACTGAAGCAAGTTAGCAGCAGCAGCAGGAGTGTGTGTGAACTCTGCAGACATATATTTTATGCCGCAATTTTTTTTTGTATTGTTAGCTTTCAGTAACTTTGTTTCTTATCAATTTTTTTGTGCAAGTTTTTAAACTCCCTACTATCTCTTGAGCTGATCAACATGCCTCCAATACCATTTCTCTACCTTAAGTTAATCACAACCAGTGTTACTTGTTTTCAGTAGAGCCCTGATGTTGATCAGATTTTCTAGAAGTGGACTTCAAAGTGAGGGTTTTTGTGCTAGAGATTCATGAAGGAGTAGCATTCAAGGTTAAAGAATGTGTCAGGCAGGAGAGGGAAAGGAGAGAGTCACACGGACACAATTTCAGGAAAAGTCCTATGAAGGGTGAATCTAGTCTCCTCCTCAAGCAGAACTCTCTATCATAAGTCACGCCCCTAGAGACTGTCTTCTTCAGCTCAATGACCATGGCTTTGTACTTATACACAACTCAGTTATTGGAGAAATCCCACTTCCCGGGGCCTTCTAGCTGTCTGCAATTTTAGGCAAGGCAACTCTGGTGGTTGCATGGCAGTCCCCCGAGGACAGCTGCAGGTGTAGGTTACTCGCAGAGACACAGAAATTCCAAGGAAGCAGAAGAGAAACCCACAGAAATGACAAGAGAGAAAGTTTTTAGATGAAGCACTGACAGTGCTAGCTATAGACTAAAATGGGTAAAAAAAAAAAAAAAAAATTGAGTTTCCGGTAACACCTTCATGGAAAACTAAATGAATCTTCAGTTGGTTATGTGCCCTGTTACGGGTACAAGCAATGGAAGTGCTGTTCATATTCAGGCATTCGCACCTAGCAGAAAATGACTTGAAGTGAGAGACAACATGGAGTAATGGTTAGGAACACGCTGAAGTGAAGGTGAAACTTGCTCAGCGGTGTCGGACTCTTCGCAACCACAGAGCCTATACAGTCCACGGGATTCTCCAGGCCAGATCACTGGAGTGGGTGGCCTTTCCCTTCTCCAGGGGATCTTTCCAACCCAGAGATTGAACCCAGGTCCCCTGCATTGCAGGTGTATTCTTTACCAGCTGAGAAATCCAATTGCCTTGGACACATTTTAGCTTTGCTGCTTGTGAAATAGTAGTAGTGTAGTGGTGAAGTCGCTCAGTCGTGTCTGACTCTGCGACCCCATAGATTGTAGCCTACCAGGCTCCTCTGTCCATGGGATTTTCCAGGCAAGAGTGCTGGAGTGGGTTGCCATTTCTTTGGTAAGTTACATAACGTCTTCATGTCTCAGTTCTGCATGAGTATACTCAAGGTTAACTATAAGATGTACACCAAAGCATCTGTGTATTCAATTAGAATCCCTATAAAACTCAGGGCAGTGTTTGTCTCATGATAAGCAGTAAACTGTGGCTAACAAATAAATAAATGTAGTTGTGAAAAATCTAATGAATTTAGTATCTGCATTCCTAATAATTTCTCTGGTATAGAATATTACGAATGACACAGATTCAAGGTCGGTGCATGTGAAAGTTGGGTGCTAAAGGTTCTGAGCTTATAGAAATATATAATTTTTGGCTACTTGCTTTACACTGTTTCTTCCTGCTGGAGGCAGGGGTTCCTGTGGTGTGCATCTTGAAGGGAAGAAGTACCTTGCCTCCTTTTTCCTTTCTCTCTGCTGGTTAAGGTATATGTGTATGAGCCAGGTTCGTAAATCAGCTACTTCCTTTCCAGGACCTTGACTCAGGATTGCGAGACTAAAGCTCCCGGGGCAGGTGAGATCAGTGTAGCGGGGTGGTGGTGTCAGTGGTAGGGTATACCAGTGACAGTGTTTGGAATGGACTGCTCCTTTAGAATGCCTTGGCTGTGTTTTTGGCATCCAGGTTCCCTTGATTTCTGCTCACGTTCTGAACCTGGTTTTCTAGTCTTCCCAACTGCTTTGTGATTTGCCCAATATTCTGAAAAAAAAAAAAAGAGTCCTTTTATGCTTTAGTCAAATGGCCTTGACTCTATTGCTGCAAACGAGAACCTATGTGACCCACAAGGCTTGTCTTGGAAAAGTATATGGAGAGGGAAAGAATATGAAAGAAAATGTATAGAAACTATTTAGTGAAAACAATCTGTCTTTGTCAGAGATGTGTGTATGAACGTTGTTGTGCATGGGTCTGAGAATTTCAAAATTAAATAAGTTTTAGAAGCTACTTAAATCTTCCATTCATAGTTGCCAGTGGACAAGAAAATGTGTGCATTAAATGCAGCTTTTCTTGGATAGATATTAAAAAGCTACTAGCATGTATGCTTGAGGTCAGTATTTTAAAACTAGCGATCGTTTGATTTTAGCGTCACTATTATTTTGAATCAGTGGCTTATACAGTAATGTATTCTTGGGCTAGATTGTCTGTGTTTAAAATCTGAGTCCATCATTTACTACTTTATTAGTTTCACTGAGCCTCTGTTTGCTTACTGACAAAAAAGGAATATAACTGTAAGTTCTTTATATGGCTGTTGAAAAGCTTAAGTGAACTATTTATATGTGAAAAGCTTAGAATAAACCTGCCTTCTGTGAACTTCTACTTCGATGATGGTGTGTTTTTCCCCTTCATCATCATCATTATTATTCTTGTTGCTACTACTATTATTATGGTTATTTGATAGCTAACGTGATAGTATATGATATTGGCTCAAAATTCTTTTTATAACTAAAATCACAAAATATATGACCTTCTAATCCATATACCAGATTGCTAGTTCAGTTCAGTTCAGTCGCTCAGTCGTATCTGACTCTTTGCGACCCCATGAATCGCAGCACGCCAGACCTCCCTCCATCACCATCTCCCGGAGTTCACTCAGACTCACGTCCATCGAGTCCGTGATGCCATCCAGCCATCTCATCCTCTGTCGTCCCCTTCTCCTCCTGCCCCCAATCCCTCCCAACGTCAGAGTCTTTTCCAATAAGTCAACTCTTCGCATGAGGTGGCCAAAGTATTGGAGTTTGAGCTTTAGCATCAGTCCTTCTAATGAACACCTAGGACTGATCTCCTTCAGAATGGACTGGTTGGATCTCGTTGCAGTCCAAGGGATTCTCAAGAGTCTTCTCCAACACCACATTTCAAAAGCATCAATTTTTCGGTGCTCAGCTTTCTTCACAGTCCAACTCACATCCATACACGACCACTAGAAAAACCATAGCCTTGACTAGATGGAACTTTGTTGGCAAAGTAATGTCTCTGCTTTTGAATATGCTATCTAGGTTGGTCATAACTTTTCTTCCAAGGAGTAAGTGTCTTTTAATTTCATGACTGCAGTCACCATCTGCAGTGATTTTGGAGCCCCCAAAAATAAAGTCTAACACTGTTTCCACTGTTTCCCCATCTATTTCCCATGAAGTGATGGGCCCAGATGCCATGCTCTTCGTTTTCTGAATGCTGAGCTTTAAGCCAACTTTTTCACTCTCCTCTTTCACTTTCATCAAGAGGCTTTTGATTTCCTCTTCACTTTCTGCCATAAAGGTGGTGTCATCTGCATATCTGAGGTTATTGATATTTCTCCTGGCAATCCTAATTCCAGCTTGTGCTTCTTCCAGCCCAGCATTTCTCATAATGTAGAGAAATTTCTGCATATAGGTTAAATAAGCAGGGTGACACTATAGAGCCTTGATGTACTCCTTTTCCTATTTGGAACCAGTCTGTTGTTCCATGTCCAGTTCTAACTGTTGCTTCTTGACCTTCATATAGGTTTCTCAAGAGACAGGTCAGGTGGTCTGGTATTCCCATCTCTCTCAGAATTGTCCACAGTTTATTGTGATCCACACAGTCAAAGGCTTTGGCATAGTCAATAAAGCAGAAATAGATGTTTTTCTGGAACTCTTTTCCTATTTCCATGATCCAGCAGATGTTGGCAATTTGATCTCTGGTTCCTCTGCCTTTTCTAAAACCAGCTTGAACATCTAGAAGTTCATGGTTCATGTATTGCTGAAGCCTGGCTTGGAGAATTTTGAGCATTACTTTATTAGTGTGTGAGATGAGTGCAGTCCTGGGTGTTCTTTGGAATGAGTGATGCTAAAGCTGAAACTCCAGTACTTTGGTCATCTCATGCAAAGAGTTAACTTATTGGAAAAGACTCTGATGCTGGGAGGGATTTGGGGAAGGAAGAGAATGGGACGACAGAGGATGAGATGGCTGGATGGCATCACCAACTCGATGGATGTGAGTTTGAGTGAACTCCGGGAGTTGGTGATGGACAGGGAGGCCTGGCATGCTGCGATTCATGGGTCACAAAGAGTCGGACACAACTGAGTGACTGAACTGAACTGAACTGAGATGTGTGCAATTGTGCAGTAGTTTGAGCATTCTTTCGCATTGCCTTTCTTTGCGATTGGAATGAAAACTGACCTTTTCTAGTCCTGTGGCCACTGCTGAGTTTTCTAAATTTCTAGTTTATTTGTCCTATGTGTAACACTGTCATTTTGGCCTTTATATGTATTCTTGAATAAATATTACACATACAATAGTTAATATTTGGAAAGTAGACTCACATGAGTTAGGATTAAAAATTGGCCACACACATTAATATATCCGTAAATCTGAGCCTTCTTTTAAAATTTGCTTAGAATTATTCCTAGAATGGTTAATGTGTACAAATTAAGTACAAATATAAACTGTGGAAAATTCTGAGAGAGATGGGAATACCAGACCACCTGACCTGCCTCTTGAGAAATTTGTATGCAGGTCAGGAAGCAACAGTTAGAACTGGACATGGAACAACAGACTGGTTCCAAATAGGAAAAGGAGTACGTCAAGGCTGTATTTTGTCACCCTGCTTATTTAACTTCTATGCAGAGTATATCATGGGAAATGCTGGGTTGGAAGAAACACAAGCTGGAATCAAGATTGCCAGGAGAAATATCAATAACCTCAGATATGCAGATGACACCACCCTTATGGCAGAAAGTGAAGAGGAGCTAAAAAGCCTCTTGATGAAAGTGAAAGAGAAGAGTGAAAAAGTTGGCTTAAAGCTCAGCATTCGGAAAACTAAGATCATGGCATCCGGTCCCATCACTTCATGGGAAATAGATGGGGAAACAGTGGAAACAGTGTCAGACTTTATTTTTTTGGGCTCCAAAATCACTGCAGATGGTGACTGCAGCCATGAAATTAAAAGACACTTACTCCTTGGAAGAAAAGTTATGATCAACCTATATAGCATACTGAAAAGCAGAGACATTACTTTGCCAACAAAGGTCCATCTAGTCAAGGCTATGGCTTTTCCAGTGGTCATGTATGGATGTGAGAGTTGGACTGTGAAGAAAGCTGAGCACCGAAGAATTGATGCTTTTGAAATGTGGTGTTGGAGAAGATTCTTGAGAGTCCCTTGGACTGCAAGGAGATCCAACCAGTCCATTCTGAAGGAGATCAATCCTGTGTATTCTTTGGAAGGAATGATGCTAAAGCTGAAACTGCAGTACTTTGGCCACCTCATGCGAAGAGCTGACTTATTGGAAAAGACTCTGATGCTGGGAGAGATTGGGGGCAGGAGGAGAAGGGGATGACAGAGGATGAGATGGCTGGATGGCATCACTGACTCAATGGATGCAACTCTGAGTGAACTCTGGGAGTTGGTGATGGACAGGGAGGCCTGGCGTGCTGTGATTCATTTGGTTGCAAAGAGTGGGGCACAACTGGGCGACTGAACTGAACTGAAATGAAATAAATCATTTTTATTTTAGAAGCATTATATACAGCACTTTAAATTTAATAAAACTCTGATAAGGGATTTTAAGAAATTTCCATGTATTCCTTTTTATAATATTGAATTTTGGTTAACACTGTAATATAGTACTGTATAGAGACTATTTTGGCTGAGTCTGTATCATACCATCTTATACAAGATAGGATACTCTAGATGGAATTAACTAAGTACTTCGTCCATTGGCAAGAAGGTGTATAGAAAAATTTCAAGGTCAGCATTTCCACTGTTTTCCACTTCCAGTTCTCAAATAGCCTTTTAAAAACACACTCGACATGTTTTATCTGCAAGGAAATATCAGTCTAGGGAAGAAAATATTTTCAATTCTCAATTCTTATGACAGTTTCAAGGGCAAAGTATTACAGAAGAGTTCTTAAAATGTTTAGGAGATGTAACAAAGTGAAATGAGAGGTGTACTTCAGAATAGTGAATGAGATACTGTGACTCATAAATGTGCCCTATGCCTAAAATATAGAGAAGAGTAATTTCCTATGTATTGGGTCACTGTTGCAGGAAGATGAGGTTTTCCACTTCATCTTCCTGGTGGTAATGTCATTCAATTTTCAGAGGAATTTGAATTTATAACTGAGGGTACTTTAATTGAAATTTTATAAGACAGATACGTTTTGAAAACTGTCTGATTTCCCAGAATAAATATAATTCATACATATCACTAAATTTGATGCAAAAAATTTCTCTCTTCTAGTATAGAAGTATATGTATTTCAGAATCACAAACTGAAATGTCCATCTTTAAGTACACATATATTTTATCTGTTGGCTTATAATTATTTTAATTGAAACAATGGAATACATTTGCACAAATGAATTCTACAAATGAAGTATCACGTATGTATTTCAGCAAATGGATTTTAAGGTAATACTTAAAATAACTACAGTGGAAATATTAAGTTGAAATATTTTAATGTGTTTTTTTAAGTATCACAACATACTATAGGCACAAAGCGGCTAATGCCACTACCATTTATGGCATTAAATTAAAACAGATTTAGCTATAGCTACTAAAATAATACTTAACAGTAAAAAGTTTCTATTGTTTTCAAAGGGTGGCAGCAGTAGAGGTAAGGTTATAGAAACAGAAGGACTTGAGAAAGTTGCTGTCTGCTCTATGATGTTCAAATAATTATCCATGCTTAAACATACGCCACAGGGCCATGCATATGCCCAAATACACCCTATACAGAAGCAGTTTGTGTTTTCACTGACAATGTCTTTTAAAATCTTTGCTATTTTCATGATCAGATCATTCTGTTTTCATGGGTATAATCTTATACCTAACACAATAAAGTTGAAAAAATGCTGCTTACATAGCTTTTGATTCTATATTAAAAACCAATAAGGGTTTTGTTATCAGCATCAGAGTCTCCAGAATTTGTGAAATGTGTTATCTGCTTGTCAAAAGGAACTTTGCTGTTGTAGCTTAAATGAGAATAAGAGATTATCCTGAAATTTCTTGATGGGTACATTGGAGCCACAGAGGTCTTTGTGAGAAGGAGGCAAGAAAGTCGAAGTCAGAAGAAGGAGAGGGGATGATGGAGACAGAAGTTGGAGAGTTGTACTTTATAGACAAAAGAAGGGACCACGAGCCAAGGGATGCAAGTGGAAAGGAGAAGGAAAATAATTTTTCCCTGGAGCCACCAGAAGGAATTGGCACTGCTAAAACCTTGATCTTGGCTTCATAATACTCATTTCAGAATCTAACCTCTAGAATGTGAGAGAATTAATTTGTTTTATTCAGAGACATTAAGTGTTTGGAAATTTGTTACAGCAGAAATAAGAAACTAATGGAATTTTCTACATACATTAGTAATTTTTTTATATATAATTTCACAAAATTAGAAGGCAGGCAATGGCACCCTAGTAGCAAAGCCTCAATGTACAGTTTTGAATTCATATAAACCATACTGGTTCTGATCTAAGTGTCTAAACTGAGTTATTTATATTGTATTATGTTTATTTCAGTATCTAATTACTGGCTAGAAACATGTAATTTATATTTGCTTAAATTGTACTTCATAGTTTATTACTTCCCATCATAAAATCAACCTAATATCATCAATAATTTGGAAAATAGAAAAAAAATTAAAACATTTTCTGACCTACTAATCTGTTTTAATTTATAGATGTACTTCCTTCAACTTTAAAAAATAAGTATAATGTATTACATTAATTAAATAGTTCTATGTGTTTATAATCATAATATGTATATGCTATTTTGTATCATTTTTACCATTTGATACCATTGACTGATTTAATAAACTTGGAAAGTGATGACTATGTTTATGTATTACTGACTCATAAAAATGAGAGGCTGTACATAGATTCTACATACATAGGTTGTACACAGATTCTGGAAAGCTTTTGCCTAACTTCCAAATAGTTTAGGAAGATGTTATGGAAAGTAAAAGATTTCAGTAAATAAAAAAGAAGCAACTTAATCTTGAGAAAGAAGAATGGAACTGGAGGAATCAATCTGACTGACTTCAGGCTCTACTACAAAGCCACAGTCATCAAGACAGTATGGTACTGGCACAAAGACAGAAATATAGATCAATGGAACAAAATAGAAAGCCCAGAGATAAATCCACACATCTATGACATCTTGTCTTTGACAAAGGAGGCAAGAATATACAATGGAGAAAAGACAATTTCTTTAACAAGTGGTGATGGAAAAACTGGTCAATCACTTGTAAAAGAATGAAACTAGATCACTTTCTAACACCATACACAAAAACAAACTCAAAATGGATTAAAGATCTAAACATAAGACCAGAAACTATAAATCTCCTAGAGGAAAATATAGGCAAAACACTCTCCGACATAAACCACAGCAGGATCGTCTATGACCCACCTCCCAGAATACTGGAAATAAAAGCAAAAATAAACAAATGGGACCTAATTAAAATTAAAAGCTTCTGCACAACAAAGGAAACTATAAGCAAGGTGAAAAGACAGCCTTCAGAATGGGAGAAAATAATAGCAAATGAAGCAAATGACAGAATTAATCTCAAAAATATACAAGCCACTCCTGCAGCTGAATTCCAGAAAAATAAACGACCCAATCAAAAAATAAGCCAACGAACTAAATAGACATTTCTCCAAAGAAGACATACAGATGGCTAACAAACACATGAAAAGATGCTCAACATCACTCATTATCAGAGAAATGCAAATCAAAACCACAGTGAGGGACCATTTCACACCAGTCAGAATGGCTGCGATCCAAAAGTCTACAAGCAATAAATGCTGGAGAGGGTGTGGAGAAAAGGGAACCCTCTTACACTGTTGGTGGGAATACAAACTAGTACAGCCACTATGGAGAACAGTGTGGAGATTGCTTAAAAAACTGGAAATAGAACTGCCATATGACCCAGCAATCCCACTGCTGGGCACACACACCGAGGAAACCAGAATTGAAAGAGAGACATGTACCCCAATGTTCATCACAGCACTGTTTATAATAGCTAGTACATGGAAGCAACCTAGACGCCCATCAGCAGATGAATGGATAAGAAAGCTGTGGCACATATACACAATGGAGTATTACTCAGCCATTAAAAAGAATACATTTGAATCAGCTCTAATGAGGTGGTTGAAACTGGAGCCTATTATACAGAGTGAAGTAAGCCAGAAAGATAAACACCAATACAGTATACTAATGCACATATATGGAATTTAGAAAGATGGTAATGATAACCTTGCATGGGAGACAGCAAAAGAGACACAGATGTATAGTACAGTCTTTTGGACTCTGTGGGAGAGGGCGAGGGTGGGATGATTTGGGAGAATGGTATTGAAACATGTATGATATCATATGTGAAACAAATCACCAGTCCAGGTTTGATGCATGAGACAGGGTGCTCAGGGCTGGTGCACTGGGATGACCCAGAGGGATAGTATCGGGAGGGAGGTGGGAGAGGGGTTCAGGATGGGGAACGCGTGTACACCGTGGCGGATTCATGTCAATGTATGGCAAAACCAATACAATATAGTAAAGTAATCAGCCTCCAATAAAATAATTAAATTTATATTAAAGAAAAAGAAGCCGCTTGGTAACCTGAGTGGGCAAGTGAAGTGGGAAAGGAACGCTAGGACAGGGATGCTTTTAGATCTGTATGCAGGTGTTTGCAGGTAGTGTGAGCATGCTCAGCTATGTCTGACTTTTGCAACCCTAGCCCATCAGGCTTCTCTGCTCATGGATTTTTCCAGGCAAGAATATTGGAGTGGATTACCATTTCTTCCTCCAGGAGAATCTTCTCGACTCAGAGATCGAACGTGCATCTCCTGCGTCTTCAGCATTGGCAAGTGGATTGTTTCCCACTGAGCCATCTGGGAAGCCCACTGGAGATAGAAGTAGAATAACCAAAGGAGACAAAAAGTCACCCAGAAGAGCTGTGAAGAGGAGAAAGTCATATCTGATCCCTAACACAGTCAGAAAGCACTTCAAGGTCTCAAGTCAAAGGATAAAGCAATGGACAAATTAAGATGGAAAGTGAGGCAGGAGAAATCTCAGGTGTACAATGCCTGCAAGACAGTGGCTTCCTGGAAAGGATTTACAGAAATTTTGGCTAAGCTATTATGTGACTAAAACATGATATAAAGAGATACTCTGCTAACAGGTATAAAAAGCTGTGAATGGACTATACATGAAGAATAAGATACTATATACAGACAGGAGTTGGATGCAATTATTTTAAGGTATCTTGCTTAATGAATTACATTCTTGGTAATGTTGAATTCTTTTTTAATAAGAGAATGTTAGAGGAAGATTTCTCATTAAAGATGGTTAGCCATTGTTAAGCCAGGCTGAAACTAAGTAGAAGAATGTTTTGGTAAATATAATTCAATGTAAATCCTTGACAGAGAATAAAATTGTCTTGGAACCTCAGACTCCTGTGGATAGTATCATGATATGCTTTATTTTTCTTAAGGCAGTCAAAGCCTGAAAATGACCATTGGCATTCTGAACAGCAAACGAGAACCAACAGGCTTGGAAGTTTCTCAGGGGTGAAGTGATTCTGTGAGAACACAACCGCTTTCTGCCCCGCTTTGAACACTTGGCATGAGCACACAGCTTAATCTGCAGTGGGAGCCAGCCTCCGTGACAGCCTACAAAGATCTTCTCTCCCGGTACTCACACCCTTGTGTACTCCCCTCCTACGTGAACCACGGTTGGGCTCAGTGACCAGCAGCATAAGCAGAAACGATAAGACATGACCTCCGCAGTTAGAGTATGAAAGACCACGGCTTCTGTCTGGGGTCTCATCTGTCTCATCTCTCTGTCTTCTGTCTGGGGAGCTCTGCTGCTCATCTCTGCTCACTCTCAGATCGCTCACTTTGAGGAAAGTCAGCTTCCATGTCACGAGGATGCACAGGCAGACAGGAAGAGCTCACATGGCAGAGAGCGGTAGGCTCCGGCCAATGGCCAGAGAGGAACAAATGCCTCACAAACACGCATGTGAGTTTGGAAGTGGATTCTCAGCCCCAGTCAGGCCTTGAGGTGTTTACAACTCTGGCAAACAGCTGACTGCAACCTTGTGAGAGAACCCGATTCAGAACCATCCCGCAATGCCACGACAAGACTCCTGACTCCTAGAAACTGTGACATAAGATAAAAAGTTGTTGTTTCATGCTGTTAAATTTTGGGGTAATATGTTATGCAGCTATAGATAACCAGAACACTTGCCGTTAATGCTTCTGCTCCATGAACGTAGGGTACAGAAATGGCTTCTGCACTGGAAATATTAGAGAGCTCGAGTAGAGTTTTGCCAGGTAAAGAAGGAGAGGGGAGGACAGACTTTCCAGGCTGGGGTGACATTTCCGCCTGTATCTCCTGCTTTCTTTGATTTACTTATGTTTAGGCTAATGAGATTAGATAACTTTTGCCCAAGTACATCTGAAATGTTTCCGCCCTTACCTTGCTTTTCCTCTAGGTTTCACTGTCCTACATTCGTGTCTATTTATTCTTTAGATTTCCTTCTACTTTCTACTCAGAGATCAAACCATTCTGTGAATTAATGATTCATTTTGTAATTTCACCAACTGAAGTAATATTTTTCTCATTCGTGCTACCACAGAAAGCTGCACATTTCCTCTTCACTTTTCACCGTTGGTCTGTTTTATCATAATTGGATACAGGTTTTCTAAATTAGATTTTAAGCTCTTTGCGAGAAGCACCTATGAAAGAATTGTTTTTCTTATGCCTCAGCACTTGTAGGATTGAATTGAATTAAAATAAGCTCTGGACATAAAAAAATTATAGAGTTACCTATGCTACAATTGTAGTGATATCACTGTATTTCTTCATGTTTAATGTTATATAGAGGAGAAAATCAACTTTGGAATCAAAGGAACATAATCCCACTTGGATTTACCAGATGGTAATTAGACAGGTTGGGGTTTGTTTTTCTTTCCCACCTTCTCTCTTTTTAAATTAAAAAAAAAATCCTGGGTCTATTTTCTCATATACAGTAGAATGTTAGACTTTCCTAAATAGAATTATAAATCTTACAAAATATGCATATAAAATAATCTTGTTCATGTTTCTTATAGAGACTCAATGCAAATTAGAAAACAAAAACAGCATTCTAGTTGAGTTTTAGAAACATATTATAGACATCAATAGGATGGGTTAACTATTTAGGATTAGTCATATTAGAATTTTGATGGAATTTGCAGCCAATTAGCATTTAATCTAGGCAAAGCAAAACCTAGTACTAATCCATTGTCAAGTCGCTATTGCAGGATAAGAGAATGGCACAGTTCTTGTGGTATTTATATGCTGCAATCACTCAGGTTCGAGGCTAAAAAAACTACTTATTCAGTAAGTGGAACTTATAGACAAGTGCTTAAAATGCCAACAAGTTCTGGCTTGTATCACTTAATTTCTCAGAAGACTTTCTTTTTTTTTCCTTAAACAAAACATCATGAGTGTACAGCTGTAGAATATGTGAAAAGGAGTTTAATGGTATGCTCTTCAATCAATGAGACATTTTAAAAATGCACACAGCATTGTTTCAGCAAATGGCCTACATGTAAACTTTCAAAATTTGTACTAATTCTGGTAGTTTAGGAGATTGAAAGAAAGTCAGCCATACCTGTGGGAGTTTGTTTACAGACACTGAAATTACAAAGGGCAGTCTGCTCTATTTTGGGAACCTTTGGACTGTTATGGGAGATGAAGGCTCTGCTTTCAGTATCTAAGCAAAAGCCCTTTTAAACACATCAAAATTCACATTTGGGGCAAAATCAATAATGATAACTGAAAATGATTTTTTTTTTCTAATAAAGTGCACTACAAAGAGATACATGGCAAGCTACGCATCCTCAGAAATACTAATTGTTGATGAATATTCATCTCCTAGAAGAGCTTACATTATGTGGAAGCTAAATTCAAAGCATGGTCGTTAAGTACCTTGAGAGCCTGTTTAAAACGAAAAGAAAACAAGGTGATATAAATTGTCACATTGGTATGTTTATTCTTTTTACTGATACTCTCCTCAAACTACCTTAGATTTGCCATTTTTTTAAGTGTTTTTTACAGTTCTTTCTGAGAATAAACTCCATTGAAAATGAGAAGGTTCCATTGTGTCTTGCCTTGTGCTGCTGCTGCTGCTGCTAAGTCGCTTCAGTCGTGTCCAACTCTGTGCAACCCCATAGACGGCAGCCCACCAGGCTCCCCTGCCCCTGGGATTCTCCAGGCAAGAACACTGGAGCGGGTTGCCATTTCCTTCTCCAATGCATGAAAGTGAAAAGTAAAAGTGAAGTCGCTCAGTCGTCTCCGACTCTTTGTGACCCCATGGACTGCAGCCCACCAGGCTCCTCTGTCCATGGGATTTTCCAGGCAAGAGTACTGGAGTGGGGTGCCATCGCCTTCTCCGGTCTTGCCTTGTAGATGATTGCAAAGTGAAGTCTTTGTCTAACGTGCAGAGAGTGAGGCCTAATTTTGGTTCCAGCAAATCTGCTCTAGTCTGGGTTCTGGTTCTGACTTTGGGGAGTATTCAGATGCTGGGTCTGACCCTGTTATTCACATACACTCTCTGAGTTTTATCTGTCAACAGTAATAACCACAGTATTTATTATGGAGTTACCATGTGCCAGGTACTCTACTTGATACTTCCAAAAGACTTTGAATATAGTGGTGGCCCTTGTAGAACAAAGGGCCTCATGAATAAATTAGACAATTCAATCGACTCTAATTCTAAATACTAAAAACCCCACAGGATTAGATATTGCATACATAGTTATAGTGCTTAACATAAACCAAGTGAAAGGGAGATCAGCAGAAGGAAGTGCCATTTAAGTTGTGATCTGAGGGATGAGATGATATGTGCAAAGGCAAAATGCAGAATCAAACCATTATTATTTTGGCAAATTGGCTCCATTTTAGAAGCCAAAATGACAACTGAATTCACAGGTCTACTGCTTGGCTAGAGTTATTCACATCAGCAGTTGAAAGTGATTAAATCTTGATTTTGTAAGAGGAATCATCATTTTTACTGGTGAAAAAGGCCTTTTCTCAACTACACAGGTGCATGGGACAGTTTAGATGCTATTCTTATGTTCTATACAGTGGAAAAGTTATGTTATTAATTAAAGTTTTATAATAGTCTATGAGATATGTGAAATTATTTTTAACTAGGCAATTCTGATTAAAAATTAATTTTATTGAAATCTAATACCTCATTTTAAAATATTATTTAAAAATTGCATTAAATATATTAATGTATTTAAATGCTCTGCTTAGTCATTCAGTGGTGTCCAACTCTTTGTGACCCCATGAACTGTAGCCTGTTTGAAATATAATTAAATATATTTTAAATGAAAAAACCCACTGTTGTTATCCTAGATTGGAGCAGACAGCCTTACTGAGTATTTTAATTCAAGCAGCAACTTCACTGCAAAGCTGACAATTAGCCCCCTTGTCTTCTCCCTTTCTGTGCATGCTCAGTTGCTAAGTCATGTCTGACTCTTTGTGACCCCATAGACTGTAGCCCACCAGGCTCCTCTGTCCATAGGATTTCCCAGGCCAGAATACTGGAGTGGGTTGCCATTTCCTTTCCAGGGGACCTTCCTGAACCAGAGGTCAAACACAAGTCCTGCACTGGCAGGCGGATGCTATACCACTGAACCACCTCGGAAGCCCTTCCCTTTTCATACCTTATCAAAAATCAGAAATGATAATGGAGGCTTTCTGAAATATAGAAATGTTCCAAGTATTACCACAGTAGTGGACAGAAGTGAAGATCTATCATATCAATAGTGGTTTAAATTGATAACAAATAAGCAAAGAGAAAAGAAAAGCGCTGTAAGGACCATAGTCCCTGACAGCTCTATCTGTTGCGGGTAAGTGGAGCAGAGGGCCAGGGCCACATTAAGAGGGAAAAACCCTTAAATTAAGCCTCCCTGAGAGACTTCGGTAAGAATATGATTAGCTCAGCATTGCTTTCATCCTCCATTTCCCCCTCTCATTTCCTATAGACTTTAGTTTTAATAATTATTAAAGAATGATGCTTGAATCCCATCTGAATGGCTTTTGAGATTTAACTCACTAAATCTATTCATAGCACTGAGCTTGTAAGGGGGGTCTGAACAGATCTGCACAACTAATCACGGAATATTACACTGATACTTGATCTCCCACATCAATACCAATTATGACTGTGTAGAGAGTGCTGCATTTTATTTTAACAGGATAGAAATTTTTAATCCAGTCAGGTAGTTCTGGATGAATGTGTTTGTAGGTCTATCATTAAAATTTGGTGGCTCATGCTGCTCAAGACAGACACATTTTGAATGTTTAAAATTTTCACAGATGTTATTTATCCATTAGAATGGAAAATCTCCTGCTCTCTACTATATAGATTCTGCCTCATTAACATAAATAAAAAATAAAGCATAACAACAACAATCTTGCTTAATGTGTACAAACAGAAATATTGTCATAGGCATCTGGCAATCAGTTGGAGAAAGTGAAAACTGCTAAATGAATGAAACTGGCAGAAGATAACATTTTTTTTCTGAGGAAAAGGCCTGCTGTTAGAGATTTTGCCTCTGTGTCCATTGCTTTTTATTTTGAGTGTGGTTGTGATCAGCATGGACATTCAAGTAAAAGACGTCTTCACTAATTATTTGCGCTAATAACATTTATAAAACATAATCCTTCTCTCAATTGACAAAGCTGGATTTCCCCTAAAGCCATTTTGTAAAACAAAATCATAAAAGAAGGCCAACTTTTTAACATCAGGACCTATGTATCACAGCACTCCCAGGCATGAGCTTGAGATCATGGTCATAAAAGAAATCCAGCTAAGAGGTATAAATTCATTGCTATACTCAAGAAAATGTCATCATATCATGACAGAAATTTGATTATTAATACAGAAATTCCTTTTTCTGTCCATTAAGAAATACTTCATGAATTTCTAAATATTTTTTGGTTTTGACTTACTAAAACTTGCAAAACACAAATGAGAAGATTTGCAACTGATATAAGCATCTTCCACTACCTTTCTCTAGACAATTTTGCCAACTTGCTCCATGTTAACTCTTTTTATTTCTGTCTTTTCAGTTAGGCAGATAACTTTCATGAGGGCAGGGACAATACTTTTTTTTATTACTTAATATAGAATTCATAATGATGACAGAGAGCAGTTATTATATTTTTGTTGAAGGAGTGAATAAAAAAAAAAGTATATTTACTTTCTTTCCCTGCAGTTATACTAAATTGTATCTTTGGATTGGCAAGATTGAAATATTAAGACCAGGACACAAGGACGCATTATTCTCAATGGTGAAAAACTGAAAGCACCCCCCAAAGATCAGGAACAAGAGAAGGGTGTCCACTCTCACCACTCTTATTCAACATAGATTTGGAAGTCCTAGCAATAGCAATCAGAGAAGAAAAAGAAATAAAAATCATCCAGATTGGAAAAGAAGAATTAACACTCTCACACTATTTGCAGATGACATGATACTATACATAGAAAACCCTAAAGATCCTATTAGAAAATTACTAGAGCTATACAGTGAATTTAGTAAAGTTGCAGAATAAAAAGTCAATACAGAGAAATCACTTGCATTTCCTATATACTAACAATGAAAAATCAGAAAGAGATATTAAGGAATTAATCCCATTCACCATTGCAACAAAAAGAGTGAAATATCTAGGAATAAACCTACCTAAGGAGAAAAAAGACCTGTATATAGAAAATTATAAGGCACTGATGAAAGAAATCAAAGATGACAAAAACATGGAAAGATATTCCATGTCCCTGGGTAGGAAGAATCAATATTGTGAAAATGACTACACTACCAAATGCAATCTACAGATTCAATGTGATCCCTATCAAATTACCAACGGCATTCACAGAACTAGAACAAAATTTTTCACAATTCATATGGAAACACAAAAAATCCCAAATAGCCAAAGGAGTCTTGAGAAAAAAAAATGGAGCTGGAGGCATCAAACTTCCTGACTTCAGACTATACTACAAAGCTACAGTTATCAAGACAGTATGGTACTAGCACAAAACCAGAAATATAGACCAATGGAACAAGATAGAAGGCCTAGAAATAAACCCACGCACCTATGAGCATCTTGTTTTTGACAAAGGAGGCAAGAGTATACAATGGGGCAAAGATAGCCTCTTCAATAAGTGGTGCTGGGAAAAATGGACAGGTACATGTAAAAGAAGGAAAGTAGAATGCTTTGTAACACCATACACAAAGATAAACTCAAAATGGATTAAAGACCTAACTGTAAGACCAGAAACTATCAAACTCTTACAGGAAAACATAGGCAGAGCACTTGGTGTCACAAATCACAGCAAGATCCTCTATGACCCACCTTCTAGAGTAATGGAAATAAAAACAAAAATAAACAAGCTATTTAAACTTAAAAGCTTTTGCACAGCAAAGGAAACTATAAACAAGGTGAAATGACAACCCTCAGAATGAGAGAAAATAATAGCAAATGAATCAACTGACAAAGGATTAATTTACAAAATATACAAGCAGCTCATACAACTCAATATGGGAAAAACAAACAAGCCAGTCAAAAAGTAGGAAAAAGGCTTGAATAGACATTTCTCCAAAGACATACAGATGGCTAACAAACACATGAAAAGATGGTCAATATCAGTCATTATTAGAGAAATGCAAATCAAAACTGCAATGAGATATCACCTCACACTGGTCAGAATGGCCATCATCAAAAATTCTAAAAACAATAAACACTGGAGAAGATGTGGAGAAAAGGGAACCCTCTTGTACTGTTGTTGGGAATGTAAAGTGAAAGTGATACAGCCACTATGGAAGACAGTATGGAGATTCCTTAAAAAACTAGGAATAAAACCACCATATGACCCAGCAACCCCACTCCTAGGCACATACCCTGAGGAAACCAAAACTGAAAAAGACACATGTATCCCAAGGTTCACTGCAGCACTATTTACAATAGCTAGAACATGGAAGCAACCTAGATGTCCATCAACAGATGAATGAATGAAGAAGTTGTGGTCTGTTAAACACAAGGGAATATTACTCAGCCATAAAAAGGAACACATCTGAGTCAGTTCTAATGAGGCAGATGAACCTAGATCCTATTATACACTATGTCAGAAAGAAAAAGATAAATATCGTATACTAACGCATATATATGGAATCTAGAAAAATGGTACTTATGAATTTATTTGCAAGACAACAGTGGAGAAACAGACATAGAGAACGGACTTATGGACATGGGAAAGGGGAGGAGAGGGCGAGATGTATGGAGAGAGTAACATGGAAACTTACATTACCATATGTAAAATAGATAGCCAACGGGAATTTGCTGTGTGGCTCAGGAAACTCCAACAGGGGCTCTGAATCAGCCTAGAGGGGTGGGATGGGGAGGGTGATGGGAGGGAGGTTCAATAGGGAGGGGACATATGTATCTCTATGGCTGGTTTATGTTGATGCTTGATAGAAAAACAACAAAATTCTGTAAGGCAATTATCCATCAATTAAAAATAAAAAATAAAAAAGCCATAGTCAGGAAGAAAATATCCAAAAAAGATACATCTGATAAAACGACTGCTATTCAAAATATACAAAGAACTTCTACTCAACAATAACAAACTAACAACCCAATGAAGAAATGGCCAAAAGTTCTGAACAGATACCTCAACAGAGGAGATATGCTAATATATAAGAAATATATATATATATATATATATATATATATATTTCTTAATATACATAGGAAAAAAAGGTTTCACATCATTAAGTCATTCAGTGTTAGTTGCTCAGTCATGTCTGACTCTTTACAGTCTCATGGACTGTAGCTTGCCTAGCCCCTCTGTCCATGAGATTTTCTTGGCACGAATACTGGAGTAGGTTGCCATTCCCTTCTCTGGGGGAACTTTCCAATCCAGGGATCAAACCCAGGTCTCCTGCATCGCAAGCGGAATCTTTACTGCCTGAGCTGCCAGTGAAGCCTTCAGTTCAGTTCAGTTCAGTCGCTCAGTCATGTCCAAGTCTTTGCAACCCCATGAATCGCAGCATGCAAGGCCTCCCTGCCCATCAGCAACTCCCCATCACCAACTCCTGGAGTTCACGCAAACTCATGTCCATCGAGTCGGTGATGCCATCCAGCCATCTCATCCTCTGTTGTCCCCTTCTCCTCCTTCCTTCAATTTCTCCCAGCATCAGGGTCTTTTCAAGTGAGTCAGCTTCTCATGAGGTGGCCAAAGTATTGGAGTTTCAGCTTTAGCATCAGTCCTTCCAATGAACACTCAGGGCTGATCTCCTTTAGGATGGACTGGTTGGATCTCCTTGCAGTCCCAGGGACTCTCAAGAGTCTTCTCCAACACCACAGCTCAAAAGCATGAATTCTTCGGCGCTCAGCTTTCTTCACAGTCCGACTCTCACATCCATACATGACCGCTGGAAAAAACATAGCCTTGACTAGATGGACCTTTTTTGGCAAAGTAATGTCTCTGCTTTTGAATATGCTATCCAGGTTGGTCATAACTTTCCTTCCAAGGAGTAAGCATCTTTTAATTTCATGGCTGCAATCATCATCTGCAGAATTTGCACCATCTGCAAATTAAAACAATGAGATACTGCTGTGTATCCATTAGACTAGTGAAAAATCAGAACAATGACAACACTAACAAAAGCTAGCAAAGATATAGGGCAGCATGAACATTTCTCCACTGCTGGCAGGCATGCAAAACAGTCACTTTGGAAGACAGTTTGCCAGTTTCTAATAAAAGTAAATACACTCTTACCATGTGATTCAGCAATTGAGCTTCTTGGTATTTATCCCAAAGAGATGAAAATTTGTGTCCATACAAAGACCGATACATAAAATTTGTAGCAGTTTTATTCATAATTGTGAAAACTTGGATGCAACTAAGATGAACTTTAACAGGTGAATTCATAAACAAACTGTTACATCAGACTGTAATGTCTTATTCATTACAAAAAAGAAATGTGCTATCAAGCCATGAAAAAATATGAAAATACATTGAATGCATTGCACTGAGCCAAAGAAGCCAATATGAAAAGGTAAGGTACAGTATGATCCCACCTGCATGACATTCTGGAAAAGGTAAAACTATAGAGACAATAAGAAGAGCACTGGTTGCCAGTGATTAGGGAGCAGAGAAGGATGGACAGGGAGAGCACAGAGGATCTTTAGGGCAGGGAAAAAGTACTCTGTATGGTACTGTAATGATGGATATATGTCGTTATATAATACATTCGTCTAATCCCACACAATGTATTACACCAAGAGTGAACCCTGATGTTAACTCTGGGCTTTGGGTAAGGTAAGCTAATGCAAAACTCGGGTTGGGTATATTAGCAAGAGGAAGCAATGCATGCATGGGGTCAGAGAGTATATGGACTTTCTGCTCACTTTTTCAGTGAATCTAAAACTGCTCTAAAAAATAAAGTCCACTAACTATTAAAAAAAAACTAAAATCATTTTTTCGAGTGGAAAAAATAAATCTGAACACCATCCCAAGTCAGAAAAATTAAGACTTTTTTCAGTTTCTCACCCATTTTTATTTTTCCTGGTGGCTAAATCTTCAGTTTCAGTTGGCAAAGACAGTGAACTTGGGCAAGTATTTTCCCTGTACTGTAAAATGTTATGTCAAGGCATTTTAAATTCTTTCTTTGCTTTAGAAATGAAGTAAGGCAGACTTTTCCTACTTGTACCTAATCTTAAGCAGTAAGCACATTATTCAGGGTACTGTTTGCAAGCAGCAGAGAGCAGTTCTTGCTAGTTTAAGTGGAAAATTAACTTCTTAAAAGGACATTATGAGAATTTATTATTATATAATTTAGTATTACAGAATTTCTGAGAGTTCTGGAAAACGACATTGAAGCTACATAACCAGAAGCAGTCCTTAGGTCGCATTGCTGATTTGGTCCTATGCGAACCCCAAGGCAATTGTCTCTGGTCAGGGACCTAGGGTTTGCATCCCCAACGCTAGCGACTTTGGACACAGGGAATGCGCATGCTTAGAAAATGAAGCGGGCCACTTGAAATAAATAAGACTTGGATCAGAAGAATTCAAATTTGCCAAGTAATTCAGTGTGGGAAATAAGAGAACTGGAAAAGTCTGATTTCTCCTGTATTTCAAACTGGGCGATGAGAATAAGCAAGGAAATGATGAAGAGGTTTTAGGGTGTGGAAAATACGTTGAGTTTTAAATACTGCTGATACTGCCTTTCAAACTGAAATCTAAAATCCATCTATTACAGCCCTCCTTGATGAGAACAACAGAGCGGTTTGCTGGTGACGAACATGATAGTGCTGGATGCTCGGTCGTGTCTTTAATATCAGTGCTCTGTGACTAGGGAGGATGCACAGTTTGGGAACATGGCATTCTGACTTTTGGAAACACTGGGGAGAGCAGTCTTTGGGAGGAATGTGGTAATGCACAGCCTTGGAGCCCTGGTCTCCATGCTGTCGGTGTCAAGAGGATGAAGGAAAGCATAAGGAAAAAGCTGAAGGCTTTCATCACTGCTGCTGCTGCTGCTAAGTCGCTTCAGTTGTGTCCGACTCTGTGCGACCCCAGAGACGGCAGCCCGCCAGGCTCCGCCGTCCTTGGGATTCTCCAGGCATGAACACTGGAGTCGGTTGCCATTTCCTTCTCCAATGCATGAAAGTGAAAAGCAAAAGTGAAGTTGCTCAGTCGTGTCCGACTCTTGGGGCCCCATGGACTGCAGCCCACCAGGCTCCTCAGTCCATGGGATTTTGCAGGCAAGAGTACTGGAGTGGGGTGCCATCGCCTTCATCACTGATCTAGTTATATTCAGCTTTCATTTTTAATAGTAATGGGCTCACTTCAGCTTTTCAAGAGTTTCAAAGTTATTTCCTAATAGTAAACTAAGGAGTATAGAGAATTTGCTCAGCTTGTTTTTCATGCAGCAATAACCTCTTTCATTGTTGAAGGAGAGTAAATTTGCGTTGCTCCAGCCACAGCTAGATTTTTTTTTTATATTGGATTATCAAGAAAAGAAATGGAATAATCTTGTCTCAAGGTCATTTACAATAGGATAAGATACCATCAATTTAGTTAGTTTAGCTTGCCAGTCTCATTATAAGTTGAAAGAGACAAGCTGACCTCTCAAACTAATGCTCAGGAAAAATTCACAAACTTTTATGAGATAGTTGTCCCCCTAACTCATTATCTAGGACTGAACTACTCGTCTTTTTTTGGTGTTGTTGTTACTTATTAGAATACAATGGGAAACAAGCCCCTAAATATTATTTTTTTTCCTTTTTGTAGAATTAGAATTGGTAAATGACACAGAGAAATAAAAACCAAAACCTCAGTAAGTTCACAAACGTGATGGGGTGGAGACTTGATAGATATTTGCATAATTCTTCATCTAGATTCATCTTTGAGTCGCATAGATTGAATTCAGACATGCAATTCGTTACTTTGTATCTCCTTGAGACAGATAAAAATAATTATTTATGATGTCATCCTGTCTTAATTTAAACTTTAGTGAGGTGTTTTGCCATTAACATGGATTTGGTAGTATGTGGCATGAATACTTGGCAAGTTTTTTTAGCATTATCTAGAATTTGTTAATTGATGGGAAATTGTCTTTTTTGACATAATATTAATTTGCATGTTTATTGGAGGCATTAATCACTAACCATGAAAAATGAAATAACAAAGAAAATGCGATGTGTTCCACATATGCATGCAGATGACCTGTATTTCACATATACATGTATGTGGATATATAGAGACCCTGTATGTATCTGTGTTTAAAAATTGGAGTCAATTTCTGTAACATGTGCCTTATTGAAAGAAAGCTAGCAAAAACCATATTGAAATATCTTGTTTTTAGACCCCAGAGAACTATAAGAATTATATACTGAAGTCCCGACCTCTACTTTTTATGTCTTATTGTTGTTGTTTTGTTGCTAAATCATATCTGACTCTGTGACCCCGTGGACTGTAGCCCACCAGGCTCCTCCATCCATGGGATTTCCCAGGCAAGAACTGGTTGCCATTTCCTTCTCCAGGGAATCTTCCTAACCCAGGAATCAAATCTACATCTCCTGCATGGGCAGGTGTGCTCTCTACCGCTGAGCCACCTGGCAAGCCCTTTACAGATGAAATCAACAGAAACTAAAAGACTTGCCCAGAATTATAAGGCTGATGGTTAAAAAGGCTCAGGGTCACTTTCTGGTTCATGGGTCAGTCTCTCACCAGAAAGGCCAATACTTCTGTTTTTATTTTTCAAGAAGAAGAAGGGACATCATTGCAGTAAGAAATCTACTTGGAAGCTTTTTAGTTAGCAGACACTATGCTTGTGGTGATCTATATTAACCCAGGGCCCATTACTATTAGTCTTTATTCACATAGAAGTGGGATACAAACTTTTTCTAGGTCCTTGTTAAATAAGCATATTAAACATTTTAGTTTTTTTCTTCTGTAAATGTTCACTTCATTTGGTAAATGTCTTCTGTTGGATGAGCTCAGGAGTCTCGGTCTGTGCAGGAATCCAGTTTCTTACCCACACTTTTAGAGGTCCATTGTGCTCTCTCTATGATATGTGCTTGACTGAAGTTTTGTGATGTGACTCTGCAGAGACTGATAACAGTTAATTTTTCTAGGTGGTCATGTTTCTCCTTTCTCTACTGTAACCAAATATCAAATATCTCAGTGAACTCTCGAGAAGAATAAAAGAATACAACATAGAAGGGTGTAACTATTGAAGAATACAACATTTAAATACACACACACACACACACACATATATATAATTCTTCAATCCTAACTGCATAAGATTATTTCTGAAACTGCTGTAGAATTATTTGCTATTAAACACTTAAAAAGTTTTCAGTGTATCCTTGTTCAAACAAATATATCCTTATGTTCCTGAGATAGTTGTTAAAGTAATTTGCTTCTTCTAGCTAGTGACCTTTACAGAAAGAAGCAAGTCTGGACAGGAGTATGAAGTGATTAAAAGAAGTTGCTCAAAACACGGATTTGTTTTCATTTAATAGCCTGACATTTCTTTAAAATTGAAATGAATGTATTGTTTATATTAAAACTTAGAAACATTTTTACTGTAAAAGTCATTTATCAAAGGAATGGTCCATTGAGATAAATTCAAATTTCACAGAGAGGTGATGCTACAACTGAAGAAAGGAAAAAAAAAAAAAAGTGTGGGGGGGGATCAAATAGCAATTTGGGTAGATTTCTATTTAGAAAATTATAATGATTAACCTAGTCTAACTCATAACTGCCATGGATTAGAACCTAAAATACTTGGTGCTGACAAACTAAAGTAAAAAGTAAAAAAAAAAGTGAAATTAACTTTTAAATTAAGTTTAAAAAATTCAAAGCATTAGGATAAAGCTTATTTTCAACTTCTGTATTAACTTCTAATGTGAAACTTCATATTTTTGCTCTATGTTGTTTGAATGTAAGCTAATTATATAATTTTAAATGTTTATTGATTGCAATATGAAAATTGCAAAATATTTATAGGGTCAAGAGAAAGTCCATAACATTATTTTTTAAACTGGTACAAATAATTATTTTTATATATTGAGAATTATAATAGTATACAATGTTACTGAAGCATATATGAAAACATCTGCTGTTCTTTTCTTCAAGAAATAGTTAAAAGGGTGACAAAATATGATTTGATCTCTTTCCTCATTCCCTATTATTCCCTAGTCTCCTTAACATTTTGATCTAGAAAGTCTCAGATTCTTTCTATTTACATGTTTATTGAGGACAACATAGAAAATAATAATCTATAAAGCTATTTATAAAATCATCTTTACGTGTATTGAAAGACTCTAATCTAAAT
This sequence comes from Capricornis sumatraensis, assembly GCF_032405125.1. Lineage (NCBI taxonomy): Eukaryota > Metazoa > Chordata > Mammalia > Artiodactyla > Bovidae > Capricornis > Capricornis sumatraensis. The sequence continues at coordinate 104,822,371 of NC_091077.1, read as the reverse complement.
CTATTTTTATCAAGGAGCTGCACAGAGATTAATATTCTAGGCTCTGGTGCCAGATGGCTAGCATATACATTCTCCCCTTTCCACGTACAATCTGGGAGACCTTAAGCCAACTAACTAGACTCTCTATGCCTGCTTTCTCAACTGAAAAATGCTGCAAAGTGCGAATAAGCCTAGACGCTATCTCCTTGGTTTTATTTTTTAACATTAAACCTGGCATTATTGTGCATTGTGCAGTACAGACATATAGTAGACTCCCAAAAATAGCTTATAAGTTGAGTTCCAGGTCTATTTTTAAGAGGGAGTCCCCTTTGAAAATGGGCAGTCTTTATTTTATTCATCTGCATTTTAATAATAGCATAATCACCATTTGGAAGGGAAAAAACTGAATGAAAGAATTTGTGTTTAACAGACATCTTATATCTGAGGAATTCCTAGGACATGTATAAAGACCAGAAATTAATTCTAACCTGAAACAATTGACTTATTTATTAGAGGATATATCTCCTCTTAAGTGAATGAGACCTTTTGATCTCTATGAGCTGCTGTATGTGGAACTTAAGACATGAAAATCTATTAAAAATTCAACTATTAACCTCAATTTGTGTCTGAATCTTAGGGAAACTGTGTTCTCATTCCAAGCTTTCTGAAACTATGTTTCATAGAATAAAGACACAATTCTCATTCTTCATTTTGAAGGGAAATTAAACTTAGAGGCTCTTGGCTGTGCATTTGTGTGCCCACTATATAATGAGAGAGGAGGAAAGAAGAAATTCCTTCTTTGCTGTGTACAGGTCCTTCAGCCACGTTTGAACTATTCCTTTTCATTCAAGGAAGAAAACAGCAAGTTCACAGGGATTAAAAGGTAGTACAGTTCCAGTTACATACACTGAATTTTTAGGTAAAGAAATACTGTCTATGGCTAATTTTAAAGTTAAATTTAGGTGTAAAAGTGGGTGAAGAATATCTCAGAGGGTAAAAATGAAGATGGTACACTTCTGTCTTCAGTGCCTGAGGAATACCCATTTAACAGAAGGGTTATTTCAAGATCTTGAAAGAATTTTCTTTCTTCCTTCTTTCCTCTTCCTTTCTTTCTCCCTTTCTTCCCTTCCTCCATTTCTTTATGTATCTAATATTGCACTGATTTTCTTGTAAGCTGGAATCAAGATTGCCAGGAGAAATATCAATAAATATTTTTGGTATAAATAAATTGATATTTATTTAATCAATAAATATCAATACGCAGATGACACCATTATGGCAGAAAATGAAAAGGAACTAAAAAGCCTCTTGATGAAAGTGAAAGTGGAGAGTGAAAAGTTGGCTTAAAGCTCGACATTCAGAAAACTAAGATCATGGCATCTGGTCCCATCACTTCATGGCAAATACATGGGGAAACAGTGGAAACAGTATAAGACTTTATTTTTTTGGGCTCCAAGATCACAGCAGATGGTGATTGCAACCATGAAATTAAAAGATGCTTACTCCTTGGATGGAAAGTTATGACCAACCTAGATACATATTCAAAAGCAGAGACATTATTTTGCCAACAAAGGTCCGTCTAGTCAAGGCTATGGTTTTTCCAGTGGTCATGTATGGATGTGAGAGTTGGATTGTGAAGAAAGCTGAGTGCCAAAGAATTGATGCTTTTGAACTGTGGTGTTGGAGAAGACTCTTGAGAGTCCCTTGGACTGCAAGGAGATCCAACCAGTCCATTCTAAAGGAGATCAGTCCTGGGTGTTCTTTGGGAGGACTGATGCTAAGCTGAAACTTCAATACTTTGGCCACCTCATGCGAAGAGTTGACTCATTGGAAAAGACTCTGATGCTGAGAGGGATTGAGGGCAGGAGGAGAAGGGGACGACAGAGGATGAGATGGCTGGATGGCATCACAAACTCAATGAACATGGGTTTGGGTGGACTCTGGGAGTTGGTGATGGACAGGGAGGCCTGGCGTGCTGAAATTCATGGGGTCGCAGAGTCAGACATGACTGAGCGACTCGACTGAACTGAACTGAACTGAACTGAATCGTCTCTGTGCTGTGCATTAGAGCTCCATGACTCATGCATCTTCTAGTTTCAAGGTTGTACCCTTTGACCAACATCTTCCCATTCCCCACTCCTTGATTACAGGTAAACACAATTCCACTCTGTTTCTATTAGCTTGGCTTTTTCAGATTCCATGTACATGTGAACTCATACAGTATCTGTCTTTGTGTTGTTGTCTAGTAGCTAAATTGTCTGACTCTTTTGCAACCGCATGAACTACAGCCTGTCAAGTTCCTCTGTCCATGGGATTTCCCAGGTAAGAGTATTGGAGTGAGTTGCCATTTCCTTCTTTAGGGGATCTTTCTGGCTCAGGGATCCACACTATGTCCCCTGCATTGGCAGGTAGATTCTATACCACTGAGCCATCAGGGAAGCCCATTTGTCTTTGCATGACTTCTCTAACTTAGAATAGCACCCTCCAAGTCAATCCTTGTTCTCACAAAAGGAAGGGTTTTTTCTCACAGCTAAGTAATTAATCCATTTAATATATTATGCATATAACATCTTCTTTATCCACTTATCTATTGATGAGCACTTGGGTTGTTTCTACATCTTGGCTCTTGTGAATAATGATGAAATAAACACAGAGGTGTGATCTCTTTTTTGATATTCTGTTTTCCTGTCCTTTGGATATACACTCAGATGTGGGAAGCTGGATAATATGTTAGTTCTATTTTTAATTTTTTGAGCAACCTTCATGCTGTTTTCCATAGTGGGATGAGCCAACTTACATTCCCACCAACAGTGCATAAATGTTCCCTTTCCTCCACATTCTCACCAATACTTCTCTTGTCTTCTTGTTGATGGGCATCCTAATATGTTTGAGACACTATTTCACTGTGGTTTTGATTTGCAGTTCCTTGATGATTAGTGCTGTCAAGCATACTTTTATATACTATTGGCCATTTGTATGGTTTTTTTTTTGGAAAAAAAGTCTACTCAGGTACACTGTCCACTTTTCTTTCTTTTTTTATATGTTTATTTATTTTAATTGGAGGTTAATTACTTTACAATATTGTATTGGTTTTGCCATACATCAACATGAATCTGCCACAGGTATTTAAAAAAAATACTTTTTCTTTGTTGTTGTTTTTTAATTTTTATTTTTACTTTATTTTACTTTACAATAATTGGATTGTTTGGTTTTTGTTTGTTTGTTATTGAGTTGTGTGAATTCTTTACATATTTTGTATATTAATCTATAAGATATACATTGTTGGCAAATATTTTATTGCATTATTTAGTTTAACTTTTCATCTTTTGGGTTTTTTCCACTGTGCAGAGCTTTTTATTTTGATATAGTCCTTCTCGCTTATTTTTGCTTTTGTTATTTGTGCTTTTGGTTTCATATCCAAAAAAAGAAAAAGAAAGAAAGAAATTGTTGCTAAGACCAGTACTGAGGAGATTTTTCCCTGTTTCCTTCTAGGGACTTTATAGTTCATTTTTAAATTATGTTTATGCTTGAATTAAGTCTTTAACTCATTTTGAGTTAACCTTTTGAGTTGTGTAAGAAAGTGGTTTGATTTAATTTCTCTGCATGTGATTATTTATTCTTCCCCACATCATTTTTCGTAAAAACTATGCTTTGCCACTCATTATTCTTTGCTCCTTTGTCAAATGATAGTTGACTGTATACGCAGCGCTTTATTTCTTTGCTCTCTTCAGTTCCATTGGCCAATGTGTCTACGTAATACCAGTTCCATACTAGCAAAGAATCAGCTTGCAGTGCAGGGGACCACCTGTAATGCAGGAGATGAGGGTTCAATCCCAGGGTCAGAAAGATCCCTGGAGAAGGGACTGACAACCCACTCCAGTATTCTGGCCTGGGAAATCCATGGACAGAGGAGCCTGGCTGACTACAGTCCATGGGGTCAAAAAGAGCCAGACATGAATTAGCGATTAAACTACCACCACCACCATACTATTTTAATCACTAGTTTTATGGTGGGAGTTGAAATCAGGAAGTGTGATGCCTCCGCGTTTATTCTTTCTCAAGATTGCTTTGGTTATCTAGGATCTTTTGTGGTTCCAAACACATTTTAGTAATTTTTTCCCCTATTTCTTTGAAAAAATATTATTGAAATTTTGATAAGGATTGCATTGAATTTACCCATGGCTTTAGTTTATGTGAGAATTTTAACAATAATACATTTTTAAATCAATAAGATAATTACATCTGTAAATTACTTGCAGGTAGATACCACTGAAACTATCAGAGATATTTTTATTCATTAATCTCTCTAATCTGGAGGACATTCCTGGAAAAACTGTACACAATGGGTGTGGAATCAAGCATAAGAGAAATGAGACTATGCTATTCTTTTTAGTTCTGGTTAAATGAAAATACTAATGTTTTAAGCCATATTTTTCCCTTACAACTTAGCTGCTTTGTTATATTAAAGTATTGATATATGAAGTAAAAATGTTTACAATGAAATATTGAGGAAATATATCTACTTGAAATATAATTGTACTGATTATCCATAGATTTCATGTGACTTGACACCTTCAGAAATTCATTAATGAGTGATGAGTGTTGATGACTATTCTTTATATTCTATAAAGGAATCCAAAATTTAAGTTCCCACACAGTTTAAAAAATGACTACACAAACACAAAGAAAGAGCTTTAGCTAGGCAAATCTAAGATTCTTTTCATGGAAAGAGAGACTTTGTCTATAGGAGATTAACATTTGAGCATATTTGCCAGTGAAATAAAACATATCCTGATTTTATCTTCTATTCCAAATGAAACAATAAAATCTTAATTTTTATGATTATTTGATATTTCACATTAATTTTTCACTTATCACTTTTAAATAAATTAATTGATTTTTGATCAAATTTTATATGTGAAGGAACATATCTACATATATTCATAATTGTTCAATTTCCAACGGGAAACAGCACTGTCTGAATTTGAAATGGACTTCCAGTAGAAGATGCCAGGATTGAAGGACATGCACTCGTCTCCTCTTGCAAGAGCACCAAAATTACAACTAGCAGTTGAACAACAATTGACAGGAGGATGCTGGAACCCACAAAAAGAATATACCCCATGTCCAAAGACAAAGAAGAAGCCTCAGAGATGGTAGGAGGGGCACAATCACAATAAAGTCAAATCTCATACCTGACAGGTGGGTGACACACCGACTGGAGAACCATAACACCAAAGAAGTTCCTGCATTACTGTTAAGTTTTTGAACTCCAAGTTAGGCTTCCCAGCCTGGGGATCTGACAAAGGGATTGGAAATCCCCAGGGAATCAGGCCTTGAGGGACAGTGGGATTTGATTATAGGACATGCAGAGGACTGGAGGAAACAGAGACAAAGAAAATTTTGCATTCACCAAGGGCCGAAGGGAGCTACTCCATGTTCAAGGAAAGGAGGGGTGGTGGTGAGAAGATACCCCTCGTCCAAGGTAAAGAGCAGCAGCTGCGCTTTGCTGGAGCAGCCATGAAGAGATACCCCAAGTACAAGGTAAGAGAAACCCAAGTAAGACAGTAGGTGCTGCAAGAGGGCATCAGAGGGCAGACACACGGAAACCATACTCACAGAAATCTAGTCAATCTAATCACACTAGGACCACAGCCTTGTCTAACTCAGTGAAACTAAGCCATGCCCACAGGGCAACCCAAAATGGGTGGGTCATGGTGAAGAGGTCTGACAGAATGTGGTCCACTGGAGAAGGGAATGGCAAACCACTTCAGTATTCTTGCCTTGAGAACCCCATGAACAGTATGAAAAGGCAAAATGATAGGATACTGAAAGAGGAACTCCCCAGGTCAGTAGGTGCCCAATATGCTACTGGAGATCAGTGGAGAAAAACTCCAGAAAGAATGAAGGGATGGAAACAAAGCAAAAACAACACCCAGTTTTGGATGTGACTGATGATAGAAGCAAGGTCCGATGCTGTAAAGAGCAATATTGCATAGGAACCTAGAATGTTAGGTCCATGAATCAAGGCAAATTGGAAGTGGTCAAACAGGAGATGGCAAGAGTGAACGTCAACTTTCTAGGAATCAGTGAACTAAAATGGACTGGAATGGGTGAATTTAACTTAGATGACCATTATAGCTACTACTGCAGGCAGGAATCCCATAGAAGAAATGGAGTAGCCATCATGGTCAATAAAAGAGTCTGAAATGCAGTACTTGGATGCAGTCTCAGAAACGACGGAATGATCTCTGTTCATTTCCAAGGCAAACGATTCAATATCACAGTAATCCAAGTCTATGCCCCAACCAGTAATGCTGAAGAAGCTGAAGTGGAATGGTTCTATGAAGACCTGCAAGACCTTTTAGAACTAACACCCCAAAAAGATGTCCTTTTCATTCAAGGGGACTGGAATGAAAAAGTAGGAAGTCAAGAAACACCTGGAGTAACAGGCAAATTTGGCCTTGGAGTACAGAATGAAGCAGGGCAAAGACTAATAGAATTTTGCCAAGAGAACCCACTGGTCATAGCAAACACCCTCTTCCAATAACACAAGAGAAGACTCTACACATGGACATTACCAGATGGTCAACACCGAAATCAGATTGATTATATTCCTTACAACCAAAGATGGAGAAGCTCTATACAGTCAGCAAAAACAAGGCTGGGAGATGACTGTAGCTCAGATCATGAACTCTTTATTGTCAAATTCAGACTTAAATTGAAGAAAGTAGGGAAAACCACTAGACCATTCAGGTATGACCTAAATCAAATCCTTTATGATTATACAGTGGAAGTGAGAAATAGATTTAAGGGACTAGATGTGATACACAGAGTGTCTGATGAACTATGGACTGAGGTTCCTGACATTGTATAGGAGACAGGGTTCAAGACCATCTCCATGGAAAAGAAATGCAAAAAAGCAAAATGGCTGTCTGAGGAGGCCTTACAAATAGTTGTGCAAGGAAGAGAAGCGAAAAGCAAAGGAGAAAAGGAAAGATACAAGCATCTGAATGCAGAGTTCCAAAGAATAGCAAGGAGAGATAAGAAAGCCTTCTTCAGCGATCAATGCAAAGAAATAGAGGAAAAAAACAGAATGGGAAAGACTATGATCTCTTCAAGAAAATTAGAGGTACCAAGGGAACATTTCATGCAAAGATGGGCTCGATAAAGGACAGAAATGGTCTGGACCTAACAGAGGCAGAAGATATTAAGAAGAGGTGGCAAGAATACACAGAAGAACTGTACAAAAAAGATCTTCAAGACCAAGATAATCACGATGGTGTGATCATTCATCTAGAGCCAGACATCCCGGAATGTGAAGTCAAGTGGGCCTTAGAAAGCATCACTATGAACAAAGCTAGTGGAGGTGATGGAATTCCAGTGGAGCTATTTCAAATCCTGAAAGATGATGCTCTGGAAGTGCTGCACTCAATATGCCAGCAAGTTTGGAAAACTCAGCACTGGCCACAGGCCTGGAAAAGGTCAGTTTTCATTCCAATCCCAAAGAAAGGCAATGCCAAAGAATGCTCAAACTACTGCACAATAGCACTCATCTCACATGCTAGTAAAGTAATGCTCAAAATTCTCCAAGCTAGGCTTCAGCAATTCATGAACTGTGAACTTCCAGATGTTCAAGCTGGTTTTAGAAAAGGCAGAGGAACCAGAGATCAAATTGCCAACATCCGCTGGATCATGGAAAAAGCAAGAGAGTTCCAGGAAAACCTCTATTTCTGCTTTATTGACTATGCCAAAGCCTTTGACTGTGTGGATCACAATAAACTGTGGAAAATTCTGAGAGATGGGAATACCGAGACCACCTGACCTGCCTCTTGAGAAATCTGTATGCAGGTCAGGAAGCAACAGTTAGAACTGGACATGGAACAATAGACTGGTTTCAAATAGGAGAAGGAGTATGTCAAGGCTGTATATTGTCACCCTGCTTATTTAACTTCTAAGCAGAGTACATAATGAGAAACCCTGGGCTGGAAGAAGCTGGAATCAAGATTGCTGGGAGAAATATCAGTAACCTCACTAGGCAGATGACACCACCCTCATGGCAGAAACTGAAGAAGACTCTTGAGAGTCCCCTGGACTGCAAGGAGATCCAATCAGTCCAGTCCATTCTAAAGGAAATCAGTCCTGGGTGTTCTTTGGAAGGACTGATGCTGAAGTGAAACTCCAATGCTTGGGCCACCTCATGCAAAGAGTTGACTCATTGGAAAAGACCGTGATGCTGCGAGAGTTGGTGGCCGGAGTAGAAGGGGATGACAGAGGATGAGATGGCTGGATTGTGTCACCAAGTCGAGGCACATAAGTTTGGGTAAACTACTGCCGTTGTTGATTGAAAGGGTGGCCTGGCATGCTGTGATTCATGGGGTGGCAAAGAGTCGGACAAGACTGAGTGACTGAATTGAACTGAGCCAAGCAGGGTCTGATTTTTCCCTGTCCCTCCCATGATGAAGCTTACACAAGCCTCTTAGCCTCAACCATCAAAGGGAGACAGAAGATGCAAGAAGCATAGTCTCATAGAGGCTATAATGAAAACCATATTGCATAAAGCTAATCATGATGAAAAGGCAGAATGTTACCTCCCAGATGAAGGGACAAGATTAAAAAAAAAAACAAAAAACTAAATGAGGTGGAGATAGGCAACCTTCCAGAAAAAAGTTTTCAGGTAATGATTGTGAAGAGCATCCAGGATCTTGGGGGAAATAATGGAGGCAAAATTGAGAAAATGCAAGAAATGCTTACCAAAGACCCACAGGAACTAGAGAACAAACCTGCGGAGAAGAGTAATACTCTAGAAAGAAGCAGTCGCAGAATAAGTGAGGTGGAAGAAGGGATAAACGACCTGGAGGGTGGGACGGTGGAAACCACTGCCACAGAACAGAACAGAGAAAAAAGAATGAAAAGAAATGAAGATAATCTAAGAGATGTCTGGGATAACATTAAACACACCAGCATCTGCATTATAAGGGTCCCAGAAGATAAGAGAGAGAAAGGACCTGAGAAAATATGGGAAGAGATAACAGCTGAAAACTTTCTGACCATGGGAAAGGAAATAGTCAGCCGAGTCCAGGAAGCACAGAGAGTCCCAGGCAGGATAAGCACAAGGAGGAACTCACTGAGACAGACATTATTCACACTGACAAAAATTAAAGACTGAGATAAAATATTAAAAGCAACCAGGGAAAAACAACAAATAACATACAAGGGAACTCCCATCAGGCTATCAACTGCTTTCTCAACAGAAACTCTACAAGTCAGAAAGGAATGGTAGGATAGACATAAAGAGATGAAAGGTAGAGCCTACAACCAATAACATTCCACCCAGCAAGACTCTCCTTCAGATTTGATGGAGAAATCAAAAGTTTTCCAGAAAAGCAAAAGTTAGGAGAATTTAGTGCCACTAAACCAGACTAACAACAAATGCTAAAGGAACTTCTCCAGGCAGGAAACACAAGAGAAGGAAAAGACCTACAGAAAATAAACCCAAACAATTAAGAAAACTGTAATAGAGTCATACATATTGATAATTATCTTAAATGTAAGTGAATTAAATGCGACAACAAAAGGACATAGACTGGCTGGGTGAATGGAAAAATATGCATGTATGCATCTCCACTTCCCACATCACTTTGCTTGACATCCCCCTCCCCCAAATTGCATGTAATTATTTTATATTGTTAAGTTAATGATGCTCCCATTATGACTTGCACTTGTACTTATCTTTTATTTTTTGTCTGGCTATTAATTGGGAAAACTGATAAACATCTTTTACACTTGTGATTATGTAACTGCTGCTGCTGCTGCTGCTGCTGCTGCTGCTAAGTCGCATCAGTCATGTCCGACTCTGTGCAACCCCATAGATGACAGCCCAACAGGCTCCCCCGTCCCTGGGATTTTCCAGGCAAGAACACTGGAGTGGGTTGCCATTTCCTTCTCCAATGTATGAAAGTGAAAAGTGAAAGTGAAGTCACTCAGTCGTCTCCGACTCTTACCAACCCCATGCATTGTATCCTACCAGGCTCCTCCGTCCATGGGATTCTCCAGGCAAGAGTACTGGAGTGGGTTGCCATTGCCTTCTCCGGATTATGTAACTATTACTCACTTAATCCCAGTGTATCATGATTGGTCATGGACATGAGTTTGAGTAGACTTTTTGAGTTGGTGATGGACAAGGGAGGCCTGGTGTGCTGCGATTCATGGGGTTGCAAAGAGTCGGACCCAACTGAACTGAACTGAACTGAGCTGATATCACCAAAACTAGGGTCTAATAGAAAAAACTGCAGTCACTTTTTAAAATCCAGATGTATATCAGACTTATCTTGAAGTTTTTTAAAAATACAAATGCTCAGGTATTGCTTTATTTCCTCCAGAGCTCCAGATATGTTTCTAATGAGCAGTCATGTTTAAAAGCAACTAGACTGTAAGAGAATTTTACTTTTTTCTAGTTTGTTTCACTTTTAGTTTGTTTCATAGTCAGTGCTCACATTTTATTGTTTATGTTCTCCGATTTCTCCATCTCTTCCTTTTTTTTAATGTTCTTTCTCAAGTCTTTATCAAATGTAGTAGGAAAACTTTTGTATACATACATATATATGTGAATAATATATACATATCTTAGAAAACTTCTGAATTTTTGCCTAACTGAAAAATTATGACATTTTGATTCCGCTTGTTTGAGTTAGTATGAATAGAATGCTAGATTTCTAATTAAAAAATAGATATTCAACAAGCAACAAAGGTTTACTGTATAGCTTAGGGAATTATATAGTCAATATCTTGTAATAACATAGGATAGAAAATAATTTAAAATATATATATGCATATTTGTATAACTGAATCACCTTGCTGTGTACCTGAAACACTGTAACTCAACTGTACTTCAATGACTGATATATATATATATTTCAAAAAAAAGGATTTGAAATGGATAAAATTGTTATATATTTAATAAATATTTTTATATAAACCTCCCTCTATATATGAGGTTAATGACCTTTAAGTTGAAAATATTAAACTAAAACTGCACTTAATACACTTAATCTACTAAACATGGTAGTTTAGCCTAGACCACTTTAAACGCACTCAGAAGACTTACATCAGTCTATAGTTGGGCAAAACCATCTGGACAAGGCTTATTTTATATTAATTGTTTAATAGTTCTTGTAGTTCACTGAATAGGCTACTGAAAGTGAAAAACAGAATGGTTGTAGGTGTGTCAGTTGTTTGCCCTCATCATCTGGGGGCTGCCTGGCAACTGTACCTCACTGCTGCTGCTGCTGCTGCTACGTCGCTTCAGTCGTGTCCGACTCCGTGCGACCCCATAGACGTCAGCCCACCAGGCTCCGCTGCCCCTGGGATTCTCCAGGCAAGAACACTGGAGTGGGTTCCCATTTCCTTCTCCAATGCATGAAAGTGAAAAGTGAAAGTGAAGCCGCTCAGTCGTGTCCGACTCTTAGCGACCACATGGAGTGCAGCCTACCAGGCTCCTCTGTCCATGGGATTCTCCAGGCAAGAGTACTGGAGTGGGGTGCCATTGCCTTCTCCTCACTGCTACTCCAGGCAAAGATAAACATTCAAAATCTGTAGTATGGTTTCCACTGAATTTATATCATTTTTGTACCACTGTAGGCCAAAAAATCACAAGTTGAACCGTCATAAATCTGGGACCATATTTATAGCTATAGCTATCTATTGATACCTATCTATCTACCATCTATTGAAATCCATAGGAGATCAGTTTCAGGAGGCACCAAGCATACCAAAATCTGAAGAAAAGAGTCTAGTCCCATTTTTGGCCCTCTCAATCCCCAGGTTCTACATCTGTACTTTGGTTCTACATCAGTACTTTCAACCTACCATGGAACATATATTAACTTTGTGATTCATGCTTGGTTGGATTCCAGGTTGCAGACCTTGCAGGTACAGAGGGCTGCTTAAAGGACTTGAGCATATTCATATTTTGGTATCTATAATGGGTCCTAGAACCAATTTCCCTCAGATATCAAGGGCAGACAGTGCTGAGGAATGAGAGAGAGAGAGAGAAAGAGAGAGAGAGAGAGAATGAGAAAGTCCAAGATATCAGCACCAGTGTCTTCTACAAAATAGAAATCAAAGTACATAAGCATTTAATGGTGATCTAATTATTTTCAGATGAAATATTCTAGTCAGGACCTATTTTTATTTTAATTGAGTGAAGAATTAAAATATAGTCTATTAGATGAGGGCTTGTAGTATACTAGTTAAAAGCCAACCATTATGTGCAGACTCCATTGACTCAAATTTTAGGAAGATGGTTTAGGATATATTCATTGATTTCAGTCTCTCATGATACACTTTTCTGTTAATGTTGTGCTAGGAATTGGTCTTAATGACTAACTTGTAAGCATCCTGGTGATTATTTCATTTACCCCACTATATATATTTAAGGTACTCATTAAGATGGAGGAGTAAAAGGATATGTACTCATCTGTGATAAATCCAAAATTGCAACTAGAAGGTGAACAAACATCGACAGGAGAATGTTGGATCTCATAAAAAAAGATACCTTGCATCCAAGGGCAAAGGAGAAGCCCAGTAAGACGGCAGGAGAGGTGAAATCACATTTCGAAACAAATCTCATCCCCTCCAGAGACACTTGGAGGGCACAAACAGAACATGCGCAGCAGGACACAGCAGCTCCCAAAGAGACTGAGCCAGACCTGCCTTTGAGGGTTTGAATGTCTCCGTTGGAGGCATGAGTCAGCAGTGGCCTGCCGCAGGGACATGGGCTCTGGCTGTGGCAGAGCTGGGAGGAATGGCCTGCTGCCTAAGTCCTCTTGGAGGAGGTTGCCATTAGCCCCACAACAGAGCCGCCAAGCAGACGACCCACAAATAGCAAAACAATTATACTGAACAATGCAATCTGATATCACAGTAATCCAAGCCTATGCCCCAACCACTAATGAAAGCTTACATGGACTGGTTCTATGAAGACCTACAAGACCTTCTAGAATTAACACCAAAAAAAAACACACCAAACCCAAAAAAACCTCCTTTTCATCATGGAATTCAAAAATAGGATGTTAAGAGATACCTGGAGGAACAGGCAAGTGTGGTCTTGGACACAGAATGAAGCAGGGAGAAGGCTAATAGAGTTTGGCCAAGAGAACACACTGATCATAGGAAACACCCTATTCCAACAACACAAGAGAAGACTCTACACACGGACATCACCAGATGGTCAATACCGAAATCAGATTGATTATATTCTTTATAGCCAAAGATGGAGAAGCTCCATACAGTCAGCAAAAATGAGGCTGGGTGCTGACTGTGGCTCAGATCATGAAGTCCTCATTGCCAAATTCATACTTATATTTAATCCAGTCATCACAGGACTGGAAAAGGTCAGATTTCAATCCAATTGCAAAGAAAGGCTATGCCAAAGAATGCTCAAACTACCACACAATTGTACTCATCTCACACACTAGCAGAGTAATGCTCAAAATTCTCCAGGTGGATGAAACTGGAGTCTATTATACAGAGTGAAGTAAGCCAGAAAGAAAAACACCAATACAGTATATTAATGTGTATATATGGAATTTAGAACAATGGTAACAATAACCCTGTATGCGAGACAGCAAAAGAGACACAGAGGTATAGAACAGTCTTTTGGACTCTGTGGGAGAGGGAGAGGGTGGGATGATTTGGGAGAATGGCATTGAAACATGTATAATATCATATATGAAATGAATAACCAGTCCAGGTTTGATGCATGATACTGGATGCTTGGGGCTGGTGCACCGAGACGACGCAGAGGGATGGAATGGGGAGGGAGGAGGGAGGAAGGTTCAGGTTGGGGAACACGTGTGTACCTGTGGAAGATTCACATTGATGTATGGCAAAACCAATACAATATTGTGAAGTAATGGCTATGGTTTTCCAGTAGTCATGTATGGATGTGAGAGTTGGACTGTGAAGAAAGCTGAGCACCGAAGAATTGATGCTTTTGAACTGTGGTGTTGGAGAAGACTCTTGAGAGTCCCTTGGACTGCAAGGAGATTCAACCCCTCCATTCTGAAGGAGATCAAACCTGGGATTTCTTTGGAGGGAATGATACTGAAGCTGAAACTCCAGTACTTTGGCCACCTCATGCGGAGTTGACTCATTGGAAAAGACTCTGATGCTGGGAGGGATTGGGGGCAAGAGGAGAAGGGGACGACAGAGGATGAGATGGCTGGATGGCATCACTGACTCGTTGGACATGAGTCTGAGTGAACTCTGGGAGTTGATGATGGACAGGGAGGCCTGGTGTGCTGCAATTCATGGGGTCGCAAAGAGTCGGACACGAATGAGCGACTGAACTGAACTGAACTGAACTATGTGTAGATACTTGTGGAATATTATGCAATGTAAACTGAGTATTTTAAGGTTTTAATATCAGTAAAATCATTTTACCTCAAAGGAAAACCAAAGATGAAGAAATGTTAAATAATAGATGCAGTATGACATCTATCACAAAAAGGACGATACTGAAGAAAGTATGCAAAACTATAACAATGGTAATCTTTAAATTTAAAAAAATGTGAAATTTTAATTTTCTTTATTTTTTAGACCTTTTCGAAAGTCCTATTAATAGCATTTTTTTCAAATAGGTATGTATGTACCTTATTATTAGAAAAACATTATGAAAACAACACAATTTTTAAAAAAAGTAAGAAGGACAATGAGGACAATTTGATGTTCAGAGTTGTAACTAATAAAATGTTCTTTTAGATTACATTTAGAAGCATAAGTATTTTTATTTTCAACTATGATATCTAGCTTTAAATACTTCTTTGTTTATTCTCTAAAAATAATTGCAGTAACAAAACGTCATTCCCCCAGATTTTAGAACTAATCTGAATCCTAACCCCACAAAGAATCCATCACTCCAATAATGAACCGAGACCATGAAAACAGAAGACTGATGCGTTTGTTTAAAAAGAGCTAATATGACCTGCTTGGCTAATGCTGCTCAACTTCACCGATGATAAAGAGAAGGGAATGCTCCTAACGAAGCGTCTACTGCACACATTTCAGTGACAGGAAGCGACATGAAGAGCACAGCGTTTGCTACTCTCTTCAGATTCAATCTTCTGAACCATGGGCTCTGGACAAGTCATCTTTTAATAATTTAGAGAGCAACGAAGAAAGCTGATGCTTCAATAGTGGCTCCCAGGTCCAAATTTAATTAAGGTGTTCCAGGTTCAAATAGCTGAGTGGACATGAAGACCAAATAACAAAGAAAAAAAGGAATGGAGAGATGAAGGCACGGAAAAGCAGAGGCAAGTGATGAGCTTAGAGAAAGCTTTACAGAGTGACAACGGACAAAGCTAAAATCTGCGAGTGATAATATTTATTTTCAGAACCTATTCTTCCCACCTGTATCATCTGTCCTTTCCAAAGTCCTTAAATAAGAGCCACTATAAGCAACATTATGATTTAATCATATGTGTGTACTTTACATCTCTGTACACAAATTTGTTTGATACCAACATAAGTTTTGTAGAAATATACTATTTTGCTCTATAATAGTCACACTATTAAGTGTGTATCTTCAAAGTATTTCCAGTTCCCCACAGAAACCTTTACAACTTGACTTTTCTAAATTGCATCAAATGTGAAATCCTCACCCATAAACTATAAAACTCAGAAATATTATTTACTCTTATTTTTAATAACGTTATGTTTCCTCATTATAGAGCCAACTGTACAGGTTAAAGATTAAAGAACAATACTGAAGGGAGGAAACCAAGTCCTAACCAATGGTCAGTTATTGAGCCAATTAGATCATGTGTGCTAGCGCTTAGCTTTTTGATGAGAGGTCAGTGGCGTATCTAATACATGTAAAGTAAAAGTGTTGGAGTGGTCCTGTTTCTCTAAGATGCTCTGCTTACCTCAGTGTTTTCCTCAGCTCTTTCTACCTTGGCAAGTTTGGACGAACAGTTCAGAAATGCATCAAATCATCCCGAATATTTGGTGACCGGAAAGGACTTTGGTGAGTTTGGCACCTTTCAGAGGTAACTTGTTTGGTATTCGTGTGTTAGATATCCATAATATGAGCACCTAGGTAGTCTTTCCAATTTCCTTTACAATGATCACAATTTAGGTAAAGATATGTGTTCAGCTGGAGGAGGCAATGGCAACCCACTCCAGTGTTCTTGCCTGGAGAATCCCAGGGACGGGGGAGCCTGGCGGGCTGCTGTCTATGGGGTCGCACAGAGTCGGACACGACTGAAGCGACTTAGCAGCAGCAGCAGCATGTGTTCAGCACCAGTGTTCATATAACTTTCTCTTACGTGGAGTAGGATGGCTTCCTGTTAGCTCCGTTAGCTTGTTTCTTACCATAGCCTATTTATGTGTGTCACTTCCCAAGCAAGTTGCTCAGCCATGCCACTGATTTGGTATTTAGTTATAGCTTCATAGTGCTGTGACTGTAACTTGCTCACCAGTCCAAATGATTTTCTTATTTTTACTTATACATGCCGGCAAAATTTGTAGAAATGCTCAAATGGTTTATATAAGCTAAGGCACTAAGGGAGTTTTCTCTCCCTCCTAGCTACATGAATGCATGTTACTAAAATTCAAACTGTAGACTGGTAGATTTCAAGCAAGTCATTTTTATAGGTGTTGTTACTTCTTTTTAAGTAGGGGAGGAAAGAAAGCCTTACTTAAATTTTCCAAGTCATGAACCTGTCTTTTCTTTCCTTAATCGCACAACACAGTAGAATTAGTGTGTATCTGAAAGGACGATGAACAGAGCCGTTATCTCAGCACGCTTCCACTGGCACCTCCCAGCAGGTATCCAGAGCTTGTTGCAAACTAAGGAAGACTTAAGATTAGCCACTGGCATTTCATTATTAACATGTGTATATTTTCCTATTGCAGCCGTGGAGAGCGAGGCCATATGTTTATTGTGAGAAAACCGTAAATGGTCTAGAAGAATAAAATTAGAGAATACCATAAAAACATAATGAAGAGAAAACGAGCATAACTGAAAGGCTTAAGACTAGATACTATGAATACGTTTGAACAAAATTCTTCATACAATTAAAACGAGTTGACATGTGGTATACTTTCCATTGTTAACCTTCATAATGGAGAGTATACAGTAATCCTTCTATTCAGGCCTCTTTCATTTGGAATCCAAGATAATTCCAAGACAGTGGTGCAATGTTGGAAAAAAAAAAAAGGCTTCAAGTCCTAAATTAATAGTTTAGACAAAAATAAAGGAGGAATTTGAATTGCTTGCTTATGCATACAAAAATAACTGAAGAACTTAGAAAGACATACATATAGCCACACAGTCTTATATTTCACTCTGCTTTTATAAGGTTCATATCCTTCTATTACATCTCATGTAGTTTAGTCAGAAATAAGGCTTCCTAGGTGGCTCTGTGGTAAAGAATCCCGCTGCCAAGAAGGGGACATGAGTTTGATCCCTGGGTTGGAAAGATCCCCTGGAGAAAGAGATGGCAACCCACTTCAGTATTCTTGCCTGGGAAGTCCCAAGATGAGCTTGGTGGGCTACAATCCATGAGGTCTCAAAGAGTCGGACATGACTTAGCAGCTAAACAACAGCATCTGTTTGTATGACCAGAAGACTGGTTTATGAAACACGTACTAGATATCGGACACTATACTCAGCTCTTGATGCGCAGCATTTTGTGTGATCTTTACAGCAATCTTGTGAAAGAAATATGCTCTTCTTAACCGACAGTGTTCAAATGTACTACTTTTTCTAGGATTGCACTGCTAGTACAATCACAGTTTGAACTCATCAGGCTACCTCCAGGCAACCACTTAATACGACTTCCGCATCATCTTATGACTGTATGATCAACTGTATATTTTACTGTTTTATGTAGAAATGGCAAGAAATCTGTTAAAAGTTTATCTGTTTTGCTAATCACAGATAAAATGATCTGGTTTCACAGTGTTCTCGTGACAAATAACCTGGATAAACTCCTTACCTCTTTAGTTTGAGAGACTATCAATGGCATCCCACTGCAGGAGGGCTAAATCCCATAAACAAGCAACATAGAGGCCTGTTTTATGTCTCCTTTAAGGATTCTACGATATGAGACTATATCCATGAGAGAAATGATACAAGTAATGCAGTATTACCAAGTAAACTGCCAGGACACCCTTCATCACAGAACAAAGACTAAGGCTGTTCCAAGCTCTGGAGGGGAATGAGGGGCAGCTCAAAGTGAGGAAACTGGAAGGTGAGGAAGGAAGGTGAGGTGGATGTAGTTATTGCCAGGGCATAACTGGGGCGGCCGGGTGATCTGCGCTATTGCAACTTTCTCTCCCAAGCATAAGTAGCACAAACATTGGTGGTGCCCAAGTAAAGAGAAGCCATCCATATGCAATTCGCATTTGCTCCCTTTTCAATTTTCAGATAGTCTTAAATATGATAGAAATTACACCCTATTTGTAACATGCACTTGGAACTTAGAAATACACATATATACTTAGGTGACAGAGGAAGAAAGAGGGAGATATTTAGGAAATGGCAGTTATGGGATTGTATATACACATTACTGTATAATATATATTATACACACATTTGTGAATTGGGTATGAAAGTGTCATTGTGATGATGAGTAAATCAAAATATCCCTATTCCTACATTCCTCAGGAGATAATGCTAACTCTTAGAAGTTACTGTATTTGTATCTGAATTAAGAAAAAACTGTGTAAATTTGGATATAGAGGAAGTAGTTTGATAATAGCCATTCTCATCAGTAATGCCAATGCCAAATATGAATCTTACATTAAGTCATGCTTGCTTCTCTTTTTTGTCGCATTCAAGAGGAGAATATTTAATTGTTAAATAAAGTAAATACCACTTGAAAATCATATAGGACTTTCAGGAACATGAAATATGTGGTTCTAAAATGATTGGGTTAATAAGACCGGAAGCTTCTGTTACAGCAACTTCATTATCTTCGAGATGAAGGATGAGCACTCTAACTGTGCTATGTAATAACCCTTGGCAGTTTTGTTTGAAAAGGAAAGAGATGACAAAGTCGCTTGCAGGGAAATATTCAATGATCGTACTGGTTTTCTAGGGCTTCCATAACAAATCACCACAAACTGAATACCTTAAAACTACATAAATTTATTATTTTATGTTTCCGGAGGCTGAAGTCCGAATCTAGAAGCTCTGGGGAGTCATCTCCTTGTCCCTCTTCCAGCTTTTAGTAACTCTCAGCAGCCCTTGGCTTCCTTCACTTATGGCCACATCAGTCCCCTCTCACCTACCTCCATATAAACTTCTCTCCTTATTAGTAGGAAACCTTCCCTGTGCGTCTCTCACAAACACACGTGTAGGCCATTCCCAGGAAGATCTCTTCACCTCAAGAACCTTAATGCAATTACTTTTGTGAAGATTCATTTCCCAAGTAAGGTAAAAATCCTCAGGTTCCAGGGATTTGATGTGGGCATAGATTTAGAGGACAATTATTCAACTCAGCATACAGGTTTAATAGAATGTAAAGGGGAAAGACTCTGGAGGAGGGCATGGCAACCCACTCCAGTATTCTTGCCTGGAGAATCCCATGGACCAAGGAGCCTGGTGGGCTCCAGTCCGCGGGGCCACAGAGAGTCCATGACTGAGCGACTAAGCACAGCACAACACACGGGAGACAAGTGTGGTTGGAAGAGTACTGGAGAACAGTGGATGTGCTCTAGTGCAGACATCTTGAAAAGTTTAAAGGCACACTTCCTTCCTGATTATTCGGAGTACTCTGTCCATGACATAATATATGAGTGACAACCATGCTGTTTATCTCATGAAAGCAGGTTCAAAGCTCTGCAAAGAATTATTCTGTTCCCTTTAAAATCAGAACTGTCAGATAATCTAACAAATCTTAGAGGAAATAAGAAAAAGAATGCTTTACTTCTCTTTTCCCTCTCACCTCAAGCACAGTCTTACTCTTGTTCTAATTAAACTTAGTTCTCTAATAACACTCTCATGACCTCAGTTCATGAAGCTTCTTGAATTAGTCTATCTTTGTTAGGAGTGACCACTTCAATAGCTAATATTTTCAAATATGACAGAGATCCTTAATAAACACAGAAATATATTTGGTTGCAGAAGATTATGACAATGAGGTTTGTTCACTATTCTGATGGACTTGTCACAGTATCCCTGGATCTCAAAAGGGTGCTAGAATGTTGTATTTTCACACATGCTATTAAACTATCAGAAATATCCTGTTCTCACAGTCAAAGCTTGAGGAAACATTCTGCCATCATAGATAGTTCTAAGAGGAGTTGCCTGCAGAATGTCATAGAGTTTAATCGGCCTCTGAGTCTTACTAAGAAAGAAATTTGTAGAAAATATTTTCAACAAGTTAACAAATTGATATATTTAAAGGAGTAAGAACAGACACGCATATTAAACCAAAATCTTAGCATCACAAGAGTGGGATCCATTAGTGTAACTGAATTAAGGAAATTAGGAAATTGCTAGTTATCCTATTGTCACACTAGACAAAACTCCATTATTTGGATTTTAAACACAGAATGTGAATTAAGAGTTATACAAACATAAATGTATCTTTTACAAATTTAGATTCAGAGGATACACATATACCCTTAAAGATACAATGTTCACCATTTTCTGTTCTATTTACTTGCAAACTTCTACATTTCCTGAGAATGTGAAGAAAAGAAGAAATCTATCTTGGTATAATTTTATCATTTCTGAGGAGATTTTTCAAATGTAAAGAAAAACCAGAAAATGTTACACTGGTTTTATGTAATAATTCATGTTAATTCAAGATAAATTAAATCTAGTATTTATTAAAATGGATTTTTCATTAAGCAAAATAACCAGATATTGCAACACTTTCAGTTCAGTTCAGTTGCCCAGTCATGTCCAAAAATCTGTGACCCCATCGACTGAGCACGCCACGTTCCCTGTCCTTCACCATCTTCCAGAGCTTGATCAAACTCATGTACACAGAGTCCATGATGCCATCCAACCATCTCATCCTCTGTCATCCCCTTCTCTTCCTGCCCTCAATCTTTCCCAGCATCAGGGTTTTTTCCAATGAGTCAGCTCTTCACATCAGGTGGCCAGAGTATTGGAGTTTCAGTTTCAGCATCAGTCCTTTCAAGGAACATTCAGGACTGATCTTCTTTTTTTTGTTTTTGTTTTTTGTTTGTTTTCTTTTTTTAAGGTTTATATTAGATCTTTTTTTTTTATTTTTATTTTTTACTTTATTTTACTTTACAATACTGTATTGGTTTTGCCATACATTGACATGAATCCACCACCGGTGTACATGCGTTCCCAAACATGAACCCCCCTCCCACCTCCCTCCCCATAACATCCCTCTGGGTCATCCCCGTGCACCAGCCCCAAGCATGCTGTATCCTGCGTCGGACATAGACTGGCGATTTGATTCTTACATGATAGTATACGTTTCAATGCCATTCTCCCAAATCATCCCACCCTCTCCCTCTCCCTCTGAGTCCAAAAGTCCATTATACACATCTGTGTCTTTTTTGCTGTCTTGCACACAGGGTCGTCATTGCCATCTTTCTAAATTCCATATATATGTGTTAGTATACTGTATTGGTGTTTTTCTTTCTGGCTTACTTCACTCTGTATAATCGGCTCCAGTTTCATCCATCTCATCAGAACTGATTCAAATGTATTCTTTTTAAGGGCTGAGTAATACTCCATTGTGTATATGTACCACAGCTTTCTTATCCATTCATCTGCTGATGGACATCTAGGTGGTTTCCATGATCTTCTTTAGGATGGACTGGTTGGACCTCCTTGCAGTCCAAGGAGTCTTCTTCAACACCACGGTTCAAAAGCATCAATTCCACGGCACTCAGCTTTCTTTGCAATCCCACTCTCACACCTATACACGACCACTGGAAAAACCATAGCCTTGACTAGAAGGATCTTTGTTGGCAAAGTAATGTCTCTGCTTTTTAATATGCAGTCTAGGTTGGTCATAACTTTCCTTCCAAGGAGCAAGTGTCTTTTAATTTCATGGATGCAATCATTATCTGCAGTGATTTTGGAGCCCCAAAATACAAAGACTGTCACTGTTTCCACTGTTTCTTCATTTTTTGTCATGAAATGATGTGACCAGATGCCATGATCTTAGTTTTCTGAATGTTGAGTTTAAGCCAACTTTTTCACTCTCCTCTTTCACTTTGATCAAGAGGCTCTTTAGTTCTTCAATTTCTGCCATAAGGGTGGTGTCATCTGCATATTGGTGGTTATTGATATTTCTCCCAGCAATCTTGATTCCAGCTTGTGCTTCATCCAGCCTTGGATTTCAGATGATGTACTCTGCACATAAGTTAAATAAGCAGGGTGACAATATACAGCCTTGATGTACTCCTTTTCCTATTTGGTACCAGTCTGTTGTTTCATGTCCAGTTCTAACAGTTGCTTCCTGACCTTCAAACAGATTTCCCAAGAGGCAGGTCAAGTGGTCTGGTATTCTCATCTCTTTCAGAATTTTCCACAGTTTGTAGTGATCCACACAGTCAAAGGCTTCGACACAGTCAATAAAGCAGAAGTCGATGTTTTTTTGGAATTCTCTTGCTTTTTCAATTATCCAACAGATGTTTGCAATTTGATCTCTGGTTCCTCTGCCTTTTCTAAAACCAGCTTGAACATCTGGTAGTTCTTGGTTCATGCATCATTGAGGCCTGGCTTGGAGAATTTTCAGCATTACTTTGCTAGCATGTGAGATGAGTGCAATTGTGAGAATTCTTTGGCATTGCCTTTCTTTGGGATTGGGATGAGAACTGAACTTTTCCAGTCCTGTGGCAACTGCTGAGTTTTTCAAATTTGCTGACAGACTGAGCGCAGCACTTTCATAGATCATCATTTAGGATTTGAAACAGCTCCACTGGAATTCCATCATCTCCATTAGCTTTGTTTGTGCTTCCTAAGGCCCACTTGACTTCACATTCCAGGATGTCTGGCTCTAGGTGAGTGATCACACCATTGTGATTATTTGGGTCATGAAGATATATTTTGCACAGTTCTTCTGTGTATTTTTTGCCACCTCTTCTTAATATCTTCTGCTTCTGTTAGATCCATACCATTTCTGTCCTTTATCAAGCCCATCTTTGCATGAAATATTACCTTGGTATCTCTAATTTTCTTGAAAAGATCTCTGCTGCTGCTAAGTCACTTCAGTCGTGTCCGACTCTGTGTGACCCCAGAGACGGCAGCCACCAGGCTCCCCTGTCCCTGGGATTCTCCAGGCAAGAACACTGGAGTGGGTTGTCATTTCCTTCTCCAATGCGTGAAAGTGAAAAGTGAAAGGGAAGTCACTCAGTCGTGTCCAACCCTCAGCGACCCCATGGACTGCAGCCTACCAGGCTCCTCTGTCCATGGGATTTTCCAGGCAAGAGTACTGGAGTGGGGTGCCATTGCCCTCTCCAGAAAGATCTCTAGTCTTTCCCATTCTACTGTTTTCTTCTATTTCTTTTCATGGATTACCAAGGAAGGCTTTCTTATCTCTCCATGCTATTCTTTGGAACTCTGCATTCAAATGAGTATATCTTTCCTTTTCTCCTTAGCCTTTAGCTTTTCTTCCTTCCACAGCTATTTGTAAGGCCTCCTCAGAGAGCCATTTTGTTTTTTTTAGCATTTCTTTTCCCTGGGGATGGTCTTGATCCTTGTCTTCTGTACAATGGCATGAACCTTTGTCCATAGTTCATCAGGCACTCTGTCAGATCTAGTCCCTTAAATCTATTTCTCACTTTCACTCTATAATCATAAAGGATTTGATTTAGGTCATAGATTTAGACCATTGAATGGTCTAGTGGTTTTCCTCACTTTCTTCAATTTAAGTCTCAATTTGGCAATAAGGAGTTCATGATCTGAGCCACAGTCAGCTCCCAGTCTTGTTTTTGCTGGCTGTATAGAGCTTCTCCATCTTTGGCTGCAAAGAATATAATCAATCTGATTTCAGTGTTGGCCATCTGGTGATGTCCATGTGTGGAGTCTTCTCTTGTGTTGTTGGAAGAGGGTGTTTGCTATGACCAGCGATTTCTCTTGGAAAAACTCTAGCAGCCTTTGCCCTGCTTCATTCCGCATTCCAAGGCCAAATTTGCCTGTTACTCCAGGTGTTTCTTGACTTCCTACTTTTGCATTCCAGTCCCCTGTAATGAAAAGGACATCTTTTTGAGGTGTTAGTTCTAGAAGGTCTTGTAGGTCTTCATAGAACCATTCAACTTCAGCTTCTTCAGTATTACTGGTCAGTGCACAGACTTGGATTACTGTGATATTGAGTGATTTGCCTTAGAAACGAACAGAGATCAATCTGTAATTTTTGAGATTGAACCTGAGTACTGCATTTCAAATTCTTTTCTTGTCTATGATGGCTACTCCATTTCTTCTAAGGGATTCTTGCCCACAGTAGTAGATATAATGGTTATCTGAGTTCATTCATCCATGCCAGTCCTTTAGTACAGAGGTTAAGGAAAATCACACCCTTGAGTCATTAGGTCTGGACTTAAATAAAAACTGTTTTATATGACTAAGAGCAAGGAATATAGGAAAAAAACAAAAGTTTTTTCCTTTCTTCTCCTTGAGAATCCCAGACCCCTTCCTCCTTAAGGGCCCAGGACTCTTTATCAACCTACTTAAGAGTTAATTCTCTCAAAATGAAGAAACATGCAATCTAGGATATGCAGAAAGATTATCATTTAGAATAGAAGGAGTGATTAAGAACTTCTCAGAGAAACAAAAACTAAAAACAAACCAAAAAAAGTCACCAATATGAAACCTACACTAAAAGAAATACTAAAAGGTCTTCTTTAAAAAAAAAAGAAAAAAAAGAAAAGGATAGAAAAAGTAATTATCTATAGAAATAGAAAAATCCCGCTACTAAAGGCAAATGCATAGGTCATCAACAGACACTCCATGGTATTCACAAATCAAAACCTTAAACACACAAAATCCTGAAATAAAGAAACATAAACACATTGTTATATAATCAAACCATGAGATAACAAGCTAAAAGAAAAAAAAACAGAGAGACACACCACAAAGCACCCTGTGAGACAAGTAGCAAGATGGCAATACTTACATATCTATGAATAATCATTTTAAATGTCAATGAACTGACTACTCCAATCAGAAGGCAGGATTACCAACTGGATAAAAAACCAAGATCCATATATATGCTGCTTGCAAGAGACTCATTTCAGAGCAAAAGCCACACACAGACTGAAAATGAGGAGATGAAAATACACATTTCATGCATGTGGAAATGAAAGGAAACTGAGGGTAGCAATAGTCATATCAGACAAAATAGACTTTAAAACAAAGGTATTATATAATGATGACAAATCAATACAAGAAGAGGATATCACTGCTGTTAACATACATGCACCAAATATAGAAGCACCTAAATACATGAAGTAAATGTCACCCTGCTTATTTAACTTATATGCAGAGTACATCATGAGAAATGCTGGACTGTAAGAAGCACAAGCTGGAATCAAGATTGCCAGGAGAAATATCAAGAACCTCAGATATGCAGATGACACCACCCTGATGGCAGAAAGTGAAGAGGAACTAAAAAGCCTCTTGATGAAAGTGAAAGAGGAGAGTGAAAAAGTTGGCTTAAAGCTCAACATTCAGAAAATGAAGATCATGGCATCTGGTCACTTCATGGGAAATAGATGGGGAAACAGTGGAAACAGTGTCAGACTTTATTTTTTTGGTCTCCAAAAATCACTGCAGATGGTGATTGCAGCCATGAAATTAAAAGACGCTTACTCCTTGGAAGGAAAGTTATGACCAACCTAGATAGCATATTGAAAAGCAGAGACATTACTTTGCCAACAAAGGTCCATCTAGTCAAGGCTATGGTTTTTCCAGTGGTCATGTATGGATGTGAGAGTTGGACTGTGAAGAAGGCTGAGCATGGAAGAATTGATGCTTTTGAACTGTGGTGTTGGAGAAGACTCTTGAGAGTCCCTTGGACTGCAAGGAGATCCAACCAGTCCATTCTGAAGGAGATCAGTCCTGGGTGTTCTCTGGAAAGAATGATGCTGAAGCTGCAACTCCAGTACTTTGGCCACCTCATGGGAAGAGTTGACTCATTGGAAAAGACTCTGATGCCGGGAGGGATTGGGGGCAGGAGGAGAAGGGGACGACCGAGGAAGAGATGGCTGGATGGCATCACCGACTTGATGGACGTGAGTCTGAGTGAACTCCGGGAGTTGGTGATGAACAGGGAGGCCTGGCGTGCTACAACTCATGGGGTCGCAAAGAGTCTGACACGACTGAGTGACTGAACTGAACTGAACTGAACTGAAACATTAATCCACAAAAAGGGAGAAACTGACGATAACACAATATAAATAGTAGGACTTCAGCACTCTGCTTACAAAAATGGACAGATCATCCCCAAAGAAAGTCAATATGGAAACAATGGTGTTAAAGGACAGATTAGACCAGCTGGACTTAGTAACATACCTACAGGACATTCTATTAAAACAACAACAGCAACAAACATTGAAGGAAATTATAAAGATCAGAGAGAAAATAAATAAAATAGAAAAAAAAATCAATGAAGGCAATAGCTGGCTTTTTGAAAAGATAATCAAAATAGATAATCCTTTAGCCAGGGTCATCATTAAAAATAAAGAGGACAACTACCCACAAAACAAAATCAAAACAAAATAAGAAATAAAAGAGGAGAAATAACAACTGATATCATAGATATAAACAGTCAAAAGAAATTACTACAATTAGTTATACACAAACAATTGGACAGCCTAGAAGAAATGGACAAGTTTCTAAAAATGTACAACCTGCCAAAACTGAATCAGGAAGAAATAAACAATTTGAACAGATAGATCACTACTAGTGAATTTCCATTTGTAGTTTAAAAAACCCAAGCATATAAAGGCCTGGCCCAGAGAATTTCACAGGGGAATTCTACTACACATATATTGAAGAGTTAGTAGCTATCCTCAAATTATTCCAAAAGTTAAAGAGGAAGAAACACTCTCAAATTCATTCTATAAGGCCACAATTACCCTGATACCAGACCAGACAAAGATACTAGCTAAAAATTGCAAGTCAATACCTCTGATGAATACAGATGCAAAAATCCTCAGAACCAATTAGCAATATAAACAAATTTAACAATATATATAAATAATCATACACAATCATCAAGTGGGATTTATTTCAAGGAGGCAAGGATGGTTTAGTATTCTCAAACCAATCAATATTATATACCACATTAACAAAATAAAAGATAAAAATCACATGATTATCTCAATAGACACAGAAAAAAATATCTGGCAAAATTCAACATCCAATTATGATAAAAATTCTCATCAAAGTGTTTACAGAGGGAACAGGCATGCACACTAAGTAACTTCAGTCATGTTCGACTATGCAACCATGTAGATTATAGACCACCAGGCTCTTCTGTTCACAGGATTCTCCAGGTAACAAAGCTGGAGTGGGTTGCTGGGTCCCCCTTCAGAGGATCTTCCATCCGTGGATAGAACCCATGTCTCTTACATCTCCTGCATCTGCAGGTGGGTTCTTTACCACTAGCACTACCTGTAAAGACCTAGAGAAACTTGTCTCAACACAGTAAAGATTATTTATTACAAACCTACATATACATATACAATGAGGGTTGTGACATTGTACAGAAGACAGGATTCAAGACATCCCCATGGAAAAGAAATGCAAAAAAGCAAAATGGCTCTCTGAGGAGGCCTTACAAATAGCTGTGAAAAGAAGAGAAGCAAAAAGCAAAGGAGAAAAGGAAAGATACAAGCATCTGAATGCAGAGTTCCAAAGAAGAGCAAGGAGAGATAAGAAAGCCTTCCTCAGTGATCAACGAAAAGATATAGAGGAAAACAACAGAATGTGAAAGACTAGAGATCTCTTCAAGAAAATTAGAGATACCAACGAAATATTTCATGCAAAAATGGGCTCAATAAAGGACAGAAATGGCATGGACCTAACAGAAGCAGAAGATTTAAGAAGAGGTGGCAAGAATACACAGAAGAACTGTACAAAAAAGATCTTCAAGACCAAGATAATCACGATGGTGTGATCACTCACCTAGAGGCAGACATCCTGGAATGTGAAGTCAAGTGGGCCTTAGAAAGCATCACTACGAACAAAGCTAGTGGAGGTGATAGAATTCCAGTTGAGCTATTTCAAATTCTGACAGATGATGCTGTGAAAGCTGCATTTAATATGCCAACAAATTTGGAAAACTCAGCAGTAGCCACAGGCCTGGAAAAGGTCAGTTTTCATTCCAATCTCAAAGAAAGGCAATGCCAAAGGATGCTCAAACTACTGCACAATTGCACTCACTTCACACGCTAGTAAAGTAATGCTCAAAATTCTCCAAGCCAGGCTTCAGCAATACATGAACCGTGAACTTCCTGATATTCAAGGTGGTTTTAGAAAGGGCAGAGGAACCAGAGATCAAATTGCCAACATCTGCTGGAACATTGAAAAAGCAAGAGAGTTCCAGAAAAACATCTATTTCTGCTTTATTGTCTATGTCAAAGCCTTTGACTGTGCAGATCACAATAAACTGTAGAAAATTCTGAAAGAGATGGGAATACCAGAACACCTGAGCTGCCTCTTGAGAAATCTGTATGCAGGTCAGGAAGCAACAGTTAGAACTGGACATGGAACAACAGACTGGTTCCAAATAAGAAAAAGAGTATGTCAAGGCTGTATATTGTCACTCTGCTTATTTAACTGATATGCAGAGTACATCACGAGAAATGCTGGACTGGGAGAAGCACAAGCTGGAATCAAGATTGCCGGGAGAAATATCAATAACCTCAGACATGCAGATAACACCACCCTTATGGCAGAAAGTGAAGAGGAACTAAAAAGCCTCTTGAAGAAAGTGAAAGTGGAGAGTGAAAAAGCTGGCTTAAAGCTCAACATTCAGAAAACAAAGATCATGGCATCTGGTCCCATCACTTTATGGGAAATAGATGGGGAAACAGTGGAAACAGTGTGAGACTTTATCTTCTTGGGCTCTAAAATCACTGCAGATGGTGACTGCAGCCATGAAATTAAAAGACGCTTACTCCTTGGGAGAAAAGTTATGACCAACCTAGATAGCATATTCAGAGAAGGCAATGGCACCCCACTCCAGTACTCTTGCCTGGAAAATCCCATGGACAAAGGAGCTGGATAGGCTGTAGTCCATGGGGTCGCTAGGAGTTGGACGCGACTGAGCGACTTCACTTTCACTTTTCACTTTCATGCATTGGGGAAGGCAATGGCAACCCACTCCAGTGTTCTTGCCTGGAGAATCCCAGGGATAGGGGAGCCTGGTGGGCTGCCATGTCTGGGGTTGCACAGAGTCGGACATGACTGAAGCTACTTAGCAGCAGCAGCAGCATGATGTCCCCACTCCAGTACTCTAGCCTGGAAAATCCCATGGATAGCGGAGCCTGGTGGGCTGCAGTCCATGGGGTCGCTAAGAGTTGGACACGACTGAGCGACTTCACTTTCACTTTTCACTTTTATCCATTGGAGAAGGACATGGCAACCCACTCCAGTATTCTTGCCTGGATAATCCCAGGGATGGGGGAGACTGGTGGGCTGCCATCTATGGGGTCACACAGAGTCGGACACGACTGAAGCGTCTTAGAAGCAGCAGCAGCAGATAGCATACTGAAAAGCAGAGACATTACTTTGCCGACTAAGGTCCATCCAGTCAAGGCTATGGTTTTTCCAGGGGTCATGTATGGATGTGAGAGTTGGACTGTGAAGAAAGCTGAGGGCCGAAGAATTGATGCTTTTGAACTGTGGTGTTGGAGAAGATTCTTGAGAGTCCCTTGGACTGCAAAGAGATCCAACTGGTCCATTCTGGAGATCAGCCCTGGGATTTCTTTGGAAGGAATGATGCTAAAGCTGAAACTCCAGTAGTTTGGCCACCTCATGCAAAGAGTTGACTCACTGGAAAAGACTCTGATGCTGGGAAGGATTGGCGGCAGGAGGAGAAGGGGATGACAGACGATGAGATGGCTGGATGGCATTACTGAGTCGATGGACATGAATCTGAGTGAACTCCAGGAGTTGGTGATGGACAGGGAGGCCTGGTGTGCTGCAATTCATGGGGTTGCATGAGTCGGACACGACTGAGCGACTGAACTGAACTGAACTTATACAATGAGCTACATATACAATGGTAAACCTGAAAGCTTTATTCTGTCAAATGGCAAGGATGCCCACACTTGCCACTACTATATATATCATAGTACTGGAAGTCCTAGCCACAGAAATCAAACAAAGGGGATTGTTCAGTTCAGTCACTCAGTTGTGTCCAACTCTTTGCAACCCCATGAATCACAGCACGCCAGGCCTCCCTGTCCCACCAACTCCTGGAGTTTACTTAAACTCATATCCGTTGAGTCGATGATACCATCCAACCATCTCATCCTCTGTCGGCCCCTTCTCCTCCCACCTTCAGTCTTTCCCAGGATCAGAGTCTTCACAAATGTCAGCTCTTCACCTCAGGTGGCCAGAGTATTGGAGTTTCAGCTTCAGCATCAGTCCTTCCAATGAATATTCAGGACTGATTTCCTTTAGGATGGACTGGTTGGATTTCCTTGTAGTTCAAGGGACTCTGAAGAGTCTTCTCCAACAGCCCAGTTCAAAAGCATCAATTCTTCAGCACTCTGCTTTCTTTATAGTCCGACTCTCACATTTATACATGACTACTGGAAAACCACAGCCTTGACTAGATAGAACTTTGTTGGCAAAGTAGCATCTGTGCCTTGTAATATGCTGTCCACTTTGGTCGTAATTTTTCTTCCAAGGAGCAAGTGTCTTTTAATTTAATGGCTGCAGTCTCCATAAGGAAATTGTGATGATACCAAAAAAAAAAAAAGGAAAAATATCCCTTTTTCATGAATTGGAAGATTTTTACATTATTAAAATACCCACACTATGCAAAACCACCTACATATTCAATGTAATCCCTGTCAAAATACACATGACATTTTTCACAGAAGTAGAACAAATAAACATAAAGTTTATATGGAATTACCACAAAATCCAGACTCCTGAGAAAGAAATCCCTGAAGGCATCTCACTCTGTGGCTTCAGCCTGTACTACAAAGCTACAGTTTTCAAAACAACATGGTCCTGGCACTAACAGACATGTAGATGAATGGAGCAGGGAGTCAGATTAAACCCGTGCACTTAATGCTCGATTAATCCATGACGATGGAGACAAGAGCATGCTCAACACAGTAGGGAAAAGACAGTCTCTTTAACACGCCGTTTCCAGAAAACTGAATCTCTACTTGAAAAGGAATGGAATTAGAATTCTTTTCTCACACCATATAGAAAACATATAACCAGACTAAGAAATGGGCATAAGACCTGAATAATCATTTTTCCAAAGAAGACAAACAGATGTCCAAAAGGCACATGAAATGATGCTCAACATGGCTATTTATCATATGCAGTCACCATCTGCAGTGATTTGGGAGACCAGAGAAATAAAGTCTGTCACTGTTTCCACGGTTTCCCCATCTATTTGCCATGAAGTGATGGGACCAGATGCTGTGATCTTAGTTTTTTGAATGTTGAGTTTTAAGACAACTTTTTCACTCTCTTCTTTCATTTTCATCAAGAAGCTCTTTAGTTCTTCTTCAATTTCTGTCATAAGGGTGGTGTCATTTGCATGTCTGACATTAGTGACATTTCTCCTGGCAATCTGGATTCCAGCTTTTGCTTCTTCCAGCCCAGCGTTTCTCATGATGTACTCTGCATAGAAGTTAAATAAACAGGGTGACAATATACAGCCTTGACGTACTCGTTTTCCTATTTGTAACCAGTCTGTTGTTCCATGTCCAGTTCTGTTGCTTCTTGACCTGCATACAGATTTCTCAAGAGGCAGGTCAGGTGGTCTGGTATTCCCATCTCTTTCAGAATTTTCCACAGTTCGTTGTGATCCACACAGTCAAAGGCTTTGGCTGACCTTTGCTGACCATTAGAAGTCTACAAATAACAAATGTGGAGGATGTGGAGAAAAGGGAATTCCAGCACACTGTTTTTGGGAATGTAAACTGGTGCAGCCAATTTACAGAAAAGAATATGGAGATTCCTCAAAAAAACTAAAAATAGACTCCCATGATCTAGCAATTCCACTCCTAGGTGTATATCCAAATAAAACAAAAACATTGTTTGAAAATCTACAGCATTCCAATGTTCATAGCACTGTTATGTACAGTAGCCAAGATATGGAAGAAACCTCTATGCATCAACAGATGAAGCTACACAGAAGCTTTATGTGTATGTCATTAAGCCATATAAAAATGAAATCTATTTCCAACAACCTAAATGGACCTAAGGGGTATTAAGCTTAGTGAAATAAGTTAGACAGATAGAAACAAATACTGTATGCAATATGTGGAATCTTAAAAAATTGAATAGCAAATGAATAAATGTAACAAAGCAGGATCGTATTCACAGATATAGACAAAAAAGCAGTAGCTACCAGTGGGAAAGGGGAGGGGTAAAGAGCAGGATGTGGGTAGGGTGTTAATAGACGCAAGCTACTATTTTAAAATAAATAAGCTACAGGGGTATATTGGATAGCTCAGGGAAACACTGCCATTATTTTGTAATAACTTTAAATAATCTATAAAAATAGAGTTACTATGTTGTGCACCTGAAACTAATATAACTTTTAAATCAACTTTAGTTCAATAAAAATGAATGCTTATTATTATAAATAAATATATATTTCTGATATGTAAATAAAGGACATTTTTTATCTCTGTGTGCAAAATGTAAAATTTTCACACATGTACACATACATATAAACACAAATGTAACAAGAAGTCTCACAGAAGCAGTATAAGTTATAATTAAGCAGAAAAAGAAGAATGAAAAGAATAAAAATATTTTGCTAATTTGTTTAACCACAATATCACATTTGTTTATTAAACTTTTACTAATTTTCTTTCTACTAGATTTATTTCTCCCTTGTATTATTGGATCCTATAATGACTTAATTAAATTTGGGGCTTTACTGAAGAATCAAAGGTGCATATTCACCGTGTGTGTGAATGTAAGCTCACCACCTGTAGGATATTGTGATGTGTTAATGAGGGACATGGTAGGAATACACAAAGTTTAAAACCAAGTTTTAAACCTTATTCTCATGATCATCTCAGATAATACAGTGTCCTCTTTGGCAAAAATAGAGGCTTGGCGAAATTCTTCAATGAGGTGAATCGCATAAATGAATCCCACATGCTCAATGAATTCCTTTTCTGGTAAACTGATTCATTCCTCTGAAAGTGAAAAACGAAAGTGAAGTTGCTCAGTCGCGTCCCACTGTTTGAGACTCATGGGCTATGGCCCACCAGGCTCCTGCATCCATGGGATTCTCCAGGCCAGGATACTGCAATGGGGTGCCATTTCCTTCTCCAGAGGATCTTCCTGACCCAGGGATCGAACCCAGGTCTCCCACATTCCTCCGAAGACATCTGTAAATAGAAATATTGTTGCTAAAATTCTTTAGCTAATTTTACATGAAATTCCTAAAGAAATGTTAATCCTGGTGAAATATGTTAAGTTGGTATGACAATAACATAAACTTGAAACAGAGCACGTATCAGGAAGTTATGAAAGAGGAATACGAGAGCCAAACAAAGCTTCGTCAAATAAAGTTTGCAATTATAGCTCAGGGCACTCTAAATCTACTTAAACAAGATGACTGAAACAAGGACAGGACTTTTAGAGAGACATGGAGATTGAGAGAGGTTCCAGAAGATAGGCAATAAATCAAATAAAAAAACCAGAAGCCAAAGTGACTGGGGAGTTTCAAGCCAGTGTATGAGAAGCATTTAGAAGATATTGTTAAAAGAATGCTTTAGTGCAATAATAAAAATAAATCAGTGATAACTAGGATACATTTGAACAGGCAAAAATAAACAATTTTTGACTAAATGCATCAGTATCATATATAACATGTATTTTTAGTTTGAAAATGTGATAAGGAAATAATGTTTCAACATTGTCATAAGTTTGAGACAACTTTCTATAAAATATTTATAGGAATTTGGGGAAGCAGCAAATAGATGCTATAAAAATTGAATTATTTATATATATATATACACACAAATATATATACTCTCAGTACATAAAATATATACTAAAGCAGTATAGAAAATGTAATAGAAATATCTAAACAGAAAGCCATGTTTTAAATTTATTCTCAGAAATATTCAGAAAAATTAGCTAAATAAGTTTCAGTTTTAAGGAAAATTCATAATAGAGCCTTATCAAAGATTGTCAGAATCAACATTTTGCCAATGATTTGCACAGTTTGTATGATGGCTAAATTATTAAAATAAAACATTTTGAGAAACATGGTTATGATTTACACTGATTTTGTGAAAATTAGAAGGATATTTATTTATTGGTTGAAAAATTATGAACAAAGAAAATGAGTGTCTAAAATGATGGTTAACTCTAAAATGATGATTTAAAATTTTAATTATGTTTCAGTTGGTTAAACAATAAATGTCCACTGCTGTCTAGTAGGCCTAGACTTTTCTTAATTGGCTTAATTCTTTAAAATTTCTGCTTTTTAAAACTTGCCTTCAATTAATATTCTGAAGGACAATTTCCCAAAGCAGAGTTAATAGATTTCTTCACATTATCTTGAACATCTTATTGGTGTATAATAATTTGTTTCATTTGATTTAATGAATTGGCTGTTGAGAAATTGACAGCTTTACAGTATTTATAAGAGAACATATCATATTTTTCCACTTATGAAAGTCATTTTTGTGCATAAGTACAATTTTGTAGTTCTGTGATACAAGTTTTTATATTTCTTATAAAGTTTCTTGCTAAGCTAATTATATTTTCCATTAGTATTATGAATGAGAAGCCTTCCATTGTATTTTCTAATTGAGTTTCATTACAATACAGGAAAATATATTGGGTTTTGAATGTTATCCAAAAGGCATATTATATAAATTTCTTTATAAATTGATTGTCTTAGTTTTTTTAAGGTACAATTCTATATGCAAGATGAAACTCAACAATGTCCATCAATTAAATCTGGCACAATAGTTGAAAGAGCTATGGCTTAGGTATAGCAGCAATTATGAAAATAATTTTATTATCTTAGTCACAATTAATTGTTATTTATTAAGAATTAAGTGCCTACCACTGGTAAATGCACTGGTGATACGATAATTACAGAGGAAAATCCCCATCTTCCTAGAGGTTATTATTTTAATGGAAATGGACAACCTAATTTCACACTGACAATGGGAAAAAAGTCATTGGAAAGTTCTGAGTAGAGTAGGGAATTGATCTGGCTTTTCATAAGGCATGCTTTAACACTATACCAACATGGGCAGAGTAGATTATAGGGGATAAGATTTGCAACAGACCAATTAAGAGATGGTTGCAAATGGTCTACATGACAAGTGATGGTGACTTGCATTAAAGAAGTTCAATTCCTCAATTGTTAAACCATACTGGGAAACTGCTGTGAATTCTGGATTTGTTTGAAGGAGAAGATGATAGGATTTGTTGATAAAGTGGATATGGAGTGTTAAAAAACTAATAAAATATTTTATATAAATATGAGTCTGATATACATAAATGAACAATGACCACTCTTGGATTGCATTTTCATAAATCTCTAGTATGATAACAACTGGCCTACCCTATTCCTATCTGTAATTTTGCTTTCATTTCTGGATATTATAATTTGAATACATTATAGGTTGAATGAAATCTGCACAGAGGAGTATCTCCATGATGGTCAAAGGCACTTGAATCATAACATATGAAGTACACTTAAAGAGCAATTGATATTTAACTGAATGACTAGAAGAGCCAGGTGAGAAATAACAGCTTTTCCAACACTGGGTCATGTGGAAGAGAAATTAAGCTTTTAAAAAGAGGACCCCATGAGGAAGAACTAGTATCTGATGGGTTAGTGGGACACAGATTTTACTCCCTCCGTGAATAAATTGTGAGATCTGAATGCTATAGTGAGATCTGAATTGTTAATGTCATGCCTGGTCTAAAATACAACAAATTGTCCCGGGATACACTTTTTCTCTTCTATCAAGGTATTCAAAGCTCATTTTACATGATAGATCATTAGAAATATTATGGAAGGATTTCTGTGTAAACTGAATGACGCTTCCAAATTGAAGGTATTGGTTATTCTACAAAACTTTTGATTACTTGATTTATTGTCTAGAATATTTATGGAAGGCTAGGACAATATAAATACTTAGGGGTGATTTGAAGAATACTTATCTTGACAAACTCTAGATGAGATAATCATTTTAAATGACTTTATTTTTTTTCCTTAAAAAATAGAATTAGCAGTAAAACTGCTTCAGGTAATATTTATATACTCTGCTACAAGTATTTCCATGTTATTTCTTTTTTTTTCCCAATGTACTGAAGCTCATCTCAAATAAACCTCTCTTTAAATATCTTATGTGAAAAAAACAGTTTGCCTCCAATAAGAATAGTTGTGATAATGCCTAGTATGTTTCATTTATTTCACTTGACTTGATATAAAAAATTCCGAGACATTTTCATTTCTTTTTTTAAAAAAATGGTTGTATTCAATTACAATATTCCTTAGATAGTAACAATGGAATTGATATAGTACTTATATAAGGTTGAAAGCTGTAAAAATCAAATTTTAAATGTTGGTTTATTTTTTTAAACTCTCAAATATCCCATGTGATTATGAAAAGTTAAAGCTTCTTATGAAACTTGAATAAATATTTGACACTTAACCTTATCAAATAAGTATATTATTATTATAAAATTGATGTGACAATTTGATAATTCTGTATGACGATCATTTTTTTAAAAATAACACAATTTCACTTTGGAAACAAAGTCAAAGAAAGGATGCATCCATATAGTATAGCCATAGTTTTAGTGGGTTTATCATTTACAGTTTAAATAATTTCAAGCTGCCAACTCATTCATTCTCTGATACTGAAAATTCTGTAGCTTGACAGAATCTCAAGACACATACTCAGCTCTAAAGATGACCAAGAGAAATATCTAACTAAACTACTGCTCCACCACAAACATTCTACTACTGATTTATTTTGCTTTGCCAAATGTTCCTATCTGAAAGAGTACAAGGTGACAGCCTTCAAACTTTTCTCCCTTGAATCCTATTTTTTCATTAATAAGCCAATTTTGGGGGGTGAAAGTTTAGATTCATTAGGTATTCACATTTGAAGGACTGATATTTACAGAGACTAGCTCTAATGAATAAATACTTTGTTGTGCTGAAGGAGAAATAAGGCATGATTATGAGGTGTGGTATTACAAGGGAGAAGAGAACTGTTTCATAGAGAACTTGATTCGTGAAACTCGAGAGAGGGAAAGATACTGGGAAATGTGCCATTTTTATTATGGTATATCTCTTTGTTTTGGGGGTAGGAAAGAAAGCCATTTCTAACCACTGGAGTTTGCCCAGGTTTGTTAAAAACAATCTTTTTCATTGAACA
The DNA here is from genome assembly GCF_032405125.1 of Capricornis sumatraensis. Taxonomy (NCBI): domain Eukaryota; kingdom Metazoa; phylum Chordata; class Mammalia; order Artiodactyla; family Bovidae; genus Capricornis; species Capricornis sumatraensis. The sequence goes on along the minus strand of NC_091077.1, from coordinate 104,784,808 downwards.
ACAGCATAGCTTATGTCAGTTAATATACAGTTTCACAGAGACCGGGATATGAATTACTTGGCACGTGTAAACCATCACCAAGTGGCCAATACCGAAATCAAATGGATTATATTCTTTGCAGTCAAAGATGAAGAAGCTCTGCATAGTCAGCAAAACAAGACTTGGTGCTGACTGTGGCTCAGATCATGAACTCCTTATTGAAGATTTCAGGCTTAAATTGAAGACAGAAGGGAAGAGCATAAGACCATTCAGGTATGACCTAAGTCAAATCTCTTACGATTATACATTGGAGGCTACAGATACATTTAGGGGATTAGATCTGGTAGACAGAGTGCCTGAAGAACTATGGACAGAAGTTCCTAACATTGTGTAGGAGGCAGTGACCATATCATCCCCAAGAAAAAGAAATTCAAGAAGGCAAAGTGGCTGCCTGAGGAGGCTTTACAAATAGCTAAGAAGAGAAACCAAAAGCAAAGCAGAAAGGGAAAGATAGATCCACTCAATGCAGAATTTCAGAGAAGAGCAAGGAGAGATAAGAAATGTCTTAAGTGAACAATGCAAAGAAATGGAGGAAAACAACAAAGGGGGAAAGACTAGAGATCTCTTCAAGAAAATTGGAGATGCCAAAGGAACATTTCATGCAAAGAAGGACACAATAAAAAAAAGAAATGCCAATGACCACCCCCCCCCCAAAAAAAAAAGAATAAAGAAGAGGTGGCAAGAATGCACAGAAGAACTATACAGAAAAGCTCTCAGTGACCTGGATGATGACAATTATGTCGCTCACCTAAAGCCAGACATCCTAAAGTGTGAAGTCAAGTGGGCCTTAGGAAGCATTACTATGAAGAAAGCTACTGGAGGTGACAAAATTCCAGTTGAGCTATTTCAAATGCTAAAAGATGACGCTGTGAAAGTGCTGCATTCAGTATGCCAGGAAACTTGGAAAACTCAGCAGTGGCCATAGGACTGGAAAAGGTCAGTTTTCATTCCAATCCCAAAGAAAAGCAATGCCAAACACTGTTCAAACTACTGTATAATTGTGTTCAATTCACATGCTAGCAAGGTAATGCTCAAAATCCTTCAAGCTAGGCTTCAACCAAGAACTTCCAGATGTACAGCTGGATTTAGAAAAAGCAGAGGAACCAGAGATCAAATTGCCACCATCCATTAAATCACAAAAAAAGCAAGAAAATTAAAAAGAATCTACTTCTGTTTCATTGACTACACTAAAGCCTTTGTATGGATCACAAAAAAACTGGAAAATTCTTAAAGAGATGGGAATACCAGACCACCTTACTGGTCTCCTGAGAATCTGTATACAGGACAAGAAGCAACAGCTAAACCAGACATGGAACAACAGATGGTTCAATATTGGGAAAGGAGTATGACAAGTCTATATATTGTTGCCTTGATTATTTAACTTGCATGCAGAGTACATCACATGAAATGCCAGGCTGGATGACTCACAATATGGAAAAAGGATTACTGGGAGAGATATCAACAACCTCAGATATACAGATGATACCACTCTAATGGCAGAAAGTGAAGAGAAACTAAAGAGCCTCTTGATGGGGGTGAAAGAGGAGAGTGAAAAGCTGGCTTAAGACTCAACATTCAGGAGCTGCTTGTATGTTTTTGAGATTAGTTGTTTGTCAGTTGCTTCATTTGCTATTATTTTCTCCCATTCCAAAGGCTGTCTTTTCACCTTGCTTATAGTTTCCTTTGTTGTGCAGAAGCTTTCAATTTTAATTACATCCCATTTATTTATTTTTGCTTTTATTTTCAGTATTCTGGGAGGTGGGTCATAGAGGATCCTGCTGTGATTTATGTTGGAGAGTGTTTTGCCTGTGTTCTTCTCTAGGAGTTTTATAGTTTCTGGTCTTACGTTTAGATCTTTAATCCATTTTGAGTTTATTTTTGTGTATGGTGTTAGAAAGTGAAGTAAGCCAGAAAGAAAAACACCAATACAGTATACTAATACATATATATGGAATTTAGAAAGATGGTAACGATAACTCTGTATGTGAGACAGCAAAAGAGACACAGATGTATAGAACAGTCTTTTGGACTCTGTGGGAGAGGGAAAGGGTGGGATGATTTGGGAGAATGGCATTGAAACATGTATAATATCATATAAGAAGTGAATCGCCAGTCTAAGTTCGATGCAGGATACAGGATGCTTGGGGCTGGTGCACTGGGATGACCCAGAGAGAGAGTATGGGGAGGGAGTTGGGTTCAGGATTGGGAACACATGTATAGCCGTGGCGGATTTATGTTGATGTATGGCAAAACCAATACAGTATTGTAAAGTAAAATAAAATAAAATTTGGAAAAAAAAAAAACCCTCAACATTCAAAAAGCTAAGATCATGGCATCAGGTTCCATCACTTCATGGCAAATAGATGGGGAAAAAGTAGAAACAGTGACAGATTTTATTTTCATGGGCTCAAAATCTCTGTGGATGTTGACTGGCAGCCACTAAATTGGAAGAAAAATTATGACAAACCTAGACAGTGCATTAAAAAATGGAGACATCACTTTGCCGACAAAAGTTTATATAGTCAAAGCTATGGTTTTTCTAGCAAGCATGTACAGACGTGAGAGTTGGACCATAAAGAAGGCTCAGCGCCAAAGAATTGATGCTTTCAAACTGTGGTGCTGCAGAAGACTCTCGAAGAGTCCCTTGGACATCCAGGAGACCAAACCAGTCAATCCTAAAGGAGATCAACCCTGAATATTCATTGGAATGACTGATGCTGAAGCTGAAGCTCCAGTACTTTGGCCACCTGATGCAAATAACTGACTCATTGCAAAAGACCCTGATACTGAAAAAGATCGAGGGCAGGAAGAGAAGGGGACAACAAAGGATGAGATGGTTGGATGGCTTCACCGACTCACTGGACTTAAACTCTGGGAGATAGTGAAGCACAGGGGAGTCTGGAGTGCTCTAGTTTATGGGGTCACAAAGAGTTGAATGTGACTTAGTAACTGAACAACAACAAAGCCGCTGAAACCAATATATCACTGATTTCACATCTTCAGACGAGACAGAAGAAGAGGTGCCACATCCAAACACAGGAGCAAGTAAGAGCCATTTTCCGTCAGCAATAACTCCCCGTGGCTGCACTGGTAACAGCTCTTTGTGCACATGGAAGTTTCCTTGACACAATAAGACACTGTATTTTGAAGTTTTTCAAGAGCTCTGGAAAGAGTTGGAGCAATACTGAGAAAAGTTAAGTGAGCTTGGGTCTAACATGTTCGGTAGCAAGCGAAGCTATGTGTATTATAATAAAAACTGAAGGGGCAGGAGGAGAAGGGGATGACCGAGGATGAGATGGCTGGATGGCATCACTGACTCGATGGACTTGAGTTTGAGTGAACTCCAGGAGTTGGTGGCAGACAGAGAGGCCTGGCGTGCTGCAATTCATGGGGTTGCAAAGAATCAGACACGACTGAGCGACTGAACTGAACTGACAGAAAGGAACACATGGAGAAAAGGTACTGAGGGAAAGAATGATCTCTTTTACTCCCTGAAAGGCCTAGGCAGAAGGCACAACCTGCTTCTTCTCTTGAGTCTATCTCCTCCTTTCTTGCCCTCAGAAGAGATGTGTAGAATCACAGTGTTCCACTAAAAAAATAGACAATATGCTTCTGACTAAATCTATATTTTGGGGCAAATTATCTTAATATTTCCATAAAAAAATATTTTCTAGAGTAAGGCCAAGGCCTTTGGTGGAAAACCTTAGCAATTTCATAGATTCAGTATCTTTTCATAAACATACTAAAAATAATTGCCTTTATATTCATCCAGGAAATAGGTATTGAGTACATGTATGTATGTGTGTGTTCAATTGCTCAGTCGTGTCTGATTCTTTGTGACCCCATGGACTGCTGTAACCTATCAGCCTTCTCTGTCCATGGGATTTTCCAGGCAAGAATACTGGAGTGGGTTGCCATTTCCTTCTCCAGGGGATCTTCCCAACTCAGGGACTGAACCTGGGTCTCTTATGTCTTCTGCACCGGCAGGCAGATTCTGCACTACAGCACCTGGGAAGCCCCATACTGAGTATATATAACATGTAAAAACGTATGACTGAGTGAAAGCGAGTAGGGGCAAGCAAGGTTAACCAACCTTGTCACGGTCGAAAAACAGAAAACAAAGAACAAAACCCCCTCAATTATGAATAGTGTCTCTTTAAGAGTAAAAAAAAATTGCTATTGAGCATATTTGAAAAAAAAAAAGAAAACCTTCTGAATATTTTAGAAGTTTGAGTAAACTTTTTTTTTTTTACTGAGTAGACTATTTCTATTTACATCACTGTGAAACTGTATGATCTCAGCTGATCTTTAAATTTATCTAGTGTCTTAAAATCTACTAGAAGGAACCTGACCAATGACCATGATTAAAAAAGAAGTCTGACAGCAACTTCTTGGAATAGAACCATTTGCTTAACGACTTCCTTCCACCAATCTATTTCTATCTGGTCCATAGCCACATATAGTTCCCGCTTTCCTTCTCTGAACTTCATTCTGAGTTTTGGAACAAATGCATATTTATATCTTTCTCAGATTTTCAGTATTATTTTCAACATCGCAGTTGATAAAGATTTAGTTTGTGAGTTTTCTGTTTATTTATGTTAACGAATTTTGGCATGCTTTTGTAGCCTCAAGTTCTGAAGGGCCATCAGCTAAGAGATATAAAGGAAGTCACATTAGCGCTGAGATGGAAACGCCAGTGATCAATTATCTTCTACCTGCAAGCTGGAGGATTTCCTCCTCCTGGAAAGTCTAGGTATTGTTGAGACTCCTTAGGGAGTGTTTCACACGTGTTGAAGTATGGTTTCACATATCAAAGTATTGCTTCTCCCACCCATGCCTTCGCTGACGACTAATTGAAGCAACGTGTCATTCATCATTCTGCCATGTTTGTCCTGACTTTGGTATCTCAGTGGAACTCCAAGCAGTCAGGCTTTAGAAAGGCACTACTTTTCTTTCAGTCATTCAAGTGACCTTCATAAAAAAAAACAAAACAAACAAAAACAGACTCAAGAGATTACATCCTGTATGATTAATTTATATAACATTCTAGAGGAGGTAAAACTATTTACACAGAAAACTTATTATCATTGTTATTTTTTATTGTAATTTGTATTTATTTGTTTTTCATAACTTCTTAAATTTTACTGCCCAGAATCGAACTCAGTTCTTCATAAGATCTGATCAGCGGAGATCAGAACTGCCAAAAAGTCCACTGTAGATACTACTCTATTCACATACAGTTAAGATTATATTAGCTTTTTTTGACACATGTTGACTTTTTTTTTGTAGATTCTATCTCCACTTCATATTTTCAGACATTTGATCAATATACATTGAATATTCTCATTGCAGTCATCGGATAAGGTATTGTCTTGAGGTCAGGATGTGAGAAAATATTTCTCTAGATCAGGGTGATCAATTAATCAGAAACCTCTGGGTATAGCTGTTCAAACTATTAGGAGTTCACCTAATTGTATAATTCTTCAATTGATGTATCTTATTTTTAAGAATGTCACAAGAAACCTTTATTTATCTTACCAAAATCTGGAATTTTTGGTCTGCTGCATTCTTCTGATTTTCCAGTCTAACAAGTCTATCAAAAAAAAGACAATGAATTTAGTTCAGTCAGGGTTTTTCTTAGTCAACCTATGGTAATGATCACTGCTTTCTTCTCTGGTTCCTTACAAATCACTCTTTAACCATCAATTCTGATTTCTTGCATGAGATTGATGTGAAATTCTCAGATTTTCAAAACAAGTATTTTTCCCTCTCAAAAATAAAAATTATAATTTTCCCATCTCCAATCTCATGATGTTCTTCTGTTTTCAATGAATCTTAGTGTATTTTTCCTTTTCAAAGGATATTCCACAAGTGAAGAGAAGTTTAAGGAAGTGAATATCTCCTCACCAGTCTATTAAAAATTTTATGGAAGAATTCATAAAAATCCATAAGAAAATGACAAAGCCTGATGAAAATATGTAAAGACTACAAATACCTCCCAAATAAAATGCAAACCAATGTTTTAATGAATATAAAGCCACATATTCAAACAATAGATTCCTATTTCTCACTTATACAGTTAACAAAATTCATTAATCTCTTTCATTTGTCAAAACATTTTGAATTCTACACTTTATGTTAGGTTTTTATTCTTTGGATTGGGTATTCAGGGATATGAACTTAAGATATATAGACAATTTCTTGCGTTTGTGAAGGAAGCAAACATGGATATTCAGGAGAAATAATGCAGTCAGAGGGAAATAGTTTAAAGGCTTTGAGACACCGGATGGAAGAGAAAGCCAACGTAGCTTATGCATAATGAATCGTGGAGAGATGAACACCAACAAAATTAAAGAAATAGGAAAGGAACCATGTTGTGTTGACTCTACAGTGATGGAGAGTATGGGGCACAGTTAGAGTATAAAAATGAAGGGAGACATATGATTTGATTTATCCTTTGAAACACAAGCACTCTTACTGCCATGTTGAGAACTGACTATGATGGCCAAGTGTGGAAATAGGCAGGATGGTAGTGGCTTGCTTAGTAATCAAGGCAGAAGATACTATCTTGGACTATTTTGCTAAAATTGGAGATGGTAATAAAAAAATAATTTGTTTCAAAATTAAATTAAAATATTAAAAATCAGGGACAAGGTTTTTGTGGAGTCACATAATATTAATATTTTACTTTATGCCTGCTACATTTTCTATAAACATGTTTAATTTTTACACATTTATAGTATTACTACTGTTGTTTCCAATTATAGTTTTTTTGAAGTTATTTCTTTATACTTTTGTTCATTTATCTCTTTACATTGCTTGTTTTCTTTAATCTGTAAAAGCTCTTTCCATATTTTGATTATAAACATTTTGAGTATTATGTGCATTTTGGATTAGTCAGACTTTTTAATTAAAAGGCAGAAATCAAATATCACTCTCATTTTTGTTACTAAAAACTATGACTATATGTTGTTAATTAAGGCTAATTAGAGGGTTAGAAAATGCCATGCTTCATGGTTGCAGAATAACTTCAGACATGACTGGGCCATAATTTACTAACCCATTTAACTTACACTGGTCACAAAGGTTCCTAATTTTTTTTTTTTTAATCATGAAAAATAATGCCTGTCAGAAAGCATTTACTGTTTTATCCATTTTTAATCTAGGGTTCTAGAATGAGAATTAGGTGATATAAACACATGAAAAATTTAAGCATCCTAACACACATTCCTAATAAATATGAAAGTTACTTCTGTTTACTCTCTTTTTTTATGCAATTATACTTTAAGTGAGTTAATTGGAAATTAATACTTCTATATAGTACAGTGTTTCACTTGATCTTTGTATAAAATTAAACATTACTGTTTTGCTTAGTGAATTATTTCCTCTACAATTCCAGTGGCTATCATATTCATGCTATTTTTTCCCTTTTGAATGATAATACGCTAATTTTGTGAAAATGGTACTGCATGTTTAATACATCTCAAGCCCAGAAGGTTACAAAAAGAGAGATTGATGTTCACAAGTTAATATTTAAGTATATAAATTAAAGATAACACTCCAACGTTGCTCCTCAATCAAGGTATTTGTGCTGTGGTTCTCCCACTGATTTCTCTCACTCCAGACTTCCTCGGTTTGCTTTCCTCACTTCAAATGGTCTCGGCTCAAACATCAGCATGTCTAAAAGGACTTTTCTTACCACGCTTTATAAAATAGCTCTCTGTGTTCATCCTCCTCTATCTACTCACTTTTTCCCCACATCCTATACCGTATTTTAGACAGCAAATTTTGTGTGTATGTTAATTTGCTTATTTTCCTTTTCTGGCACTAAAAAGTCTGCTCCATTAGAACTTTATCTGATGTGTTTATAGCCGTATTTTTAACACCCAAAATAGTTTCTGGAAGTTATGGGCGTTCAATAAGTACTTGCCAAGTTAATGGGTTAACAAATTAACTGACTCTTACTCAAGCATTCATCGTGAAAGTAAAAGTGTTAGTAGCTCTGTCATGTCCGACTCTTTGTGACTCCATGGAGCTCACCAAGCTCCTCTGTCCATGGGATTCTCCAGGCAAGAATACTGGAGTGGGTTGCTATTCCATTCTCCAGGGAATCTTCCCGACCCAGGGATCGAACCCAGGTCTCCTGCATTGTAGGCAGATTCTTTACCATCTGAGCTACCGGGGAGGTCCAAAGATTCATTATTTCAAAGTAAGTTTTGCTCTTACTTACTTTCATGTCAGTAGGGATAATATTGACAAAGAGATTCTAGATCTTATTTCCTTGTACTGCTAAGCATTAAACAGTCTTTGAAGTGAAGTGAAGTGAAGTCACTTAGTCATGTCTGACTCTTTGTGACCCCGTGGACTGTAGCCTATCAGGCTGCTCTGTCCATGGGATTCTCCAGGCAAGAATACTGGAGTTGGTTGCCATTTCCTTCTCCAGGGATCTTCCCAACCCAGGGATCGAACCAATCTAAAATAAAAACAATTAAGGGAAACCAAACTTAATTTGAATATGAATATTTTAATGATCAATGCATAGACAGGAAGGGACAAACTCTCCTGTTCTCACTGCTGTGTGATCTTGATGATCAGCTTGTCTTAGTTTGGTCAACCACATACTAGATGATCCAGGTCAAGATGGTTGTAGCTGTCTAAAAGGAGACTCTAAGGGCAATTTACATGTTTTAAAGAAAGGTTTCAAAAAGATTCTAGAATCATGCTTAAACTCATGCTAAAATCTGTTATTCATTACACACAATCTTAAGCGCTGTTCCGAGTTTGGGTTGTGATTGGTTGGCATGTTGGCATTTACCATTCTGCCTAAGCCACAGGCACAGCTAGAGATGCTGTTTAATGTTTTGAATCATCACTTTTATTACCCAAACTTCAAAAAATGCCCTACACGATAAATGCTTTTGATTTATATTCAAATGCAGAGGAATCTAATATAAGATAACTCTAGCCTCATAATATTTTAGTTCTGGACAACCACTCCCTCACTCTGACTTATTTTATGCTTTACATGAGACAGGTTATTTATCCTACATAGATACCACCATGCATCTTAATTATTGATAGGCAGAGATTTTTCTTTATTACTAGTTTATGACCTAACTTATTTTATTTCATTTCTCATTTATCTATCTACCTATCTACATGCCCTATCAAAACTGGAAGAGGTGTTTACAATAATACATTAGAAGAGCAACGGGGAAACTAGACTTGATCACCAAACTGTTCCCTAGTTGACTGACTGGGTCTCTAAGATTCATAGCTTAGATACTCACAGAATTCAACCATCCTCTCCTATTCATAAACTCCTTCCATGTTAACATTAGCAAAGATCAAATCAGAGTAGCTGTCAGTGGTTAACTCAGCCTTGTATTATATACAGCAATATAAAAATAAGTGTAAGCATGATAATTCAGAGGTTTTCCTGCTAGAGATGTATAAATTATATTCCTAATTTTTAAGCAACCAATGTGAGAAGAGTACAGATCCAAGATTAATAGCAAAGTTAATTATTTTCCAGCTCTTGGTGGAGTTTGAGAAGTCTAGTTTCTTAGTTACTGTTTCTTAAAGGGGCACCATCATTCTTTAAAATCATTATAGAATAATTGGAACATAATGAAACCAAAAAGCCTAAAACAGTATCTAATGTATTATGAAAGAGAATATATGTGTGCGTGTGTTTGTGTATGTGTGTTGGTTTACTGTATGGGAAACTCTCTTAAAGCTTATCTTGCTTGGAAGGAGAAGAGAAGAATATATATAGACTCTCATGTTTGTGTAATGGCTTTATTGAATTCCTTTGGTTTGATGAAAAGCTTATTAATGCTGACAAATTCCAGGGATTCTCTTCAAGGACTATATGCAATACTATATCATTTTCCCAGGACATTTATCAATTATGCCAACCTGAATTTTAGTTATCTTTCAGGGAATTCTTAAAAATAAGACATGCCATACTGGTAGGTGCAAAAGAATATCTAGTTCATTTTTCTTTTTTTAAAGAAGTGTGTGATGGAACAAGCTAAATAAACAAATCTTTTCTATCAAGGAGTAGGGATAACCTAACTCTCCTTAGCAAAATAATTCTGGTTAGTAGCTCAGTAAAAAGTTCTTTCTTCTCTGGTGGCCAGCAATGTGGGAGACCTGGGTTCAATCTCTGGGTTGGGAAGATTCCCTGGAGAAAGGAAAGGCTACTTACTCCAGTACTCTTGCCTGGAAAATCCTATGGATGGAGGAGCCTGGTAGGCTACAGTCCATGGAGTTACAGAGTCGGACACGACTGAGGGACGACACGGTTTTTTGGGCTAAGATAATTTTCAGCATAATGTAAGCTCTTTACCACCTGTTTTGGGTTTTGCTGATTTTCTGGGTACATGGAAACCTACTCATTGTTGTTGGGCTTTTATTGCCTTTATGAAATAGTGCTTCAAAATGGTTTATCTTGTATTATAATTGTAAATTTCTTGGTTAAATATATGGTTTTGAAAATGAAAACCTCGTAATAATTTTCAGTTATCATATTAAAACATTTACTAGATACAGTATTGACTGTATCTAGTAAAATTTCTAAATTTATTTATTTACTCTAGTAAATTTGTTTTGACATTTCCATGAAAAATGGATGTGTTTTTTTATCCATAATGAGCAGCAGGCAAAGCCACATAATTTTAGACCTTGCTGCAAACTGAGAAAGTTGTAACACTCTTGTGACCACAATTTTGAAAAGTTATTTAAATAAAATTACCTTTGTGTCATTTTGGTCTCAAAAACATAATGTTTATATATATTTGTATTGGTTGATTTAGTCACTAAGTCGTGCCTGACTCTGTGTGACCTCATGGACTGTATCACACCAGGCTCCTCTGTCCATGGGATTTCCTAGGCAAAAATAGTGGAGTCAGTTGCCATTTCCTTGTCCAGGGGATCTTTCCAACCCAGGGATTAAATCCCGTTGTTCTGCATTTCAGCTGGTCTCCTGCACTGCAGGCAGATTTTTTACCAACTGAGCCACAGAACAGTCCCCATATATTTGTATGCTTTTATTTTACTGTGGATATCATATGGAAGGCTTAGACATGAGTTATTTTGAAATCATTTCAGGCAATTTCCAATTTTGCGTTTAGGAGCCCATCGAGCCTATTACCAGGATTTGAACATGGTCGGGACACATGGAGCAGTGGCAGCGCAGCATAGCACAGCGAAGTCGACCACTGTCAGGCCGCTGAGCAGTGTCTCAGCGTTCGGCCATCAAGATCAGTAAAAGAAAAAAACTGAACTGAACTGAAACGGTTAACTTCACAGCACCTTTAGGCTATGAGTTTTCTGTATCTCTTTCAGGAATAGAAAATGCTAGTGTCGTGTGGGTTAAAATACATTAATTCCACACAAAGCACTCTACAAAAGGAAAGGATATTTGATTTGTTTGGCTTTAAAGTTTTAACAGATGAATCTATCCCTGTGAGACTACAGACCATTTACCATCACTAGATTGATTTCTTTCAATGCTAAAGGCTTGATGGTACTTTTCAGCACGGTTCATTGTGACTAGAATGATACTTCAAATACACATTACTAAAGAGTCTTCAGAGGCTGTATTAAGGAAATGAAACTCTAAGTGACAGAAGGGATAATAGCATTTACTATGAAGAAAAATTTTTGATAAGGTTTATATAAATAAAACTATTGTAATAATATCGGAGTTTCTTCATAGGTATTGAAATAATAAGTCTTGTGTTTAGTGCTCAAAGGTTAGTGTTTAAAGATAAAAATAATTCTTTTGTACTTTTTAGTGTTTAATTTGTTAAATGTGTGTTCTGTACCATTTTTCTGAAGTTGCTTTGTTTTCAAGATGGATATTTTTGCAAGAGGGATGGATACCCCAAATGAAGACTGATATCAATTAAAGGAACTGTGGATTAAGAAACTGAAATCCAAAGGCTACTACCAAATGATACTTGATTTTTAAAATCTTCATTTAAAGTTTAAATGAAACAAAATCTCAAGGGACAGTTATACAAATTAAGGACACCAAATTAAACACAATAGTTCTCTTCAGATGTGAGACTTTAGGGCCATATGCAAATGATACCACTCTAATGGCAGAAAGCTAAGAGGAACTAAAGAACCTCTTGATGAAGGTGAAAGAGAGTGAAAAAGCTGGCTTAAAGCTCAACATTCAAAAAATGAAGATCATGGTATCCATCACTTCATGGCAAATAGAGAAAAGGTGGAAACAGGGACAGATTTTATTTTCTTGGGCAACAAAATTACTGCAGACAGGACTGTGGCCATGAAATTTAAAGACACTTGCACCTTGGAAGGAAAGATATGACAACCCTAGACAGCGTATTAAAGAGCAAAGACCTATTTTGCTGACAAAATCCTTATTGTCAAACCTATAGTTTTTCCTTTAGTCAAGTTCAGATGTAAGAGTCAGACCATAAAGAAGACTAAGCAGTAAAGAACTGATGCTTCTGAACTGTGGTTCTGCAGGAGACTCTTGAGAGTCCCTTGGACTGCAAGGAGATCCAACCAGTCCATCCTAAAGGAGATTCATTGGAATATTCATTGGAAAGACGGATGCTGAAGCTGAAGCTCCAAAACTTTGGTCACCCGATGCAAAGAGCTGACTCATTCAAGAAGACCCTGAAGCAAGGAGAGATTGAGGCAGGAGGAGAAGGGGACTACAGAGGATAAGATGGTTGGATGGCATCACTGACTCTCAATGGACATGAGCTTCAGCAAACTCTGGGAGTGAGTGAAGGACAGGGAAACCCGACATGCTGCAGTTCATGTGGTCGCAAAGAGTCAGACACGACTTAGGGAAAAAAACAACAAATGTTCTACATTTTCCAAATATTTACTTTTGAAAAATAGAAAGAAAAAAATATATTAGTCCATGATTGTTTAAGGAGGCAAGCCAGTTAGGGCAGCTAGAGAAATCATGTAACAACAATTTCTGCTAGTATAGGGCTTCCCCGACGGTTCAGCGGGTGGAGAACCTGCCTGCAATGCAGGATACGCAGGATACATGGGTTTGATCTCTGGGTCAGGAATATCCCCTGGAAGAGGAAATGGCAACCCACTCCAGTATTGTTGCCTGGAAAATTCCATGGATAGTGGAGCTTCAATTCAGCTCAGTCACTCAGTCGTGTCCGACTCTTTGCAACCCCATGAATTGCAGACCTCCCTGTCCATCACCAACTCCCGGAGTCCACCCAAACCCAGGTCCATTGAGTCAGTGATGCCACCCAACCATCTCATCCTCTGTCGTCCCCTTCTCCTCTTGCCCTCAATCTTTCCCAGCATCAGGGTCTTTTCAAATGAATCAGCTCTTCACATCAGGTGGCCAAAATATTGGAGTTTCAGCTTCAACATCAGTGCTTCCAATGAACACCCAGGACTGATCTCCTTTAGGATGGACTGGTTGGACCTCCTCGCAGTCCAAGGGATTCTCAAGAGTCTTCTCCAACACCACAGTTCAAAAGCATCAATTGTTTGGCACTCAGCTTTCTTTATAGTCCAACTCTTACATCCATAGATGGCCACTGGAAAAACCATAGCCTTGACTAGACGGACCTTTGTTGGCAAAGTAATGTCTCTGCCCTTTAATATGCTGTCTAGGTTGGTCATAACTTTCCTTCCAAGGAGTAGGCGTGGAGCTTACAGTGGAGCTTGGCAGACTACAATTCACAGGGTTGCAAAGAGGCAAGGTATTTTCTTGGGTGGTGGAGCAGAATTAAGTTTCTAATACTTTAATTAATCCAAATTAGATTTGTTCTTCATTCCCTGCCTTCCTCATTCAATAAGAGTTCCCCACACTGGTTTTGTCCTTTTTTGAAGTTCTTTAGAGCTTTTGGTCCAAACTTCCCGAGTGGGTAATTTTGCATAGAGTTATATTCTAGTGTATTCTAGCTTTGACTCTTCAAAGGTTCTGATATCCGTGTTTTTCCAGTCTCCCTACCATGGTAGGCGCTCAAAAATACTTATTGATTGACTGACTTGAAAGAATGTTTGCATGTCATAATTTATTATGGTAATGTTCACAGTGTTTGGGGAATCCCCAGGGGGGCGCTAGCAGTAATGAACCTGCCTGCCAATGCAGTAAGGGGACACTGCTGGATCCCTGGGTCAGGAAGATCCCTTGGAGGGCACAGCAACCCACTCCAGGATTCTTGCCTGGAGAATCCCACGGACAGAGGAGCCTGGCGGGCTATGGTCCGTAGGGTCACAGAGAGGCGGACACGATTGCAGTGACTTAGCAGGCATAGATGCATACCCAGTGTTTTAGTCTCCAGTAGAAAAGAAAAAAATCATTTTCCATTCCCAATGAGCGTTCATTGTTTTACTATGAGTCTTATAAAAATAAAAATACTCATTATGGAATTAAACTTTTTGGTTTCTAAGATCTGATTTAGTTTACTCTGGCTTAAAATTAATCCTGAATAACAGTCTTTCCTCCATTCCATTTATTGCTAAAATCCGCACAAGAAAGAGAAAGAAAACAAATAACTTGAACATAAATACTTTAGTTGAACTACTATCAAACTATGGGATAAGTTAATCATAATTATGAATTCAATGGCACTATTTTATATCAAATAAGCAAACATCAATAAACAAATAAATCCAAGCAAACTAGCTCTCACTTTATGATTTCTGGGCTTTGCCTCATAAAGAGAGGAACCTTGCTACTCTATTCTCTCCATCCCTCCCCTGTGTCTGCCTCTTGCTTTAAAGACCCAGTTCCTTTCCAAAACAGCACTGTGAGTGCTGTATTTAGGGTTGCCCAGAAAACTGATCTCTCTCAATTAATGGCTTTTAGATTGTTTGAAACTTCCAAAAAAATAAAGTTTACAGACACTGGAGGCAAAACCTTCAATTATAAGCCACTCGCAGTAACAAAGAACTTTCTTGGACCAGAGGAGGGGCAGACGCGGCGGCAGTGCAGGCTGGGGAGGATGACTTGTTTTATTGAGCTTCTTCGGTCGAAGACTCCACAGTGGGGAGATAACTGTGGGACGGGCACCTTGCAAGGACAGCAGAGCTACCCTGGATCCTGGCGGGAATGGGACCAGGTCTCGGGCTATGGAGTTGGATTTCCCTTGGGAACTAATTTGGGTTAGCAGTGGATTTGGTCTCCTTCGAATGGTAAGGAAAGTTGAGACATATTCAGTTGTCAGTCTCTAACAAGAGAGTGTTTATAGAGATCTTGTCTGCTTAGAGGATGGGGCCATGAAAACATACCACAAAAGATACAGTAGAAATGTGAATTTCAAAATTCACTATTTCAGGTCCAGTTTATCATCTACGAAAATACATTCTTAACAAGATACAAAAACTATTTACTATTAAGAAACAAAAATACAAAACTATAATGGCAATTGAAATGCAACTGAAAGAGATAAAAATTTTCAGCTCATCTCAAATTTAACAGTCAATTTAAAATACACTCTAAAAGAGGGGAATACCAAGATTATTTCAGAAAGACAAAGTCTAGAAAGTACAATATGGAATTTCAAAATTACAGCAAATGAGAAACAATTTAATGCAAAAAATTGAAAAATGAAAAGTAAAAACCATGAGTTAAAAGCCTAATAATTCCAGAAATACTGAGAGTATCATTGAAGGAGTATGTTTGTGTGTGTGTATGTATACATCTGGGCAGGAAGCATGGTAAGTGAAGAACGTGAGAAACCTGTCTAAAGTTATGGCTGCAATCATTAAAAAGCTTATATTTCCTTTACGTTTAGATAAAATACAGATTCAAAATATGTGTTAATAACAAGGAAATTAAAAAAAAAAAGAAATGAAACAAAGACAATCCAAAATAAAATTCTACAGGAAAGTATTAAAGACATTACAAAATTCTAAGATAGGACAAAACAAAGATAATCTGTATGTTACTTAGAAGAAATAAATCTCAAACCAAATGACATAAAGTTGAAAAATAAAAATAACAAAATTAGTCCTTGAATACCAGATATATGCAATCAAAAAGGGACATAAATACTAAAACAAAAAACAAAAAACAAAAAACCACCCAAACAAACAAAATAAGGATGATGCTAATTTAAAGTAAGTTTTCCAGTCACAAATGAAGCAATAGAACATAATTACATATTGATAAAATGTGCAATTTAGTTTGGGGAAGAAATAATTTTCAAAAAAGATGAAAATCTTTATGACGTATGTTAGATTGAATTCCAAATTGACCCTAAATGACCCTTGACCTTATGATGTCCTCACCCCTTGAACATGGGCAAAACCTGTATCTGGAGATATAAATCCCATGATTATAGGGCAAAAGTAAACAAGTAATTATGGGCCCATATCGATTATATGAAGACAGGGAGATTATCTGAGATGACTCTAACCTAATCACATGGGCCTTTAAAATCACATAGGCTTTTTCTGGAGAGAGAAATTCAAAGCTTGAGAGAGATTAGGCACCAGTGACAGCCAGCAAGAAATCAGGGACTTCAGTACTAAAACTGTAAGCCAATAACCTGAGTGAGTGTGGAAGCAGATTTTTCTTCAGAGCTCCTACCCCTGCTACCACCCTGATTTCAGCCTTCCAAGATCCTGAGCAGAGAACATAGTCATATCATGCCTGAACTTCCAATACAAAAATCTGTGACTCAATAAATGGGTGTTCTTTTAAGCCTCTAAGTTCATGACAGTCTTAAGTAGTTATAGAAAATCACTTATATCTAGAACTACAGTGTGCTAAATTACTGAATTAAGGAGATCTGTACAAGGTCAGCAAGGTATTATGGAGAAATGGATAAGATGAGGGAAATTCAAACTGCTTGCATTATAAAGTTATGAGCCACAGCCACAACTGAAACCCACAAGTAGAACCTAGAACCCTGTAAAAATCGCACTGCTCATGAGCAATCCTGGTTGCACTCCTAGCGCCCTTCAAGTCACGGCCTGGTATTTTGGGTATGGGTTCTGGAAGAGTTTTAGAAGGAGGTTTATCATTCAGGAAGAGAAAAGGATACAATTGTAAGGTGACAGTTCTGGATCCTTCAGTTCAGCTGAGTCGCTCAGTTGTGTCTGACTCTTTCTGACCCCATGAATCACAGCACGCCAGGCCTCTCTGTCCATCACCAACTCCTGGAGTTCACTCAGACTCACATCCATCGAGTCAGTGATGCCATCCAGCCATCTCATCCTCTGTCGTTCCCTTCTCCTCCTGCCCCCAGTCTCTCCCAGCATCAGAGTCTTTTCCAATGAGTCAAGTCTTTGCATGAGGTGGCCAAAGTACTGGAGTTTCAGCTTTAGCATCATTCCTTCCCCATAAATATATCTCCTGTAACTTGGTCATAGCACCTGTAAAACAAAACGTATCTGTGGTTCCATATTGTTTATCCCTCTCACACAGCATCACATCTCTTGAAATGAGACCCTTGAAGCAGCAATGATTAATGTCTTCTTACTTTTTTTTATATATTCAGGGATATAGACCTGTCTGGGTTCCCAGGAAGTGCTAGTGGCAAGAAATCACCTGCCAATGCAGGAGATGTAAGAGACACAGGTTGGATACCTGGGTTGGGAAGATCCTCTGGAGAATGGCATGACAACTCACTTCAGTATTCTTGCCTGCAGAATTCCAAGGACAGAGGAGACTGAGAGGCCACAATCCATAGGGCCACAAAAAGCTGGACATGACTAGAGACTCAGCTATCACCACCACCATCACCATAGACTATTTGACTCAGGTTCCCGTCCTGCAGAGGCTTCAGGTCACCAGCTGTCCTTAGAGTTCTTGGCTGCATGGCCTCTGAGTCAGTTGCTGTCTTTGGAAGGTTTTCTTAAGGTGATATTTTTATAGTTGAATACACAATATCATATTCACACACCTAGGTAATAATTTCCCGGCATTTCACACTTAGAAATTTTCTTTCAGCCTTTATATATATACAACAATATTTGTAAATAGTATTCCCTCTAAACCAGAGAAAAGTCTTGGTCCTTTGATAATAAGAAGTATTTAAAGTAGTCACTATGAAAAACTCAAATACATGAGGTTTATTAACTTGAACTTGCAGAGTAAACAATAAACCACAATAAAGAAGTAAAAAGATCTAAATCATTTTGACCAAGATGAAAGAACTGAGTAAAAAGAATCAACAATAAGAAAAACAAGCACCAATATGTTGAATTTTGATTTCAGAACCATTTAAAAAGAAGGTATGATGGAACATCATTAGAAAGCTTTTGCATGGATCAGAAATGCCACAGAACATATTGGTTTCTATAAAGCCTACCATCAAATTGAGTTCCTAGGTGGTTCAGTGATAAAGAATCTGCCTGCAATGCAGGAGACGTGGGTTGGATCCCTGGGTCAAGTTCTCCTGGAGAAGGAAACAGCAACCCACTCCAATATTCTTGCCTGGGAAATCCCATGGACAGAGGAGCCTGGTAGGCTACAGTCCATGGGGTCTCAAAAGAGTCTGACACAAGGGAGGAGGGAGGGGGGTTCAGGATGGGGAACATGTGTGTACCTGTGGCAGATACCTGTTGATGTATGGCAAAACCAATACAATATTGTAAAGTAAGTAACCTCCAATTAAAATAAATAGATTTATTAAAAAAATAAACAACAACCATCAAGGTATAGTGTGCATTCAATGTATCTATATATTTAACTATAGATTCCATCTCTATTTTAAAATCTTCTTGCCTCTGATTTTAGTACTAAAAGTATCTTAGTATCTTTGGTATCTTAGGACTCCAGTCTTTATTTTCTCCTCACCTATACAATTATTTGTTCATCTCAGACAATTTGTCATTTAATTATATAGATATATATATATTCTGCTAATTTAAATATTAGTATCATTCTCCAGATTCTGTTGAGATGTGTAACAAGGACCTATGGATGCAGGAAATATTGCTTGGCTTAACTGGTGGGAATTCTCCAAAAAGTTACTCATGTTTAAGGCAGAACTGACTCTACAACTTCTATCTAAGCATCAATAACCCTCTTTCATCATTTTTTCATCTATTTATGTACGTCTACTAGATTCAATCCTTTGAGAGCCCAGAACATTTATTCATCTTTATACCAACAGTACCTAGGACAGCATCTAGCATATACTGACTGCATTATAAAATTGTGCATTATAAAAGAATGCATGAGTGAGTAGATGAATGAAAATTTGTCTGAGACCCAGGTGGAGTCCTAAACATTATCCTCCAGTTTTCATTTGGACTCAGTACAACTTAACTAAGTGAGGGTGGGTTGTAGAAGGCTGGGGCTGCATGAACCCTTGTCTCCTTTCTACATTCAAGAAGTCCTGGCAGAAGCTGCTTCCTCCAGTAGAACAACTCTCCACACAGTTGTTTTTGTTTCTATATGATATGCCTGATAGAAAGCCTTCACTGAAATAGTTTTTTCCTTATTTTCATCACTATGATATTAAGCTTCGAGCTGCTTTGGTGCCGTTTGCTATAATGCTGATGAAGTTTCTCCTTACGAGCACTTCTTTTTATTATCCTTATTATGTTTTGCAGGTTTTCATGGTGGTGTTTCATTATTTGGTGGTAAAACATAACTACTTCATTTTATTTATAGCTAATAGATATTTTCTTATCAATGTAAGATTTGTATTGTTAAATCCAAGTTCCTTTCTAGTTTCCTTTATTAGGAAAGAGTATTCAGAAGAACTTTACACTCAGAAGAATGATGAACATTTAGTGAAATTATGAAATGCTGCTATAGCATCAGTGCGTGGAGTATCTTCTAGGTGAATTATGTTTGCATTTCTAATTAGGGCATTAGAGGTATAGGCATAGATTTTATAGGAGTTAAATATTTGCTGACAAGATAAGCACTGAGTAAAGAAATTTGATCCTGTTCAGCTTTTAATAGAAAATGTTTTCTCTTTAGATCTACTTGTTCTCTGGGAAGGTTTATAGCTGATCAAAAAAGATTCTTTTGCCTGCTTATTTTTAGGTGTACAAATGCCTCCCGTGAAACAAATATTCAAATAAGTAATTTTTTTCCATTGGGAAAAATAATCAATATTATTATAAGCAGCTTTATGATAGTACAGAAACAAATCTGGATATTTCCAAATAAACTCTCTAGTTCGGTAATAATTAAATCTTAATAGAATAATATTGCAACACACTTTGCTCTTTTTTGGAATAAGTTAAATATTTTAATTATAGGTTAACAAATATTTTAACAAGCATCAACTGAATTCCCAATGCTTTTAATACAATATTTCCTATGTAAAAAAAAAAAACAAAACAAAGCAAAGCAAAACCGAAGCCATTCTTCCCATTCTTCCACTTTACCGTGGTGCCGTGTGCACGTGTGTATGTTAGACACTGAGCCATGCCCAACTCTTTGAGACCCCATAGACTGTAGCCCGCCAGGCTCCTCTGTCGATTGAATTCTCCAGGCAAGAATACTGGAGTGGGGTGGCATTCCCTTCTCCAGCGGACCTTCCCGATCCAGGGATGGAACCCAGGTCTCCTGCATTGCAGGTGGATTCTTGTACTGTCTGAGCAACCGAGGAAGCCCACTGTGGTGCTGCCTTACATATATCTTTGCAAGATAAAGTAACAGGTTCTCTCCTGAGTTAAAGTAGTAGATATTGTTTTATACAATTTCTTTGTATCTAAAATCAAACGTTTAGAAATTTATATTTACCAAGTAATCTAGCTTGAAGATTGATAACCATTGTTTTAATCAAAAAAGAGATTTAATTTATATAATAATTTACATGACCCAGGTAATGTACACTTAGATTTATGGTTGTTGCTGGTATTGAGTTGCTAAGTTGTGCCTTCTCTCTCACGCTTAAAAAAGGACTTTATGATAGTAACAACTAATCCAAGTCCTTAGATATGTTATTTGACAAGTAGGCATATTATTTGTAATTGTGTATTGCAGCTAAATGGCAATATGGTATTTGCTTGGTTTGATATGTTATTATACAATTATTGTTTGAAAATTCAATAAAATGTTAAAACAAATAAAACTATTAATATTAAGGAAAATCTTTCTGTGTGTGTCACACCCTCTGTCTCCAGACTATGAAAGAATGAAGCTGTGCTCATTAATTGTTTTAAAACCACTTGCAGAGTTATTCTCTGATCTACCAAAAAAGAGTTTACAAAACAAGTCAATTGTTTTAAATCTTTGTTATAATTTTGATTCTATTAAAAATGATACCTATCAGTTATGTGCTATAATTCAATTTTGTCCTTTTCTAGAACATAGTGACTTAATAAAATTGTCACCAGTGTAATTTTACCAATGTAAAAAACAGTAAATTCTATTTTAGCTTCAACATGTAAAATTGCTCATTTTTGTATCCTTTTAAAATAGTTATAGATTTATATTTTATGAGAAAATTTCCAAATTGTCAACATTACCCTGGTTAACAGATAGGTAAACTGTAAAATCAATACTAAAACCTTCATTATGCCTATCATGTATTTCATGATAATAAAATTGAATATTTCTCTTGGGTTCAATGTATAATTTGTATATAGAGAAAAATAATAAATTTTTAGCCCCTAACATAAACTGTGGAAAATTCTGAAAGAGATGGGAATATCAGACCACCTGACCTGTCTCTTGAGAAACCTGTATGCAGGTCAGGAAGCAACAGTTAGAACTGGACATGGAACAACAGACTGGTTCCAAATAGGAAAAGGAATACGTCAAGGCTATATATTGTCACCCTGCTTATTTAACTTATATGTAGAGAACATCATGAGAAATGCTGGGCTGGAAGAAACACAAGCTGGAATCAAGATTGCCAGGAGAAATATCAATAACCTCAGATATGCAGATGACACCACCCTTATGGCAGAAAGTGAAGAGGAACTCAAAAGCCTCTTGATGAAAGTGAAAGAGGAGAGTGAAAAAGTTGGCTTAAAGCTCAACATTCAGAAAACAAAGATCATGGCATCTGGTCCCATCAATTCAGGGGAAATAGATGGGGAAACAGTGGAAACACTGGCAGACTTTATTTTTTGGGGGGGTCCAAATTCACTGCAGATGGTGACTGCAGCCATGAAATTAAAAGATGCTTACTCCTTGGAAGAAAAGTTATGACCAACCTAGATAGCATATTCAAAAGCAGAGACATTACTTTGCCAACAAAGGTCCGTCTAGTCAAGCTATGGTTTTTCCAGTGGTCATGTATGGATGTGAAAGTTGGACTGTGAAGAAAGCTGAGCACCGAAGAATTGATGCTTTTGAACTATGGTATTGGAGAAGACTGTTGAGAGTCCCTTGGACTGCAAGGAGATCCAATCAGTCCATTCTAAACGAGATCAAACCTAGGTGTTCTTTGGAAGGAATGATGCTAAAGCTGAAACTCCAGTACTTTGGCCACCTCATGCAAAGAGCTGACTCACTGGAAAAGACTCTGATGCTGGGAGGGATTTGGGGCAGGAGAAGAAGAGGATGACAGAGGATGAGATGGCTGGATGGCATCACCGACTCGATGGATGTGAGTTTGAATGAACTCCGGGAGTTGGTGATGGACAGGGAGGCCTGGCGTGCTGCGATTCATGGAGTCGCAAAGATTCAGACATGACTGAGCGACTGAACTGAACTGAGCATAATTAATTAGCCATTTTCACATTAATTTGTTTTAGAAGCTTTCTCTTATAAGATTATAAAGAGTTTATGTTGAACTTGTAGACAGCTGTTTTATAATCACATTAGCTATAAAACTGTAATTATGCTACAAATAATATTATAATTTTATTATATCTACAAGTTATAGTAAACAATGCATTTTTAGTTCCTAATTTTTACCTTATTTTTGTGCTCTTGTTTTTCTCACAACACGATATGCTTGTTTATATTCCTCTTAAGTTTAAGCCTAACAAATTCCTTTGAACAAACTTTTACACCTATTAGAGTTGAGTGAAACTCAGCTTTTCCTGAGATCCAATGCCTTCCTGGGTACATGTCCATGATTAATACCAAGTAGTATACAAGATATTAGGTGCTTCCCTGATAGCTCAGTTGGCAAAGAATCCACCTGCAATGCAGGAGACCCTGGTTTGATTCCTGGGTCAGGAAAATCCTCTGGAGAAGGGAAAGGCTACCCACTCCAGTGTTTTGGGGCTTCCCTTGTGGCTCAGTGGGTAAAGAATCTGCCTGCAATGCAGAAGACCTGGGTTTGATTCCTTGGTTGGGAAGATGCCCTGGAGAATGAGATCTGAAGAACACTCCAGTATTCTGGCCTGGAGAATTTCATGGGCTATATAAGTCCTTGGGGTCAAAAAGAGTCTAACATGACTGGGTGAACTTCACTTTACTTGACTTCATACAAGATATTGACTATCTAATAACTGTACACAAATAAGTCTTTGCATTTAACATTAAGAAGGTAAGTGGGATGTTCAATTGTTTCCAAAGTTACTTTCTGCAAAAAAGAAACTGCTCTTAACAAGTAAATTAAGATGAAACTTCTAAACATAAAAGTTTTTCTTAATTTCTCCCTCCCTTCCTCCTTACCTTTCTTATCATAGAAAACCATCATTAAAAAGAGAGCAAAGGGAAAGCCAACTTTGTGCCAACCTGGAAAATCTAAAAACCTCAGGTGACAGCAGACTTTAGAAACTGAAAACTTTCTTAAAAGACCATATTCAAAACTCTGTTTTGGGAACAAATCAGAAAAACTGACGATGGTAAGAGAATGAGAATATTTTGGATAATAAGGGTCTCGGTACATGAAAGCCACCCACTCAGTTGCAGATGTCGCTTGTAAATAATGAACACAGGACAAGCAGGAGAAGCTCAGCAAAATGTGAGCCATGCCAGAGGACGCAGAGAAATCTGAGCCTGAACTATCATCTCAGGGTAGGCTAGGAGAGATTGGAAAATTACGTATCTACTATTCTTAGCTGTCTTTTAGCTTAACCGTAAATTCCGGCTGTATTCTTTGTCACTCTGTCTAGAGTATCTGCCAACACACAAACCCATGTTATGTTCTAAAACGTTATTTATTTTACTACTAACATTCATCATAATCTGAAATTATCTTATTATTTCATGTGATTGCTTACACATTTCTTGTCTGTTTTTCTATTTTCGCCACTAGAAAGCAAGCTCTATGAGGAAGGGTTCTTATACAGATACTGTTCTGTATGGTAACTAATAGCCATATGTAGCTATTTAAATTTAAACAAACTCAAGTAATATAAAACACTCATTTTCCATATTCTAATGCTCAGTAGCCACATGTGGCTAGCAGCTACCATATTTGACTACATGAACTATAATTTCTATTAGTAGCAACATTTATAGCTTGAAATAATTTTTAAGTTCATTTTTCTTATTTAACAAACACAAAAGTACAAAAATCAGTATTAAGTCCTCCCAAGTCAAATGAGGAAATTAATTCCCTTGTTTTATTTCTTTTTGACCTCATTATCACTTTCATCAGTTTTCTGACTGGAATGAAGGAAGTTGGACATATGGGAAAAGATAGTTTCATTTTCTCTGTATAGCTCTGAATCATTTGTTTCCATAATTGTTTTTGCCAGAATTTGGTTATAAACGCTATAAACGC
Source organism: Capricornis sumatraensis (assembly GCF_032405125.1). Classification (NCBI taxonomy): domain Eukaryota; kingdom Metazoa; phylum Chordata; class Mammalia; order Artiodactyla; family Bovidae; genus Capricornis; species Capricornis sumatraensis. The sequence goes on along the minus strand of NC_091077.1, from coordinate 104,760,191 downwards.
TGTGTGTATTTTATTTTGAATGAAGCTGTCCTATTTGTTGGGTTTATTTTGTAACTTTACATGTAAGTTTACATCTTTTGACACCATGTAAGCTTACATTTCTTCTGACACCCTGGCACCACTGACTCAATGGACATGAATCTGAGCAAGCTCCAGAAGTTGGTGATGGACAGGGAGGCCTGGCGTGCTGCAGTCCATGGGGTTGCAAAGAATTGGACATGACTGAGCAACTGAACTGAACTGAAATGACACCCTGAGGAAACTTCACTTCCCCCTGGAGGATTAGATTGTAGAAAAAAAGTGAAATTCTGCTACAATTTAGCCTACCATGGTGGTGGTGTTTTAGTCGCTAAGCTGTGTCTGACTCTTTGAGACCCCATGGACTGTAGCCTGCCATGCTGCTCTGTGCATGGGATTTCCAGGCAAGCATACTGGAGTGGGTTGCCATTTCCTGCTTCAGGGGATCTTCCCAACCCAGGGATTGAACCCACGTCTCCTGCATTACAGGCAGATTCCTTACTGCTGAGCCACTAGGGAAGCCCTACCAACCATATTCTCCTTCAATTTTACAATTCTTGTGCCTAAGCAATGGTAAAGTAAGATCTAAAAGGGTTACTGTAGCCCACTTACTTCTTCAGCACCCTTTTTTTCAAACTGATAGATACTAATATGTTCTGTCAGAAATACACCCACTTTAGGTCATTCTGTTCTGGGTCTAGACAGTTTTAGTTTGGTTTATTTTGATTTCTTTCAATACCATCTAAATTGTCATGTAATATGACATGTATTTGTTTGATGGGTGGGGCTATGTTCTCTCCCCGTTGTTTGGCCTGAGGCCAACCGTCCACCCATGTCTCCACCAGAGGCTGGTAGACACTCAAGGCTCAGTCTCTTCTTGGGACACGGCTCCCTTCTCCTGGCTCCTGGTGTGCATGAGGTTTTGTTTGTGCCCAGACTTCCCTGGTGGCTCAGACGGTAAAGCGTCTGTTTACAATGCGGGAGATTTGGGTTCGATCCCTGGGTCGGGAAGATCCCCTGGAGAAGGAAATGGCAATCTACTCCAGTACTATTGCCTGGAAAATCCCATGGACAGAGGAGCCTGGTAGGCTACAGTCCATGGGCTCGCAAAGAGTCGAACACGACTGAGCAACTTCACTTCAAGAGTCTATCTCCCTTGTTCTGTGGAAGTTCTGTAATCAAATCCCACTGGTCTCCAAAGTCTAATTCCCTGGAGGTTCTCAGTCCCTTTACCAGATCCCCAGGTTGGGATATCTGTTGTGGGTCCTAGAACTTTCTTAACACTGTGAGAATTTCTTTAGTATAATTGTTCTGCAGTCTGTGGGTCATCTGCTTGGTGGTTCTGTGGTGGGAAACACTGTGTGACCCAGGTCTGCTGCAACCAGAGCACCTGTCCCCATAGCAGGTCACTGCTGACCTATACCTCTGCAGGAGATATTTATTCCAAGGCAGGTCTGGTTCAGTCTCTGTGGGGCCTCTAGGTCCTGGTGCAAACAGGGTTTTGTTTGAGCCCTCCCTGTATCTCTGGAGGGTATGGGGTTTGATTCTAATGCAATTTCACCCCTCCTACCATCTTGTTGGGGTTTCTCCTTGGCCTTGGATGTGGGGTATCTTTTTCTGGTGGGATCCAACATTCTCCTGGATGGTTGTTCAGTAGTGAGTTGCAATTTTGGAGTTCTTCCAGGAGAAGATGAGCACACATCCTTCTACTCTGCATCTTGCTTACTTGAACACAGCTCCACCCATCAACAGAAAATTGAGTTAAAGGTTTACTGAGCATGGCCCCACCCATCAGAACAAGACCCACTTTCCATGAGTCTCTCACACCAGGAAGCTTCCATAAGCCTCTTATTCTTATTCATCAGAGGGCAGGCAGAATGAAAACCACAATCACAGAAAAGTAACCATGTGTGATCACATGGACCACAGCCTTGTCTAACTCAATGAAACTATGGGCCATGCCATGTAGGGCCACCCAAGATGGATGGGTCATGGTGGAGAGTTCTGACAAAACGTGGTTCACTGGAGAAGGGAATGACATACCACTTCAGTATTCTTGCTTTGAGAACCCCATGAACATTATGAAAAAGCCAAAAGATAGGACACTGAAAGATGAACTCCCAAGTCGGTGGGTGCTCAATATGCTACTGGAGAAGAATGGAGAAATAACTCCAAAAAGAATGAAGAGATGGAGCCAAAGCAAAAACAATGGCCAGTTTTGGATGTGACTGGTGATGGAAATAAAGTCTGATACCGTAAAGAACAATATTGCATAGGAACCTGGAACATTAGGTCCATGAATCAAGGCAAATTGGAAGTGGTCAAACAGGAGATGGCAAGAGTGAACATTGACATTTTAGGAATCAGTGAGCTGAAATGGACTGGAATGGGTGAATTTAACTTAGATGACCATTATATTTACTACTGTGGGCAGGGATCTCTTAAAAGACATGGAATAGCCCTCACAGTCAATAAAAGAGTCCAAAATGCAATACTTGGGTGCAATCTCAAAAATGACAGAATGAACTCTGTTTGTTTCCAAGGCAAACCATTCAATATCAAAGTAATCCAAGCCTATGACCCAACCATTAATGCTGAAGAAGCTGAAGTTGAATGGTTCTATGATCACCTACAAGACCTTCTAGAACTAACACAAAAAAAGATGTCCTTTTCATGATAGGGGACTGGAACGCAACAGTAGGAAGTCAAGAGATACCTGGAGTAACAGGCAAATTTAGCCTTGGAGTACAAGATGAAGCAGGGCAAAGATTAACAGAGTTTTGGCAAAAGAATGAATGCACTGGTCATAGAAAACACTCTCTTCCAACAACACAAGAGACAACTTTACACATGGACATCACAGATGGTCAATACTGAAATCAGACGGATTATATTCTTTGCAGTCGAAGATGAGAAGTTGTACATAGCACAAACAAGACAGGAAGCTGACTGTGGCTCAGATCATGAACTCCTTATTGCCACATTTAGACTTAAACTGAAGAAAGTAGGGGAAACCACTAGACTATTCAGTTATGACCAAAATAAAATCCCTTATGATTATTATACAGTAGAAGTGAGAAATAAATGCAAGGGATTAGATCTGATAGACAGAGTGCCTGCAGAACTATGCAAGGACATTCATGACATTGTACTGGAGGCAGTGATCAAGATCATCCCCAAGAAAACTGTGCTGTATATCTGAAACGTTTTTGTACAGACTTTGTTGTATGCCTGAAACTAACACATGATAATCGACTATAATTCAATATAAAATAAAAATGTTTTAAACAGTTTTTTTTGTCCCTTAAAACATTGATTCAAGAAAAACAAACTTGGTGTTTTTTTATGTATAGTTAGTTGGAAATTTTGCATTCAACTTTAAAATGTCATTAATAGCTTTATATGTTGTCCATAGTTCCTCCAACAAAAGTTTGTTGAGGTTCATTTCCCTAGGCAATATACAGTGAAATGCTACTCAGTTTTCATTATTATTACTTACTTTTCCCTTTAAACTTTTAAAAAAATTATGTTTCCACCTTAATAAAGAATCTGTCACGTCATATGTACTCAAGGATTAACCAATGCATACATAAAAGGAATAATGATGAATGAGGAGCTAATAAATTAGTACATCTATATGAACATTTCTTTATTAGATTAAAAAGGGAAACTGTCCAGATTCTCTTTTATGTCTAAGATTTTTTAAAAAGACATTAATAAAAACAGCAATTATCATTGGTAAAATGTTTTACACTTCATTGATAAAGGCAATTTTAAATTCTTAAGTACAAAAGCTCTATGGGCAAGGCAATTTTGGTTTACATGTTTTAAAGATAATAGTAGGAAATCCACATGGTCAGGTTAAGCAGCAGAGAATAAGCAATGTTGTCTAATGACAGAAGTGCAGCTTTCCAAGTCCAGCAAAGTGGTGTCACTAGTAGGCATATAGAATATAAAAAGTAACATTAAATCAGAACATCTGAAAATTCCATATTCTGAGTAATTCCATATTTAGGTTAAGAATATAGGCTAGGAACAGTCTTATATGAGTAAGTCCACCCCAAAGAAACACCATCGGACTAAACATTTTTTTAAAAATCAAATCAATTAGTATAATAAAATACTATTCATAATAGACTTTATAGACTTCCTTTGACAAATTCATCTTCATAATGAAAAAACAGAAAAAAAATTATAGTTTTAAATGAAATTTTTACCAAAGATGATAAATCTCTATATTTATACCAGATAGTTCTCTGGGTGTTCCCTATTTATACCTGTTAAATGTGGGAGATTTTACTCTTTGCCTTACTCTCATGGACAGTGGGAGAAGACATGAGACTTGGGCTGGAGACAAGGGGGTTCACTTATTCACAGCAATATTAATAGTAGTCAGAGTGACATCCTTTACATGTGTTTACCGAGCACCAGTTTCCATTTGGTGACAAGGGCCACACGATGCCTGGGCATACAGTGTCTTGCAGTACAGGACTAAAACCCTGGTCATAGGAAATCTCATTCTTTTAAGGATTCTGCAGGGAAACCTGTTCAAACTCTGCATCTGAGAGAGACATTATCTTTTTTATTCTGGACAGCAAAATCCTGCCCTTTTTCAGGAAGAATACACTATCTCTATCTTCCAAGTCGATTTGCTACACAAACATTCTTTAAAATATAGTCTGAAATAAAATAATGACAATGTCTTTGCTGGTAAGGTGCATAGAAATATTAGACATTCATGGAGAAATGTCTCCTAACAGTACTACTGTGTTTGACTGAATAATAAAGAAATATACAGCTTACTCCTTGGAAGAAAAGTTATGACCAACCTAGATAGTATATTCAAAAGCAGAGACATTACTTTGCCGACTAAGGTCCATCTAGTCAAGGCTATGGTTTTTCCTGTGATCATGTATGGATGTGAGAGTTGGACTGTGAAGAAATCTGAGTGCCAAAGAATTGATGCGTTTGAGCTGTGGTGTTGGAGAAGACTCTTGAGAGTCCCTTGGACTGCAAGGAGATCCAACCAGTCCATTCTGAAGGAGATCAGCTCTGGGATTTCTTTGGAAGGAATGATGCTAAAGCTGAAACTCTAGTACTTTGGCCACCTCATGTGAAGAGTTGACTCATTGGAAAAGACTTTGATGCTGGGAGGCATTGGGGGCAGAAGAAGAAGGGGACGACAGAGGATGAGATGGCTGAATGGCATCACTGACTCGATGACATGAGTCTGAGTGAACTCTGGGAGTTGGTGATGGACAGGGAGGCCTGGCGTGCTGTGATTCATGAGGTCTCAAAGAGTCGGACACGACTGAGCGACTGGACTGAACTGAACTGAACAGGTTACAAATCACTATAAAATTATTTCATAAATTATGCATGCCTTGATTTCAGCCAAATCATTAAATATGGTGTTGTAAAACAACCCTTCTACATAGTTTTTGTTCTACTGAAAGTAATGCCAAATTAAACATCTTTTCTTTAATCATTATAGTTCCTATATTTTATTAATATTAATTTGTTGAAAACTAAGAAGTTGCAGTGAAGTTATCTATTACAATTCTTGAAGCAATTCTTATATTCAGAAATAAATTAGGATTTTGAAATTGAATTTTATATATTATCATCATAAAAGACAAAATATTTTAATTTCAACACATCATTCACTAATTTTACTTAATTATATTGCCATTTTTACCACCTCTAAAATATATTTGCACAATAAAACAAAGAATCATCATACATATTTAATTGTCAGTTCACTTCAGTTCAGTCACTCAGTATATTTAATTACACATATATATGTAAATTATTCAATATTATAATATATTGTTGCCATAAGATATGTTAATCATGGGCCTCCCTGGTGGCTCAGTTGGTAAACAGTCTGACTGCAATGCAGGAGACACAGGTTCAATTCCTGGATCAGGAAGATCCCCTGGAGGAGGGCATGGCAACCCACTCCAGTATCCTTGCCTGGAGAATTCCATGGACAGCGGAGGCTGGCGGACTACAGTCCATGGGGTTGCAAAGAGTTGGACATGACTGAGCGGCTAACACGACACTTCATGTTAATTACAAGCCATTATTTATGGATTCTTTCAGAATCCTGCATTAGAACACAAAGAAAAGCAGTATAAGGACCACTGGCACCATTTCATTGAATCTATAACATTTATTCTGTATATGAGGAAGATTCTATCAAGTTTACTAATATTTTCTTCTGCATAAAATCTATTATTCTTATTCAATGGAGCTTACATTCATCTCTAAGATTTTCATTTCTCGTCCTTAGAGTATTTTTGTTTTCATTATACTTATGCTTTTCATTAAATTCTTGAACATATAAGTTGAGATTTCTGAACCTGTTTCTCCTAACTGATAATTCTCAGATTGTGGATCACATTTTCCTGGACTTTTATATGACTAGTATGTCTTGATTGAATGCTAGACATTGTAACTATTATGTTTTTGAGTATCTGTAATTTGATGCCTTCCTTTAAAAGCAGTTTTTATTTATTTATTTTTTGGGGGGTTAGGAAGTTATTTCTGGATTAGCTTGATCCTTTGATAACTTGTCAAGTTCACTGTTTGACTATGTCTATAGTAGTCTAGTAATCTTCAGGAATAGTTTATCACTATTGAAAATGTGTATATACCATTTCTGGTGACTCTTTAAAGCCCTAAGTGTTCAGTAACATCTTCTTACCCTTTCTTGTCTGAATTCAAATGTCTTTACTGTGTGAGTTTTGGCTGCTGTTTATCTTACAGATATAATTTAGTTGTTTACTGTCTAGTCTGAATTTCATCCCATATAGTTGTATAACTAAATACTGAAGAGGAGGCCATGCAGATTTCAGGAACTTTTTTTTTTTTTTGCCTAAAAAATATATTTTGTGGTATTTCTCCCTCTATATTCCAGCTGCCTCTATATCTATGAATATTTATGATCTTTATCTTCTCAATACAGGCATATCTTGTTAATACTGCAAGGTCAGTTACAGATCACTACAATAAAGTGAATAGAGGGATAAAGAGAGTCACACAAAAATTTCTGTTTTCCTAATGCTTATAAAAGTTATATTTATACTATATTGTGGTCTATAAAGTGTGAAATAGTGTTATGTCTAAAAAAATGTACACACCTTTATTAAAAAATCCTTTATTGCTCAAAAATGCTGTCATCTGAGTCTTCAATAAATTGTAGTAGCAATATCAAAGATCACTGATCACATACCATCATGACAAATAAAATGAAAAAGCTTGACATAGCATGGGAATTACTTAAATGTGACACAGAGACATGAAGTGAGCAAAGGTTTTTGGAAAAATGGCACCAAGCTACAAAACTTAAACTTGTAAGAAAGGCAATATCTTCAAAACACAATAAACCTAAGTGCAATAAAATGAGGTGTGCCTATATAGAGGGAATCTATCTCCCCATCACTACACTAGAATCAAGAAAGTGCTTCCCAGCCCTCAACAATCAGGAAGTAATTATAAAAGTAATTATAAAATTCATGTTGTTTATTTTTCTTCCATCAGGATTACAGTCTTATACTGCCTATTGTCCAGTGTCTAAAAACACTCTCTCTTTTTTAATGTCAGGAGAGTTAGTCTAGTAACATGTACCCAATTATAGTTGGAAGCAGAATCATCCAGTTCTTTTTTAAATTTTTTTAACTTTTCTGTTGTGATTTTCCACCTTTGACCTCTTGATGCCTATATTTTTCTTTGACGCTATGGCCTTATATATAAAAGCTCTTTTAACTTTCCTGTTTGCTAATTTCATTGACATTGCTACATTTCTCTACTTATTTTTTTCCTTTTAGCTATAGATCACAGCATCCTACTTTTTTTTAATGTAGGTATAGATTTTTTTTTAATTATAACCTGGCCCCTGTGGATGTTAACATCGTTCAGAGTCTGGATTCTGCTGATTTCTTTTAAAGAATTATAATTTTTCTGATAACAGCCACATTTTTCATGTCTGTTGAGTTTTGTTTTTAGAATTTGTTGGAGCAGTTCTAAAGTAGTCTTATCTCTAGTAAGAGCGTAGTCTTAATTCTGAGGAAAGGACTTTCTGTCACTTCAGTTAAATGTCCAGAGTGATCAGTGAATTCTCTCCATACTGGCTGGATAAACTGCAATGTATCCAAAAGTCTGAAACCTCCAGAATTCCTATTCAGAATACAGTCCCTCAGTTGTTCTCAGAAAGGTCTCATAGAATATCATCCTTGTACGTGCATATTAATCTTCAGCCAGGAATCAACGGGTTCCTATGCAGATTTCTACGGCTCTTTCTCTTTGTATTTCCTGTATGTCTCATATCCTGTTTCTCAAATTTCAGCTCCCTCTGCTGCTGCTGCTAAATCGCTTCAGTCATGTCCGACTCTGCGCCACCCCATAGAAGGCAGCCACCCGGCTCCTCCGTCCCTGGGTTTCTCCAGGCAAGAATACTGGAGTGGGTTGCCATTTGCTTTTCCTCAGCTCCCTCAGGAGTCCCATATTGCAGTTACTTACTTCCTGTTTTCTCTTTGTGAATTCCCTTCCTTTTGTCATGGTTCAGAAAGTTTCCCCAGGCAGACATCTTGGTGAATGTGATGCTCACTTAATGGACTTCCTTTCTTTTACAGATAATAGCCTTGTCCTGTGTTGTTCAGGATCTGAAAGAGTTGCTTCATGTAGTTTTTCCAGATATACTGTTGTTTAGGTAGGGGGTTAAGTCTGATACCTGGTATTCTACATTTGAAGGATATTTCTTCTGAGTGTAGGACTGAATATTGGAAATGTTTCTAGCATGTAAATATGTCATTAGACTGCCAACTGTCTTTGACGGTCTTTGCTGAAAAGTCAGGATTATTTTTACTGATCCTTTAAAGGCAATACATCTTTTGTTTCTCTAGCTACTGTCAAAATTTTCTCTTGATCTTTGATTTTCAACAGTTTCACTGATATGATTGAATATGTTTTTCTTTATATTTATCCTGTATGCAATTAAATAAAAGATTTGTATCTGCCTGAATTCACGGAGAAATTTTCATTAATTTTTAAAATTATTTGCTGTCATTATTCAAATACTGATTCCTTATTGTTTTCTCTATTCCTCTCTCTCTGGGGTTCAAATATCACATGGGCTGGAATTTTGATGATATCTCACGCATCTCTTGCATTTTGCTTTGTGCTGTGTGCTCTGCTCTGTCCCGTCTGACTTTCTGTGGCCTCTGAATGGAGCCTGCCAGGTTAGTTTTAAAAATTGGTTCTAATTCAAATATTGAAATTACCCATTCATATAAACTTGAATAGGTCATTTGACATTTTAAGATCTCCATTTTCTTGTATATAAATTTAGGTAATCACATTTTCTCTAAAATTCTGTTAGCTTAGGAGGTGCTCTTGTGCGCACCCCCACCTCTCTTTGTGTGTCAGTCTCTTAAGCACGAAATAAGGTTCATACTTTCTGTGCTGCTGCGCTCTGCTTAGTCGCCCAGTCAAATCTGACTCTTTGTGACCACATTTACTGCAGCCCGCCAGGCTCCTCTGTCCATGGGGAATCTCCAGGCAAGAATACTGGAGTGGGTTGCATGCCCTCTGCGAGGGGACCCTCCCAATCCAGGGACTGAACCCAGGTGTCCCCCATTGCAGGTGAATCCTTTCCCATCTGAGCCACCAGGGAAGCCCAAGAATGCTGGAGTGGGGAGCCTGTCCTTCTCCAGGGGATCTTTCCCACCTAGGAATCGAAAAGGGGTCTTCTGCACTGCAAGCAGGTTCTTTACTAACAGAGTTACCAGGGAAACCCTCATAGTTTTGGCATTTTGGGGCATTTTGGTGTACAGTGAAAGTAAAATAACATGAGTGTAAAGAAAGTACCATGAAATACAGGAACGAGAAGAGTTTTCATTTTCACACTTCAAGGACTACATTATGGATCATTTTCTTCAAATTAATTCTCAGAAAATCTCTCTTGAAAAAAACCTGGAACAGTGCAAATTTTTGTTGATATGGTATATATTAACTCTATAAATCCCATTTGTGTAAAACTTAATAAACTCTGTAACTACTTCATTAAACTCAAACCTTCAAATACGTGTGGTACTTTGTAAGCGAACCTACTTACCTAATCAGTTCAGTTCAGTCACTCAGTCATGTCCGACTCTTTGCGACCCATGGAATGCAGCACACCAAGCCTCCCTGTCCACAACCAACTCCTGGGATTTACTCAAACTCATGTCCAGTGAGTCAGTGATACCGTACAACCATCTCATCCTCTGTCATCCCCTTCTCTTCCCGCCTTCAATCTTTCCCAGCGTCAGGGTCTTTTCTGATGAGTCACTTCTTTGCATCAGGTCGCCAAAGTATTGGAGCTTCAGCTTCAGCATCAGTCCTTCCGATGAATATTCAGGACTGATTTCCTTTAGGATGGACTGGCTGGATCTCCTTGCAGTCCAAGGGACTCTCAAGAGTCTTCTCCAACACCACAGTTCAAAAGCATCAATTCTTCAGCGCTCAGCTTTCTTTATAGTTCAACTCTCACATCCATACATGACTACTGGAAAATCATAGCTTTGACTAGATGGACCTTTGTGGACAAAGTAATATCTCTGCCTTCTAATACACTGTCTAGGTTTGTCATAGCTTTTCTTCCAAGGAGCAAATGTCTTTTAATTCATGGCTGCAGTCACCATCTGCAGATTCTGAGGCCCAAGAAAATAGTCTGTCATTATTTCCATTGTTTCACCTTCTATTTGCCATGAAGTGATGGGACCAGATGCTATGATCTTCCTTTTTTGAATGTTGAGTTTTAAGCCAGCTTTTTCACTCTCCTCTTTCACTTTCATCATGAGGCTCTTTAGTTCTTCTCTTTCTGCTATAAGGGTGGTGTCATCTGCATATCTGAGGTTATTGATATTTCTCCCTGCACAGTCCCACCCATCAATAGAAAATAGGATTAAAGGTTTACTGAGCATGGCTTCACCCTTCAGAACAAGACCCAGTTTCTCCCACAGTCAGAGTCTCCCTTCAGGAAGCTTCCATAAGCCTCTTATCCTTATTCAACTTCCCTAATAGATACAAAAAATAATAAGAACAATAATAGATAATATTTATTAAGAGCTTATTTTAAAGTAATTAAGAAACTAAACCGCATACCCATGTAATCCACAGAATAAAAATTTAATGATTTTGGATAGTTTATTAATATTTGTGTAAATGTAACAATATATGCCTTTATTTCATTATAATTGGGGTATATTCATGTAACTATTTATATGGAGCATTAAAAATATGTGATATCTGTTTATTAACTAATGATTGCCAAACTGCTCCTGAAGTATGTATTGAAGAACACAGTTGCTGTTGCTTTTACAATATAAATTAAACATTTCAGCTTTTCATCCACACCAGTTCCACTGGAAATATATATTGATTTCACTGTTTTATTCTAATTATTTGAATATTCATTAAACAACATTTCAGTAATTTTTACTATCTGAAAAATTTATCGAACTTTTACATTGCTACTGATTTTTTTATCAAGTACATTTAACCTACATGCAATTTACCATAAATTTCACCCTGTAGTACTTTACCTATGTATTATCAAACTCAAAAGTTTTAGATCAAAAGCCGACTTACCTTTTGCTTTCTCCCACAGTTTCCTACATTTCTCCCACGTGGCACTACATATTACATAACTTATAGGGTAGGTCACTATTCTAAGAACCCCTGTAATAACGTGCATTCATTCTTTATTTTAGGATCCCATGATTACTGATAGTCCTAAAGTTATAACTGTAATGTGAACAGTGCAACTGTTGCCAGGTAAAATGTATTCTTTTAGCACAGTAAGTGTGTAGACATGATTTGGAGGGTTGTTGAATGAAAAAAAAAAAAACCCATTAAGTGATAACTCGTAACAAAGGAGTCCACATGAACAGGGCTAACCAGAAAACAATAGAAATAAATTATTTTGATATAGCTAAAATCCTCAGAAGGGTTTCTGAAGAAATAATTGAATTTATCTGTAGCTTATTCTCCAGGGATTTTTTTTTTTTTTGACTGCACCATTTGGTATGAAGAATCTTAGTTCCCCAACCAGGGATCCGACCTGACTTCCAGGGCCAGGAGGGTGAGTCTCAATCACTGAACCACCAGGGAATTTCCTGATAATCTATTAAGTGACCTTATTTTTAGTGCTTCATGAATAGTGGACCCTGCATTGTTATAAAATGAATGATACTTTTCACTATATAAAGATTGCTCAATTCACATGTAAAACAAGTTTAAGAGTCATGTTGTAATAATTTCAGATAAAAATGCACTTGGAATTTTATTCATAAAAATTAAAATAATCTGAGAAATAATAATGACTTGAAGTCTAATACTTAGGTTCCTAAAATTAATAAGCTATACTCTTCCCCAGTGGTGCAGCAATAAAGAATTTGTCTGCAATTCAGGAGACACAGGAAACATTGGTTCAATGCCTAGGTCTGGACTATCCCCTGGAAGAGTTAATGGCAATCCAATCCAGTATTCTTACTGAGAAAATCCTATGGACAGAGGAGTCTGGCAGGTTGTAGGTCCTAGGGCTGCAGAGTCAGACATGATTGAGCACCTGAGCACACACACACTTCAGGTTAATGCAAGGCAAAATAACGTATTCAGTGGATGTGTGTGTGTGTGTGTGTGTGTGTGTGTGTGTGTGTGCTCAGTCATTCAGTTGTGTCCGTTTCTTTGCAACCCCATGGACTGTAGGCTGTCAGGCTTCTCTGTCCATGGGGTTTTATAAGCGAGAACACTGGAGTGGGTTGCGAGTCCCTTCTCCAGGGCATCTTCCTGACCCTGGGATTGAATCCACGTCTCTTGTGTCTCTTGCATTGACAGGCAATTCTTTACTACCAGCACCACCTGGGAAGCCCTATTCAATGAATCCAAACTATAAATTGAGAAAATGAGTATCTTTGACTTAAAATGTTGAAGTTTGTTGTTTTCAGATTTTTTTGAAATGTTTTGCTTTGCTCTATTGTGTTCTCATCTATCCTTAATTATTTTATTATATTTCTAATCAATGATATTAAACCAAAAGGCTAATGTTTCCCTTGTTCTATTTCACTGATACTGACACAGTTTAAAATGTTGAAGAAACAGACTGAGTTTGTCATATAGCCTCTGGAGAAAAAATATATATATTAGCTTAGCCCTGTACATGAATTTTTAGCAGCCTAAAATATTTATAATGGTCAAACTTTGGTTCCTTGTGTGTTGATATGATGAAAATCAGTGTTTTTTGTATTGTTTTCAAACTGTGCTTTACTTGTGCTTCTTCTGTCTGTTTCAGAAATGATTATTTATCCTATTAGGTGGTATTAAATTAACATGCTTCTTACTCAAATAAAAAGCAAGCCACTAAACTATACTCTATTTTATTTACATGTCTTTTGTAGCCCCAAATGTACATTCAAACAGAAGCTGGAAATGTCAACTGCATTTGACACTGGTCAGCTGATGAAAATGCTTTGTCCTATCGACTTAACTCCCACACTTAGGACTGCTCATCATCCTGCTGCACAGAGTGATTTTTGCTACAGTGACCTGTGCCGTTATGTGTTTTGGAAATGGTCTTTATCTTCCCAAATAAAGTTGGTGCATCCAAATTTGGAAACTGACAGCAGTAATATTCCCCGGCTAAAGCTGGAGCTTAGCCCTGTTATACTTATTAAAAAGCCTATTCATACAAATTAAATCCATTCCATATCCTGGCCTCTGATGACAGGTCCATTTTTTTCCTTGTCTGGTTTGAATTACCTCAAGTCTGTACCCAGAAAGAATTTATCCCTTTCAGGAGACTTCTCCAAGCCTATAATAAATTCACATGGGTCGTCCCATCAATGTAGTGAATTTGCATTATTATTTCATTATGAGTAGGAAAGAAAGCGGATTAGATCTCTTCCAGCATTGGCAGAGCCTAATTCAACCTGAGCACATGATTAAAGCTGGCATTTATGACTATAACTGTCAAAGAAAACTAATTGTAAACTGAGAGCTGTGGATAATTATGGCTTTTGCTATTAAACTATTTCTCTCCTATTTATCACAGAACCAACTACAGACCTTACTACTGTTTGCATTTAGTTCTCTGATTACTATGAACCTACTTATGCAAATGAAATTTGATCTATATTCTCAAATTGAAAACTTTGTGTAAACGTAAGTTCAATCCGGCTTTAGTGTATATGTCTTGCATTTTCTTTCCTTCTTAAAACTTTTTTGGAGAAGGTGAAGTAACACCAAGACCACTGAATCTAAGACACTTCATTTTGCATTGTTTTAATTAAAAACTTTGAAACAGCTGTCTGATATTAAATTTGACACATATGCTATTTGAACTAACTTTCACAAGAGACTTTTAAAAATTATCCCTGATTCTTAGCTGTCTATATGCTAAGGCCTATAGACTATATACATAAGTGTTTATACATTTTTATATTTATATATACTTACAATGGTACCCCACTCCAGTACTCTTGCCTGGAAAATCTCATGGACAGAGGAGCCTGGAAGGCTGCAGTCCATGGGGTTGCTGAAGGTCGGATATGACTGAGCAGCTTCACTTTCACTTTTCACTTCCATGCATTGGAGAAGGAAATGGCAACCCACTCCAGTGTTCTTGCCTGGAGAATCCCAGGGATGATGGAGCCTGGTGGGCTGCCGTCTATGGGGTCTCACAGAGTCGGACATGACTGAAGTGACTTAACAGCAGCAGCACTCAGGTATGAATAGCTATGCACATACAGACATGCATATAGAAATATATGTGTACACACATACATACATATATAGGTATCCATGGAGGTGCATGCATACGTACATACAAACAAATGTATGGATATGTCACCAGTAAACACTGTAAGTTCTTAATGATGTAATGAATATTTTTATAATTTCATGGGAAGCTGTATATGGTAGTGGCTAATCACATAAGCTCTTAAGCATGTCTATTTAGGATTCAACTGCATTTTTACCCTTTATCAGCTACACACATTTATACAACATATTTATTTTGAAAATGTGTAGGCATTATTATGAGCAGGATAATTAAATGAAATAACTGCTATAAACTAACTTGCACATAGTAAGTGTTCAATTAATGTGAGCTTTCAACAATTTTTTTGAATATTCTAGTATTGAAACTGTGGATCACTGTGTCTGTATGAATTTTTATGGAAATATATTTTGAAGTCGAAATACAACAATAGTGACAAGTATAATTAAATTACATGCTTAAATTTTACGGGACAGTTCTAATACATGAATCTGTGTTCATCAAAGGCAATTACTTAAAAGCTTAAGTAGCAGAATTTAATTTGTATAACTGGAAAAATTATTTAAGAAAAATAAATTGCACATAAAAGGAAAAAATAACTTATTTTGTCTAATGATCTAGTCATCAATTCAGAGAATAGTTTCACTGAATCATATGCAATAGTACTGATAATCAATGAAATGAATTGTATGTTGATAAGATAAGGCTAGAGAGTGGCCAAGATGGGGAAGTAGAAAGACCCTGAGCAGACTTTCTCTCATGAGTCCACCAAAGTCACCACGACCTGCAGAACAACCGCTGATGGGAAAGACAAAGAAACCAGAAAAGATCTTCAACAATGAAAGACATAAAGAAGGAACCAGAACAAGGTGGGTGGGAGAAGCCAAGGACTGCAGCTAGCCTATCACACACATGGAAGTACAAATAGCAACTTAGACAAAATGAAGGAGCAAAGGAATGTGTTCCAGACAAAGAAAAGGTTAGAATCCCAGAAGAAGAACTCAGTGAGGTGGAAACAGGGTTCACAGCTATGATTAAAAAGATGATCAAAGAACTGAGGAGGTGAATGGATACCCAGAGTGAGATGACTGAGATGAAAAGTTGTGTTTTTTTAATTATTATTTTAATAAGAGTTAGAAAATATAAGGATCTGCCGAACATATGAAAAATACACTAGAAGGAATCAGTACTAGACTACATGATACAGCAGACTGGGTCGGTGAAGCAGCAGGCAGAGCAGTGGAGATCACTGCCACTGAGTAGAGAACAGCAAAAAAAAAAAAAAAGAATGAAAAGAAGAAACAAGAGACCTCTGGTAGAACAAGTGCATCACTAATTTTCACATTATAGGGGTCTCAAAAGACCCCTATAAGAGGGAGATAAAGGGCCAGAGAAAATATCTGAAGAGATAATGGCTTCAAACAGTCTTAACTTGAGGAAGGAAACAATCACCAAACTCTAGGAAGCAGAAAGAGCCCCACACGAAACGAACTCAGACAGGAACACACCAAGACACACTGTAATCATGGCAAAAATTATGATAAAGAGAGAATATGAAAAGCAACAAATAACATACAAAGGAACTCCCATTGGTTATCAACTTATTATTTTTTTTTTTAGGAGAAACTCTGCAGGCTAGAAAGGAGTGGCATGATATACTTAAAATGATGAAAGAGAAAAACATACAGTGAAGAATATTTTACATAGCAAGGTTCTTGTTCAGATTTGATAGAGAAATCAAATGTTTCACATGGGAAAAAAAAAAGGTAAAAGAATTCAGCACCACCAAATCAGCTTTACAACAAACGCTAAGGAACTTTTGTAGGTAGAAAAGAAAAAGCCACAACTAGTAACAAGGAAATTATAAAATGAAAAGCTCACTGGTAAAGGCAAACATACCATAAAGGTGGAGAAAGAAATGGCAACCCACTCCAGTATTCTTGCCTGGAGAATCCCATGGAGGGAGGAGCCTGACAGGCTACAGTCCATGGAGTCGCAAAGAGTCAGACATGACTGAGCAACTTCACTTTCACTTTCACCATAAAGGTAGGAAATAGTTCACACTCAAAGCTAACAGGAAGGGTAAAAGACAAAAGTAGTAAATCATCCGTTGTCAATAAGAAGTCAAGGGAGCAGCCTCCGTGGTGGCTTCGTGGTAAAGGATCTGCCTACCAATATATCTATTTCTGCTTTATTGCCTATGCCAAAGCCTTTGACTGTGTGGATCACAATAAACTGTGGAAAATTCTGAAAGAGATGGGAATACCAGACCACCTGACCTGCCTCTTGAGAAACCTGTATGCAGGTCAGGAAGCAACAGATAAAACTGGACATGCAACAACAGACTGGTTCCAAATAGGAAAAGGAGTATATCAAGGCTGTATATTGTCACCCTGCTTATTTAACTTATATGCAGAGTACATCATGAGAAATGGTGGTCTGGAAGAAGCACAAAGTGGAATCAAGATTGCCAGGAGAAATATCAATCACCTCAGATATGCAGATGACACCCCCCTTATGGCAGAAAGTGAAGAGGAACTAAAAAGCCTCTTGATGAAAGTGAAAGAGGAGAGTGAAAAAGTTGGCTTAAAGCTCAACATTCAGAAAACTAAGATCATGGCATCTGGTCCCATCACTTCATGGGAAATAGACGGGGAAACAGTGGAAACAGTGTCAGACTTTATTTTTTTGGGCCTCCAAAATCGCTGCAGATGGTGATTGCAGCCTTGAAATTAAAAGATGCTTACTCCTTGGAAGAAAAGTTATAACCAACCTAGATAGCATATTCAAAAGCAGAGACATTACTTTGCCAACAAAGGTCCATCTAGTCAAGGCTATGGTTTTTCCAGTGGTCATGTATAGATGTGAGAGTTGGACTGTGAAGAAAGCTGAGCACTGAAGAACTGATGCTTTTGAACTGTGGTGTTGGAGAAGACTCTTGAGAGTCCCTTGGTCTGTGAGGAGATCCAACCAGTCCATCCTGAAGGAGATCATCCCTGGGATTTCTTTGGAAGGAATGATGCTAAAACTGAAACTCCAGTACTTTGGCTACCTCATGCAAAAAGCTGACTTGTTGGAAAAGACCCCGATGCTTTGAAAGATTGAGGGCAGGAGGAGAAGGGGACGACAGAGGATGAGATGGCTGGATGGCATCACCAACTCGATGGACATGAGTCTGAGTGAACTCTGGGGGTTGGTGATGGACAGGGAGGCCTGGCGTGCTGCAATTTATGGGGCCGTAAAGAGTCAGATATGACTGAGCGACTAAACTGAACTGAACTGCACCAGGAGACACAGGATGGCTCCCTGACCTGGGAGGATCCCACATGCCATGGGGCAGCTAAGCCTGTGTGCCACAACTGGGCCTGTGCTCTAGAGCCCAGGAGCTGCACCTGCTGAGCCCCAGTGCCACAGTTACTGAAACCTGAACACCTTAGAGCCCATGCTCCACATGAGAAGCCATGGCAATGAGAAGCCTGCACACCTAGAGAGTGGCCCTCACTCTCCACAACTAGAGAAAAAGCCCATGAAGCAATAAAGACCCAGACAGTCAATTTTTTTTTTAAAAAGTAGTTTAGTGATGCACAAAGAAACCATAATATATATGTATATATATGCTGCTGTTAAGTCGGTTCAGTCGTGTCCGACTCTGTGCGACCCCAGAGACGGCAGCCCACCAGGCTCTCTCGTTCCTGGGATTCTCCAGGCAAGAACACTGGAGTGGGTTGTCATTTCCTCTCCAATGCATGAAAGTGAAAAGTGAAAGTGAAGTCGCTCAGTCGTGGCCGACTCTTAGCGACCCCATGGACTGTAGCCCACCAGGTTCCTCCATCCAGGGATTTTCCAGGCAAGAGTACTGGAGTGGGGTGCCATTGCCTTCAACCTCATGGTAACCACCAACCAAAAATATATAACAGATATTCAGACAAAAAGGAAACAAAACATAACACTAGAAATAGTCATCAAATCACAACAGAAAACAACAAGAGAAAAAAAAAAAAGAGAATAAAGATCTGCAAAAACAAATCCAAAACAATGAACAAAATGGTAATATGAACATACATATGAATAATTACCTTAAATGCAAAAGAGACTATATGCTCCAACCCAAGGTCATAGAGTGGCTGAGTAGATACAAAAATAAGACTGATACATATGCTGCCTACAAGAGACTAACTTCAGATCTACAGACATAAATAGACTGAAAGTGAAGATGTGGAAAAAAGTATTCTATACAAGTGGAAATCAAGAGAAATCCAAGGTAGCAATACTTATATGAGAAAAAAAAAAAGAAACAAATTTAAAAATACTGTTAAAAGAGACAAAAAAGTATACTACATAATGGTCCAGGGCTTAATCCAGGAAGATGTGCTTATAACTGTAAATATATATGTGACAACACAGAAGCATCTCAATATATAAGACAAAGGCATAAAGGAGAATTGATAGGACTTGACAATATTAGTGGGGGACATCAGTGGATAGAACATGCCAACAGAAAATCAGTAAGGAAACATAATTGTATACATATTACACCGAATGACCTTAACTGATATATAGAGAGCATTCCATCTGAAAGCAAAAGAATACATATTCTTTTTAGGTATACATGGAACAGTCTTCAGGATAGAGCAGAAGCTTGGCCGCAAAGCAAGTCTAAGTAAATTAACAAAATGGAAAGCACATCAAGCATCTTTCACAGGCACTCTGCTAGGAGGCTAGAAATCAACTACAAGGAAAAAAAAATTCAGAAAACACAAATGCAAGCAGGCTAAACAACCAATGGATTACCAAAGAAATCAAGGAAGTCAAAAAATACTTGGAGACAAGTGAAAATGAAAACACAGTGATAAAAATCTTATGGGGAATAGTAAAAGCACTTCTGTGAAAGAAGTTTGGCTCTAGGTTAGTGATCACACCATCGTGATTATCTGGGTCATGAAGATCTTTTTTGTACAGTTCTTCTGTGTACTCTTGCCACCTCTTCTTAATATCTTCTGCTTCTGTTAGGTCCATGCCATTTCTGTCCTTTATCGAGCCCATCTTTGCATGAAATGTTCCCTTGGTGTCTCTAATTTTCTGGAAGAGATCTCTAGTCTTTCCCATTCTGTTGTTTTCCTCTATTTCTTTGATTGATCGCTGAGGAAGGCTTTCTTATCTCTTCTTGCTATTCTTTGGAATTCTGCATTCAGATGCTTATATCTTTCCTTTTCTCCTCTGCTTTTTGCTTCTCTTCTTTTCACAGCTATTGGTAAGGCCTCCTCAGACAGCCATTTTGCTTTTTTGTATTTCTTTTCAATGGGGATGGTCTTGATCCCTGTCTCCTGTACAATGTCACGAACCTCCGTCCATAGTTCATCAGGCACTCTATCTATCAGATCTACTCCCTTAAATCTATTTCTCACTTCCCCTGCTTATTTAACTTATATGCAGAGTACATCATGAGAAACGCTGGACTGGAAGAAGCACAAGCTGGAATCAAGATTGCCAGGAGAAACTTCAATAACCTCAGATATGCAGATGACACCCCCCTTATGGCAGGAAGTGAAGAGGAACTAAAAAGCCTCTTGATGAAAGTGAAAGAGGAGAGTGAAAAAGTTGGCTTAAAGCTCAACATTCAGAAAACAAAGATCATGGCATCTGGTCCCATCACTTCATGGGAAATAGACGGGGAAACAGTAGAAACAGTGTCAGACTTTATTTTGGGGGGCTCCAAAATCACTGCAGATGGTGACTACAGCCATGAAATTAAAAGATGCTTACTCCTTGGAAGAAAAGTTATGACCAACCTAGACAGCATATTGAAAAGCAGATACATTACTTTGCCAACAAAGGTCTGTCTAGTCAAGGCTATGGTTTTTCCTGTGGTCATGTATAGATGTGAGAGTTGGACTCTGAAGAAAGCTGAGCACTGAAGAATTGATGCGTTTGAACTGTGGTGTTGGAGAAGACTCTTGAGAGTCCCTTGGACTGCAAGGAGATCCAACCAGTCCATTCTGAAGGAGATCAGCCCTGGGATTTCTTTGGAAGGAATGATGCTAAAGCTGAAACTCCAGTACTTTGGCCACCTCATGCAAAGAGTTGACTCATTGGAAAAGACTCTGATGCTGGGAGGGATTGAGGGCAGGAGGAGAAGGGGACGACAGAGGATAAGATGGCTGGATGGCATCACTGACTCAATGGACGTGAGTCTGAGTAAACTCCAGGAGTTGGTGATGGACAGGGAGGCCTGGAGTGCTGCGATTCATGGGGTCGCAAAGAGTTGGATACGACCGAGTGTCTTAACTGAACTGAACTGATGAAAAGTTTGCAGCAACAATTTTACTTCAGGAAACAAGAAAATCTCAAATAAACAATGTAACCTTACACCTAAGACAACTAGAGTAAGACCCTTCTAAGTGTCAATGAAGGTAACATTTCATTCACAATTTAATATTTAATTCAGCAATATTGAATCTGGGGTCCAGGGGCTATAAGATTCTGTACTATGAGAAGTTGTACGTTTAACCTATTCTATTCAATGAATAATTAAAATAATTAGTTTCTACTGTAAAATAATATTAGTTTAAAATCAATAGCAGAACATGTATGCAATACTAAAAAATTGAGATTTTTGAATGAAATATTTGTGTTACTCTTTTGCTAATGAAATAAGAAGCCTTTTAAATTATCCTGTTTCATGACCTTACTGATAAGTCTTTGCATTTGTGTATTACCTTTCCACCTGTGTGTGTGTGTGTGCACACGTGCGTGTGTGCATGCATGTGTGTGTGTGTGTGTGCATGTGTGTGTGTGCGTTACTCAGTTGTGTCTGATTGTGACCCCATGGACTGTAGCCCACCAGGGCTCCTCGATCCATGGAATTCTCCAGGCAAAAATACTGGAGTGGGTTGCCATTTCCTACTCCAGGGAATCTTCTAGATGAAGGGACTGAACCTGGATCTCCCACAAAGAAGGCAGACTCTTTACTGTCTGAGCCACCAAGGAAGCTCTCCATTTCTGTGCACGAGCGTAAGTATTTTGGCAGTTATATTAATTATGTACCTGCGCTGTGTGTGCCCCTTTTTCACTTATTATTAGTTCATAAACACTGAACTGTATTTTTATGTAACCACTGTATTATAATTTAAACAACCTCTTAAAATGCCACGGAGTCAACATTTTTTATAATTTACTTGAATGATATTCTTATAAGACTTTCAGGCTGTTTTCAACTTGTTATGTATCCAGAACATTACAAAAAAAAAAAAAACCTCAGAGCATATATCTTTGCTTGAATTATTTATTTAGGCTCAATTATTTAGAATCTGATGACATTTTTGAAAGGTATGAAACAATCATGATTTTAAAATATTTTGCCATATTATTCTCCAAAAGGATAGTATAAACAATAAGGCTTTAACTAATAGTTTTATACTGTCATTTGGTTCATATTTATTATGTTGTTAATTTGTAAATAAATATTAAAATATATTTCTTAATGAAATACAAAGACCAAAGATAAAAAATCAACAATTATGAAATCAACTTCATTCTCTGTATATACATTGGGTGACATCTAATTTCTTGGTTTTCACTTTCTGAGAGCCTGCACTTTGCTTATGGATCCTGGAGAAAATTGATAAATAAATTATATGCTAGCATTTCAGAAGTCTTAATTTCATACTTAAATGAAAATCTAACTTACCACCTCTGTAGCAAACTTTTCTGAAGAAATAAAGCATCACTAAATACAATAATAACTTCTTTAATTGAAGTTAAAATAAAAAATAAATAAATAAAGAGGTACTTATTTTAATGTACAAAAGAACATTTTTATATACCCTTCAAATTATCACTAAAGCTTATAAAGTAAGCAGCTCAAAATACATACACATACTTCCTAATTCAGATGATAGCATGCATAGATAAAAATTATTTATGCAATAGAGCTGGCATCAGTTTGAATGAAAGAAGCATCATTTTCTCACAATGATATCACAAATTCCTGTAATTCAGTGATGATTTATTAATAGAGTTTTACTAAAATGATTCTCAGTTGAACTTTGTTTAAATTTTATACATGAGACAAATTTCAATGTAGAATTATATATATTTCTTCCTTGTGTCAAAAACTCTCTCAAATCTCTCATTAATGTAAAAAGAATTAATTCTGCCAAAGGGTCTAGAGTATCAAAAAAAATTATTGAAAATGTTATTAAACATTTGTATGCATATCATTTTTTATATATTTGTCAGAAATATAGCCCTTCACTATTTTTATTCATTGTTCATCATTAATGATACTTCTACAGATGAAGAGATATGCAAGTAATTTATCAAGTATACCAAAGCATAAAAAGGATTGAAAATGGAAAAAAAATGTTATAAATTTTATTGTGTTCTCAAGAATATATGAACATAATTTTTCAGAAAATGCAATAGATATAACCAGAGTATCATTGGATTTAAGAGGAGTAATATGTCATTGCCCAACTATAGTCCAAAGCCCACTTTTACATTATTAAGCTAAAGAGAGTATATATCCCAAATGAGAGTAAGAAAAACTGAAGTCCCCAAATATTGAATACGATCCTAGGAATTTAGCAAGTCTTAAATGACAGTGACTAAAAATTACTCTGCTACACAGATGATTTCATGAATTCAATGGAGGTCAATGCAGTGGGGACTAAGTGACATTTATAGTTGAGGTAAGACCTCTTGAATGCTTTGGCTTAAATTAAGAACTGGTGTCTATACACAGAAACTTTTTGGTTTTTTTCCCTATAGAAATAAATTTAAATAAAATATTCTCTAAAGAGAGCCTTATCAGTACAGGGTTTTGATAGGACAGTGCTGCTGCTGCTGCTAAGTCGCTTCAGTCGTGTCCGACTCTGTGCAACCCCACAGACGGCAGCCCACCAGGCTCCCCTGTCCCTGGGATTCTCCAGGCAAGAACACTGGAGTGGGTTGCCATTTCCTTCTCCAGTGCAAGAAAGTGAAAACTGAAAGTGAAGTCGCTCAGTTGTGTTCAACTCTTAGCAGCCCCATGGACTGCAGCCCATCAGGCTCCTCTGTCCATGAGATTTTCCAGGCAAGAGTACTGGAGTGGGGTGCCACTGCTTTCTCCGTGATAGGGTAGTAAGAACCAAAAAATTTTCATTTTCGTTATTGTCTTACTTTCATTTCTTAACAATATGTGTCAAAATCATATACATTAAAACAAAACAAAACTCTGTTTTTACCGCCAATTGCTACCAAAAGCCCACAGGCCTTCATTATGCAAATTCTGAGTGCCATAAAATGCAGAAGACTTATTTTCTAAAGAGGTAAAAGAGGGTATCTATCATACTCTACAGAAAACAAAGGAATCAACAAATACATTCTGGAATAAGTACAAGTCCTTTCTGCCTCTGTTTTGGAAACACCAACAGTTATTCTTTAGGCAAGACAGTAGAAGATCATTTTTTGAAAAACATAGAAACCTAAGAGAAAATACTATAGACATTAACATTGGGGATTTCCAGCTGATTTAGCTAAGGAAAGCAAACATCGAATAAATAAAAGAAAGAGGTACTTTTCAGTAAATTATCATCCAGTAGTACACTGGGGCCAACTAGCTTTGGGACAACAGCCAACTGTTAATACCTTCTCCCTACTCTTCATTCAGTGCCTACATGTTGGTAACCCTAAACTATTGTTAGTACCTTGAAACCCATCATGGTGGAAGAATTTTATACCCCTTAAATCGGCTAACTAAAAAAAATGCAACATTAACCTTAACTGTCTCAGAGATATACTGCAACTATTAGGTCCACAAAAAGACGATTCCACATTTATAATAAGGAAAAATCAGAAACAAAAGTCAAACTTTTCAGAATTAAAATTATGAAACTGGAATGGAAAAATGCCAGAGAATTTTTGGAAAGATTCTGCTCCCTCAAACAAGGACAAAATAAAACAGAATAAAATACAGGACAAAAAATAAAAAAAAAAAATTAAACTGCTAGTCTAGTTGTTCAAAATCCTAGCAGTAGAAAATCCAAAAAGAGGCAGCAGAGAAAACTCACTTAAAAAAAAAAAAGGCAAAATTATTCATTAATACTTTCAAGAGCTAAAGTTACTGTGTTTCCTAATTGACAGCACTTACAAAATATCGAGACCATGAGTGAAGACATACGCACACCATGATATATCACCATTAAATTTCAAACCATGAACATAAAAAGAATATTTTAAGTTTCCTCTAAAAGCAACTCATCTTGGAAGAAAAGCTCAAAGAAAAGAATAATTTTTACTGTTTTAATTTTAGTGTGGAACACTTGAAGGTAAAAAGAATGGTATCATCAAGTTACTTAGCAGAAATGATACAGAATCCAGAATTCTACATCCAGTTAAATTGTTATACAAAGATTTTGGCATTGTTGTTCAGTCACTAAATTGTATCCAACTCTTTGCGGCCCTGTGGACTACAGCACACCAGGCTCCCCGTCTTTCACTACCTCCCAGTGTTAGCTTATATTCACGTCCAGTGGACTGGTGGTGCTATCTAACTGTCTCACACTCTGCCACTCCCTTCTCCTTTTGCCTTCAATCCTTCGCAGCATCAGGGTCTTTTCCAATGAGTCAGCTCTTCCCATCAGGTGGCCAAAGTTTTGCAGCCTCAACTTCAGCCCTTCCAATGAATATTCAGGGTTGATTTTCTTTAGAATTGACTGATTTGATCTCCTTGTAGTCCAAGGAACTCTCAAGGGTCCTTTCCAGCACCATAATTTGAAAGCATCAGTTCTTCAGCGCTCAACTTTCTCTATGGTCTAACTCTTATATTTGTACATGGCTCCTGGAAAAACAATAGTTTTGACTTTACAGACCTTTGTCGACTGGTCTGTATAGTGACGTCTCTGTAAAGTGCTGTCTCTGCATTTTAATACACTGTCTAGGTTTGTCATAGCTTTCCTTCTAAGGAGCAAGTGTCTCTTATGGCATGGCTCATAGCTTCATTGATTTACACAAGCCCCTTCACCATAACAAGGCTGTGATCCATGAAGGGGATACAAAGTTTAGGATAAAGAAAAATTTGGACAGGTAGCAGAGACTGAAGACTCCTCCAAATGAGAAATTAAACAA
The DNA here is from genome assembly GCF_032405125.1 of Capricornis sumatraensis. Classification (NCBI taxonomy): domain Eukaryota; kingdom Metazoa; phylum Chordata; class Mammalia; order Artiodactyla; family Bovidae; genus Capricornis; species Capricornis sumatraensis. The sequence continues at coordinate 104,734,246 of NC_091077.1, read as the reverse complement.
ACATTTTTAAAGGAGGAATACGTGTGATAGGACCCTGGAATCAGGGAATTCAAATATGGCAGAGTGGCAAAGGGGGACTCGAGGAGGAGGATGGAGCGAGAGTCTTGAATAACTGTATTCTACAGGTAGAGCAAAGTCCAAAAGGAAGCTGGGGAGAGGAAGCCCACAGAGACTCTCTAAGAAGATTCAACTGACAATACACCCGCTAAGTCAGAATGTATTTCAAGGAAATTTGAACACCTGGCTGGATATGTAATGTTACATAACAGCCAGAGGAAATAAGATAAAATTCACTCTAAGGAAAATAAGAAGTCAAGGAAATAAAATAAATAATAATTAAGTGAAGGAAATAAAAGAAATAAATAATATTATGCTCCATGGCTCAGTGGTGAATAGCATTTATATTATCATCATTTTAAACTCTGGATAATGTTCCAATGAGAAGGCCCTCAGCTCTCATCTCTGGCTTACTTTGAGGAGCTATACAAGCAAGTGAAGTCAAAAGGAGAAATCGATATCAATTGCTTGGTTGAGTGTTAAACTTGTGCCCCAGAATGAAAATAGATCTCCTTTGTAAAGACTGGGAGACTTATCTAAGGAAATCTCTGTTCATTCATTACCTGATAACTTAGCTAATCAAGCAGAGATTTCAGTGGCCACATGTGACAAACAACACAGATTTTACAGAATTAGTTCAGAATTATTTTAAAAAGTATTGGTTGAGTACCTACTCTGTTCTGATAGGTGGCCATTACAATAAAGATAACTTATCATATACTTCAAATTTTCGAAGTTTGAAAGTAGCAAGGAAGGAAGGCTTTAGCTCACTGCGGTTTAGGAAGAGTGGTCTACCGGGCTTCCCCAGTGGCTTAGTGGTAAAGAAGCAGCCTGCTATGTAGGAGACGCAGGAGATGCAGGCTCAATCCCTGGGTTGGGAAGATCCTCTGGAGGGGAGCATGGCAATCCATGCTAGTATTTTTGCCTGGGAAAATCCCATGGACAGAGGAGCCTGGCAGGCTATAGTCCATGGGGGTCTCAAAGAGTTGGCCAGGAGTGCAGCGACTGAGCATGGGCGGGAGAGGTTTACTGTGTGCTAAAAGTTTAGTTAAAGACGCACTTAGAAGCAAAGACTCAAAAATGAAAAAAAGAAAAGAAAAGACTGGGGTTTTTGTTTGTTTGAATTGTCTGATTAAGTTCATTTCTTTATTTCTTTTTTTTTTTTGGCCGAAATGCTTTGTAAACACATATATCTTATGAGTTACAAAAATATTTTGTTTTAAACAATACAATCTGATTCTATTTCATTTCTCCCATTCTGACATTTTATGATGTTTCCTTTGAGCATTTGCTCTTGTAATTATCTAGAGCACTATACAGGCCTATGAAGCCCGTGAGGACTTTGTAAATGGATGTCCCTGTCTTTCTAGTAAAATCATTAATCCATCCTTTCTGTTGGTGTAGTAAAAGAAGCATCAGGCATAGAATGTCTGAGAGGAAAATGTAAAAGTGTTCAATTTGTCAAGGTCTAAAATAAACCAAAAGCATGGAATAGGAAAAACACACACACACATAATTTGACCAACAGGTATTTAAATGAAAAATGACTAAGATGTTTTACTGATAAAGAGTAGATATGTACCTCATCAATTAAAAAAAAAAGAAGCCTACCCTTTCCAGTGAGATTTTTAGATATAAAAGTAAAAATGTAATATGCCATTCATGTGCTCACTTCCAGACACAGAGAAATCCAGATGGTGTCAAATGTAACAATAATACTGATGTTTAAGAGTTCAGTAAAAGTTTGTATGCAGAAAGTCTGCTGCTCAGAAAGAGCTCAAAAAGTGTATGTTTGATTTGAATATGCTTTTTAAAACATGCTATCAATTAAAATGATGAGCATTTCATATCCAGTTCCAAACTTCTGAGTTTTCTAGAACAATCTGAATAACTCGCACATTGGACGCAAGCTGGATTGCAGGGCACGCTTTCTAGCTTGCTGCCTTCCTTGTCGATCTGTAGTGACTCCCAGGCATGAGACCAGGTCTTAGTTCACATGTAACCTTGTGTTTCCTCTGTTGCTTTTCTTCTCCTTGGACAAACAACAGTGGAACATAAAAGAGAAGGCTTCAAGAAAATCAGAGTGAGCGCATTACTGTGGAAATGAAGAATATTCCTCATTTTTAATATATCAAATATGTGTGCCCAGAAAGTTCAAGATAGCATTTTCATAAATCCAACTATCAAGCCATGAAAAGCCAAGTAGGGCCTTTAAGTCAAAGAAGACAAACTGAGAAAACCACGTACTATATGATTCCAGCTATAAGACATTCTGGAAAAGGCAATGATGTGATGGAGAGAGTAAAAAGATCAGTGGTTGCCAGTGGTTGGAGAGGCAAGGGAGAGTTGAATAATTAGAACAAAGAATATTTTTAGGGAAAAGAAAATAGTCTATATGATGCTGTAACAAGGAATTCAATCATTATATGTTTACCCAAATGGGTAGAATGCACAACACCAAGAGTGAATGCTAATGTAAACCACTGGATCTGGGGTGGTTACAGTGTGCCAGTGTAGGCTCATCAATTGTCACAAATGTGTAAATCTGGTGGGGGTTGTTAGTAATGGTGGAAGCTATTAATGTGTGAGGGCTGAAGGTATATGGGAAATCTCTGTACCTCTCTGTTGATTCTGCTGTGACCCTAAAGCTCTTCTAAAAATTGTCTTTGAAAAACAAAAACAAATGCTGAGTACATTTTCAATGCAATGAGAAGTATGGTAAAACCTCAGAATTCTAATAACCATTGCAAGTGTGTATGCTCAGTCACTCAGACATATCAGACTCTTTGTGACCCCCTGGACCATAGCCCACCAGGGTCCTCTGTACATGGGGTTTTCCAGGCAAGAATACTGGAGTGGGTTGCCATTTCCTTTTCCAGAGGATCTTCCCAACCCAGGGATTGAACCTGCATCTCCTGCATTGGCAAGCAGATTCTTCACCACTGAGCTGTCTGGGAAGACCCTAATTACCATTGAGTGATACCTAAAGCATCTAAGACCAAAGGAACTATTTGCGGAAGCCTCCATAACACTTCTTTAGGAAAGAGCAAGGTTAGTGAATGGGGCCTTCTAATGGTACAGCTCAGAAATCTCCAGCAAATATTCACTCTTTAAAGGGAGATCCATTCTAACCAGGAGCTACTCTGAGCAAAATGGACACGGGAAAAGACTAGAGATGCTCCAGATATGGCAGGTGTTAGAAAGTGGCAGCAAAATAAACCCTGAATAATGAATGCATCACCAAGGGAAACTAATGCTGCCATCCCGACATTTAGCACTCAACAAGCCAGAGAGATGCAGGGTTATGGAAAAGCTCTCTTAAAAAGATAAGGTCTTAGGAGGGTCAATTATACAGAAATTCCATGTAGAGCAGATTACTGCTAGAGTCAGAGAAGAAGTGTACACATATGTGCGTCTGTCTGGAAAGAGAGAGCAAGAGAGAAGCAATTTCCACTGAAAAACATTTACAAAGAAATAACCATCGATTCCACAAAAAACTCTAGTTATAATTGGTTTCACAAGAAATACTGTGAAATATTAAAGACCCAAGAGGTTTTTTAGAACACAGGAAATAAAGAAAATTTCTAAATTCTTCTCATGCTTCAAGCATAAGCTTAATAATGATTTTTTTTAATTTTAAAAAATTTAAAAAGACAAGTATATGGGTAATACAGAAACAATCTAAATGTCTGCTATTGGATGCATGGTCAAAGAAAAGTAGTTATATGTGTAATGGAATATTACTAATCCTTAAAAAGAAGGACATTCTGCCATTTGCAACATGAACCTAAAGGACATTTTGCTAAGTGAAATAATTCAGATGTCGAAAAACGAATGCTGCATTATCTTCCTTTAATGTGAGATCACATTACTTTACTTACTTTAGTAATCCAAATAGTCAAATTAATAGAAACAGAGTAGAATTGTGGTTGCCAGGGGCAGGAGGAAGGAGAAACTGAAAAGATGTTGCTCAAGGAATACATTTCCACTTTGCAAGATGAGTAAGATTATAGTCAACAATATTGAATTTCATACTGGAAATTTTCTAAGAGGTTTTATCTTAAGTCTTCTCACCATACGCACAAAAATATGTTAAGTATACAAGGAAATGACTATGTTAATTAGCTTGGTTGTGGTGACTATGTTACTATGTATATCAAATCACCAAATATAAATCAAATATAAACAATTATAATTGTTAGTTATACTTCAATAAAACTGTAAATAAGTAAGTAATGGGTTTTGATGTAATAACATCCAATAAGGGTTAGCTGGTAGCTCAAATGGTAGAGTTTGCCTGAAATGTGGGAGGCCCAGTTTTGATCCCTGAACTGGGAAGATATCCTGGAGAAGGAAATGGCAACCCAATCCAATATTTTTGCCTGGAAAATCCCATGGATGGAACAGCCTGGCAGGCTACAATTCATGGGGTAGCAAACAGTTGGACACGACTGAGTGCTTTCACTTTAAACAACTTCAATATCCAATAAAATAAAAAGCAGTAACCCAGGAACACTTAAAAGCATAATATAATTTAGTGGGGTTTACTCCAGGAACAAATTAGTTCAATATTAAGGTTATATATTAAACATAATTTACCTTCTTTAGAAAGTACCAAAATATCATCTGAGCATTTCTGAAGATGCTGAAAATTCTTTTGACAAAATTCAGCTGTCTGAATCATTAAAAAAACTCAAAAATTGAAAAAAAAATTTGTACAGATAACATTTTTCTTACCATGATAATATATTAAGTTCAACACAAAAGCTACTTATTACACAAAATGTGTAGATACTACAAACTTTTCCACTGAGATCAGGAATAAGATAAGGATATATTCTACTACCACAATTATTCAAAAACTGTCGCCATTAACCAATAACATTAGGAAAAATAAATAAAACAAGTAAATACTGAAAGAGGTTAACTAACATTTGCAGATGACTTGATTTTGCACTAGGAAAGTGAAAGAGAATCAAGAGAAAATAACTTACTATGGTACTAAGACAAAAATTGATGGTGGTGAAGTCGCTCAGCCGTGTCTGACTCTTTGCCATCCCATGGACTGTAGCCTACCAGGCTCCTCCGTCCGTGGGATTCTCCAGGCAAGAATACTGGAGTGGGTTTCCATTTCCTTCTCCAGGGGATCTTCCCAACCCAGGGATCGAACCCAGGTCTCCCACATTGGAGGCAGACGCTTTAACCTCTGAGCCACCAGGGAAGCCCAAGACAAAAATTAGCATATAATAATAGCTAATTACAGAACACATCAATAACCTTCATGTACTTCAATAACTATAAGCCAGAAGAAATATGATGGAGGAAATATTCCATTAATATTAGTAATGAATAAGATAAATTGGACATAAAAGACTTTGCAGGAAATTTTCAAATCATACATTAAAAATATCTTAAAATGTTTCTGAATGACACAAAAGTTGTAAACAAATGGAAAAGCTCACCATTTTCTTGAAAAAGTCTCAGTATCATCTCGCTTATTCCTATTATTTCACATATTTAATGTTATGCTACTTAAAAATGCCACCAGGATTTTACCAGTAATTAACTGAAATTACCGTTCATTATTTTTTTGCCTACTTTTTTTATTATTTTAAAATATTTACTTGTTGCTGGAGTATAATTGCTTTGCAATGTTGTGTTAGTTTCTGCTGTACAGTTAAGTGGATCAGTTCTGTGTATACATATATCCCCTCACTCTTGCACCTCTGTTCCCCCTAGCCCAACCCATCCTACCCTTCTAGGTCATCAAAGAGCACAGAGCTGAGCTCCCTGAGTGACATACCTCTCAAATAGCTAGCTAGTGGGAAGCTGCTGTACACTGTTCACTACTAATCCCATGACCCACTTCAGACCCACAGGAGACTGCCCCTCTCAGCCCCTTGCAAGTATAGGGTCATCTGATTCATCGTGGACCATGAAATAGAAAAGCTGCTTGTGTCCCTTCCAGCCTAAGCCACTAAAAAGCCAGTAGGTATGTCTGTTTGTCTCTTCCATTTTGTGACAGTCTTGGAAGAGGATTTTGCTGAGATGGTGGGCCTAAAGATTGGAGCAATCTGGATCACTGAGTTATATTAATGAATAGAGCTATTCTGTAAATTATTTAGACATAGCAGAATTTGTGGGAATAAAATAAGAGAGTAAAATAAGGCAAATTATAACAGAGCAAACATTTTTGTTTAAACCAGTGAAAATTTATGATTGTTTCCTATCACTACTTAATCATCTTGTTATTTTGATTAATATGGAGGAAAATTGATGTCAGAAGTGATGTATTTTTGTAAATCAACAAAATGTGTGGCCTTGACTTAGTAAAAAATTATTACAAATATCTTAATATATAATGAGTCAACATTTTATTTAAAATACAAAAATTCTTACATTAGATTAAAAGTGATATTACAGTTATAAAACAAATAACCAAAAGAAATGAACGTATAACATAAAGCTATCTTGTCCAAATACAAATAGAAAGAAAGACACTATCATGTTTATATTTAACACAGCAACGATGGACCTAGGTAATGTTGGATGACAAGAAGGAATGAAAGGTATAAAATTGTCAAAGACCCTAAAATACATTAAAAAATCTTTTGACATTCACAATTACTATGGTTTTTATAACAAGCACAAGAGATCCTACTGACAAATTAATACTAATAAAAGTGATAAGCAAATGTTCTGAACATAATACAATTTATAAAATAAAATTGCATTTTAATATACTATCAAGGGAGAAGGCAATGGCAACCTACTCCAGTGTTCTTGCCTGGAGAATCCCAGGGACAGAGGAGCCTGGTGGCCTGCCGTCCATAGGGTCACACAGAGTCCGACACGACTGAAGTGCCCTAGCAGCAGCAGCAAGATGGCAGAGTAGAAGGACATGCACCCACCTTCTTCTGTGAGAACACCAAAACTGAAACTAGCTGCTGAATAACCATAGACCAGGGAATGTTGGATACCAAAAAGACAATACCCCACATCCAAGGGCAAAGGAGAAGCCCCAATAAGAATGGAGGAGGGGCAAAATTACCTTTAGAATCAAACCTCATACCCGCCAGAGACACTCAGAGGGCGCAGATGAAACCTGGTGCACACCAGGACCCATGGAATGGAGCAGAGACCCTAGAGACAGACCAGACGTGCTGTTGAGTGTCTGAGTGTCCTCTGCGGAGGCACGGGTCAGCAGTGGCCTGCCAGGGGAACAGGGCTCTCGCTGCAGCAGACCTGGGAGGTGTGGAGCGTGGCACAAGTCCTCTTGGAGGAGGTTGCCACTAACCCCACCATACAGCCCCGGAGCAGACAACCGAAAACTGGAAGACAATTACACCAAAGAAGTTCCTGCACTGTTGCAAAAGTTCCAGGGCCCACAACAGATTGAGACTGAGAATACCCAAGGACTTTGACTTTGAAGGCCAGTGGAATCTGATTACAGAACTTCCACGGGAAGGGGGAAACAGGCTCACGGAGGGCACGACAAAACCTTGTGCACGCTGGGACCCAGGAGAAAGGAGCAGCGACCCCGCAATTGACCGAGCCAGACTTCCCTTTGAGAGTCTGGGAGTCCCGGTGGAGGCGTGGGAAGACAGTGGCCTGCCGCGGAGTCGGGGCACTGAATACAACAGTCCCGAGAGCCGCAGAAAGCTGGCATAAGCCTTTTTGAAGGAGGCCGTCAGCCTACTGCCATTACCCTGACCATAGTTTGGTCTGAGGCCGGACTACAGGGAGGGGACACAGCTCCACCTGCCAGCAGAAAATTGGATTAAAGATTTACCAAGCAGGGGCCTGACCACCCGAGCAAGACCCACTCTTCTCCACAGTCAGTCCCTCCCATCAGGAAGGTTCCAACAAGCCTCGTATCCTCATCCATCAAAGAGCAGACAGAACGAAAACCATAATCACAGAAAACTAACCAAACTGCTCACCATAGATCACAGCCTTGTCTAACTCAATGAAACTATAAGCCATGCAGTATAGGGCCGGCCAAAACGGATGGGTCATGGTGGAGAGCTCTGACAAAAAGTGGCCAACTGGAGAAGGGAATGGCAAACCAGTTCAGCATTCTGGCCCTGAGGACTGTCGGGAGCCGCATTAGGCATTACTGACAAAATAGAAGCATGGCCCTAAACCCCCTCCCTTTGTTCTGTAGGCACGGACCTGGAATGAAGGAGTTAGGCTTTGTGATTCTGACTTGTGTTTTCCTTTCCTCGGCTGAGTTGACTGAAGAGAATATTAAGGTGCTTACTGTTTTTGAGAGGAGCAAGAGAAGGCATAAAGCCTCCTGCAGCTGTGCTCAAAAAATAATTCATAAAGTTAATCACTGACATTCATTCAAGGACTTTTACAAAAGAGTGTTCCAGGGTGAGCACAGAGGCCACAGCTTGAGACCATGGGAGGGATTCCTATCTGAGGCCCATTTGTGAGAAAAGTGTTTATGGCAAAGAAGTTTGCTGAATTTAGGGCTTAGGAATAATCAAAATAGTTAGAAGCTAAAGATTTAAGCATTGCTATAATGTTACAATATTCTACTATAGCTTATAAAAATTAGAGACTTTAGAGATATTATTAACTAGAAGCCCTTTCTAAGAAATAGTGAACTTAGGATACTAGGGGCAAACAGGACTTAGAAAGATAAGAAATAAACTGAAGAATGTAGTATGCGGCCCAGATATTAGCATGAGTTACAGCATATTCACAAGGACACATGAGAAGAAGTAGATAAGAGAATTGCTGAGGAAGGAACTCCTTTTGAGGGGCAACAATGATTTTTGGAGAAAAATAAATCTGGGTTAATGGGAACTAAAAATATCAAACCTCTGACCTAATGCTTTTATAAAAGTATAAAAGAAAATCATAAGCTTGAAATAAACAGACAATCCAAGGAAAGACTGAGAGGCTGCCTCAGTTTCTCTTTCGCCTACGCCATCCATCCTGAGGGTATCCCTAGATCCTGCTGAGGCTGGACCTCAACAGAGGACCCTTGGCAGTATGAAAGGGCAAAAAGATATGACACTGAAAGATGAACTCCCCAGGTCTGTGGATGCCCAATATGCTACTGGACAAGAGGGTAGAAATAGCTCCAGAAATAATAAAGACACTGAGCCAAGGTGAAAACACTGCCCAGTTGTAGATGTGTCTAGTGGTAACAGTAGAATCTGATGCTGTAAAGTACAATGTTGCATAGGAACCTGGAATGTTAGGTCCATAAATCAAGGTAAATTACAACTGGTAAGGAGATGAAATGAAATGGCAAAAGTGAACATCAACATTTCAGGAATCAGTTAACTAAAATGGACCAGAATGGGTAAATTTAATTCAGATGACCATTATAGCTATTACTGTGGGTAAGAATCCACTAGAAGAAACGGAGTACTCCTCACAGTCAACAAAAGAGTCTGAAATGCAGTGCTTGGGTGCACTCTCAAAAACAACAGAATGAACTCTGTTTGTTTCCAAGGCAAACCATTCAATAGCACAGTAACTCAAGTCTATGTGCCAAGCGCTAATGCTGAAGAGGCTGAAGCTGAATGTTTCCATGAAGACCTACAAGACCTTCTAGAAATAACAAAAGAAAGATGTCATCTTCATCATAGGGGATTGGAGTACAAAAGTAGGTAGTCAAGAGATACCTGGAGTAACAGGCAAATTTGGCCTTGGAGTATGGAATGAAGCAGGGCAAAGGCTAATAGAGTTTTGCCAAGACAACACACTGGTCATAGCAAACACCCTCTTCCAACAACACAAGAGTAGACTCTACACATGGGGATCACCAGATGGTCAACACCGAAATCAGACTGACTATATTCTTTGCAGCCAGAGATGGAGAAGCTATATAGAGTCAGCAAAAACAAGACTGGGAGAGGATGTGGCTCCAATCATGAACTCCTTATTGCCAAATTCAGACTTAAATTGAAGAAAGTAGGGAATACCATTAGACCATTCAGGTATGACCTAACTCAAATCCATTATGATTATGCAGTAGAAGTGACAAATAGATTCAAGAGATTAGATGTGATAGACAAAGTGCCTGAAGAACTATGGTCGGAGGTTCATGACATTGTACAGAAGGCAGTGATCAAGACCATCCCCGAGAAAAAGAAATGCAAAAAGACAAAAAGGTTTTCTGAGGAGGCCTTACAAATACCTGAGAAAAGAAGAGAAGCTAAAGGCAAAGGGGAAAAGGAAAGAAGTGCCCATTTGAATGCAGAATTCCAAAGAATAGCAAGGAGATACAAGAAATCCTTCCTCAGTATTCAATGCAAAGATATAGAGGAAAACAATAGAATGGGAAGGACTAGCGATCTCTTCAGGGAAGTTAGAGATACCAAGGGATGATTTCCTGTAAAGATGGGCTCAATAAAGGACAGCAACTGTATGGACCTAACAGAAGCAGAAGATATTAAGAAGAGGTAGCCAAAATAAAGAGAAGAAATATACAAAAAAGATCTTTAGGACCCATATAACCAAGAGGGGATGATCACTCACCTAGAGCCAGACATGCTGGAATGTGAAGTCAAGTGGGTCTTAGGAAGCATCACTACAAACAAAGCTAGTGGAAGTGATGGAACTCCAGTTGAGCTATTTCAGATCCTAAAAGATGATGCTGTGAAAGTGCTGCATTCAATATGCCAGAGAATTTGGAAAGCTCAGCAGTGTCCAGAGGACTGGAAAATGTCATTTTTCATTGTAATACCAAAGAAAGGCAATGCCAAAGAATGTTCTAATTACTGCACAATTGCACTTATCTCACAGGCAAGCAAAGTAATGCTCAAAATTCTCCAAGCTAGGCTTCAACAGTACAAGAACTGAGAACTTCCAGATGTTCAAGATAGATTTAGATAAGGCAGAGGATTGATCACATCCTAGTCACAAATCAAGCCTTTGTAGATTGAAAAATACTGAAATTGCATCAAGCATTTTTTCCAACCACAATGCTATAAGATCATATATCAACTAAAGGAGAAAAAAAAAAAAAAACTGTTAACAACACAAACACAAGGAGTCTAAACAATACATTTGTGACTAATGAAGAGGTCATTGAAGAAATCAAGGAGGAATGAAAAAGTGCCTAGAAAAAAATAACAATAAAAACACAACTCTAAACCTATTGTATGCAGTAGAAGTAGTGCTAAGAGGCACGTTTATAGCAATACAAGCCTAAATCAAGAAATAAGAAAAACATGAAATAAACAACCTAACCTGGCTCCAAAAGCAAACCAAAAAAAGAGGAACAAAAATACCTCCAAAGTTAGAAGAAGGAAAATAATCACCAAGATCAGAGGTGAAATAAATGAAAACTAAATGGAGGAAATAGCAAAAGTTAATACAACTAAAAGCTTGTTCTTTGAGAAGATTTTAAAAAATTGACAAATCATTAGCCAGATTTATCAAGAAAAAAGGGGAGAATACCCAAATAAATACAATTAGAAATGAAAAAGGAGAAGTTACAACAGATAACACAGAAATACAAAGGATCATAAGAGACTACTATGAGTGACTATATGCCAATAAATGGACAACCTGGAAGAAATGGATGAATTCTTAGAAAAATGTAACCTTTTTATCTGGATCAGGAAAAAATAGAAAATACGGACAGAAAAATCATAAGCATTGAAATAGAATCTATTATCAAAAGTCTTCCAACAAACAAAATCCCAGGGCCAGATAGCTTCATGAGCGGATTCCACCAAATATTTAGAGAAGAGCTATCCTACTCAAAGTCTTTCAGAAAACTGGAGAGGAAGGAAAACCCCCAGACTCATTCTATGAGGCCACAATCACCCTGATACCAAGACGAGACAAATGCAGCACCGAAAAAGAAAATTACAGGCCAATATCAGTGATGAAAACAGATGCAAATATTCCCCCCAAAATTCTAGTGAACAGAATCCAACAGCACATTAAATGGATCATATACCTTGATCAATTGAGATTTATCCCAGGGATAGAAGAATTGTTCAATATATAAATATCATGAAGGACAAAAATCATATGATCATCTCAATAGAAGCAGAGAAAGCTTTAAACAAAATTCAACATCCGTTTATGATAAAAAAAAAAAAAACCACAACTCTCCAGAAAGTAGACATAGAAGGAACATATCTTAATATAATAAAGACCATACATGGTAAACATACAGAAAACATTATTCTCTGTGAAAACTGAAAGCATTTAAGACCAGAAACAAGACAGGTGCCCACTCTCACCACGATTATTCTAAGGTTTTGGAAGTCCCATCCATGGCAATCCGAGAAGAAAAAGAAGTAAAATGAGTCTAGATTGGAAAAGAAAGAGTAAAACTCACTGTTTGCACATGACAGGATACTACACATAGAAAACCCTTAAGATGCCACTAGGAAATTCCTGGAACTAATCAATGAATATAGTAAAGTTTCAGGATATAAAATTAATACACATGTATACTAGCATGTAAGAATCGAATCACCAGTCTATGTCTGATGCAGGATATAGCATGCTTGCGGCTGGTGCATGGGGATGACCCAGAGGGATGTTGTAGGGAGGGAGGTGGGAGGGGGGTTCATGTTTGGGATCACATGTACACCCATGGTGGATTCATGTCAGTGTATGGCAAAACCAATACAGTATTGTAAAGTAAAATAAAGTAAAAATAAAAATTAAAAAAAATTAATACACAGAGATCACCTGCATTTCTATACATTAACAATGAAAAACCAAAAAGAGAAATTAAAACAATTACATTCACCATTGCAACAAAAAGAATAAAATACCTAGGAATAAACCTATCTAAAGAGAGAGACAAAGACTTGTGGGCAGGAAACTATAAGACACCAATGAAAGAAATCAAAGACAACACAAGCAAATGGAGATATATTATATTCTTGGATTAGAAGAATCAATATTGTGAAAATCACTATACTATGCAAAGCAATCTACAGATTGTATGTGATTCTATCAAACTACTAATGGTATTTTTCACAGAACTAGAACAAAAATTTTCACAATTTGTTTGGATATACAGAAGACCCCAGATAGCCCATGTGATCTTGAGAAAGAAAAATGGAGCTGGAGGGATTAACCTTCTTGACTTCATCCTATACTACAAAGCTACAGTCATCAATATATTACGGCATTACACAAAAACATAAATATAGACCAATGGAACAAGATAGAAAGCCTAGAGATAAACACACACACGTATGGAACCTTATTTTTACAAAGCATGCAAGAATATACAATGGAGAAAAGACAGTCTTTTCAATAAGTGGTTTTGGGAAAAATGGACAGCTACATGTGACTGAATGAAATTAGAATGTTTCCTAATACCACACACAAAGATAAACTCAAAATGAATGAAAGACAAATGTAAGACCACAGACTATAAGACTCTTAGAGGAAAATGTAGGCAGTATACTCTTTGACATAAATCACAGTGACATCCTCTTTGACCCAAATCCTAAAATAATGGAAATAAAAACAAAAATAAACAAATAGGGCCTAATTAAATATAAAAGCTTTTCCACAGCAAGTTCAGTTTAGTTCAGTCACTCAGTCATGTCTGACTCTTAGCCACCCCATGGACCACAGCATGTCAGGCCTCCCTGTCCATCACCAACTCCCAGAGTTTACTCAAATTCATCTCCATTGAATCTGTGAAGCCATCCAACCATCTCATCCTCTGTCATCCCCTTCTCCTCCTGCCCTCAATCTTTCCCAGCATCAGGGTCTTCTCAAATGAGTCAGCTCTTCCCATCAGGTGCCCAAAGTATTGGAGTTTAAGCTTCAACATCAGTGCTTCCAATGAACAACCAGGACTGATCTCCTTTAGGATGGACTGGTTGGATCTCCTTGCAGTCCAAGGGGCTCTCAAGAGTCTTCACTAACACTGCAGTTCAAAAGCGTCAATTCTTTGGCACTCAGCTTTCTTTATAGTCCAACTCTCACATCCATACATGACCACTGGAAAAACCATAGCCTTGACTAGACAGACCTTTGTTGGCAAAGTAATGGCTCTGCTTTTTAATGTGCTGTCTATGTTGGTCGTAACTTTTCTTCCAAGGATTAAGTGTCTTTGTATTTCATGGCTGCAGTTACCATCTACAAAGGTGATTTTCCACTATTGTTTCCTTTCCACAGCAAAGGAAACAATAAATGAGAATAAAAGACAACTGTTGGAGAAAACAACTAACAAAGGGCTAATCTCCAAAATATATAATCAGCTCATACAGCTTAATTCAGGAAAACAGCCCAATCAAAAAATAAGCAGCAGACTGAAACAGACATTTCTCCAAAGAAGACATACAGAGATCCAATAAAAACATGGAAAGATGCTCAATATCAGTAATTATCAGAGAAATGCAAATCAACACTACACAATGATGTATCATCTCACACCAGGCGGAATGGTCATCGTCAAAAAATTCTACAAAAAATAAATGCTGGAGAATATGAATCCTTCCTACACTGTTGGTGGGAATATAAACTAAAACATCCATTATGGAGAACAGTATAGAGATTTTTTAAAAAGAAAAAGGTAGTAATAAATCTATGATGTGACCCAGTAATCCCACTACTAGGCATATACCCTGAGAAAACCACAATTCTAAAACACACATGTACCCCAAGTTTCAACAGATGAATGAATAAAGAAGATATGGTACATCATACATACGTGGAATATTTCTCAGTCATAAAGAGGAATGGATTTGAGTCAGTGATAGTGAGGTGGTTGAACCTAGAGCCTCTTTTACAGAGTTAAATGTCAGAAACAGGAAAACAAATGTCATATATTAACATATATCTATGGGAATGTAGAAAAATAGCATTGATGAAAGTATTTGTAGGGAAGGAACGGAGGTGCAGATGTAGAGAATGGACGTGCCGATTCAATGAAGGGAGGAGAGGGTGCTGCTGCTGCTAAGTCACTTCAGTCGTGTCCGACTCTGTGTGATCCCATAGACATCAGCCCACCAGGCTCCCCTGTCCCTGGGATTCTCCAGGCAAGAACACTGGAGTGGGTTGCCATTTACTTCTCCAATGCATGGAAGTGAAAAGTGAAAGTGAAGTCGCTCAGTCGTGTCTGACTCTTAGCGACCCCATGGAGTACAGCCCATCAGGCTCCTCCGTCCATGGGATTTTCCAGGCAAGAGTGCTGGAGTGGGGTGCCATTGCCTTCTCCGAGGAGAGGGTGAGACAAATGGAAAAAGTAGCATTGGCATACACTATCATGTGTAAATTAGATAGCTGGTGAGAAGTTGTGATGAAAAACAGGGTACCCAGCCTGCTGCTCTGTGATGACCTAGGGGGTGGGGGAGGGGAGGAAGGTTCAAGGCGGAGGGGCTATCTATACATTTATGGCTGATTCACATTGCTGTATGGCAGAAACCAATAGAACAATGTAAAATGATGTTCCCATAATTGAAAAATAAAATTTAAAAAGTCAACCATTAAACACAGAACTACCATATGACGCAACAATCCCACTAGTGGATATAAACCATGAGAAAACCACATGTATCTGGCGTTCACTGTGATACTATTTACAATAACCAGGTCATGGAAGTAATCTAGATGTCCATCCAATGGATAAAGATGTGGTATATACAATGGAATATTACTCAGCCATAAAAAGAGATGAAATTGAGTCAGTTGTAGTGCTGTGAATGAGCCTAAAAATCTGTCATATTAATGCTGATATATGGAATCTAGAAAAATGGTACGGATGAACCTATTTTCAGGGCAAGAAAAGAGGTGCACAGAAATAGGGAATGGACTTTTGTACACAGAGGGGGAAGGAGGAGGGGATGAACTGAGAGAGCAGCACTGAGATATACACACTACCATGTGTAAAATAAATAGCTGGCAGAAAGCTGCTGTACAGCACAGGGCCCTCAGCTCAATGCTCTGTGATGACCTAGACGGCCTGGATGGCTGGTGGGTGTGGGCTGGAGGCCCAAGAGGGAGGGGGTATCTATACACCTATGCCTGATTCATGATGCTGCACAGCAGAAACTAACACAACATTTTAAAGCAATTATATTCCAACTGAAAATATAAAAATAAAAAAATCAGTAAAATAAAGTAATATAAAAAAAGGTGGGTTTATAATGACATTTATGTCATGGTATTGTTGGAAGAATTGAATGAGAAAACACTTGGCACACTGTGATTGCTAGTATTTAGTAAACATTTACCTGTTGATATAAATATAGTATAAAATGTATGTGCGTGTGTGTAAGATAAACTAATTTTTAGGAAATTTATTTTTTAAGTCATAACAAATATTTCGATGGTTATTGTTGAATATCAATCCTGAATAATCCATAAGTATTTTTAAAGGGATAATTAATTTTTTAAGAGAAAACTTAGGGATAATTATAGGCCTCAAACAGTAGATGAGAGGATGAATGGAATGTTATATAAATGTGAATTTGTAAAAGTTATGTTATGCCTTCAATTTCTAAAGTGAGAAAGCAAAAGGTATATGTTATATTCATCAGAAGACTTCTATTTTGTTAGAGACTGGTAGGCTAGGCAACTTAAAGAATATAATGATGATTCAAGAACATGAGATCAAGAGATGATTGACTCAAGTTTAAATAACAGCCAGTTACCTGTCCTTGAACTTAATTTAGCTATACCATTCTGACTTGTCCTTTGTCTTTCGAGTAAGTATCAAAAATAAAATCACTTGAAATATGAGCGTATGTAAACTAGCCTTGTCAAGGTAACTTCTAAACGTAACGAGTGTGCTGCTTTGGCAAACCTTGGTAAGTACAGGTCATTTTGTCAAGCGATTCTGTTACAAGATCTTGATAGCACCCTTGATTTCAAACCATTATGCTTGAGCAGTTGCTGCCAAATAGGAATTTACCTCTATTAAATTGAATCAGAAAATTTCTGCCTTCTTCACAAGATGATTGCAATGAAATATTACATTTAGAATTGACTGGTATTGGAGATCTCTGCTTTAAAATGCCACCTGGCTAAAAAAAATGTCTGATGCAATCTTTAACAACTCCCATCATCAATAATTTTGAAGTTTAGAAAAATGCAAAATCTCATAGTCTAAATGGTTACTGGTTAAAAACCCATTTTCTAAATCAGGGAATTCATTCTAAAACTTCACGACCTATAATTATGGTGCACATATGCTTCCTATAAAAGACTAAAATTCAAAAGACAAAATCTTTAGATTTAATATTTGCCAGAAAATAGTTTGTAAATTTATTGTTCTTTAGATTTAATATTTGACAAACTGTCCATAGTAGAAGCTAAGCAAATATTTTAAACTGGGTTAAAATGGTAAAAAAAAAATGTGTTTCAAATAAATAATGCCATTACAAGTTATCTGCTATCTAGAAAGTATTAATAAAGACAATGCGTTAAGTGGTTGGGAGACTGAGGCTGTAATTAGATAGCATAGTATAGAAAAACACAGTGGCATAAGACAAGTTAGGTAGCCTTTTAAGTAGGAAAAATAGGCCATGTTATATATAAAACATCCCCCTTACATGTTTTATTGTTGGGTATGAATTATCCCTATCCATATCAGGACTAGAAGGATATAATTAAACTATTATCAGCATTATTCCTATATTTAAGAATTATGGGAATTTATGTTCATGTTTAAATTCTCTGTCTTTTCTCAATTTGTTAAAAACAACATATATTATTATTCAAATTAAGTATATTATAAACATATTTGAAGTGAATATATAAACTATTTATTTTGGAGAGTAGTAATATTAGAGATGAAGTGTATTTTTTTGCATCTAATGTAGTTTTAATTACAGTCAGGACAAGTTTGACTTCAAAAAAATTCATTGTGTAACAAGTTCAGAGCCCCATTATTGTTTTATAACAAAACTGACTGCCTTAGAACATGGTATACATTTTATTTGGTAATCAGGAATATCAATGTTTAATAGCAACACTATTTCTGTCAAATTATTAGTTCAAATTATTAGTATAATGCTAGATCATAATAATTAAAATTCATTTTGGGCAAGTAGGTCAAAATGCTCATATGACAGAATATTTTATCAGTTCAGTCACTCAGTCATGTCCAACTCTTTGTGACCCCATGGACTGCAGCATACCAAGCTTCCCTGTCCATCACCAACTCCCAGAGGTTGCTTAAACTCAAGTCCATTGAGTTGGTGATGCCATACAACCATATCACACTCTGTTGTCCCTTTCTTCTCCTGTCTTCAATAATTCCCAACATCAGGTCTTTAAGGTGGCCAAACTATTGACATTTCAGCTTCAGTATCAATCAAATAGTCAAGACTGATTTCCTTTAAGATTGACTGGTTGTATCTCCTTGCAGTCCAAGGGACTCTCTGTACATCAGCTGTGGTTATCTCCAACATCAAAGTTCAGAAACATCAATTCTTTGGCACACTTTTTTCTTTATATTCCAACTCTCACATCCATACATGACTACTGGAAAAACCATAGCTTTCACTAGATGGACCATTGTCTGCAAAGTAATGTCTCTGCTTTTTAATATGCTGTTCAGGTTGGTCATAGCTTTTCTTCCAAGGAGCAAGTGTCTTTTAATTTCAAGGCTGCAGTCACCACCTGCAGTGATTTTGGAAACCCCAAAATAAAGTCTCTCACTGTTTCCACTGTATCCCCATCTATTTGTCACAAAGTGATGGGACCAGATGCCATGATCTTAGTTTTCTGAATGATGAGCTTTAAATCAGCTTTTTCACTCTCCTCTTTCACTTTCATCAAGAGGCTTTTTAGTTCCTCTTCACTTTCTGCCATAAGGGTGGTGTCATCTGCATCTCTGCAGCCTCCTCCAGCCCAGCGTTTCTCATGATGCGCTGCTAAGTCACTTCAGTTGTGTCCCACTCTGTGCAACCCCATAGACGGCAGCCCACCAGGCTCCTCTGTCCCTGGGATTCTCCAGGCAAGAACACTGGAGTGGTTGCCATTTCCTTCTCCAACGCATGAAAGTGAAAAGTGAAAGTGAAGTCGCTCAGTCGTGTCTGACTCTTAGCGACCCCACGGACTGCAGCCCACCGGGCTCCTCCGTTCATGGGAATTTCCAGGCAAGAGTACTGGAGTGGGTTGCCATTGCCTTCTCCTTCTTCTTCTTCTTCTCATGATGTACCCTGCATATAATTTAAAAAAGCAGGGTGACAATATACAGCCTTGACATACTCCTTTCCCTATTTGGAACCAGTCTGTTGTTCCATGTCCAGTTCTAACTGTTGCTTCCTGACCTGCATACAGATTTCTCAGGAGGGAGGTAAGCTGCTCTGGTATTCCCATCTGTTTAAAAATTTTCCAGTTTGTTGTGATTCATAGTCAGAGTCTTTGGCATAGTCAATAAAGCAGAAATAGATCTTTTTCTAGAACTCTTGCTTTTTCGATGATCCAGCAGATGTTGGCAATTTGATCTCTGCTTCCTCTGTCTTTTTTAAAACCAGCTTGAACATCTGGAAGTTCACAGTTCACCTATTGCTGAAACCTGGGTTGGAGAATTTTGAGCATTACTTTACTAGTGTGTGAGATGAGTGCAATTGTGTGGTAGTTTGAGCATTCTTTGGCATTGCCTTTCTTTGGGATTGGAATAAAACTGACCTTTTCCAGTCCTGTGGCCACTGCTGAGGTTTCCAAATTTGCTGACTTACTGAGTGCAGCACTTTCACAGCATCATTTTTCAGGATTTGAAATAGCTCCACTGGAATTCCATCACCTCCACTAGCTTTGTTTGTAGTGATGATTTCTAAGGCCCACTGGACGTCACATTCCAGGATGTCTGGCTCTAGGTGAGTGTACACACCATCATGATTATCTGGGTCGTGAAGATCTTTTTTTGTACAGTTCTTCTGGGTATTCTTGGGTTTCTCTTACCTTGGACTATGGGTATCTCTTCACGGCTGCTCCAGCAAAGTGCAGCTGCTTGCTCCTTACCTTGAACGAGGTCGTCCCTCTTGACCTTGAACGTGGAGTAGCTCCTCTCGGCCCTTCAGGGCCCACACAGCCACTGCTCCTTGGACGTGGGGTTTCTCCTCTTGGCCACCGCCCCTGACCTTGGACATGAAGTAGCTCCTCTCACCGCCGCTGACCTCAGGCGTGAGGTAGCTACTCTCGGCCGCGCTTCCTGGGCTTCCTGCTTTTGTTAGGGCCATACGATTTGTGCCCTTTATTGTGCCCATCTTTACATGAAATCATCTCTTACTAGCTCTCATTTTCTTGAAGAGATCTCTAGTGTTTCTCTTTCTACTGTTTTCCTCTATTTCTTTGCATTGATTACTGAGGAAAACATTCTTGTTTCTCCTTTCTATTGTTTTGAACTCTATATTCAAACGGGCATTTCTTTCCTTTTCTCCTTTGTTTCTCTTTTCCTTTCTCAGCTTCTCTTCTTTTCTCAGCTATTTGTAAGGCTTCCTCAGACAATCATTTTGCCTTTTTGCATTTCTTTTTCTTGGCGATGATCTTGATCACTGTCTTCTGTACAATGTCACGAACCTCTGTCCATAGTTCATCAGGCATTCTATCAGATCGAATCCCTTGAATCTATTTTTCACTTCCATTGTGTAATCTTAAGGGATTTGACTTAGGTCATACCTGAATGGTCTCATGGTTTTCCTCACTTCCTTCAATTTAAGTCTGAATTTGTTAATAAGGAGTTCATGATCTGAGCCACAGTCAGCTCCCACTCTTGTTTTTGCTGACTGTATAGAGCTTCTCCATCTTTGGCTGCAAAGAATATAATCAATCTGATTTTGGTGCTGACCATCTGCTGATGTCCATGTGTAGAGTCTTCTCTTGTGTTGTTGGAAGAGGGTGTTTGCTATGACCAGTGCTTTCTCTTGGCAAAACTCTATTAGCCTTTGCCCTGCTTCATTCCGTATTCCAAGGCCAAATTTGCCTGTTAACTCCAGGTGTTTCTTGACTTCCTACTTTTGCCTTCCAGTCCGCTATAATGAAAAGGGCATCTTTTTTGGGTGTTAGTTCTAAAAGGTCTTGTAGGTCTTCATAGAACCATTCAACTTCAGCTTCTTCAGCATTACTGGTTGGGGCATAGACTTGGATTACCGTGATTATATATATGTGTCAGAAGTGGTAAGATTGGACTTCTTTATGGCATTTGGAATTTGCATAACTGGGAAAGTTGGGCAGTCTGACCTCCAGAGGAAAAGATGGGGTTGGGGAGTGCAAATCAAGATGAGAGCAGGAGATAAAATACACCTGCATCCAGACCACTCAGCCTTGCCCAGAAAGGGGAAGGTGGCAGGTAAGGTGCAGGTCTTTATATGGAAAAACGTCTATATGCGTTGGTTAAAAATGAGGACAGTAAACAAGTGGGGCTGAGAAGGAGGACTGTGGCTTCAGGGAGAGGCTTGGAGACAAATAAAAGAGGTTTGGCAACATATTCATGGTCATTAAAACTGCTGAGCTTCATAAATCTGGAGTCTGCCAGAATCATTATTCAGAGTTCCCCATGTGTAAATCAGTTTGTGGGCAAGTAACTGGCATACATAATTACTTTCTATTAGTAGATACATACATGAGAAGAAATAAAACCACGCTGGTGCAAAATATATAGTTTTATTTTTTAAATAATTTGTTAATGAGAAAAATTATTTTCATGGAAAATAAATTTAAAATCATACCATTAAAATAAGATGTAAAATATCTCACAATTTATGTTTGCAGGTCAAGCGGAAGTATAAGTCTAACTACTTTAAGTGAATTGAATATACAGAAAATTGTGAATCAGCTGAAGACTATCAAGTTTGTTAGTAAATGTGATAAATATTACATATTTTGAGAAAACTAGTTTGGTGATGGAAATAAAAAAGAAATATAATAACTCATGACAGCATATTCCATAATACTGTTAATTCAATGAAGAGTGGAAAACTTGAAAGCAACTGACAAAAGTGACTTTTAAAAAGAGGAAGCATGGATAAAACTGGAAGAAAGTAATGTGGAGTCCAGCTGCTAACACAAAGGAGGAAACAGACTTAGAAACATTTCATACTTCTTGGCATGCTTCTACTATAAGGTTTTCAGTATTTTAGATGTTGATGTTCCTAATCCATTAGGGTTTTACTTTTTGGCAAGGTAAGAACAGAAAAGACTTCACTGTGCCACTATAAACAAAGTTTAAGTAATTATACCTCAAAAGCTTTCCAAAAAGGATTTCTCTTCTCCGGACTTTGAAACAGGGTGTTGGAGAAAGCTTCCTGGTGTGGTATTTCTCAGTTTTCATTTTCACTTTGGCTAAAAGGCCTATTTTTGCACTGCCTTTTTCTTATTTTGATAGATCCAAGTTGGTTTCATTTCTTGAGTAGCAGATTACTCTGAAATTATTGCAGGTGGCTAAGAGGATTTGGTTTTGTCTCAGGTTAGGCAGACTTCAATATATTGTATTAACAGTTCCATTCAGTGCAGCAGATTTTACTAGCTTACATTTGCTTGCCCATTCTTTATGCACTACCAACCAGTTTATCATTTTGGTGATATGCTTTGTAGATCTAATATATTTGAAATCAATGAGAGGTTTGTCTAGATTAGAGGTTTGCTCTGAATAATGAAACAAAATAGATTTCCTGAAATTGAACTGACCAAAACGTGGGTTTTTTTTTTCATATTTAAGAGGTTGTCTTTGTCTTAACATAAGTCTATATATTGTTCAATGAATTCAGTCTTATTTTTGAGTTTGTCAAGTCATAACTCTGAAATACCCTCTCCATCTATTTTTATCATTTCCTTGTTTTCCTAAAGTTCAATCCCTCTATCAAATCTTTTAGAGGTGCTCCAATCTATATTTGATAATTCTAATTATTGATTGCCTTATCAATGTACATAGGTCATGAACCTTTATTTGAGTGGAGAGATATTACTATGAACATGTTATCTTGGGTAAAAGAGAACTGATAAGGAGAAATTTCTAAGGGAGTCAGTCTTAGTAAAGGAGCGAGGTCTGACTATGTCATATTCAGCATGAAGAAGAATGCCCCTGGGGACAGGCTGCTGCTTAGGTCACGAACTGAAGGTTAGAATCTCAAGTAATGGGTTATTTAATTGAATAATTAATATGGGCCAAACACTTCTTGAATTCTTTGCCTATATTAACTAAGTTAAATTTCATAGCAACTTTGTGAAGTAAAAACATTAATGTAAAAAGACAAAGAAGGCAAAGTATAAGATGATAAACAAAGATCACACAGAGAGTGTGTGGCCAGAACTTAAAACCAGGCTATATGGCACCAGAGTTTATTTCATTAAATACCTACTAAACAGCATCTGAAATTGGGCTCTGATAGCAATTAACCATGTTCCAAGAAAACTCACTGTCATCTACCATTTTCATTCTTAGAGAAGATGCCTGTTCTCTGAGGGCTCAGTGATAAGTTGCAGACAAGGTTAGTTTTTCCAACACTATTTCCTTTTTGCCTTGTAGAGTTGCTATAAATAGACTTGCTTTCTAAAATATGGTTCTAGGAGACTAATTTGATGTGCTCGTGTATGTAGCCAAGTAGGGTTGAGACGATTCTCTTTTATGGTATTCTAGTTTTTAAAAAAACTAAGGCACTCCACAATACTGCTATCATTTGTTGTTGTTGTTGTTGTTTTTTTAATATTTGTAGGCCTTAATTAATTTTATTTATATTAGTAAATAAAATAAATATACACACACTAGATATCCAACTAGATGGTAAGCTTTTGTCCTCTTTTATAACCAGATTATATCACAGAAATAATCAATTCAGTTATTTATATTTATTAACAAGAAAAGTCTTAGGTCCAGAAATTCTGTGCAACTTGTTTATGGCTACAAAATTCTTCAGTAAGGGAATAAGGATAAGAGCTCAGCAGGGTGGCTCCTGGGCCACTTATCTTTGTTCTATAACATTCACATGGTAGGTTTAAAAAAAAGTAGCTTCATATCTTAGGCACCATAATTTTGTGATTCAGCCCAAGATATAGCCTTGATAAGAAATAGTCATATTCAAGACAACTGGAGTGAAAATTAATATGTTCTATTAAAAAGTATTCAGGTTTAATAGTGTTATCAGAGAAAATATACTAATGACACAATTCATAAAGCTTCAGCCAGGGAGAGAAAAATCTTTGGTTTGTCCTGAGTCTGATCACAGGCATAGAGTGTATAGCATGTAGATAGAACATTTAATACATAGTTACACTACAGGTAACATTTGCTTGAACTGTCTGCTTTGATAACTCACATGTTGGCAGGAAAACCATTCACACATAATAATTAGAAAGTGCTTTCAGTTCAGTTGCTCAGTTGTGTCCAACTCTTTGCGACCCCATGAATCGCAGCACACCAGGCCTCCCTGTCCATCACCAACTCACAAGGTTCACTCAGACTCACGTCCATTGAGTCAGTGCAGCCATCCAGCCATCTCATCCTCAGTCGTCCCCTTCTCCTCCTGCCCTCAATCCCTCCCAGCATCAGAGTCTTTTCCAATGAGTCAACTCTTCGCATGAGGTGGCCAAAGTACTGGAGTTTCAGCTTTAGCATCAGTCCTTCCAAAGAACACCTAGGACTGATCTCCTTCAGAATGGACTGTTTGGATCTCCTTGCAATCCAAGGGACTCTCAAGAGTCTTCTCCAACACCACAGTTCAAAAGCATCAATTCTTCAGTGCTCAGCTTTCTTCACAGTCCAACTCTCACATCCATACATGACTACTGGAAAAACCATAGCATTGACTAGATGGACCTTTGTTGGCAAAGTAATGTCTCTGGTTTTGAATATACTGTCTAGGTTGGTCATAACTATCCTTCCAAGGAGAAAGTGCTTTAGATTCAGACAAACCTTGACTAGAATGTTGATCGTTCCATGTACTATTTGTGTGACCTGACCACATTAGTTAACAATGCCTCAGTTTCTTTGTGAAATGGAGGCCAATATGAACATGATTGTTGCACTCAGTTAAATATTTAAAGAGCTTTATAGTCTCTGACATATATTACATAGCATAATAAAAATAATATTTTAGTACCTTTATTGTTGGTATTAAATGTTCAATGAACAAATTTTTCTCAGAGGTGTTCTACAGGGTTTGTCAATGGAGTATTTTCTCCTTCTAGTTGTATAGGCTTTTGTGGGAGAAAGTTGTGAAGAAAGTTCAGTTAAAGCAATAATTTTGAAATATGCTCTAGGGAGCTACAAGGCTAGAAAATGTACAAGCTCTCATTTAATGTGTTGTTAAATAAATGCATGTGGGAAAATATAAAATATTGCAAGAAAAATTACTAACAAAGAAGATTCTAAGAACTTTTATGTTAAGAGAAGCTGTAAACATGACAATTAGACCTGAAGGTAGATTATTTAGCAGTTTATGTAGAAGTGAACTTTGAGCAAGATGTAAGTAAAGATCTTATGTGTGGAGAAAAATGTAATGGACTTCTAAATGTGACTAAGGGCTCTAGAGAACACTTAGAATTGTGAGCTAACAAATTCAAAATGGCTGACTACCAACATATTTCTTTAGCTGAAATAAAAATATTTGCTTACAAATTAGATAATATAAGAACATGTACAATGGTTTCTAAAAAAGCTGCTATTCATTCTTTGCTGCTAAATCGTTTCAGTCGTGTCCGACTCTGTGCGACAGAGACGGCAGCCCACCAGGCTTCCCCGTCCCTGGGATTCTCCAGGCAAGAACACTGGAGTGGGTTGCCATTTCCTTCTCCAATGCATGAAAGTGAAAAGTGAAAGTGAAGTCACTCAGTCGTGTCTGACTCCTAGCGACCCCATGGACTGCAGCCCACCAGGCTCCGCCGTCCATGGGATTTTCCAGGCAAGAGTACTGGAGTGGGGTGCCATCGCCTTCTCCACTCCAAATGAGAGTTCCAAGAGCTTCGGGGGCAGCCATGTGCCCAACTCCTCAGCAAAAATGCATTCCCTTTGCCTCTGCCACGCATCCACGACCCGTGGGTGTCTCTATTGCACAACTAGGGTCAAGCCAGGAGCAAAGGAGGGATGAGCATCCCTACCCGCCACCCGGCTGAAGCCACGGGGAAGCGCATCCCGGCTCCAGGACCGCCACCCCTAACCTCTTCCCCCGGTGGCTTCTACCGGCGTGGCAGGCACCAGTGACAGGAAATATTAGATAAACACATGCTTATTTGAAACACCCTGTTATCAGGGTTTGCAATGTCTTTCAAGTTTTACTCAGAGATCTCACTGATCTGAGTAGTCATGAAAAAAAAAAAGTGCATCATTTAAAAAATAACTTTGGGCTTCCCTCATAGCTCAGTCGGTAAAGAATCTGCCTGCAATGCAGGAGACCTGGGTTTGATTTTTGGGTGGGGAAGATTCTCTGGAGAAGGAAATGGCAACCCACTCCAATACTCTTGCCTGGAGAATCCTATGGACAGAGGAGCCAGGCAGGCTACAGTCCATGGGGTCACAAGAGCCAGACATGACTTAGTAACTAAACCACCACCAAAAACTAACTTTAGGTAATTTATTATAGTCTAGAATCTACCATCAGTTGTTAACCTTTGTGTCAGCAAAGGTTAGCATTTTGGTGGTCAATGATGATGTCTGTGCTTGTGATACTTGCTTTTGTATGACATAAATGATGTCTTCCTCTTGTTTTCTACCAAAGGGATATAAGATTTCAGCTCATAAATTTGTTAGTTTGTTCAATTCATAAAAAACAGAAGCAAGTTTCTGGTTGAATACCTCATTATTTCATATTTTATAATAATGACAAATGTAATTTATACAAGGTAAAAAATTTAACATTCCATAATCTATTGATTTATTGAGGAGTATTTCCCAGGTTAAGCCAAGAATGGGCTAACCTGCAAGGAAAAGTTTATACAAGGTACTTTTAAATTAATTAGATTGTATAAGATAGGAAGTTGCCCAGTTAGAGATTTCTATAATTCCCCTAGGAAAAGTCTCTCTAATTGTTAGCCTCCCACTGATCTGGGGAATGTCACCTTTCATGACTAACGTTTTCCTGCTTTTCACTGCCACTTATGACAATGGTATACATAGTTCGGCCAGATTCTCCTTCTTTTCTTTCCTACTCTACAATCTAAATATTCATTGAACCTATTACAAAGGCAATCATTTGGTAGAAATCTTAATTGCCACAATAGGTAGAAACTATCAATGAACATATCATGATATATACACTGAACAAACAGACGGAATGAAAGCATGCTGTTCCAATAAAATTTTCTTTCAGAATTACTTCTAAAATGATGTATGCCTACAACTATGAGTGCATATATTCAAGTACTTAAGAATGGTACAATTTATAGACGAAGGCAATATAATCCCGTGAATAGAACAGAATTTGTAGTTAGACAGCCAAGTGTTCAAATCTTGCCCTTAAATGACATTTTTAGCACATGAACCTAGACATAAATCTAGAACTAGCATTTCAATTATCAATACCGCTCTCTTCCATTATCTGCAAACAGAGACCTAGGGGGTTACCACTTTACCAAGAGTCCTCCATATAGTAATATTGCCATTACGTTATTATTATTACAGTATGTGCTAAATTTTCCCTCCTCATTATTCTAAAACAGTTTGTACATATCTCTAGTTTAGTTCTTATCTTATTGCTATGTCTCTCCCTTCTCTCTGGGATAAATATGGAACATAATAGAGGTGAATTGAAATATTTGCTAAGTGAATGAATAATAAGGTATGAAGCAATGTTAATCTGTTTATATATATATCAAATATGAATAATATTGTTTTATATTGACTATAAAGGTGCAAACAAAAGCAAAAAATTTTCTATATCTGAATATATTTTTATTTAAATGAAATATAAAACTGGCATACAAATAAAAATCAAATACTATTTAGGTTTAGTACTGTCATGATTATAATTAAATACATTTAGTATCATATATTAAAATGATTCACTCTGTTATTTGATAACTTTAAGCATTTAAAAACACGATAGAAAATGGCTTTAAAAATATAGTTGGTGCCAGTACATATATACAGACAGCTTGATAAAGTAGACAGAAAATTACCATTGAAGTAAGGATGATTCAGGTTCAAATCGAATCTTTTAAGTTTGACATATAAGAGAATGAAGATGGAGTACAGAAGAAAGGCATACCAAGAGACAATGAGGGAAGTTTGATGCAAACTTGAACTGGAGAAAAAATGGAGGAAAAATTAGCAAGAGAGATGAAACGAAGGCACGATTGAACTAAAGATATGGAGACAGTGAAGTAGTAGAAAAATGGCAAAAACAAGGAAAGAAACCTTTTCTCTTTTCATGTAGAACTACCGTGGGTGGCCAACTAGCCTTTGTAAAGAGGGTTCGCACAATATAATTCAAAGGCTAAGTCAATTTATGGTGCTTTTGACCCCATCTGGAAAGTGATGGTGAGATATAAGTAAGACAAAAACAGCTGGATTTGCTGTAACAAAGAGTGGGTTTTGGAAGGTTGGTTTTTTGTTTGTTTTGGCAGATATTATAGTCTTTAAGTATGCAGAAGGGAAGATCGAGGAATTGCACGAGAGGAAGAAAGAAAAACCGCAGGGAGAGGAAGAAATCTTGAGGCGGGGAGAGAGGAGAGCCGTGTGGGTATGTGAAGTCTTCTGTCACACTAGAACATAGATTCTGTATGTCCACACTTGGGTGAGTGATGTTCGGGGAGCCTCTCGGGGGACAGGAACTGAGACCCACACCTGGGATGATGATGTAGAACATCAGGCCAGCAAAGCAAGGATTGTGTGACAAGCCATAACGGAGCAAATGTAACTAGCGGCCATTATGTAAGACCCTATTCCACCGCAGCTGGGATAGATGTCCAGTCAATTATACTGAGCAAATCTAAAAAGATAGGCACCTGGGTTGACATCCAGCTTAAAGTGATTTAAGATGGGTACACATAGTAAAATACTCAAGTAGTGCGAGTCAGCTATTGCTAGAAATGAACCACTTATTCAAACAACAAAAGAAAGCTGATGTCTAAGAAGGGTTAAAGCTTATTTTGTTCTTAACTGTTTGAATAGGAATTATTAGTATCCTAATTATCCTGAGGGAACATTTCATGCAAAGATGGGTTCGATAAAGGACAGAAATGGTATGGACCTAATAGAAGCAGAAGATATTAAGAAGAGGTGGCAAGAATACACAGAAGACCTGTACAAAAAAGATCTTCATGACCCAGATAATCATGATGGTGTGATCACTCATCTAGAGCCAGACAACCTGGAATGTGAAGTCAAGTGGGCCTTAGAAAGCATCACTACGAACAAAGCTATAGTGGAGGTGATGGAATTCCAGTTGAGCTATTTCAAATTCTGAAAGATGATGCTGTGAAAGTGCTGCACTCAATATGCCAGCAAATTTGGAAAACTCAGCAGTGGCCATAGGACTGGAAAAGGTCAGTTTTCATTCCAATTCCAAAGAAAGGCAATGCCAAAGAATGCTCAAACTACTGCACAATTGCACTCATCTCACACGCTAGTAAAGTAATGCTCAAAATTCTCCAAGCCAGGCTTCAGCAATACGTGAACCGTGAACTTCCTGATGTTCAAGCTGGTTTTAGAAAAGGCAGAGGAACCAGAGATCAAATTGCCAACATCAGCTGGATCATCGAGAAAGCAAGAGAGTTCCAGAAAAACATCTACTTCTGCTTTATTGACTATGACAAAGCCTTTGACTGTGTAGATCACAATAAACTGTGGAAAATTCTGAAAGAGATGGGAATACCAGACCACCTGACCTGCCTCTTGAGAAATCTGTATGCAGGTCAGGAAGCAACAGTTAGAACTGGACATGGAACAACAGACTGGTTCCGAATAGGAAAAGGAGTACGTCAAGGCTGTATATTGTCACCCTGCTTATTTAACTTATATGCAGAGTACATCATGAGAAACACTGGACTGGAAGAAACACAAGCTGGAATCAAGATTGCTGGGACAAATATCAATAACTCAGATATGCAGATGACACCACCCTGATGGCAGAAAGTGAAGAGGAACTAAAAAGCCTCTTGATGAAAGTGAAAGAGGAGAGTGAAAAAGTTGGCTTAAAGCTCAACATTCAGAAAACTAAGATCATGGCATCCGGTCCCATCACTTCATGGGAAATAGATGGGGAAACAGTGGAAACAGTGTCAGACTTTATTTTGGGGGGCTCCAAAATCACGGCAGATGGTGATTGCAGCCATGAAATTAAAAGACGCTTACTCCTTGGAAGAAAAGTTATGACCAACCTAGAGAGCATAAAAAATGCAGAGACGTTACTTTGCCGACTAAGGTCCATCTAGTCAAGGCTATGGTTTTTCCAGTAGTCATGTATGGATGTGAGAGTTGGACTGTGAAGAAGGCTGAGCGCCGAAGAATTGATGCTTTTGAACTGTGGTGTTGGAGAAGACTCTTGAGAGTCCCTTTGACTGCAAGGAGATCCAACCAGTCCATTCTGAAGATCAGTCCTGGGTGTTCTTTGGAAGGACTGATGCTAAAGCTGAAACTCCAGTACTTTGGCCACCTTATGCGAAGAGCTGACTCATTGGAAAAGACTCTGATGCTGGGAGGGGTTGTGGTCAGGAGGAGAAGGGGATGACAGAGGATGAGATGGCTGGATGGCATCACTGACTCGATGGATGTGAGTCTGAGTGAACTCCAGGAGTTGGTGATGGACAGGGAGGCCTGGTGTGCTGTGATTCATGGGGTCGCAAAGAGTCAGACAGGACTGAGCGACTGAACTAAACTGAACTGAACTGAATTATCCTTCCAAATCTTTTAACCAGCTAAAGTTTTCTAATTTTTTTTTTTTTTTTTTTTTTGCTCAAGGACCCAGCCTTAGTCACGGCAAGAGTAGTGAGGATGATCCAGGTCTATGCTACATCAGCAAAGACTGCCCTGACTCAAGTAGATAGCTGGTACTTCACCCACTAGTGAATTCAGTTTTCAGAAGTAGTTCACCATCTGCCCCTTTCCTAAAGGTAACACATAGGGGGTTCCTAGTCTACTTATTTTGAAATATCATGCAAACTTATATCTGTAGGTAATTTTCGAGGCACAATCTATTTTAATATGTTTACCTGCTTCATGCTGTTTAAACAAACTGGACTTAGTACAGTTCTTCTATGCATCAATGATAATCCACAATGGACTAAACTCGAATAATAGCAAAGTTTAGTTTTCTGAAACCTTAACCTTTAATCCAGTTTTAACTGATTGTCCAGAAATTGTCAAGGGAGCTGAATTAGAAGAAACAGTAGTTAACATATTTCCATTTTAATAAGTATTTAATTGAAGTGTTCACTGTATACTGAAAAACCACAAGTCACAATTACCATAAAGGGAATTGATTCATTTGCCATCTCTCTCTATATATTAGCATATAGCTTATATAAATTCATCTTTCTTCTGGGATACAACAAAAAGGAAACTTTGTTTTGTCTCCGAGTACTGCTAAAATATATTTGGTGAGGTAAGTTTAGATTTTTCCCTTGCCCTCTGATAAAACTGGGACTACAGACTCTCCACAATCATATCTTTCGGGTCATTTGGACATTAAAATATTTTCAGTACTTTAAGCTATAAACACAGTCTCAACATGGAGGCTCAAATTTTACGGTCCCAGAAAATGATCAAAGCTGTGAACTTACTTTAACATCTGGCCCTTTCCTCTCCTCACAGCCAGGGTCATACATAGCAGGGAAGATGCTTCCTTTTCTCTCTCTCTTCTCAGAGGATGTCCTTCCTGAGCTGGAACTGCCTGGTTCGCACCTCGCCACATTCGCGCTCAGGGAGCCGGCCGTGGAGAGAAGGGACCGGCCTTCCGTGGCAGTGGCTGTGTGTGATTGTCTCTCACGGCAGTCCTGGTCATTCAGAGGCCCCTGTCCCCAGCCTGCTCCTGCGGCGATGCCTACAGAGCTGTGATGTCCCTGCTTCTCCAGGCGAGCCTTCTTCCCACAGCCCAAGTGTTTCGTGCAGTCCATACTCACGTCCATCGAGTCAGTGATGCTATCCAGCCATCTCATCCTCTGTCGTCCCCTTCTCCTCCTGTCCCCAATCCCTCCCAGCATCAGAGTCTTTTCCAATGAGTCAACTCTTCGCGTGAGGTGGCCAAAATGCTGGAGTTTCAGCTTTAGCATCATTCCTTTCAAAGAAATCCCAGGGCTGATCTCCTTCAGAATGGACTGGTTGGACCTCCTTGCAGTCCAAGGGACTCTCAAGAGTCTTCTCCAACACCACAGTTCAAAAGCATCAATTCTTCAGTGCTCAGCTTTCTTCACAGTCCAACTCTCACATCCATACATGACCACTGGAAAAACCATAGCCTTGACTAGACAGACCTTTGTTGGCAAAATAATGTCTCTGCTTTTGAATATGCTATCTAGGTTGGTCACAATTTTGCTTTCAAGGAATAAGCATCTTTTGATTTCATGGCTGCAATCACCATCTGCCATGATTTTGGAGCCCCCAAAAATAAAATCTGACACTGTTTCCACTGTTTCCCCGTCTATTTCCCATGAAGTGATGGGACCGGATGCCATGATCTTCGTTTTCTGGATGTTGAGATTTAAGCCGACTTTTTCACTCTTCTCTTTCACTTTCATCAAGAGGCTTTTTAGTTCCTCTTCACTTTCTGCCATCAGGGTGGTGTCACTTGCATATCTGAGGTTATTGATATTTCTCCCAGCAATCTTGATTCCAGCTTGTGCTTCTTCCACAGCGTTTCTCATGATGTACTCTGCATATAAGTTAAGTAAGCAGGGTGACAATATACAGCCTTGACGTACTCCTTTTCCTATTTGGAACCAGTCTGTTGTTCCATGTCCAGTTCTAACTGTTGCTTCCTAACCTGCACACAGATTTCTCAAGAGGCAGATCAGGTGGTCTAGTATTCCCATCTTTGTTTAAAAATTGAGGGCATTAAAACTTTGGCTTTCTGAATCACTCAGACTCTAGTCAGAAAACAGAAACCACATTTGCTATTTCAAACTAAACGAATTTCATACATGAGATACAATATAAAGTTTTGGAACCTCTAAAAGAGCCAAAATGAGAGAGGCATGCTAGAGGGATAGAAATGATGACAGAATATTACCGTGAAATCAGAAAGCCACAAATGTCCTTGAGTGGGAGCCAGGATTCTGTGCCTTTGCTGTGTGGTTGTAGGTGCAGTGGAATCAGTTGCTGTTCAGTTGCCAAGTCATGTCCGACCCTTTGCGACCTCATGGACAGTATCCTTGCCAGGATCCTCTGACCATGGGATACGTCAAGAATACTGCAGTGGGCTGTCATTTCCTTCTCCAGGGGATCTTCCCCACCCAGGGACTGAACCCTTTTCTCTTGTGTCTCCTACACTGAGAGGCGGATTTTACTTATTTATTTGCTTATTGCCTGTCTCCCCAACTAGAATGTGAGTTTAATGAGGGATTTGTCTGTTTGTTTCAGTATATCTTGTTGAGGGCTTTATCTTCATTGTTCAGAATGATGGACTGCAATAAGAAGATTCTTAATAACTGTTTAATGATTAAAAAGCTCAGTATTTAATTATAGGTGTGTTTCTAGACTTTATGTTCTATGCAATGATTTTACCTGTCCTAATTTGTAACAGCGCTGTGGTTTATAAATTACTGTTATCTCTGTAGTGGACTTTAATATCTGGAATTTCAAACATCCTTTTAAAAATAAACTTTTACTTTAGAATACTTTTAGATTTACAGAACACTTGTGAAGTTAGTGCATTAGGGTTGCTAAACACCCTACTTCCAGTTTAATGATATTAATATTTTTACATTGGTATAGAATCTTATGTTATTATTATCTAAAGTTATGTCTTGAGTTTTTATCTAGTGCCCTTTTATTTTTTTGAATGAGAAATCACTCCATGATACCACATTGCATTTATCTCATTTCTTTGGCTCTTCTTGGCTATGTAAGTTACACAGACTTCTGTTTTCTTTTCAAATTTTACTTTACAATACTATATTGGTTTTCCCATGCATCAGCATGAATCTGCCATGGGTGTACATGAGTTCCCAATCCTGAATGCTCCTCCCACTTGTTTGTGTTCTCGATGACTGTAGTGAACTGAATGTTTGTGTTCCCTCAAATTTACGTTTTGAATTCTTAACTTCCAGTGGGAGTGTATTAAGAAGTGGGGTATTTTGCAAGTCATTAAATCATTTTAATGTGCTCTCATGAATGGAATTAATGCCTTGTAAAAGAAACCTAGGATCCCTTAATCCTTGTAAGGACACAATGAAAAGAGAGCAATCCATGAAACAGGAAGTGAACTCTCAGATATTAAGTCTACTGGAGTCTTGATCTTGGACATCCCAGCCTCTAGAACCGAGAGAAATTTCTGTTGTTTACAAGCTAGCCAGTCAGTGGTATTTTTATTACAGCTGCTGAAGATGGATTAAGACAGTTAACATCACAGTTTTGAGGAATGTTGGTCGGGTACTTTGTAGACTTTTTCTCTATTTAAAATATTTTTGATGTTTTTCTCATGATTAGACTGGAGTTATGAGTTTTTGGAAGAAAAATCATGGAGGAAAAGTGCTCTTCTCATTATATACCAAGGGGCCTCGATATCTGTATGACATCATTCCTGATATCAGTCTTGATCACTTGGTGAGGTGGTGTTTGTTCAGTTCAGTTCAGTTCAGTTGCTAAGTCGTGTCTGACTCTTTGCGACCCCATGGACCACAGCACGCCAGGCCTCCCTTTTCACCACCAACTCACAGAGCTTACTCAAACTCATGTCCATTGAGTCAGTGACGCCACCCAAAAATCTCATCCTCTGTCATCCACTTCTCCTCTTTCCTTCAATCTTTCCCAGTATCAGGGTCTTTTCAAATGAGTCAGCTCTTCTCATCAGGTGGCCAAAATATTGGAGTTTCAGCTTCCACATCAGTCCTTCCAATGAATATTCAGGACTGATTTCCTTTAGGATGGACTGGTTGGATATCCTTGCAGTCCAAGGGACTCTCAAGAGTCTTCTCCAACACCACAGTTCAAAAGCATCAATTCTTCCACACTCAGCTTTCTTCAAAGTCCAACTCTGACATCCATACATGACCACAGGAAAAACTATAGCCTTGACTAGATGGACCTTTGTTGGCAAAGTAATATCTCTGCTTTTTAATGTACTGTCTAGGTTGGTCATAACTTTTCTTCCAAGGAGTAAGTGTCTTTTTATTTCATGGCTGCAGTCACCATCTATAGTGATTTTGGAGCCCCCAAAATAAAGTCTGACAATGTTTCCACTGTTTCCCCATCTACTTGCCATGAGTAATGGGACAGATGCCATGATCTTCGTTTTCTGAATGTTGAGCTTTAAGCCAACTTTTTCACTCTCCTCTTTCACTTTCATCAAGAAGCTCTTTAGTTCTTCATTTTCTGCCATAAGGGTGGTGTCATTTGCATATCTGAGGTTATTGATATTTCTCCCAGCAATCTTGATTAAAGCTTATGCTTCATCCAAACCAGCATTTCTCATGATGTACTCTGCATAGAAGTTAAATAAGCAAGGTGACAATATGCAGCCTTGATGTACTCCTTTTCCTATTTGGAACCAGTCTGTTGTTCCATGTCCATTTCTAACTGTTGTTTCCTGACCTGCATACAGATTTCTCAAGAGGCAGGTCAGGTGGTCTGGTATTCCCATCTCTTTCAGAATTTTCCACAGTTTATTGTGATCCACACAGTCAAAGGCTTTGGCATAGTCAATAAAGCAGAAGTAGATGTTTTTCTGGAACTCTCTTGCTTTTTCGATGATCCAGTGGATGTCGGCAATTTGATCTCTGGTTCCTCTGCCTTTTCTAAAACCAGCTTGAACATCAGGAAGTTCATGGTTCATGTATTGCTGAAGCCTGGCTTGGAGAATTTTGAGCATTACTTTACTAGTGTGTGAGATGAGTGCAATTGTGCAGTTTAAGCATTCTTTGGCATTGCCTTTCTTTGGGATTGGAATGAAAACTGACCTTTTCCAGTCCTGTGGCCACTGCTGAGTTTTCCAAATTTGCTGGCATATTGAGTGCAGCACTTTCACAGCATCATCTTTCAGGATTTGAAATAGCCCAACTGGGAACTCCATCACCTCCATTAGCTTTGTTCGTAGTGATGCTTTCTAAGGCCCACTTGACTTCACATTCCAGGATGTTTGGCTCTGGATGAGTGATCACACCATCATGATTATCTGGGTCGTGAAGATCTTTTATTGTACAGGTCTTCTGTGTATTCTTGCCACCTCTTCTTCATATCTTTTGCTTCTGTTAGGTCCCTACCATTTCTGTCCTTTATTGAGCGCATCTTTGCATGACATGTTCCCTTGATATCTCTAATTTTCTTGACAAGATCTCTAGACTTTCCCATTCTATTGTTTTCCTCCATTTCTTTGCACTGATCACCAAGGCTTTCTTATCTCTCCTTGTTATTCTTTGGAACTCTGCATTCAAATGGGTACATCTTTCCTTTTTTCCTTTGTTTTTCACTTCTCTTCTTTTGTCAGCCATTTGTATGGCCTTCTCAGACAGCCATTTTGCTTTTCTGCATTTGTTTTTCTTGGGGATGGTCTTGATCCCTGTCTCCTGTACAATGTCATGAACCTCCGTCCATAGTTCATCAGGCAGTCTGATGTGTTTGTTAGGTTTCTCCAAATAAAGATCCTCTTTTTTATCCTCTTTCTATAGTATATGCTTTGGAAGAAAGTCACTGTTTAGCTGACACTGAAGAAGTAGGGAGCTGTGCCCTTCTTACTTGAGGATGGAGTATATATGTAAATTGCTTGGAATTCATATTCATGGGAGACTTGTCTATTCTCTCACATTAGTTTATTTACCCAATCATTAATTTATGTATGTATGAGTGCTTGGATATTTTTTTATGCTGCTCTGCTTATTTTAATGCTTAAATTGTTATAGCTTTGACCATTGGAGCATATTATACCACCTCCTACTTCCTTTTGACATAGCCCATGACTGTGTTTTAGGGTTTTTTGAGCACTGTCTTATTTTCTGGCACTAAAAATGTTTTAGGCTGATCATATATGTGTGAGTGTGTGTGTGTCTGTGTGTGTGTGCATGTATGTATTTTCTACCCTAGTCCAAGTGGGCACTAGGGCTCAAATATCTTTCATTCACTCATTTCTCAATAATTTCTGTGTACTTTGTTTCAACATCCATATGGATGTTGATATTATTTCAGGTAAGAAAATGTTATATTTCTCTTCATATTCATTCAACATTTTCCTTGTTAAGTTTCCTCTCATTAAAAAATAGTATTGCTACTATGATTGGTTCTTTTCTTCCATTTATATAACTTGTCTTTGTTATATTTAATTCATAAATGAAAATTTATTAAACTTAAATGTTCTAATACACTTTCCACATTATTCTTTGACTAAATAATTATAATTTTGTAAATGACTTTTAGGTTTTACCTCCTATTTTATAACACTTATATTTATTTATTTATGGTGACAAAACTTCTAAGAAATATTAAATATAATAGTGAGATTATTTTCTTATTTGTGCTTCAGTTTTAAGAAGAAGAAGATTCTAAAATAAAGGCAATCCCTGATTCGGTGATAGAATCTTGTCAGTTCAGTTTAGTCACTAAGTCGTGTCTGACTCTTTGAGACCCCATGGACTGCAGCATGTCAGGCTTCCCTGTCCATCACCAGCTCCCGGAGTTTACTGAAACTCATGTCCACCAAGTTGGTGATGCCGTTCAACCATTTCATCCTCTGTTGTCCCCTTCTCCTCCCACCTTCAACCTTTTCCAGCATCAGGGTCTTTTTTAATATGCTGTCTAGGTTGATCATAGCTTTTCTTCCAAGGAGCAAGCATCTTTTAATTTCATGGATGAAGTTACCATCTGCAGTGATTTTGGAACCTAAGAAAATAAAGTGTCACTCTTCATCGTTTCCCTATCTATCTGCTCTGAAGTGATGGGATCAGATGCCATGACCTTTGTTTTCTGAATGTTGAGTTTTCAGACAGCTTTTTCTTTCTCCTCTTTCACTTTTATCAAGAGGCTCTTTAGTTCCTCGTCACTTTTTGCCATGAGGGTGGTGTCATCTGCATATCAGAGGTTATTGATATTTCTTCCGGCAGTCTTGATTCTGGATTGTGCTTCACATGCAGTCTTGACATACTCCTTTCCTAGTTTGGAACCAGTCCACAGTTCCATGTCAGTTCTAACTGTTGCTTCTTGACCTGTATACAGATTTCTCAAGAGGCAGTTAAAGTGGTCTGGTATTCCCATCCGGTAGGAATACCAGAATCTTATCAGTCTATGGTAAAAAACTGGGATTTATGCAACAATGGATACTTCAAATGTAATTCTGATAATGTTTTGGGAATTTTAAGAACTCACTCTGGAAGAAAAAAAGTCAAAATGAAGAGGACCTACTCTAGGTAAATTGATACCTCAAAAACTTAATTGCACTCATTACAGCTCTAAACCACACATTGGTTTTCATCAGGATGTTTCTATATATTTCATGTATTTAAAAATAACTATTTATAATCATTAAGTTTATCTTTCTTTTTAAGAAGAAAGGATGCCTTGTCATCCAAATGTGTATTTGGTGAAACACAGTGAATAAGCAAGTACAGGAGACATCAGACAGGTTTACCAGATTTTTAAATGAAATTATACAGTTTCTGACATTTTCCCCTAAAACTGTAGTTAAATATACAACGTCATTATTTCTGTCAATGCTTAAATACCTTGATTACTTTTTGAAAATTATTTGGACATTGATAGCTCTGCAAAATACTTCTCCCTTCCCAAACCCTCATCTTTTCCACATGTCCTCCCCTAAGAAACAAAATACTCTTCCTTTCGCCCATTCAAATCTAATTTTTAAAAAGATGTAAGATTCAAAATCAAATACCACTTTTCTTTCCCAGAGTTCATTAATAATTTTGAATCACAATGCACATGCTCAATGGCATTTCTTTTTTAAAAATTAGCTTATCTGACTATTTTATGAGGGAAAAAAAATCAATTCAAGGCTTTTGAATGGGGCTGGGAGTGCAGATCCGAGGAGCAGGGTTGGGTCCTGGGTGGGGTGAGGAGCCTGCCCCCGCATTGGTTTCTCAGTGATGAACATGAGTGTCCACCGGACAACTTCTTGAAATAAGTTAACAGTATCTGTTTACTGTATATATATATTTCTTAAATAGATTGTGAAATATTGTTTTTATTTAAAAACTGAGTTTGTATCACCTGTTTGTTTCTCCCTTAGAAAGAGGTCAAGTAAAGGCATGATGATTCTACAGATTTTTAAGAAAGACATCTATTTTTTTTCCAAAGAAATTTTAGTTTCTGATGGTTTAAAGTGTGGAAGAATGGATAACATCAAGTATATATATTGTAATAAAAGGTAATTATTGCTGACTTGGTCATTATGTTATTGAATGACTGTTGATTTGCAATTGCCATGTGGCTGAAGGAGGCTATACCAACAAGATTACTTTACACTTAACGGAAATGCTGAATATTGCAGAGGAAGAATCTGAAGTATGAGTGGAAAGTAGATAGGATTTTATTTTTGACAATGTAAACTTATCACAATTGATTGGTGTTTAATTCTACTCTTAATGCTGACCCATGAATAAACTTTAAAAGTTCATCTTCCTAAAGAAAGATTATTTTAAAGCTTGTATAAATATTATGATATATTCTATACGAAGGTTAATAAGTAACAGTCACATCAAGTGAATGCCATCAGAATAGTCTTAAAGTTCCATTATTTTCTACATATCAAAATTTTACAACTTTTTCCTATGTTAACAATTCCCCAACAACCTGAGAATTGTAGGAACCAGGAACTGTTCAAGGAGAAGGTTAATTCTTCATGGACACAGTAGCTCTGTTTGTCACTCCAGCCTCCAAAAATTACCCAAAGGCATTTTTGTCTGAAGCTAGGGTGCCTTTAAGGGGTTTGCGCAGTCTCCAAGCAATGGAGTGAAGATGTGATTAATAAAAGAACTGTAAAACAGGGGCTGGCAAGTTTTCTATAAAGGACCATATTGTAAATATTTTAGGCTTTGTGGGCCGTACAATCTCTCACAAAAACTCAACTCTGCCATTGTAGCCTGAAAGAACCAATAGAATAATACACAAATTAATGAATGTAGCTATGCCCGATGCTGGGAAAGATTGAGGGCAGGAGGAGAAGGGAGAGACAGAGGATGAGATGGTTGGATGGCATCACTGACTCAATGGACATGAGTCTGAGCAAGCTCCAGGACATAGTGAAGGACAGGGAAGGCTGGTGTGCTGCAGTCCATGGGGTCACAAAGAGTTGGACATGACTTAGCGACTGAAGAGAAACAATGCTTCAATAAAACATTTTTATACACTGAAATTTGAATTTCATATAATTCTCATGTGTCACAAATATTATTCTGCTTTTGAGTTTTTTAAAAAATCTTCTAAAATGTGAAAACCATTCTTAGCTTAGAGACTATACACAAGCATGAAGCAGGCTAAGTCTGTTTCTTAGCCATTTGTTTCCGCTGGCCATCATTTACTGATCCCTGATAGAAACACTTGAATGCTGTCAGAATTTGTCCAGTAATTGAGCAATTGATGAAATTAAGCCATCATCTCTTTCAAAACATACCGTATTTCTAGTTCCTGGGTAGTGTTATCATATTGGTCTTCCAAATATGTTTTGCCTTTTCTTGGAAACATTATTTTTGGAAACTTTTGATTAGACTAAAGAAGTAGATTATTTTTAGAATTCCTGGACAAAATATATACCTTACTTTCTTTTGGTGAGGAAAGAAGTCTTTGTTTGTGACAAGGGTATCTCTTGCTTTTCCCCAGACTATGGATTTTTTTAACTAGGAGGGGTACATACAGCATTTCCATGAACATGTCTCATTTGCATACATATTATCATATATGGATGCACATATATGCCACTATGCTATAGATGAGTGAACTCCGGGAGTTGGTGATGGACAGGGAGGCCTGGCGTGCTGCGGTTCATGGGGTCGCGAAGAGTTGGACATGACTGAGCGACTGAACTGAACTGATGCTATAGATGAACATAATATTCTATATACAGTTAAAGTAGAACATGTAAGGCAAAACAATCTACTGAGGGTCAGTCTTTCCTTTAGGTCTTTACTTTGGCGAATGCATGATTTGAAAGACGAAGAATGAATGAGCTGGAAAAATAAAAGTAAGATGAGTAGAAACACAGAATTTATTTTGAATAACTTGAGAAGTTTTCTAACAACGTGATGGGCTGACCCAAAGCACTGAGACGGCTCTCCGGTAATTGAAACTGGAACTGTCTTATTGAAAGCAACAAATTATCTATGACTTGTAAAATGCAAATTGTTCATTCGATGCTGGCTATTATAGAAAAGATTTAGATGTTGGCAAAAGAGTGTGCTGCTATGTTTATTTTATTTCAGATTTACAGCATGAAATGTGCATTCTGAATATTCAGGCCCAATACAGTATCATCAAAAAAAATATGAACCATTTAACACTGGTTGAAGAATTATTTTTCACATTGGATATAGTTTTGGCTTGTTTAACATACGCCTGGGGCTTATGTTCAATAGTTTGTATTTAAATATGTGTTTTACTGTGTATATTCAGGCGCATTGTGTATAGTGAATAACAATTCTAAAATGTACAGTGCCATGCAAAATCCATGACTTAATATAATTGACCTGAAAGCAGTAATTCTACGTTTCTCTCTCAAGCTGGTCAGCAGAGGACAGGATGGGAATGTCTATTGAGATGTTTTAATCAGTGTACTTTCTCCACCCAAAATTGTTGTTGGATGGAGTCCAGAATGACTTTCTTTGTCTTCCTCATATTTATCAAATGTTAGAGTAAAATAAAAGAGCAAAAAATGACTTGTCATAAATGGGAAGCCTTAAAATTAACTATGTTTGTCATTCTCAGTTTTTTTCTAAGATCTCACATTTGGCTACAGATATGCAGAGTGGTTTCCATCTTTTCAAGACACAATGAAATACGTTGTTCATTGGGCCAGTTGGCCTGCCAAAATTCCTTGGCAAAGGGAAGCTTCTGGCCAACTAACTGCGGTATAATAAATGATCTGACCAGATTGTCAATGAATTGAGATCTGAAGTTAGAGCCACTTTGGGGATGGAGAAATTAGTTACTTCTCTTCAACTCTTGCCCCTAAAAGTATGAAAGCTCTGAAAAGTATACCACACATATCCAGAGAAATAATACTGTATCAACTGATAATGTGTTTCTCATTAGTCTAATGCTACAAATTACTTATTTATTTCTGAGACATTTCATTATATATTTTTTATGTCTGATTTTAAATATAGCATATGTTCATTTGGATAATAGGGCACAGTTTAAAGAAAAAAATAACAGCTATTTATAATTACACTACCCACTCATATCTACCACTTTATAATACTATAAAATTTTTGATACTTAAGAGATGTTTTTTTCTGAATTTGTGGATTACGTGTTGTATGTATTACATTGTAGTTACTTTTAATAGCTTCAATTATAGCATGAGTAATTCACCAAGTAAATAAGTCATCATAATACTACTTAAAAATTTTAGAGTATTCAAGCACAACAATAATACTTGGCCATTTAATCTATCTACTTGTCATTTAATCTATCTACTTGTCAATATCTTCACAACATCAATATAAATTGTTTTAATATCTATCATTGCTTCATTTTCCATATCTATTTTGTAAGATAACATGATCTATAAACCTGACATCTATGTTAAATTGTTGCCTTCAAAGGTTTTGTAGCTACTGTCCAGGTAAATTTATTTTTTTTAAATGCCAACCTCTATGAAGGAACTTTCAAAATCTTTGATGGCCTCCACTGAGAGTCTGCATAAATTCAGTAGGGGCTGAGCTAATATTTGAGTTATATGAATTTTTTGTGTTGATTACAATATCCTATTGATGTGGACTTCCTATGCTTGAGCATGTTTTTTTCATGCACTCTCTTCATTACAGTGTTCTTAAGTTCTGTTCTATCTTTGGTAAGAAAACTTATTCACATAAGTTAAATTTTGTTAGTGTCTGGTAATCTCTGGATGATGGTCTTCTATGAACACAAGCCAGCCACTCGTCCATATGCCCATCCCCAAATTTCTTCAATACTCTGTTTTTATTGCCAGATTCTGGTTCTCAGTAATTTTTAACTACCCCTAATAGGAGTCTAATCTAGGATAAATGTAAACATATTATTTCATAACATATTATTAAATAGAAGTTTAATAAATACCTAACGTGGTCTTAGAGACAAAGGGGATACAGCCACGCACGTGACATCCAAACCTCTTTTCTCATGGAGTTATCAATGCTTGGTTAGGGGAGGGGAGAAGACACTGGATAAACAAAAAATAAGCTGAAAAAATCAGATAGTGGCAAGTACTATAGTGTTATTTAAAAATTAGGAAAATTCATATAGTTAACAAGATGGCTACTTAAGATTGTATGTTCAGAGACAACATCAAAGAAGAGGTGATGCTTAGTCTGAATTCTCAGCATCCTGAAGGAGTCAGCCTTGTGAAGACCAGAAGGACTCAGGAAACAGATCTTGTAAATGTTTTAAAGTAGGGACCAGGTTGGTATGTTCAAGGAATATAAAGAAGGTCCCTATGACTGAATCTTGGTAAATAAAAGAGAAAATATGGAAAACAGATTATAAAGAAAAAGAGAGAATAGGATATAAATGAATAAAACTATGATGATAGGGAAGTCTGTCTATGGGGTTGCAAAAAGTCAGACACAACTGAGAGACTGAACTGAACCGAACTGGAACAGTCAGACAAGACTTAGCGACTGAACCACAACAGAGCATAATGAGAATTTAAATTTCATTCTGTTTGTAAGACAAGTCCATCAGGATGTTTTAGAGAGATCAGTTGCATCATATGAAAACTGGCACTACAATTTAATATTCTTTATTACGGACAGTTCATAAGAACTCAAGAGGAGAGGTGGGGATATTTACCAGCTATAGAAGACAGCAAACACACAAAAAAATGACAACTTGGACTTGAGTGGCAATGGTGTGGAGGACAGATATGAGACATGTTTTATTTTGTTTTTAATTGAGTTATCATTGATTTACAATAGATTATTTTTTTCAGGTGTATTTCATAGTTATTCAAGATTTTTATAGATTATATTCCATTTAAAGTGATTACAAATTAATGGCTATATTTCTCTGTGCTATACTATATGAGATTGTTGTTTATTTTGTACACAGTAGTTTGTCTCTTAATCCCTTACTTGTATCTCACCCTTCCCCCATTCTCCCTTCCACTGGTAACTATGAGTTTGCTCTCTATATCTGCGAGTCTGTTAATGTTTTGTTATATATTGTTTATTTTTTGGTTTTCACATATAAGTGATAATTTAGAGCATTTTTCTTTGTCCAGATTATTACACTAAGTGTATAGGTCCATCTATATTGTTGTAAGTGGCATAATTTTCTTCCTTTTATTTTTCTCCTTTGTATGGCTCAGTAATATTCTATTCTGTATGTATATGTATATACACACACTCTCCATACTTTCTTTATTCATTCATCTGTTGATAGGCATTTAGGTTGCTCTCATATCTTGGCTTGGAGAAGGCAATGGCACCCCACTCCAGTACTCTTGCCTGGAAAATCCCATGGACGGAGGAGCCTGGAAGGCTGCAGTCCACGGGGTCGCTGAGGGTTGGACACGACTGAGTGACTTCACTTTCACTTTTCACTTTCATGCATTGGAGAAGGAAATGGCAACCCACTCCACGGTTCTTGCCTGGAGAACCCCAGGGACGGGGGAGCCTGGTGGGCTGCCGTTTATGGGGTCACACAGAGTTGGACACGACTGAAGCGACTTAGCAGTAGCAGCAGC
Source organism: Capricornis sumatraensis (assembly GCF_032405125.1). Classification (NCBI taxonomy): domain Eukaryota; kingdom Metazoa; phylum Chordata; class Mammalia; order Artiodactyla; family Bovidae; genus Capricornis; species Capricornis sumatraensis. The sequence continues at coordinate 104,689,316 of NC_091077.1, read as the reverse complement.
AGCATATCTTGGCTATTGTACTGCTGTGAATACTGTGGTACACGTATCTTTTCAAACTAGTGTTTTCATTTTCTTTGGATATATATTCAGGAGTGGAATTGCTGAATCATGTGTAGTTCTATTTTTAGTTTTTTTAAAGGAAACTCCATATACTGATTTCTTTACTGGCTGTACCAATTTGCAGTCTCACCAATAGTATGCTAAGTCGCTTCAGTCATGTCTGACTCTGTGCGACCCCACAGATGGCAGCCCACCAGGCTCCCCCATCCCTGGGATTCTCCAGGCAAGAACACTGGAGTGGGTTGCCATGTCCTTCTGCAGCATGAAAGTGAAAAGTGAAAGTGAAGTCGCTCAGTTGTGTCCGACTCTTCGCGACCCCATGGACTGCAGCCTACCAGGGTCCTTCGTCCATGGGATTCTCCAGGCAAGAGTACTGGAGTGGGGTGCCATTGCCTTCTCCCACCAATAGTATACTAGGGTTCAATTTCTGCCATATTTTCACTAACATTTTTTTATTTGTAGACTTTTTGTTGAAGCTTTTGTTGTTCAACTTTTTGTTGAAGTTTTTGATGAGTGTGAGGTAATATCTGATTGTGGTTTTGATTTGCATTTCTCTGATGATTAGTGATATTCAGCATTCTTTCATGTGTCTCTTGACCATTTGTTTATCTTCTTTGAAAAAAAATGTCTTGTATTCAGGTCTTCTGCTCATTTTTAATTGGGTACTTTGTTGTTGTTGTTTTTTGATACTGAGTTGTAGGAGCTATTTATATATATTAGATATTGACCCATTTTCTCCCATTAGTAGGTTGTCTCTTCCATAAGTTGATGGTACCTTTGCTGTTCAAAAGCTTTTATGTTCAATTAGATCCCATTTGTTTATTTTTGCTTTCATTTCTTTTGCTTTAGGGGACAGATAACCCAAAATATTGCTACCATTTGTGTTAAAGTGTGTTCTTTCTATGTTTTCTTCTGGAAGTTTTATGGTTTCAAGTCTTACATTTAGGTCTTTAATTAATTTTGTGTTTACTTTTTAATGTGGTGTGAGGAATGTTTCTGAAGATAGACCAAGAGTTAATGGATCTGACCCAAGCCTAGGCAGAGGAGATTTTTGGCTCAAAAATATTAGTTGTGCACATTTTTCTGGGGTGAGGAAGACTGCCAGCAGACCAGGAGGTGCCAGTGGTAAAAAGCCTGGGTGCCCATGCAGGAGATGTAACAGGTGTGGGTTCCATCCCTGGAGCAGGGCATGCAGCCCGCTCCTGGAGGACCCCCTTGGACAGAGGTGGGCTACAGCCCACAGGGCTGCAAAGAGTCAGACAGGACTGAAGTGGCTGAGCACTCAGGCACAGAGCCCGCAGAGCATATTTGGGAGGGAGAAATCAAGAACCTGTTTTGGACACACTAACTTCTAGATGCCAGTATGCTATCCAATTGGAGATAATGAGGCAGCTTACATGACTGAAACATTAAGACAGATAGGGACAGGGGATACCAGAAATAAAGACTTGGAATTTATTTGCCTATAAAATGGCATCTGAATCCATAAAGTCAGATACATTATCTACTGTAATACTATATAGTTTGAAGTATTCATCTAAGTCCCAACTTATGCCATTGTTTTGGTGAATTCAGTACTAATATAGACAACTCATATAACTCCTTGTCTTCACAGATACTTGACATTTTCAGTATTAGTGGTCTTCATCTTACTCTACTTTGTCACTTATTCCCATAACTTCATTCTGGACCTGGGGCCAGGTATGACTCATCACTTCAAAACTCCCACCCCACACCTTCTTTTATAACTACTGAGCAAGAACCTGGACCAATCCCAAACCTGCTCTGTTCCCCTATATGTGCTTAGTCTCTCAGTCGTGTCTGACTCTTGCCACCCCACAGATGGCTCTGTCCATGGGATTCTCCAGGCAAGAATATTGAAGTGGGCTGCCAATTCCTTCTCCAGGGGATCTTCTCCACCTGGGAACTGAACCCGGGTCTCCTGCACTGGAAGCACATTCTTTACCAACTGAGCTATGTTCCCCTATATAATACCAGATAAACACTGCTACCATTAAAACACTTCAGTGTTTTTTTTTTTTTAAGTTATTTATCTCTCCTATCTTTCAGGTTTTTTTTTTTTTTCAAAGAATGGAACATTTATGATTAATGTGGCCATAAGAATAAAACATTTGATATAGGACAATACACATAAAACCTTCTACATTTTGAATTATTATGACCTTGGAGAGTGGAGTCTCTTGGAATTGGTTTGAGAGCCCATGGTCATCACAGTCAACATTCTTGAAAGTCTATCAGGCTTTTTCACGGCCACAGAAAACAGCTTCAGCTCCCGCTCCAGGCATCATATCAGCAGTGAAGGCAGGAGGAAATAGAAAATGGGTAATAGTGGCATCAGTTACACGTGTCCCTTTGAGTCTAATAAGCAGGGGCTTTCTTTCCATCTCCACTTCATTTTGTAGCATTAATAAAGACCAAAGGGGGCTAATAATTGAATGGAGCATGAGTCAGAAAGATAGTGATTATAGTTATGAGGGATGGAAGATCAAGAGGAAGGAATTTTTTATTATAAGAGACATAATTATTTTTATTGGGAAAAAGTGAATAGAGAAATGAGATTTGAAAGTCAACCACAGTGACAGAGGAAGAGGAGAGAAATGATGATGAAGAAAGAAGACACTGGAGCAAACGGAATTAAGAACCACTATGGAAGAGTTGGCTTTGAAACACAGGAGAGAAAATCATCTTCTAATTTAACCTAGACTGCTTTAACCCTGTTTGTGTTCATTCTTTTTAGAAAAATCCACTTAAAATTGTCGGATTCCATATAAATTCTGACTCTCAATTCTCGGAATGCTTCTGAAACTATTCTTTGATGGCCTTCTTTTTAAAAATATTTTGCTGAAGTATAGGGGATTACTTTACCTGGGATTCCCTGGTGGCTCAGAGGTTAAAGCATCTGCCTACAATGCGGGAGACCTGGGTTCGATCCCTGGGTTGGGAAGATCCCCTGGAGAAGGAAATGGCAACCCACTCCAGGATTCTTGCCTGGAGAATTCCATGGACGGAGGAGTCTGGTGGGCTACAGTCCACGGGGTCGCAAAGAGTCAGACACGACTGAGCGACTTCGCTTCACTTCACACTTCACCTGTACAGCCCCATCGTGGTTCCTGCTGCTGTTAGTCACTTTAGTCCTGTCTGACTCTGCATGGCCCCACGGACTGTAGCCCGCCAGGCTCCTCTGTCCATGTAGCTCTCCAGGCAAGAGTATTGGAGTGGTTGCCGTGCTCTCCTCCAGGGGATCTTCCCAACCCAGGGACCGAACCTGGGTCTCCTGCATTGCAGGCAGATTCTTTACCACCGAGCCACCAGGGAAGCCTTATTCAGCCCCGTTACTTCATGGCAAATATCAGGGAAAAGGTGGAATAGTGAGATTTCCTCTTCTTGGGCTGAAGATGATGAATATAGCCATGAAAGCAGATGATTGCTTCTTTGCAGGGAAGCTATGACAAACCTTGACAGTGTGTTGAAAAGCAGAGAGTAATGCTTTTACTCTGCTGATAAAGGTCTGTATAGTCAAGGCTGTGGTCTTACCAGTGGTCATGTATAGTTGACCATACGAGAGCTGGACCATAAAGAGGTCAGAGCGCCAAAGAACGGATACCTTCGAACTGTGGTGCTGGAGAAGACTCCTGAGAGTAACTTGGACAGCAAGGAGATAAAACCAGTCAATCTTAAGGGAGATCAATGCTGAATTCTCATTGGAGGGAGTAATCCTGAAGCTGAAGCTCCAGTATTTTGGTCATGTGAATCATATGATGCGAACAGATGGGGAAATGGATGGGGAAACAATGGAAACTGTGAGAGACTTTATGTTTTTGGGCTCCAAAATCACTGCATATGGTGACTGCAGCCATGGAATTAAAACACACTTGCTCCTTGGAAGAAAAACTATGAGAAACCTAGACAGCATATTAAATGGCTAAGACATTACTTTGCTGACAAAGGTCTGTCTACTCAAAACTATGTTTTTTCCAGTAGTCATGTATGGATGTGAGAGTTGGTGCATAATGAAAACTGAGCCCCAAAGAATGGATGCTTTTGAACTGTGGTGTTGGAGAAGACTCTTGAGAGACCCTTGGACTTCAAGGAGGTCAACCAGTAAACCTTAAAGGAAATCAGTCCTGAATATTCATTGGAAGAACTGAAGAGATGAAACTGAGCTCCAATACTTGGCCACCTGATGCAAATAAATGACTCATGGAAAAGACCCCGATGGTGGGCAAGATTAACGGCAGGAAGAGAAAGGGATAACAGAGAATGAGATGGTTGGATGGCATCACCGACTTGATGGACATGAGTTTGAGCAAGCTCCAGGAATTGGTGAAGGACAGGGAGGCCTGGCGTGCTGCAGTCCATGGAGTCGCAAAGAGTCTGACGTGACTGAGTGACTGAACTGAACTGATGCAAACAGCTGACTCACTGGAAAAGTCTCTGATGCTGGGAAAGATTGAGGGCAAAAGAAGAGGGCATCAGAGGATGAGATGGCTGGATGGCATCACCAGTGCAATGGACACGAACTCTGGCAACCTTCGGGAGATGGTGAGGGGCAGGGAGACCTGGCATGCTGCAGTCTATGGGGTCGCGAAGAGTCAGACACAACTGGGTGGCTGAACAGCAACAGGTGATTTACAGTGTTGCAAACGGCCTTCTCTTTAGGTCCATCGCTGGTGCATCAGAATTCTCCCAATAAGTGATATTTATTTTTTCTGAATACTTTCCATATGTGATCTCAACAACTCATATTTTTCACAAAATATGAAAGGCAGATGATTGAACGCTGGCATTTCCCTTCTGAAATCTTTCCCGATGGCTTATGTGGTACTTATCAGCATAACCCATTGTTTAAATGTTCTGCCACAAAATTCATCATGTCCAAATTTAATCTGAGATATATCTATCCTTTTCCTCTATATTTCCCAAGTCATCAAAAAAAAAAAAAAAAGCAGAACTGGGAAGCACATTGGTTACTTCAATACAGTGCAACCCACATTGCTATGATCAAGTATTAATCCTAAATATTTCTCAGTTATTTCATCCCACGTTTTGATACCTAAGTTCAGACTTCATTCAACTCTACTGTACTATTTCAACAGCATCCTAACAAGGAGGGTCATTCTGCTTAAATCCATGCCTCACACTGAAACAAAAACATCTTCTACTCAAAATTCTTCAGTTGTTCTCCATCACTCATTGGATAATCCTTCAGTTTTCCCCATTATTCACAGGATAGGTCACAAGAGTCTTTCATGACAATGAATGGTACCTTTGTTCTAGTTCTTTTATTTGAAACCTGGTTTTTATATGACTATAAAGCTTCATCTGTCTTTGCTCCTTTCCTCACACTATATGTGTGAGTAAAACCAAAGCATGGGGAGCTCCTGGAGACACTGCAGTATTGTACAACTCCTGCCTCTACTCGTACTGTTCTTCTGAGATTCATTCCTACCCTGATGTTTTGATCCATTTAATTATTGCTAATTCTTGGAATTTTAGTTTGGTACCACATGTTTTTTTCAGCTATTTCATGTCTAGTCATTATTTCTCTCCAAATTGTTAGCTTTCTCTAGTATCTGTATCATCCTCCAGAATCATCAATTTCAGTCCCCTCAATGCTATAATCTTTTCCAATTGTAGATTTTTGCATTAACTCTTCAGTCTGTTCTTTCCTCTCCTCTCCCCCTACCTCACCCCTTTACATTCCAACAATTTTGCTCTAGACATTTTCCTTTTCACCAAGATAGTACTACCTTCTAGAAATTTCCTGAGTAGCAGTCTTTATTTGATGCCCTTTATGTCACTTCAAAGCATGATAACAATATCAAACACATACAGTATCTAACATTTGATAGATACCTTCTAATACTTTGCATATGTTAAAGCATTTAATTCTGACGTAATGCTGTGAGGTAAGTATGATTATTATGCCCACTTTAGAGGTGAGAAAATTGAGGTACTGCGGTGTTAACTATGTTGAGCAGTCAGCAACTGAAAGGGACAAACTGTACAGCATGCCAGGCTGTCTTCACTTTACTGTGCAGCTAGTGGTAAAGAAACTGCTAATGCAGGGGATATAAGAGATGCAAGTTCAATCCCTGGGTCGGGAAGATCCCCTGGAGGAGGGCAGGGCAACTCACTCCGGTATTCTTGCCTGAAGAATCCCACGGACAGAGGAGTCTGATGGGCTATAGTCCATGGGGTCGCAAAGAGTCGGACATGCCTGAGGCGAATAAGCCATGCGTGCACACACTATACGTCTCCATGTACTACTTCGGATGCACAGAACTAGTTTACAAACGGTATCTGTTACCATCTGCCAGATGCAAAGTCTATGAAAACTTATTCATTACTGAATCCTCATCATTGATCTAAAAGCCTTTGAATATCTGATGCTCAAAAATTTTTTGTTAAACGACAAAACGGTATAGAACACTAGCCAAAAGCAGAGCAAAGTGTATCTTAACAGAGCACAAGCCACTCAACGTTAAATTGTCACAAGGAATTAAAATGAAGGAGAAGACATATTTCTTAGCCACAAGGGCAATGTAATGCAGAAGTTAGCTACAGCACAAATACATCTGGGCAAACTTAAGTGATACAGACATGCATATTCTCCTACTGACATGTCAAGATACACACAGGTGCAAGAATATCTGAAGTAAATGAACCCAGGTGGATTTAGTTTGACAAGTTTTCCATGAGTTGAATCAGAAATGAAGGGGTTTTTTGTAAGTTTTTGCATTTAAGAAAGGTGTATAACCGAGAAAGCACAGTGAAAACGTATACTGTAACACCATATGGAGGATAAGTTAAAACATTTTCATTTTTTTAGGTATTTATAGCATGTCATAGGTTGCATATAATAGTCTGACCCGCTACTCAGAGATGAACTCATAAAACTCCTTTTCTTTGACAAACAGTCCAGGCATGGGCTTAATTTTTATTTTTTATTGTCCCATCGTGCTTGTACTTCCACATATACTCAGCAGTATTCCGCATACTCTGCTCCTGGCTATTTCTTCTCTTTTCTTTCACCCTCTTTCTTGTTTTAACAGTATTCCTTGGCTTTTTATGCCATGGAGAACAACTTCACTAACTCTTAGCAATTAGCGCTTGCATTTCCAGTAACTTGTTAGTTCATCTCATGTAACAACCTCTTTTTGAAGTGAGGAAGTGGAGCTTAATGCTTTGTGTCATAAGTATTCTGGCGTCTAACTTTAAATTAAATGTATGGATATTACATTTGTAAGTATTTATATTTTATAAATGTGAAATATATAAGTATTCACTATATTTTTATATAACAACTTGTTTTCAGTGCTTACCATATAAGGGAACATGTATAACATGCCAGAAAGGAATAACTGAATGATAAAACAATTATTAATTTAAGAAATAAGGTACCTATTTTAAACAGATTTTTTTTAACTCTTTCCCAACAGGGCTGTTATGAACTTGATTTGAGTGAACCAAAGTTTTCCCTAAGTAAATCCCAATGTCCTGCTTTGTGGAGAAGCTCCATTAACATAATGTTATCATAAACATTATTGTCAAACTAAATGAAAGTGTTAAGTGGCCTTCCCTGACACTAACAATATGGTTATCTGTATTGAAACACGAGGCCATATCTCTAGTGCACATGTTTAAATACAAAAGTACATATACCTGTGGCGGATTCATGTTGATGTATGGCAAAACCAATACAATATGGTAAAGTAATTAACTTCCAATTAAAATAAATAAATTTATATTTTAAAAAGTACATAAGAAACAGAATAAATGGCATGTAGACAAAGCCTATCATAATAAAAGGAAGAAGGAAAAAAGTCACCCTGTCATGCTTTCATTTGGCCTTTCCTTAAATAACGCCATGTATTCTCTAATTTGGGTTTTATCTCTTCTCTTTGTCAGAAGGAGAGAAAATCTAGGACACATTCTTTCCCACACTGCTTCTCAGAAAAAGGTCAGTTCAGTTCAGTTCAGTCGCTCAGTCATGTTTGACTCTGCAGCCCATGAACTGCAGCATGCCAGGCCTCCCTGTCCATCATCAACTCCCGGGGTCTACCCAAACTCATGTCCATTGAGTCAGTGATTCCATCCACCCATCTCATCCTGTGTCTTCCTCTTCTCCTCCTACCCTCAATCTTTCCCAGCATCAGGCTCTTTTCAACAAGTCAGCTCTTTTCATCAGGTGGCCAAAGTATTGGAGTTTCACCTTCAACATTAGTCCTTCCAATGAACACCCAGGACTAATATCCTTTAGGATGGAGTGGTTGGATCTCCTTGCAGTCCAAGGGACTCTCAAGAGTCTTCTCCAACACCACAGTTCAAAAGCATCAATTCTTCCACGCTCAGCCTTCTTCACAGTCCAACTCTCACATCCATACATGACTACTGGAAAAACCACAGCCTTGACTAGAAGGATCTTTGTTGGCAAAGTAATATCTCTGCTTTTTAATATGTAGTCTAGGTTGGTCATAACTATCCTTCCAAGGAGTAAGCATCTTTTAATTTCATGCCTGCAATTACCATCTACAGTGATTTTGGAGCCCAGAAAAATAAAGTCAGCCATTGTTTCCACATCTACTTTCCAAGAAGTGATGGGACTGGATGCCATGATCTTAGTTTTCTGAATGTTGAGCTTTAAGCCAACTTTTTCACTCTCCTCTTTCACTTTCATCAAGAGGCTTTTAGTTCCTCTTTACTTTCTGCCATAAGGGTGGTGTCATCTGCATATCTGAGGTTATTGATATTTCTCCAAGCAATCTTGATTCCAGCTTGTGTTTCATCCAGCCTGGCATTTCTCATGATGTACTTTGCATATAAATTAAATAAGCAGGGTGACAATATACAGTCTTGACGTACTCCTTTTCCTATCTGGAACCACTTTGTTGTTCCATGTCCAGTTCTAACTGTTGCTTCCTGACCTACATACAGATTTCTCAAGAGGCAGGTCAGGTGGTCTGGTATTCCAATCTCTTTCAGAATTTTCCACAGTTTGTTGTAATCCACACAGTCAAAGGCTTTGGCATAGTGAATAAGCAGAAATAGATGTTTTTCTGGAACTCTCTTGCTTTTTTGATGATCCAGCGGATATTAGCAATTTGATCTCTGGTTCCTCTGCCTTTTCTAAAACCAGCTTGAACATTTGGAAGTTCACAGTTCACATATTGCTGAAGCCTGGCTTGGAGAATTTTGGGCATTACTTTACTAGTGTGTGAGATGAGTGCAATTGTGCGGTACTTTGAGCATTCTTTGCCATTGCCTTTCTTTGGGATTGGCATGAAAACTCACCTTTTCCAGTCCTGTGGTCACTGCTGTTTTCTCCAAATTTGCTGACATATTGAGTGCAGCACTTTCACAGCATCATCTTTCAGGATTTGAAATAGCTCAACTGGGATTCCATCACATCCACTAGCTTTATCGTAGTGATGCTTCCAAAGATCCAACTGACTTCACATTCTAGGATGTCTGGCTCTAGGTGAGTGATCACACCATCATGATTATCTGAGTCATGAAGATCTTTTTTGTACAGTTCTTCTGTGTATTTTTGCCACCTCTTCTTAATATCTTCTGCTCCTGTTAGGTCCCTACCATTTCTGTCCTTTATTGAGCCCATCTTTGCATGACATGGTCCCTTGGTATCTCTAATTTTCTTGAAGAGATCTCTAGTCTTTCCCATTCTGTTGTTTCCTTCTATTTCTTTGCATTAATTGCTGAGGAAGTCTTTCTTATGTCTCCTTGATATTCTTTGGAACTCTGCATTCAAATGGGTATATCTTTCCTTTTCTCCTTTGCTTTTGGCTTATCTTCTTTTCACAGCTATTTGTAAGGCCTCCTCAGACAGCCATTTTACTTTTTTGCATTTCTTTTTCTTGGCGATGGTCTTGATCCCTGTCTCCTATACCATGTCACAAACTTCTGTCCATAGTTCATCAACAGTCTGTCTATCAGATCTAGTCCCTTAAATCTATTTCTCATTTTCACTGTATAATCATAAGGGATTTGATTTAGGTCATACCTGAATGGTCTAATGCTTTCCCCCACTTTCTTCAATATAAGTCTGAATTTGGTAATAAAGATTTCATGATCTGAGCCACAGTCCACTCCCTGTCTTGTTTTTGCTGACTGTATAGAGCTTCTCCATCTTTGGCTGCAAAGAATATAATCAATCTGATTTGGTGTTGGCCATCTGGTGATGTCCATGTGTAGAGTCTTCTCTTGTGTTGTTGGAAGAGGGTGTTTGCTATGACCAGTGCATTTTCTTGGCAAAACTCTATTAGCCTTTGCCCTGCTTCATTCTGTATTCCAAGGCCAAATTTGCCTGTTACTCCAGGTGTTTCTTGACTCCCTACTTTTGCATTCCATTCCCCTATAATGAAAAGAACATCCGTTTTTGGTGTTAGTTCTAAAAGTTCTTGTAGGTCTTCATAGAACCATTCAACTTCAGCTTTTTCAGCATTACTGTTCAGGGCATAGACTTGGATTACCGTGATACTGAAAGGTTTGGCTTGGCAACAAACCGAGATCATTCTGTTAATATTGAGATTGCATCCAAGTACTTCATTTCAGACTCTTTTGTTGACCATGATGGCTACTCCATTTCTTCTAAGGGATTCCTGCCCACAGTAGTAGATGTAATGGTCGTCTGAGTTAAATTAACCCATTCCAGTCCATCTTAGTTCGCTGATTCTTAGAATATCTCTGTTCACTTGCCATCTCCTGCTTGACCACTTCCAGTTTGCCTGGATTCATGGACCTATCATTTAAGGTTCTTATCTAATATTGCTCATTATAGCATTGACCTTGCTCTATCACCAGTCATATCCACAACTGGGTATCATTTTTGCTTTGGCTCCATCCCTTCATTCTTTCTGGAGTTATTTCTCCACTGATTTTCTGTAGCATATGGGGCACCTAGCAACCGGGGGAGTTCCTCTTTCAGTATCCTATCATTTTGCCTTTTCATACTGTTCATGGCATTCTCAAGGCAAGAATACTGAAGTGGTTTGCTATTCCCTTCTCCAGTGGACCACAATTCTGTCAGACCTCTCCACCATGACCCGCCCGTCTTGGGTGGCCCCACACTGCATGGCCTAGTTTCATTGAATTAGACAAGGCTGTGGTCCATGTGATCAGATTGGATAGTTTTCTGTGATTGTGGTTTCAGTATATCTGCCCTCTGATGCCCTCTCTCAGCGCCTACTGCTGGGAAAAATGTAGAATTATATAAAGTAGTCTAAGCATGGCTCTACTCCTTTCTAAACTCCTTTGGGTTTCTGAAATTCCAGCTACAACCCCTAACTCAAAAACAATTTGATTTACTATGATTTTCTTTTTTGTTTTCTATGCAGAAACTTTACCTCTAATTAGGACTAGTAGATATTCCTGAAACTAGGATTGGCAAAGTGTTTTTTCTCTTTATTCCTGGGAGTGAGATATTCGACTGCTCAACCAGAATGCAAAGTGAAGAATCAGATAGATTGCTGTATTGCTTTATTGATTATTATGGGAGGAAGAAATAAAGCAATGTTCACCCTGTGTATAAATAACATACAATAGCAAAAAGCTAACATTTATCAAATGTGCCAGATGCTGTTTTACCTAGATGATTTATTTGTGTTAGCTCTTCATAAGTGACAGATACTCTACCAAGTAGGTACCATCTTCATCTCTGTTTTACAGATAGATAAACTGAGGCTCAGTTTAAGTCTTTCTTTTCTAGTGACTCTTAGCTATTGAACAGGAGGGCTGGATTTCAGCCCATGTCCACCTGGCTCTAGAATGTATATTCCTAAATAACATGCTATTAATATCTCATTCTGTATTTAATATCCCAAACCTCAGAAGAATTTTAATATTAAGTACTGTTTAAATTTGCAGAAGGAAATGGCAACCCACTCAAGTATTTTTGCCTGGAGAATTTCATGCACAGAGTAGCCTGGAGGGTTACAGTCTGTGGGCTGCAAAGAGTCGAACACAACTTAGTGACTCATCAACCACAACCACTGTTTAAATTATATATTCTATTAAGTTTGCTATGATTAACATTAAAGTGAAATTTAATGACCTTTGAACCATAATGTAAGCACAACAAATTGATGTTTCAAGTGTCCAAATGAAATTTTATAACTTATAAAAATATTTATGTAGTTTAACTGAAATTTTATGTAATATATCTCCACAAATCTCCTTAGGTCTCTACCAATAAATCTCATTATTCCATTTTTGCTCTCTTTTTGACTTATCTTTTATTAATGTCTCTCTACTGTTTTAATACATCATATTTTGTCCAACCTTTCTCCATCATGTAAAAATGTATTTAAATATTTTTGTTTCTTTATGGTATTCTTCCAAGGAAAGGGTTTATTTCTTATTTTGAAAGATCTTAGGAAATTAGGAAAAAATGTATATTTGCCAAGCCTGATATTTTGAAACAGAAGTTTTGTATATTTAGCTATTTAATGACAATGATACAATAATTGTCAGAGGCATACTGGAGGCTTAATATCAGCATCAAATGACTTTATCACTTAACTCTATCTTTATTTTTATTTTTTAAATTTTCTCACTCAAAAAGAAAAATTAAATTGTCTTAAATTAAATTAGTTTGAATTGTTTCCTCCCAACACAAGCCTCTTTGCAGGATTTATAATTGGAAAGAATATGCATAAAAATCAGCAAAAGCGAATTGTTGTTGTTTCCTCCTCTGGAGGGCATACATGACTTTTTCTTATTTCTTCTTAACATAAATAAGGCTTTAAGTTTTAATAAGAGATTCTGGAAAGGATTCTAGGAACATGGCAGAAATCAAGTAAACAGACATACCTACAACTGGCTACTCTTTGTGGAGAGTTCACTTCAGTTCAGTCACTCAGTTGAGTCCAACTCTTTGCGACTCCCTGAATCGCAGCATGCCAGGCCTCCCTGTCCATCACCAACTCCCGGAGTCCACTCAGACTCACGTCCATAGAGTCGGTGATGCCATCCAGCCATCTCATCCTCTGTCGTCCCTTTCTCCTCCTGCCCCCAATCCCTCCCAGCATCAGAGTCTTTTCCAATGAGTCAACTCTTCACATGAGGTGGCCAAAGTACTGGAGTTTCAGCTTTAGCATCATTCCTTCCAAAGAAATCCCAGGCCTGATATCCTTCAGAATGGACTGGTTGAATCTCCTTGCAGTCCAAGGGACTTTCAAGAATCTTCTCCAGCACCACAGTTAAAAAGCATCAATTCTTCAGCACTCAGCTTTCTTCACTGTCCAACTCTCACATCCATAGATGACCACAGGAAAAACCATAGCCTTGACTAGACGGACCTTTGTTGGCAAAGTTAGTCTCTGCTTCTGAATATGCTATCTAGGTTGGCCATAATTTTCCTACCAAGGAGTAAGTGTCTTTTAATTTCATGGCTGCAATCACCATCTGCAGTGATATTGGAGCCCCAAAAAGATAAAGTCTGACACTGTTTCCACTGTTTCCCCATCTATTTCCCATGAAGTGATGGGACCAGATGCCATGATCTTCATTTTCTGAATGTTGAGCTTCAAGCCATCTTTTTCACTCTCCTCTTTCACTTTCATCAAGAGGCTTTTTAGTTCCTCTTCAATTTCTGCCATAAGGGTGGTGTCATCTGCATATCTGAGGTTCTTGATATTTCTCTCAGCAATCTTGATTCCAGCTTGTGCTTCTTCCAGCCCAGAGTTTCAGAACTTAATCTTCTTGTGAGTAGTTCAGCATCTTAATAAAGAGCACAAACTTAATAAACCTTTAAAAAATGAGATTTGTTTCTTCCTGAAGACCTTGCTCCTCCTCCTTGTTGAGGCAAGAAGAAGGGTGAAAATGGGATCTGTTTCAAACCATTCTTTGTTTTATTTCTTTCTCTGTAAATTGCAGCTGTGTAGTGTCTGATAGGGTTTCTTTTTATTTGCTTTTAAAACTTCTACTGGTTATCTGCAGTCCCTGAAGTCTATATGAACCCTCTGAAGTTCTATTAACTACAGAACACCCTCTCTCAGAGAGATTCTGCTTTGACACCATCTCATTTGCTCTCCCTTAGCTCCTCCCCACAGGACACATACTTCAGGGATTTTCTTGCCCAGCAAACATTTCTATTACATAGTGCACAGGCAGGGTTGGTCAAGCACAGCTACTTTTCTAGATGCCCATTTGATCCACAGTAAACACATATGCATCTTTGAAACTGCCATCTGTCTCTGCTCTGATAAGAAAAGGGACAGTTCAACAACAGAAAAACTTATGTATGTCAACCAGGGAAAGGAATAAAATGTTAGACTCCTCCTCACACTGGTGTTGTTGCCTCTCTCTTTCCTTTTCAACCTCTCTCCAAAAAATATCTTTCTATGGGGCAAATATAAACACCAATTGCCTTTCTTGTTCCTATTGGAGAGTAATAGTTGGTTAACCCCTGCAAGACCAATTTGACATACTCTAAGCACTGGTTGAAGATGGTTAGGCACAAATGTTTATGAGTTACTGCCTATATGAAGTTTCTTAGAACCTATTAATTTCTAGTCTTAGCACAATCATGAAATATCTAGTCATCACTGGTTGAAACATGTTTGATTATGCTCTAAACATTTAACTGGGTTTCTGAGAGTCTCCTTATATTCAGTTTACTTACCTTACATGTTTCCATCCTATTCATTTGCAAATCAGAGAAGGCAATGGCACCCCACTCCAGTACTCTTGCCTGGAGAATCCCATGGACGGAGGAGCCTGGTAGGCTGCGGTCCATGGGGTTGCTAAGACTCGGACATGACTGAGCGACTTGACTTTCACTTTTCACTTTCTTGCATTGGAGAAGGAAATGGCGACCCACTCCAGTGTTCTTGCCTGGAGAATCTCATGGACAGGGGAGCCTGGTGGGCTGCTGTTTATGCAGTCGCACAGAGTCGGACATGAATGAAATGACTTAGCAGCAGCAGCAGCATTTACAGACAGATCAATTTTCTTTAGTGTAAGATCAGTGGGTTTGTATACTTCATTACTACTCAGGCATAATATTTTGAGATTTTATACTGTGATCAAATGACTGTGGCACTATTTTCATAGGTACTATACTAATGACTTTCCTTAGATGTTTAGTGTTGAGAAAAGAACAGGAAGTAAAATATTTACTTTTTTCTGCAGCACATAAAATAGAGCAATATGCACTGACATCAAAATTACACTTTTGATTATTTTTCTAAAAATTGATGATTAAGTTTATAATATTTCCTGTGTAAATTCTTTTCCAATATAATTTTCACAGAAGAAGAATTGACCAAGTAATCATATCCAAAGCACTGTAATCTAAAACTATTTGAAGACAGTTCAATTTAATTGAGTCGCTAAGTTGTGTCATGCTCTCTGTGACACCATGGACTGCAGCACACTAAACATCCCTGTCCATCACCAAATCCTGGAGCTTGCTCAAACTCATGTCCATTGAGTCGGTGATGCCATCCAAGCATGTCATACTCTGTCATTCCCTTCTCCTGCCTTCACTCTTGGCCAGCATCAGGGTCTTTCACACTAGTCAGTTATCTGCATCAGGTGGCCAAGTACTGGAGCTTCAGCTTCACCATTAGTCCTTCCAACGAATATTCAGGACTGATTTCCTTTAACATTGACTAGTTTGACATCTTTGCAGTACAAGGGACTCTCAAGAATCTTCCCCAACACTTCAGTTCAAAAGCATCAAACTTCAGCACTCAGCTTTCTTTATACTCCAACTCTCACATCCACATATGACTACAGGAAAAATCATAGCTTTGAATAGACGGATCTTCATCAGCAAATTATTATCTCTGCTTTTTAATATGTTCCCTAGGTTGGTGATAGGTTTTCTTTCAAGGGGCAAGTGTCTTTTAATTTCATGGTTACAGTCACCATCTGGAGTGATTTTGGAGTCCAAAAAAATGAAAACTGTCACTATTTCCATTGTTTTCCCTTATATTTGCCATGAAGTGATGGGAGCAGATGCCATGATCTTAGTTTTTGGAATGTTGAGCTTTAAGCCAGCTTTTTCACTCTCGTCTTTCACTTTCATCAAGAGGCTCTTTAGTTCCTCTTCACTCTGCCTTAAGGGTGGTGTCATCTGTATATCTGAGGTTATTGATATTTCTCCTGAATCTTGACTCCAGGTTGTGCTTCATCTAACCCAGCATTTCACATGATATACTCTGCATATTTGGAGAAGGAAATGGTAACCCACTCTAGTACTCTTGCCTGGAAAATTACATCGATGGAAGAGTCTGGTAGGCTATAGTCCATGTGGTCGCAAAGAGTCAGATATGACTGAGTGACTTCATTTTCTTTAAATAAGCAGAGTGACAACATATAGCCTGACATACTCCTTTCCTGATTTGGAACCAGTCTGTTGTTTCATGTCTGGATCTAACCGTTGCTTCTTGACCTACATACAGATTTCTCAGGAGGCAGGTCATGTGATCTGGTATTCCCATCTCTTGAAGAATTTTTTACAGTTTGTTGTGATCCACACAGTCAAAGACTTTGGCATAGCCAATAAAGCAGAAGTAGATGTTTTTTTTCTGGAACTCTCTTGCTTTTTCAGTGATCCAATGGATGTTGGCAATTTGTTCTCTGGTTCCTCTGCCTTTTCTAAATCCAGGCTGAACATCTGGAAGTTCAAGGTTCATGTACTGTTGAAGTCTGGCTTGGAGAGTTTTGAGAATTACATTACTAGCATGTGAGATGAGTGCAATTGTGCAGTAGTTTGAACATTCTTTTGCATTTTCCTTCTTCGGGTTGGAATGAAAACTGACCTTTTCCAGTCCTGTGGCCACTGCTGAGTTTTCCAAATTTGCTGGCATATTAAGTGCAGCACTTTCACAGCATCATCTTTTAGGATTTGAAATAGCTCTACTGTAATTTCATCACCTCCACTACCTTTGTTCATAGCAATGCTTCTTAAGGCCCACTTTATTTTGCATCGCAGGATCCCTGACTCTAGGTGAGTGATTACTCCATCATGGTTATATGGGTCATTAAGATCTTTTTTGCATAGTTTTTCTGTGTATTCTTGCCACCTCTTCTTAACATCTTCTTCTTCTGTTAGGTCCATACCATTTCTGTCCTATATTGAGCCCATCTTTGCATGAAACGTTCCCTTGGTATCTCTAATTTTCTCAAAGAGATCTCTAGTCTTTACCATTCTGTTTTCCTCTATTTATTTGCATTGATCACTTAGGACAGCTTTCTTATCTCTCCATGCTATTGTTTAGAACTCTGCTTTCAGATAGGTATATCTTTCCCTTTCCTCCTTTACCTTTAGCTTCTTCTTTTCTCAGCAATTTGTAAGGCCTCCTCAGACAACCATTTTGCCTTTTACATTTCTTTTCCATGGTGATGGTCTTGATCCCTGCTTCCTGTACAATGTCACAAACCTCCGTCTATAGTTCTTCAGGCACTCTATCTATCAGACCTAATCCCTTGAATCTATGTCTTACTCCCACTGTATAATCATAAGGGATTTGATTTAGTTTGATCTGAATAGTCTAGTAGTTTTCCCTACTTTATCTTTGAAGACAGATATATTCAAAATAGGAGAGAAATGAAATTTTCACAGATGGAATTGCTATATGTAAATCATGTGAAATGTGTGTTACAGTTTTATGGAGTATTATCTTTTCAGTAAAAATTTTAAATAAAATGGTATCATAGGAATGCAAAGTATCATGAGACGACTGAGAACTGTAATATGCCCATAAATTGGACAACATGGAAGATGAATTAATTCCTAAAAGTATACACTATACCAAGAATGAATCAGGATGAAGTGGAAAATATGAACAGACTGATTACTAGCAAGGAGACTGACTCAGTAATAAAAACATCTCAACAAACAAATATTCAGGACCATATTGCTTCACTGCTGAATCCTATCCAGGTTTCAAAGAATTTATATCAATTCTTCTCAAACTTTTGGAAAAAATAAAAGTAGGAAACTCTTCTAAGCACATTTTATGAAGTCAGGATTACTCTGATACCAAAATCAAAGATGCCACAAAAAAGTAAATTATAAGCCAATATTCCTGATAAACATAGATGTAAAAATTCTCACTAATTATTAACAAACAAAATTCAATAAATTTAAACGATTATACAGCATGATTAAGTGGAATTTATTTGAGTGATACAAAGATGTTTCAACACCCACAAATTAGTCAATATCATATGCCACATTAGCAAAATACGATCATCTCAATGAAGTGAAGAGAAGTCGCTCAGTTGTGTCCGACTCTTTGGGACCCCATGGACTGTAGCCCACCAAGCTCCTCTGTCCATGGGATTTTCCAGGCAATAGTCCTGGAGTGGGTTGCCATTTCCTTCTCCAGGGGCTCTTCCTGACCCACGGATCGAGCCCAGGTCTCCCGCGTTGGAGGCATACGCTTTACCCTCTGAGCCAGCTGGGAAGTCCTGGTAGACTCAACAGATGTAGGAAAAGCTTTTGATAAAGTCAAGCATGCATTTGTGATAAAAACTCTAAGTCATACAGTGGGTATAGAGGGAAACATGCCTTAATATTATAAAGACCATATATAACAAACACAGCTAACTTCACTAATAGTGGAAAGCTGAAAGCTCTTCTTCTAAGATTAGGAAAAAGAAAAGGATGCTCACTCTTAGCACTTTTACTCAATACAGTACTGGAAGCCCTAGTTAAGCAATTAGAAAAGAGAAAGAAAATCCATCTAAATTGGAAAGTGACAAGTAAGACTGTCATTATTTGTAGATGACATGATGCTGCTTACAGAAAAATCCTAGAGTTCATCAGCAAACTTTAGAATGAATAAATTCAGTACAGTAGCAGGATACAAAATAAATATGCAAAAATCTGTTGTCTTTTTATATTAAACAGTATATTATTAGAAAGAGAAATTTATAAAACAATTTCATTAACAATTGCACAAAAAGTAAATCCCTAATATATTTAACTGAGGAGGCAAAAGACCTACGCATTGAAAACTGTAAGACTCTACTAAAACTAACTGAAGAAGACACAAGTGGACAAATCCCCCATGTTCATGAGCTGGAAGAATTAATGTTGTTAAAATGTTCATACTATGATAATCAATGTACAGATTCCATGTAATCCCAATCCCTATTTTGATGGTATTTTTCATAGAAATAAAACAAAAATACTAAAATTTGTATGAATGATGAAAGATCCCAAATAGCCAAAGCAATCTTGAGAAAGAACAAATATATAGGCATTGCATGTCCTGGTTTAAAACTATATTACAAAGCTATGCTAATTAAAACACCATGGCATTGACAAAAAAAGCCACATGGGTCAATGAAACAGGGGAGCCCAGAATTAAACTGCAGCATATGCTGTCAACTAAATCCTGAACAAAGAAGCCAATAGTATACAATGGTAAAAGGACAGTATCTTTAATAAGTGGTGTTGGCAAAACTAGATAACCAAGAGCAAAGAACGAAACTAGACCATTTTCTTACACCATATACAAAAATTAAATCATAATGGATTAAGGACTTAACATAAGACTTGAGATAGTAAAACTCTTAGAAGAAAACACAGGCAGTAAGCTCCTTGACATAGGTTTAATGATGATATTCTTTAATCTGATATCAAAAGCAAAGGCAACAAAAAGAAAAATAAACAAGTAGAATTACATGAAACTAAAATGCCAAAGAATGCTCAAACCACCACATGATTGTACTCATCTCACATGCTAGTAAAGTAATGCTCAAAATTCTCCAAGCCAGGTTTCAGCAATACATGAACTATGAACCTCCAGATGTTCAACCTGGATTTAGAAAAGGCAGAGGACCCAGAGATCAAATTGCCAGCATCCGCTGGATCATTGAAAAAGCAAGAGAGTTCCAGAAAAACATCTATTTCTGCTTTATTGACTAAGCCAAAGCATTTGACTGTGTGGATCACAATAAACTGTGGAAAATTCTGAAAGCGATAGGAATACAAGACCACCTGATCTTCCTCTTGAGAAACCTGTATGCAGGTCAGGAAGCAACAGTTAGAACTGGACATGGAACAACAGACTGGTTCCAAATAGGAAAAGGAGTACATCGAGGCTGTATATTGTCCACCCTGCTTATGTAACTTATATGCAGAGTACATTATGAGAAACACTGGGGTGGATGAAGCACAAGCTGGTATCAAGATTGCCAGGAGAAATATCAATAACCTCAGATATGCAGATGACATCACCCTTATGGCAAAATGTGAAGAAGAACGAAAGAGCCTCTTGATGAAAGTGAAAGAGGAGAGTGAAAAAATTGGCTTAAAGCTCAACATTCAGAAAACAAAGATCATGGCATCTGGTCCCATCACTTCATGGCAAATAGATGGGGAAACAATGGCTGACTTTTCTTTTTCTGGGCTCCAAAATCACTTACTCCTTGAAAGCCATGAAATTAAAAGACGCTTACTCCTTGGAAGGAAAGTTATGACCAACCTAGACAGGATATTAAAAAGCAGAGACATTACTTTGCTAGCAAAGGTCCATCTAGTCAAGGCTATTGTTTTTCCAGTAGTCATGTATGCATGTTAGAGTTGGACTGTGAAGAAAGCTGAGCACAGAAGAATTGATACTTCTGAACTGTGGTGTTGGAGAAGACTCTTGAGAGTCCTTTGGACTGCAAGGAGATCCAACCAGTTCATCCTAAAGGAGATCACTCCTGGGTGTTCATTGGAAGGACTGATGCTGAAACTGAAAACTCCAATACTTTGGCCACCTGATGTGAAAATCTGACTCATTTGAAAAGAGCCTGATGCTGGGAAAGATTGAGGGCAGGAGGAGAAGGGGACGACAGAAGATGAGATGGTTGGATATCATCACCGACTCAATGGACATGAATTTGGTTGGCTCTGGGAGTTGGTGTTGGACAGGGATGCCTGGAGTGCTGCACCTCATGGGGTTGAAAAGAGTTGGACACAACTGAGTGACTGAATTGAACTGAACTGAACTGAACTGAAAAACCTTTTGTACAACAAAGGATCCCATTAAAAAAATGTCAACCTACTGAATGGGAGAAAATAATTGCAAATCATATATGATAAGGGGTTAATATCCAAAATTTACAAATCACTCATAGAGTTCAATAACAATAACAACAAGAAAACAACAAATATTTCGGTTAAAAATGAGTAGAAGATCTGAATACTTACTTTTCCAAAAAGGACATTCAGATGGCCAACAGATATATGAAAAGATGCTCAACATAATCAGTCATCAGGAAAATGCAAATCACAACCACAAACAGACATCACCTCACACTTGTTATAATGACTATTATAAAAAAGAGAAGAAACATAAGTGTTGGGGAGGATGTGAAAAGAAAGGGAACTTATGCACTGTTGATGGGAGTGTAAATTCATTCAGTGACTCAGAAAAGGTGCATGGAGGTTTATTAACAATTTTAAAATTTAATTATCTTATGATCCAGCAGTTCCACTTCTGGTACTTATCCAAAGAAAAGAAAAACATTAATTTGAAAAGATCTCACTCCCATGTATATTGCAACATTAACTGCAACAGTCAAGAAACAATCTAAGTGTCTATCAAAGGATGAGGGAATAAAAAACTGTGAACCTGGCAGATATTTCACTAAGTGAAATATGTCAGAGAAAGACAAATACTGTATTATCTCCTTCATAAATGGAATCCCCCCAAAATAAATACAAGCATACAGATGCAGAGAACAGATAGGTGGTTGCAAGAAGCAGGACTGAGGGTAGATGAAAGAAATGGGTGAACTGTTTTGTTCTTGTTTTTTAGGTTAAACAAACTGAATAAATTTTTAAATGGCTAGAACGTAATATATTAAAAGGAAGAACACGATGTATGTGAGACCATATGTCACACAGGAAAAAACACTATCTTTCACATAAATACAGTCATTTTTTAAATCAGAATTGCTGAAGCTATGGAGCTCCATTTGGTGATCTACATAGCTTTATCAGGAATTTGAGTCATTTACCCGAGCTATCAATGTGTATTCTCTCTTTCTCTCTCTGAATATTGTAAGATTCTGGCTCTGCTCAATAATCATTATGCTTCTCACCTGCTAGTAGCTGAATCAATAGAGTTTGTTCTCTACATGGATTTAAGAAGTGCATCTTGATTTCAATAAATGCTTTGTAGAACCAAGGGTTTTTAGGGCATGACTATGTTAAATACAGAACAACTTTACGATTGATACTAAATCTTGTTAAGCTTAGAAACTGTTAAGAATGCCATGAATATAGACAACCCATAATTTAAAAGATGCTATTCCTAATGAAAATAACTGTTATTGAGTTTAAAAAAAATTAATTGAATATTCATTCTGTCATTATGACAGTATAGGAGCTAGCCGTATAAAACAGGGAAATCATATATAATTATATTTAATTTTAGCAACATCATTATTCTTTCTTGGGCTTACTATATCGAGTCAAATATGACAAAAATGTGGGAATTTGGAGACTATGAAAAATGATTTTGACTTAGGGACACTTGGCCATCTATGTCCTAAGATTTCTTCTGTTATCTTTAGCTAAGAAAGAAACTGAATACTATGCATGGTTTATCCAAAAAAATATATGATTAATGTATCTCTTAGAGTGAATGATGATTAATAATAATAATAGAAGTAGAGTTCTTCAGAGTCCTAAGTTACACATGAACAATTGTGAATAGTACTTCACATGCATCATTTGATCGTTATACATTAATATTGATAATAACAACTACTATCTTTGTTCAAGTGTTTACTTGTATTTAGACACTCTGTAGAGGAAACTTCATAGTTTCAAGGAAAAGACATTAAAAACCCTGAGGCTTAAATACAGTATTTTACATTGCTACTATACTTTGAAAGCAATGAGCCGAGATTCTTTTTCACATTTATCTGACTCTGCCCAATACACTAGATTTCCCCCCAAAGTTCTTGAAACAAAGGCAAGATAATTATCATTAACCATTCAATAAGTGAGGCTCCATAATCAGAAAAATCTTACAGACTTTGAATAATAAACTAAATCAGATCCTGCTGCACCCCCATATAACCCTTCTTCAATTATGAAGATAATGAGTATGTACAATAAAGAATGAAAACTCAAAATCCTTTGTGGCATTAAAAAAGGGATATAAATAGTAATTTCAACAGACAAATATAGGTACTTTCAAATTTGTAGAATATGAAAGGAAGGGAAAATCATATGAAAAAAAATGCTTCATTCATCCACCTTACAACTTTTTATGAAAGAAAGTTGGTGAACAGTGGTATATTGATTAATTTCACCCTTCCTTTTTTTCTAATTCATTTTTCTTTTCTCACAGTTTTAGGAGATGGCACCTTAGAACCAGAAAACTTCTTTCTTTAACTTAAAATTATTTACATTATAAACATCAACTACTTAAGTTATTTTGAAAGAACTTTGAACAAGCAAACAAAACCCACTTACTTCCCACTTGTTCTTAATGGTTTATAATAGAGTATAATTATATTGTGTCCCTTTTCTTTCTTTTTCACTTATCATACAATGACACCATTGTTTTCAGATAATAAGATACATAATACTGTACTCTGCTTTTTCCCCTCTAGTAGGCTAGCACAATGTAAATGTTATCACCTAACAATGAAGATAATTGTTTTAAGAAAAAAAATCTTTTACATCTTCTGTGACAAAAATGATTTAAAAAAATTGATGTAGTTACAACCGCTAAACAGAATTTTTTTCTTTTACTTTCGGTTCTTGTCAAGAGGAATAAACACACAGCCCTTAGCACATTTTAGAATATATTCTAATACCCTGCATTTAATAAGGTATATCTCTCTGTCCCCACAAATCTTATGTATAATCCCCTAAGAATGTACAATAAACTGCATTCAGCCTGTTGTCAAGAGCCTGAAACCAGGAGGTCAGAGGCATGAAGCTATTAAGATATAAAACTTGTAATCTCAGTAATGTTTTACTTTGAACGCCATTTTATGAGGATTTTCCAATACCTTTTCCCAAGTTCACTGAGGTTCACAGGGGCAGCGTGAAACAAGGAGTTACAGGCCAAAAATTTGGGTCAAGTTCAAGCTTACTGACTGAATTCATTCAAAACTTTATAAGGTACATGGACCTTGTTTTTATCCCCATTTCCTCGCATAGAACTTGGCATGGATTAAGAACTAAATAAATATCTTTTGAATAAATAAAGACATGAGCTCAAACAAACTGTTAATGTTCCCTGAGTCACAGATTCTTCAGTTGAAAAATGGAAATAATAATATCTGAACTGGGATGACAATAAGAAACGATATGTGTGTTTGGTTGGTTTGTGTGTATGTGTACATGAAATGTTCTGAAGTTCGTGGTAGCTATAAAGTACATGTACATGTAAAGAATTATTATTATTATTTTTAAAATACTGGAATCCTTTTTGAAGGCACTAAGTGAGGAAAATGAGCACTTTATGATCCTCACTCACTATGATAAACATCAAAAAGCTTGTAAATCCAAAGTGAGGTTTATAAATACAAAATGTGAGAATGCCCCTATGCTTCCCACTTGTGATAAATTGTCCTGACCCAAATACTCACATCTGTTCCCCGAGAGGCAAGTTAAATACCACTTAATGTTGTCAATAGGATGTTCAAGAAGAAAACAGTGTCTTAACGTGTCAGAGACGTTCTCACACACTGCACTGCCGTTAAATATGCACATCAATCAGGGCCTCATTAAAGGAAGGAGTGGGTTTAACATTTAGATTATCCGTAAACCTTAGAGCACTCACTGCGATTGGTAGGAGCACGTCAAAGATGAGTCAGTGGGAGCCGTCCATCTGTGGAGCAGGCAATTCACGAGGTGCACTGTCGGTGGAGAATTTAGAAACAAAAATAGAACTTGACTAAAGTTGCTCTGCTTTTTATTAACACCATGCCTCAAGTCAGTGATAAAATTGTCCTTCCAGAAAAAATCTGTTTTTTTAAGTACTAAACAATTGCTATGGTTACTACTCAGTTTTAATAATATATATGTAAGCTTCAAATTAGCACATTTTTCTTACTTATCCTTTGGTAAACATTGTATTCTACATGGAATTTAATTTAACTCTCAGTTATACAGCTGGGCTTGATACATGCATTTGTTTCAACAACAAGTTTTTAAAGATGTGGAATCATTTAAGCTCTCTTCAAGCACAGTTCATGGTTCCATTTAAACAGCAGAGCAGAAATAAACAAGATAGGCTAGTGCTTGTAAAAAAGGAACAAAGCTTGATAATCTATACTTTTATTTGTGTTAAGTATTGGAAGCTGCTGGAATTACTCCTAAAGAAACAAAGATGTACAGCAATATGACACTTTCTGGAATTTACTGTAAAATGGGATTTTTATAACTATGGCAAAAGTTTTTCCTTATATTTTAGATTACTAAAAATTGTATAAATTGATTGTATCATGTGAAATAAAATTTTTGAAATTAAAATTAATAAGAAGTGTTTCTCAATCATTACTATAAGTAGTCATAGTGTTACTAGTTATATTGCCTATAACCATAAATATTTTAAGAAGATTCATTTGATAAAGTCATTGATATATCAACAGATTAATACTTTGAAATAGAAAATGTAAATTTATTATAACTCATTACAACTTTAAATATATGATATTTTCATAATCTTTAAAAGACACAGTAATAAACTAAGAAATACTAACTCACTATAATATTCCTTTCTGTAATATATAATAATTCCACATTTATATTCAATAATTTGTTTTATTGATATTATATATACGTGAAGTTCAGTAAATAAAACCTTTACTCTCTTTGTTCTTTCTGGACATTACTCTTATGACTTTTATTCCATGATTATTACTTGGTAATGACCCACTCAGTGTGTCATTTACGCTAGCTATGCTACGGATGATTCCTGACCCACAAATTGTTGTATAAAGAAAAGACTGTTGAAACAAGTTATGTCTATTTTCAAACAATATGGGAGTAATGGATTGTTCTAAATAACAGACAAATTCACTTCTCAATTGAATGGTACAATACCAAAGGGGAAAAAAAAAGTCAAGGTTGGTGGTTCAGATGGCAGAGAATCTGCCTGCAAAGCAGGAGACCTGGGTTTGATCCCTGGGTCAGGAAGATCCCCTGCAGAAGGGAATGGCAACCCACTTCAGTGTTCTTGCCTTGAAAATTCCATGGACAGAGGAGCCTGGCGGGCTATAGTCCATGGGTTGCAAAAAGTTGGACACTGAGTGATTTTTAAGGGACTAACACCACCTACCACGGGCAAATATACAGAGTAGCTAGTGGTCGGAGTCTAAACTGGTACAGTATTTTGCAAAAGCATTTAGTTATAGGCATAACCTGGGACCCAGAAGTTTCTTGTAAGAGGGACCTTTGTTGTTGATTGAAGTTGTGTCTGACTCTTTGTGATCCCATGGACTGGGGCATGCCAGGTTCCTCCCTCCTCGACTCTCTCCCAGAGTATGCTCAAATTCATGTCCATCAGGGTGATCTAGCAGCTTCATTTATGATGTTTAAGAACTGTAAACTACCCAGTCTCTTATCAACGGTAGAATAAATGAATTATCTGTGACATATTAATAGAATTAAATATTCTAGAGCAATGAAAATGGAAAATCTACTGCTAAATGCAGTAAGATGCATTCTCACAAAATTCACTAACATACTTTCTATAAAGTACATAGAAAAAAGAACTCCTACAAAATTTATATTAAGTTCAAAACTGGACAAAACTTTTATGGAAAAAAAATCCTTTATAGAGCATCAGAAATCAGGGGAATAACTAATTTGGGAAGAAGTATTAGTAACTGGGAGATACTTCAAGGAGGAATTTTGGCATGCTAGTAATATTCAATTTGTTAAAGTTTTCTATATGCTTGTTCTACTTCCATAAAAAGTGTTTATAATAAATGATAATACATAACACTTATTGTAATTTCAAGAACATAGCAAGTCTAAACCAGAATTTCACTTGTATAGCAGAGTCACAGAGACGATATCTCTAACCTATAAAGGCCCTAAACATAAACTGATCTTATAGCAGCCTTTGTCATAGGCATTGGTATAGACATTTATGTTTTATAAAAAATGTTTTAGATGTTAGTCTTTAATAGGCAATTTAGATACAATTGGATTTTGAGATTGAGGGGAAAAAATCTATTACTTTTGTTTCTTATATGAAGATTTGATATCTCGTTCACAGCTTAAATCATTATCTCACAAAGAATTATTAGACTGCCTAGTGGAATTACCAGTTAAAGAGATATAAAGAATATGTGTGTTACATTATTCTTAGTATGTCCTTTATGAGTTTTCACAGATGTCTTGAAATGTACATTAGGGACAATCACTTTGCCAGACATATAATTAATACTTTTCAAATCAAGAACCTATTGAAAGTTATACCTTCACTATTTTGAGCTTTTCTGATTAGGTATATGCTGTTATTTGTTGTAACTGATTTTATTTTTTTCCAAGAAAACTCAAACAGGTAAACTTTCTGGGTAAAAATCCTTGAATTTTCTTTAAGGACAGAGGATAAGGGAATAGTAACAATGTATTATAATGGCAAGAAGAATAAATGTGTGCTTTTCTTTTTGATTTCCTGGATTATGCATATTGATTAATATTTATAATAATGTTTTATAAGTCAATTTTATTATTATTATAATTATATGTGAAATTTCATCAAATATGAAATTATTATGTTACTGGTAAGTTAAGAATAAAAGCCCCCATACCAATGTTGTTCAAATTATTTAAATATTATCAAAATTTATAAATGAAGAAAAGAATTAGTAAACCAAAAGGATAAAATTTTAAAGTGCTTGACAGACAACTAAACCAAGGTTAATAAACTCTGTCCTTTTATCAAACAAGAAATGTTTCAAAACAATGTCTATATGATACCATTAATTCTTAAATCACTAGGAAATTACAAGTCCATATGCAAACAAACTCAGTTTTTTATAATGTGAGATAATTGTCATAAGTTATGTACACAGAAATTATGCAAGGGTTTAGCGTACTGACATCACTGAAAAATCTAAAAAAAAATATGATTTAGATATTATGCTTTGATACCAAGGCAGAAAATCATGGCTTGGGTCATGGAAAGACACTTAAAAAATAATTTTTTTTCCAACTACTACACAGCAAAACTATGATTGGGTAGAAAGTTAATTTTTTTCCATATTATGTAACTTATCAAAGATAATTTACTTTCATTCCCATAAATCACGCAGTTAGAAGGAAACATTTGTATATACCATTGCTCCACTTGTGGGTTTCTATTAAAAAAATAATATCTTAAAATGCAACGAGCAGTTAAAAAATCTTGGGTCTGCTATAATTTTCAATACTGTCATCTCTGTGAATTAGACTTCAATCTCTTAAAAAACTGTAATACACAACAATCCAGAAGTTACCTGTCCTGATGAAATTTTGGTACTTCTTTTTATAGGTCACTTTCTTAATACCCTTAAAAATGACTGTGCTAGGTGCTCAGTCACGTCTGACTCTTTGCAACCCTGTGGACTGTATAGCTCTACAGCTTGCCAAGCTCCTCTGTCCATGGAATTTTCCAGGCAAGATACTGGAGTAGGTGGCCATTTCCTTCTCCATTTAATTAATCATTAAAAATGATTAATATATTCAATTAACATATTTTGAAGCTGGTTTTTAAAAACAATTTTCAAATTAAAAAAAATTAGAATCTGATCATTTCAAATAATTCTCATGAAGTTCTATATGAAAATATATTCTTGGGACACAAAAAATTTGACCGGATGACCAACATTAAAACTGGGGCATCATTCACAACAAATTCCCAGTGGAAGCTTAATGAATAATTATTTTTCTGTTGCTTTCTTAATTTTTTTAATCTGTTCTAAATACAGACACAATCAGTTACCCCTTGCCTGAAATTCTTTACTACTGTGAAATGAAGGTGTGACTTTTTATCCTGAAATTTACTGGTAGGAAAGTAAAAGACCATAATGTTGCAGATGAAATATATGGATCAGATACCCTCAGACGAGTCAAGAAAAAGTGTGAAAAGTTGGCTCTGCTTGCTGTGGTATTAAATGAATGGGACATGTATATTTTCTTTTTTAAAATGTTTTTGATGATATTTGTTTAATTTGCGGATTTTCCAGGGGCTCAGTGGTAAAGAATCGCCTGCCAATGCAGGAGATGCAGGAGACTTGGGTTCAGTCCCTGGGTCGGGAAGATCCCCTGGAGAATACTGGCAGCCCACTCCAGTATTCTTGCCTGGAGAATCCCATGGACAGAATAGCTTGGCAGGCTACAGTCCACGGGGTCTCGAAAAGTCAGACAGGACCTAGCGACTGAGCACAGCACAGCAGCACATTTGCTCACTTTCTAGGTTCAAGTCAATGACGTCAATGAATTAAAGATTTTAAAGATTCTATTTAGATAGATATGAATTTTTAAAAATGTAGCCACAATATATTACCTGATTTAAAAATTACTATTTCCTTAATACTATCACAAAATATACAGATTAAACCATAATTTGACTTAACATGGATACAAATGAGATCAATATTCCCCAGTTTTCTTCTAAGTGTTTATTGTGAATAATTCATATTTATTTAATTATATTTTCCCATAATACCTCTTTTTCGACTTGCAATTTTTTTATTGAAAAAAAAAAAGAATTGTTCAGTGGAATATCACAAAGTTTGGATTTTTCTGACTGCAGTGTCATTTATTGAACATATTTCTTCACAGTTTATATCGCCTGAAAACTGACAGGTAAATCTTGAGGCTTGATTTTACTTCAGGTGAGAGACTTCATAATTTTTTTCATTCAACATCAGCTAAGAGTTTGGAAAATTTATTGTTGGCAATTAAGCCTACATTGTCCTTATTCCCAGAGTGTTGTTACTCTGAGTGGTGATGAGGTTTCTTCTCGATGAGAATCAATGTAAAACATCCTGTGGCAGAAAATATGAGGACGATACAAAGCATCATCTCTCTGGGGTTCCTGTTTGGATTGGATTTATAAGGTAACAGTATACCTCTGTATTTCACTGGGGAGACATAAGCAGAGTCTTTAATTCTAATGAGTCCTGCTGAATACTTAGCAGGGCTAAGCTACTTTCTATGTGATCTTCTACTTATTTTCTGGAGAAAAAGTTTGTTTTATCTTGGCCTGTAGTGAGCTTTTGGGAATTAATGACAAAGTTTTGTCAACTTAGTAGAAAGGAGTACTGAGCATTTGTGCTTTAATTCTCCACATATTAGATGTGGCTTAGTGGTAAAGAATCTGCCTGTCAATGCAGGAGATACGGGTTTGATCTCCGGGTCGGGACGATCCCCTGGAGAAGGAAATGGCAACCCACTCTAGTATTCTTGCCTGGGAAAACCCATGACAGAGGTGCCAAGCAAGCTACAGTCCATGCAGTTGCAAAAGAGCCGGGCACAGTTCAGCAGCTAAACAACAAACACCTCTGGGCCAGGCACTGTTTTAGAAAATGAGGGTATAAATATTAGTGAAAACAGATACGTTTTCTTTTTATAGCACTATGATGATATGAGAAATATAGATAATAGTACTGTTCATGGATTTCTCCTGGCAAAAATACTGGAGTGAGTTGCTATTTCCTCATCTGATGGAGGCAAAAGGAGAAGGGGGTGGCAGAGGATGAGATGGTTAAATACTATCACTGACTCAACAGACATGAATTTGAGCAAACTCTGAGAGATAGTGGAGGACAGTGGAACCTTGTGTGCTGCAGTCCATGGGGTCGCAGAGTTGGTCACAACTTGATGACTGGGTAGCAAGTAGCCACCAGGATAATTTGTGGAACATAAAAAAATATTTCTCAGTTTCAATCCCAGATATTCATTAAGGAAGGAAACTCAATTCCTGAAAACGTTTCTGAAAATCTTTGAGATATCATCCTCACACTTTTTAAAACTAGACATTGAATACAAGGATTATCCCTGAAAGGAAGAGAGAGATAAGAGATATAATTTCTAACTCACAACTGCTTGTAAATCACAGGCCTTCTCATCCCTCTTGTTTGCCCATATGGTCCACATGGAACATATTGGGTAAGCAAAGAACTATATCTGGTCACAGAGTTCTGACTTCTGGATAGGTCCAAACATAATTTTCACTGCTGTTTGTAATTCAAACTAAATAGTGTAGTGAGTATATCAACTACATCAATACTAGGCTAACTAAGTTGCTTTGTCTAGAAATAGAGACATTTCTCATAGGCCACATGTAAAGCAACCATAAATAACCATGTGAAAAAATATGAACGCAAGCTGAACAGCTTTAGAAATACAATATCCCCTACATCATGAACTATTTCTCTACTTTGGCAGTTCTTTGTGTGAGAGAGGCACCAAGACAC
This sequence comes from Capricornis sumatraensis, assembly GCF_032405125.1. Taxonomy (NCBI): domain Eukaryota; kingdom Metazoa; phylum Chordata; class Mammalia; order Artiodactyla; family Bovidae; genus Capricornis; species Capricornis sumatraensis. Next base: position 104,657,822 of record NC_091077.1, on the reverse strand, counting down.
TTTAATATACAGAAACCACAACTTTTTTTGTAATAAATGGGAAACAGAAGAATTGAAAAACAGAATATAGGAAATAATTTATGAAGAAAAAGATAGAAAACAAAAGAACAATTTTTTACTTATAAAATTTTGCAGTCTGATACCTGTCTTGCTCATAGGAACCATTTTTCAGAGAAGATAAGTGGTGACAGATGCGGCTTTGTTATGGAAAGAATGGAATGTCAAGCAGCTGAGCAAGTACACTTCTTAAAGAAATTAATCCTGTCTTCCTAATTGGACTCTTTTTGTCTCCCCTTTCCTCCTTAAATTTCTAACTGGCATTTTCAGTAAATGATAACAATCTTGATGGCATCTAATGGTCTTAGTGATATTACATTCCCAATTCTTTCTGTTGGTGGTATTTATAAACACCTTTATAGTACAAGTGCCCAAGGTGCAATAATTCATTTGAAAGGATGGCTATTTATTTATGATATGTTATCATTTCCATATATATTCTCCTATTACTATATATTTTCTTTCTTGTTATACTTTTTTCAAAGGAGAAATAGGTGAAGTGAAAGTTGCTCAGTCATGTCCGACTCTTAGTGACCCCATGGACTATACAGCCAATGGAATTTTCCAGGTCAGAATACTGGAGTGGGTAGCCTTTCCCTTCTCCAGGCAATCGAACTCAGGTCTCCTGCACTGCAGGTGGATTCTCTACCAGATGAGCCACAAAGGAAGCCCAGAAATAGGTTAGACAATGATAATACTAGTAATTCTATTTTATAGGAGACAAAAATACCATTTTTATATGTTATATATTTAACCATGACATTTGAGATTCCTGTAGCATGAGGATAACATCTTTTAGTGGGGAGGGGCAGTTTTGCATTTCTACTAGCTAGAATTTTATACCAAATCCTTTTTTTCTTTTAATCCATAATAAACAACAGAACAATCAATGACAGAATACCAAATTAAAGGCCCTCTGTGTGTGTTAAGTCGCTTTAGTCGTATCCAGCTCTTTGCGACCCCATGGACCGTAGCCCGCCAGGCTCTTCGGTCCATGGGGTTCTCCAGATAAGAATCCTGGAGTGGGCTGCATGCCCTCTTCCAGGGATCTTCCTGACTCACGGACTGAATCTGCCTCTTTAACACCTCCTGTGCTGTCGAGTGGATGCTTCACCACTGCCGCCACCTGGGAAGCCCAAAGGCCCTCTGGGACCTTTTTTTACCTTCCTAAAGACCCTCTGTGGAAGATATATAGAGGGTGGAAATTTTATATATATATATATATATATATATATATATATATATGTATATGTATATGTATATGTATAATACCTTTCCTATTGCCATATGTATTGGGTTGGCCAAAAAGTTTGAGTTTTTCCATAAAATGTTAAGGAAAAACTCACACAAAATTTTGGTCAACCCGTATTTTGGTCACCACACCATGAGGACTCTCCCAGTGACAGTAGGGCCTTGGGGCTATCCCTGGGTGGTGATGGTGATGGAGTGAGGAGCAAGGGGGTGATTTATACTGTGGGAGCCTCGTGAGCTGCTCAAGGAGAGACTGTGATTCCAGTGATACTTCCCTGGTCTTGAACGACCATTTTCACATTCCAATGAAACAGCTCCTCACCGCTGTGTGGCGTTGCCTGGCTCTGCATGTGTAGTCTTTCACCTGGGATTTTCTATTTTCCTGTCCATCGTCTTCTTACATCATGGTTAAGCTCCTCAAGGAATTCTAAATCCGTGCTGTCCAAGAGAAATATTATTCATGATCCATACATAATTTACAGTTTTCTAGTAACTATATTAACGAAAGTAAAAATGAGTAAATTTTAATGTCTCTAAACTAAGATATTAAATATTATTTCACACACATCTGGAGAAGGCAATGGAACCCCACTCCAGTACTCTTGCCTGGAAAATCCCATGGACGGAGGAGCCTGGTAAGCTACCGTCCATGGTGTCGCTAAGAGTTGGACATGACTGAGCGACTTCACTTTCACTTTTCACTTCCATGCATTGGAGAAGGAAATGGCAACCCACTCCAGTGTTCTTGCCTGGAGAATCCCAGGGGCGGGGGAGCCTGGTGGGCTGCCGTCTATGGGGTTGCACAGAGTTGGACACGACTGGAGCGACTTAGCAGCAGCAGCAGCAGCACAAGGCAAGACACAATGGAACCTTCTCATTTTCAATGGAGTTTATTCTCAGAAAGGACTGTAAAAAACACTTAAAAAATACTTTTAATATTGGAGTGGGTCGCCATTTCCCTTTCCAGGAGACCACATTTTGTCAGAACTCTTCACTATGACTCTTCATCTTGGATGACCCTGCATGGCATGACTTGCAGCTGCACTGAGTTATGCAAGCTCCTTTGCCCCAACAAGACTGATCCATGAAGAAACACATGTGCACAATGGCTACCATATTGGAGAGCACAGCTCGAATTATTCCTCCTTCATGTAGCCCCAGGCCTACGTCAAGCAATCATGTTCTTTATCAAGGATACCCCTCCATTTTTACACACTGAGAAATCTATTAATAAGACAACCAAGTCAAATCCTTAGAAAGCCAAATATCACCTTTTCTTTTAAAGTTCATCTGATCTGGACACAATTGACATGAGTCTCTACAACCCAGTTCATAAACAGAGCATATGAAATTTAATTCTCAGTCTCCTTGCATCCCACACCTAGACATCAGGTTTGTACATTATTTCCTCTTTAAACTCTCAGGTATCTGTTTGTTGACCAAGCCCTTCAGTTCAGTTCAGTCGCTCAGTCGTGTCCGACTCTGTGACCCCGTGAATCGCAGCACACCATGCCTCCCTGTCCATCACCAACTCCCGGAGTTTACCCAAACTCATGTCCATCGAGTTGGTGATGCCATCCAGCCATCTCATCCTCTGTAGTCCACTCCTCCTCCTGCCCCCAATTCCTCCCAGCGTCAGAGTCTTTTCCAATAAGTCAACTCTTCGCATGAGGTGGCCAAAGTATTGGAGTTTCAGTTTCAGCATCAGTCCTTTCAATGAACACCAAGGACTGATCTCCTTTAGGATGGACTGGCTGGATCTCCTTGCAGTCCAAGGGACTCTCAAGAGTCTTCTTCAACACCACGGTTCAAAAGCATCAATTCTTCAGTGCTCAGCTTTCTTCACAGTCCAAGTCTCACATCCATACACGACCACTGGAAAAGCCATAGCCTTGACTAGACTGACCTTGTTGGCAAAGTAATGTCTCTGCTTTTCAATATGCTGTCTAGGTTGGTCATGACTTTCCTTCCAAGGAGTAAGCCCTTAAGATGCTCTTAATATAAATTAGGCAGAAATAGGAAGCAAAAGAGAATTCAAAACTCAAGAGAAGTTGGGAATCATATACGCCATATATCATGTTCCTAGGAAATTAGTATGTTCATAGTAAAAGCCAAAAGCAAGGCTATTAGCTTGTTATATTTGTTCAGATAGAGCTATATTCTAATTCTGCCTCTATCATCTGTTTGCATGTATGCTAAGTCACTTCATTCATGTCCAAATGTTTCTGACCCTATGGACTGTGGCCCTCCAGGCTCCTCTGTCCATGGGATTCTCTAGGCCAGGATACTGGAGTGGGTTGTCATTTCCTACCATAGGAAATCTTCCCAACCCAGGGAGCGAACCCACATCTCTCATGTCTTCTGCATTGGCAGGTGGGTTCTTTACCTCCAGCACTGCCTGGGAAATCCTAGAATATTAGAGCTGGTTACCATGCCCTTCTCCAGGGGATTTTCTTGACCCAGGTTTCAAACCCAGGTCTCCCACATTGCAGGCAGATTCTTTATCATTTGAACTACTTGGGACCTAAAATTTTCACTATAGGAACATTTTTTTGCTATAATATAGGAACAATAATATTAATAGTCCTTGATATTAAGAATTACAATTGCAACCATACCTTTAATACTTGCACTGGATCAGATACTTTGCTAAGGTTTTCACATTCATTATTTATTAAATAAAGGAAATATATCTCACCAAATGTGGTAATACATGTACTATTTCTATCTTATATTTGCTTATGAATATAGTCAGTATAATACATTAACTATTATGATTATAATGATTTCTTTATTATTTCTCATCTATCTTAAATTTTCTTAATTGATGATAACATCCCTATTTTCATAATAGACAGAAAATCTGCAGTGACAAAACAATGTGCATTATATGAATCTCCAGGGTACAGTTTGTTTATTTCTTATCAACTTCTGATGCTCAGCTGCTCAATAGATAATGAATAAATTAACAAATTAATTAGTGAGCCAAAAAAGGGAGAATTTCTGAATTCAATACCCATGGTATAGCAAAGCAAGATTATATTAATTATGTTCTCTATTTCATTTAGAGAGCTGTATTTTACACAGCAGCCTCCAAAATTTCTCAAAGCAAACCAAAAGAGATGTATGTTGTACCACCAGTGGAACAAATTGAATGTTTATTTAAATGGAGGCACCAGATTCTTTGACAATGAGACCAATTTGATTCCTCTAACTGCTGACTCATTTGAAAAGACTCTGATATTGGGTAAGGTCGAAGGCAGGAGGAGAAGGCGACAACAGAGCATGAGATGGCTGGATGGCATCACCGACTCAATGGACTCTGGGAGTTGGTGATGGACAGGGAGGCCTGGCGTGCTGCGGTTCATGGGGTCGCAAAGAGTCAGACATGACTGAGCGACTGAACTGAACTGATTGCTCCTCTCCTTCCCCTTCCCACTAGTGACGAGGTCACAGACGTGCCACTTGGTTTGTTAAACAGCAGTGCACAGACAGTTGTGAATTCTCTGGATGCAGAACAGAGTCATATAAAAGAGGGGCTGCTCTTTCTGAGATGTTAGATCTGGGAATTTACTGGATCTGCTCCCTTCTTTTTTTTTTTTTCAAAATCTTACAAAATATGAAGTTTTTGCTTCTACCATCAACATGTAAGTTATTAACAAACCATACCAAACCATTTGCATGCAAATGTTGAGGTAATGCCCTTTTGTGTACAAACTTCTAGTTTAAAAATGCTCATTTTGTAACAGCCAACAAAGTTAACTGGTAATGACATTGGCATTTTTGAGAAAATTAGATATTCATACATAAAAGAAATGAGACACCTATTTTACACTACTCAGAATTAAATAAAAATGTATTAAAGACTTAAATATAAGAGTAGACACTATAAAACTCCTAGAAGAAAATAGTTTTTAAAAAAAAGGCTGGACAGGGCTCTTGGCAATGATGATTTGGATGTGACATGTAAAGGACAAATAACAAGAGCAAAAATACACTTGTAGGACCATGACTGAAACGCTTCTGCACAGCAGAAGAAACAATTAACAAAACGGAAAGGCAGCCTATGGAATGGGAAATGGTATTTGCAAACTATGTATCTGACCACAGGCTAATACCCAAAATATATAAAGAATTCATATAACTCAATAGCAAAAAATTTCCAAATAATCCAATTAAAAACTGAGCAGAGGATTTGAATAGACATTTTTCAAAAGAAGATATATGAAAGGCCACAGGTACTTGAAAAGATGTTAAATATCACTAATCATCAGAGAAATGGAGTGAAAGCACAAGATATTATCTCATACCTACTAAAATGGTTACCATTAAAAAAGAAAGGGATACCAAGTGCACCGTTACTGTGACTGCAAATTGGTATAGCTGCTAGGGAAAACAGTACGGAGGCTTCTCAAAAACTTAAAAATAGAGCTGCTTATACAAGCCATCAACTTCAATCCATAAGATATATCCAACTAAGACAAAAGCCTTAAGTCGAGGGGTATCTGCGCCCCTGTGTTCATTGCAGCACTATTTACAATAGCCAGGTGTAAAAACAATATGTGTCCAAATAAAGACGTAAGGATAGAGAAGTTGTGACACACATACAACAACGGGGTATTTTTCAGGAATTAAAAAGAAGGGAATCTGCCATTTGTGACAACATGAATGGAACTTGAGAGCATTATGCTAAGCAAAATAAATTAGACAGAAACACAAATTCTGAATGATTGCTCTTACACGTGGTATCCAAAAACAAAACAAAAAGCCCCACCAAACTCAAAAAAGATAAGGGTTTGTACCTATTAGAGGCGGTAGGTGGCGGGAGGAGGGAATGGCTGAAGGTGGTTGAAATGGTTGAAAAAGTACAAACTTCAGTTATAAGACAGGTAAATAGGAGGGGGTCAGCAGGTAAAGAGTCCACTAGCAATGCAGGAGATGCAGTCCAACCCTTGGGCTGGGAAGGAGCCCACGGAGGAGCAAATGGCAACCCCTCTAGTATTCTTGCCTGAAAAATCCCATGGACAAAGGAGCCTGGTGGGATAGAATCTAAAGGGTGGCAGAGTCAGACAAGCCTGAGCCCCTGTGCACACGCAGGCACTAGGGATGCAATGCACACGCACAGTCAGCACTGCTGAATGACACATTTGAAAGCTATTAAGAGAGTAAATCATAAGAGTGGTCATCATAAAAACAAACAAACAAACATTTTTTCCTCTTTTTTTGTATCTATATGAGATTATGGAGGTTAACCACTTATAGCCATTTTACAATACACTTAAAGTAAGATCATTATGCTGTGTACCTTAAACTTATATAGTTGTTTAGTTGCTAGTCATGTCCAACTCTTTTGTGACCCCTGCATTGCAGCCCACCATGTTCCTCTGTCTATGGGATTTCCCAGGCAAGGACGTTGGAGTGGGTTGCCATTTCCGTCTCCGGGGGATCTTCTCAATTCAGGGACCAAACTCTTGTCTCCTGCATTGCAGATGGCCTCTTTACTAACTTGTATACCTGGTGGCTCAGAGGTTAAAGCGTCTGCCTCCAATGCGGGAGACCTGGGTTCGATCCCTGGGTCAGGAAGATCCCCTGGAGAAGGAAATGGCAACCCACTCCAGTATTCTTGCCTGGAGAATCCCATGGACGGAGGAGCCTGGTAGGCTACAGTCCACAGGGTCGCAAATAGTCAGACACGACTGAGCAACTTCGCCATAGTGCTATATGTCAATTTTATTGCAATAAATTTAGAAAAATTTAGAAGAAAAATAATCAGCATTTTGTATTAAATGCTATTTTGAGTGACAATCCATTTTCTTTACTTTTCTTGCCCTATTAAACTTTACTTAAATGGAAATATTTTTATGTAGCTACATTTCCTATTTATATGAACAGCAAATAATTGCTACTTTATATGTGATTGTATCCCTGGAGCAGGAAATGGCAATCTGCTGCAGCATTTTTGCCTGAAAAATTCCATGGACAGAAGTCTGGTTGACTACAGCCCATGGAATCTCAGAGTCGGACACAACCGACACACTGAGCTCACATGTGATTCTATATCGGAGTTACATATCATTATTTTGCATCTAGGCTGTTTATTTAAAGAACTTCTACATTAAAAGAACAAAAAACTACAACACTAAAGGATGAAATTTTCATTGAAACGGCTCAGGAATTCCTGGTCTAAAAATTTTCAGGATGTTTCCAATGCCAGTATTAGAACATATGCTTATAACAAATAAAAGAGATATAATTCTTTACACCTGGGAGATATTTAAGATGAAGTGTTTACTTAAAGAAAGAAATAAGATTCAATGTTTTTCCTCAAAGGAAAATTGATATAAAAATGTATCTCCTCTCTCCTTCCTCCTTCCTTCTTTCATTCCTTCTCCCTTTCCTTTCTTCTCTTTTTCTTTCCTTTCTTTCTTAGCAGAGGAATAAAGCTTCAAATATTGATATCATTGGAGTTCAAGAAATGAGATCCATTCTTTAGAGCCCTGAAGGATTAAAGATTATTGCCTGAGGGGACAAAGAGCTTGTCTCAGCAGACTCTGTAACTACCTCAACTGAGTAAAAGGTGTGCACGGTCCTGCTACTGAGCTTTCTGTGAAGCTCTCTGATCATCACATCGTTGACAAGGCATCTCACATACGGGAACAAGAGCACAGACCCACAGACGCACTGCTCCGCCCTTCTATGCCCGGGGATTCAGCAAACACAGTCTGGATTATGCACAATCCTTAATGGAAATAGCCAGAAAACAGACTTGATCGTGCAGCAAACTGACAGGAATCTTAGCCTGAACGTTTGAAAGACAAAGACATCATTAAAAAAGAAAAAAAGGAGAGGGAGAATCATCAAATTATCAAGAATTGTCAAGCCATCCTAGTTTCAGGACCTATACAGTTCAAAGTTGAGTTAGAGGACTCCAAGCCAGGAAGGTTTATAGACTTCTAATTTTGTCTTCAAGATATTTAATTTTTTGCTTAAGCTCTTTTTAAAATGACAATTACAGGGAATCAAAAAAAAAAGCAAATTAAAACCAAAAAAGCAAAATCTCTGCTTTGTTAAGCTTTATGCATTCTCAAAGAGTTATCTATAAAGTAGAAGAATCTTGCTGAATAAATGAAGGTTAAATCATCAATAGCAAGATCATTATTTTCTCATTTAAAAGATCTATAAAAGGATGCAGCACTGCCCTTGCTGTATTAATTTGTGAGCATAAATACTTGAAGGTAAATGCTTGGGATATGTATCTGGTCCAAAGCTAAAATAGTAAATGAAAGCTAACTTCTATTTCTTTGAATCTATTTTTCTCCTAGATTATAAAGCAGATCAAATTATGATTTGTAAGGAAAGGAACCTTTCCTACTATATTTATCATATTGTGTATAATACTGTACTATATTTAAATATCAAATCGTATTTAACATCTGTGACAAAAGGTGTATCCATATATATAAATAAATAAGGGTTGTGTTACTAGGAGTTCCCCTCATTGGTTTCACTTTATGTTTATTATGAACGAAGTTTGGCATATGCATATAATTAAGTGAGATTCTTTACATATTTAGCACAACTAATACACAGCAAAGTACCTAGAAGTAAGAGATTTGTGCCTAACTTTTGATGAGAAATTTTAACATTCTGGGGCTCGTTGTTGTTCAGTCACTCAGTCGTGTCCGACTCTTTGTGACCCCGTGGACGGCAGCATGCCAGTCCTCCCTGTCCTTCACTATCTCCTGGAGCTTGCTCAAACTCATGTCCATTGAGTCACTGATGCCATCCAACCATCTTACCTTCTGTAGTTCCCTTCTCCAGACTTTAATCTTTCCCAGCATCAGGATCCTTTTAATGAGTCAGCTCTTCCCATCAGGTGGCCCAATGTATTGGAGCTTCAGCTTCAGCACCAGACTGTCTAATGATTATTTAGGATTGATTTACTTTAGGATGGACTGGTTTGATCTCCTTGCCGTCTAAGGGACTCTCAAGAGTCTTTGCCAACACCACAGTTCAAAAGCATCAATTCTTCATTGTTCAGTCTTCCTTATGGTCCAACTCTCACATCCATACATGACCACTGGAAAAAAACATAGCTTTGACCAGGCAGACCTTTGTTGGTAAAGTAATGTCTCTGCTTTTGAATATGCTGTCTAGGTTGGTCATGACTTTTTTTCCAAGGAGCAAGCATCTTTTAATTTTTTGGCTGGAGTCACCATCTGCAGTGATTTTAGAGCACGAGAGAATAAAATCTGTCACTGTTTCCATTGTTTCACCATCTATTTGCCATGAAATAATGGGACCTGATGCCATGATCTTCGTTTTATGAATGTTGAGCTTTAAATCAACTTTTTCCACTCTCGTGTTTCACTTTCATCAAGAGGCTCTTTAGTTCTTCTTCGCTTTCTGCCATTAGGTGAAACCTCTGCATCTCTGAGGTTATTGATATTTCTCCCTGAAATCTTGATTCCAGCTTGTGCTTCTTCCAGCCCAGTGTTTCTCATGATGTACTCTGCATATAAGTTAAATAAGTAGGGTGACAATATACAGCCTTGACAAACTCCTTTCCCTATTTGGAACCAGTCTGTTGTTCCATGTCCAGTTCTAACTGTTGCTTCCTGACCTGCATGCAGGTTTCTCAAGAGGCAGGCCAGGTGGTCTGGTATTCCCATCTCTTGAAGAATTTTCCACAGTTTTTGTGATCCACACAATAAACAACCTTAGCATAGTCACTGAAGCAGAAGAAGTTTTTCTGGAACTCTCTTGCTTTTTCTATGATCCAGCATATGTTGGCAATTGGATCTCTTGTTCCTCTGCCTTTTCTAAAACCAGCTTGAACATCTCGAATTTCTTGGTTCAAGTACTGTTGAAGCTATCTTGGAGAATTTTGAGCATTACTCTGCTAGCATGTGAAATGAGTGCAATTGTGTTGTAGTTTGAACATTCTCTGGAATTGCCTTTCTTTGGAATTGAAATGAAACTTTATCTTTTCCCATCATGTGGCCACTGCTGAGTTTTCCAAATTTGCTGGCATATTGAATGCAGCACTTTAACACTTTTAGGATTTGAAATAGCTCGGCTGCAATTCCATTACCTCTACTAGCTTTGTTTGTAGTGATGCTTTCGAAGGCCCATTTGACTTCACACTCCAAGATGTCTGGCTGTATATGAGTGATCACACCATTGTGGTTATCTAGGTCGTGAAGATCTTTTTTTATAGTTCTTCTGTGTATTCTTCTCACCTCTTCTTAATATCCTCTGCTTCTGTTAGGTCCCTATCATTTCTGTCCTTTGTTGTGCCCATCTTAGCATGAAATTTCCCCTTGGTATCTCTAATTTTCTTGAAGAGATCTCTAGTCTTTCCCATTCTATTGTTTTCTTCAATTTCTTTGCATTGATCACTGAGGAAGGCTTTCTTATCTTTCCTTGCTATTCTTTGGAACTCTGCATACAGATGAGTATATCCTTCCATTTGTCCTTCGTCTTTCACTTCTTTTTTTCTCTGCAATTTTGTTATGCCTCCTGAGACAATCATTTTGCCTTTCTTTTTCTCGGGGAGGGTTTTGATCACCATCTCCTGTACAATGTCATGAGCTTCTGTCCATAGTTCTTCAGGCTCTGTATCAGATCTAATCCCTTGAATCTGTTTGTCACCTACACTGTATTTTCATAAGGGATTTAATTTAGGTCTTACCTGAATGCTCCAGGAGTTGGTGATGGACAGGGAAGCCTGGCGTGCTGCAGTCCATGGGGTTACAGAGTCAGACACAACTTGAGTGACTGAAGTGAACTGAACTGAATGCTTTAGTGTCTTTTCCTACTTCAATGTAGCCTGAATTTTTGCAATGAGTTCATGATCTGAGCCATAGTCAGTTCCTGGTCTTGTTTTTGCTGACTGCATAGAGTTTCTCCATCTTTGACTGTAAAGAATGGCCTTAATGGCCTTAATGTCCTTATTTGTAAAATCGTTTTTTGAAAAAAAAAAAAAAAAAAAAGGTTAGAGCTAGTTGTTCAAGGTGTTATAATTTTTTTCTGGACAGGGCACAGAGACACATGCTTAAGAATCTATCTATATTATTCTTTCCTTTTCTATATAAAATAGCTTATTAACTGATTTACTTATTTTCTTGATCCTTAAAGATGTATTATTAAAGAAATATAGAGTCAGTTTTTAATTATTTTTTTCTCCAGCTTTTGCTTCGAGGAGCTTTCTTGTTTTATACATAAGAAGGTATGAAGTATTTCTCTGAAACTGCATGAAGAATAAGAATAAATAAAAACTATAAACCAGTTTTGTACCAGGTTTCAACAATAAAGAAATGCCTTTGGTTCTTTATATTACCTTTTGGACTATACACATGATTATAATTGACTGATCTAGTTACCTTTAATTCTAGTTTATCCCCATTTGATTCTAAGCAATTATCTGTCTAGATGAAGTAAGGAAATAAATCATCTGCATTTTATATGAGGTGTTGACATTTATTGATTTAATGTTCTCTTAAATACTTTCAGGGAAACAGTTTTTAAATTATAATAATAAGTGGACAGAAATTAATGGACCTAACAAGAGTAACATGTTGCCGTATAATTCACTGTCAAAATTTTGTGAGTGAATTTTATTTTCACCCTTTTTAGTAAGAGAAAATTATGGCTCATAGGCTATGTAGCTGTCCTTTGTAACTTGCACTGCTCCTTTCCCACGAGCAGTGAGAGGATACTGCACTATTGGTGAAGTGAAAGTCCCTCAGTCGTGTCCGACTCTTTGCGATACTATAGACTATACACCCTATGGGATTCTCCAGGCCAGAATACTGGAGTGGGGAGCCTTTCCCTTCTTCAGGGGATCTTCCCAACCCAGTGATTGAACCCAGGTCTCCCGCATTGCAGGTGGATTCTTTAGCAGCTGAGCCACCAATGAAAAACATAATTACTCCTTTTAGACACTGACATGTATTATGTTTCCTGCTTTCACAAGACTAAAAGTCCTTCAAAACAAAACCTTTGAAAAAAATATTGTACTCTAAATAATTTAGGAAGAAATAGATAATCTATTATGAATATAATAAATGATTAACAGACACTTCTGTATTAATATTTAATACAAAAATGTGTTACAATGTAACAAGCAGTATCAGTTCAGTTCAGTCGCTCAGTCTTGGCCGACTCTTTGCGACCCCATGAATCACAGCACGCCAGGTCTCCCTGTCCATCACCAACTCCCGGAGTTCACTCAAACCCATGTCCACTGAGTCGGTGATGCCATCCAGCCATCTCATCCTCTGCCATCCCCTTCTCCTCCTACCCCCAATCCCTCCCGGCATCAGAATCTTTTCCAATGAGTCAACTCTTCGCATGAGGTGGCTAAAGTACTGGAGTTTCAGCTTTAGCATCACTCCTTCCAAAGAAGACCCAGCGCTGATCTCCTTTAGAATGGACTGGTTTCATCTCCTTGCAGTCCAACTTTACTAAACATTGTATATAAAAACATGAAGCATAAATAATTCAGACTACCTTTCTTATAATCTCCAAGAAAGCTGTGAGTACGTATTAAATGTGTCTTTCTATAAATACATAATCAGCCATCTTTCACCTTGTAATTCCTTTCATGTTCTTTACCTTGTGCTCTGTCAGTTTTACCCAATCCTTTATCTATCCTCTTGATTTTTTGGCTTGTTTTCATCTTTAAAACAACATGAGTTACAGCTTCTCTTTTTCATATGCAAATAAATTATATTTCAAAATTGTTATACTTTATCAGGTTTGATTGTTGGCTCAGTGGTAAAGAATCCACCTGCCAGTGCAGGGGATGTGAGTTCAATCCCAGAGTCAGAAAGATCCTCTGGAGAGGGAAATGGCAATCCAGTTCAGTATTCTTGCCTGGGAAATCTCATGAACAGAGGAGCCCTAGAGGGCTACAATTCATGGGATTGCAAAAGAGTTGGACATGACTTACTGACTAAACAACAGACAACATAGATACATGCAAGGTAAGTATAAAATTAGAATATACCACTTATCCCATATCAGTTTCATATTTAACCATCTTTAATAAAATCAGCAGATGACACCACCCTTATGGCAGACAGTGAAGAGGAACTAAAAAGCCTCTTGATGAAAGTGAAAGAGAAGAGTGAAAAAGTTGGCTTAAAGCTCAACATTCAGAAAACGAAGATCATGGCATCTGGTCCCATCACTTCATGGGAAATAGATGGGGAAACAGTGGAAACAGTGTCAGACTTTATTTTTGGGGCTCCAAAATCACTGCAGATGGTGATTGCAGCCATGAAATTAAAAGGCGCTTACTCCTTGGAAGCAAAGTTATGACCAACCTAGATAGCATATTCAAAAGCAGAGACATTACTTTGCCAATAAAGGTCTGTCTAGTCAAGGCTATGGTTTTTCCTGTGGTCATGTATGGATATGAGAGTTGGACTGTGAAGAAAGCTGAGTGCCGAAGAACTGATGCTTTTGAACTGTGGTGTTGGAGAAGACTCTTGAGAGTCCTCTGGACTGTAAGGAGATCCAATCAGTCCATTCTAAAGGAGATCAGGCCTGGGTATTCTTTGGAAGGAATGATGCTAAAGCTGAAACTTCAGTACTCTGGCCACCTCATGTGAAGAGTTGACTCACTGGAAAAGACTCTGATGCTGGGAGGGATTGGGGGCAGGATGAGAAGGGGACTACAGAGGATGAGATGGCTGGATGGCATCACCGACTCGATGGACTTGAGTTTGAGTGAACTCCGGGAGTTGGTGATAGACAGGGAGGCCTGGCGTGCTGTGATTCATGGGGTCACAAAGAGTTGGACACGACTGAGCGACTGAACTGAACTGAACTGAAAAAAGTTAGGATTTTTCTAACATTAATAGCAATAAAAATTTTGTTGTCAATAAAGATTAGGTTAAGGGAGCAATAGATAGATCATAACAAGTTCACTCAAAAAAAAAAAAAAAAGAAAGAAAAAGAGAAGTGAGCTGCTTTTGCCTTAATAGGAAATATAGAGATGGTGAAAAGAGTTCAAGTGTCAAAATTTTACCTTAGGTTGAATTCTTGCCTTATTTGAAATCATAGTGAAGGGCTGTCTCCTTTTAGACACCTGTGTTTAACCATACTGTTTTCTGATACAAACTATTTTTCTTCTGTTACAAGTGTCTATGCTACATTGTTAAATCTGAAGTCTGAGGTCAAAGAAGACAGTATCACTTCATGATTCAGACACACTACAAGAGGCGTTCTCCCATACCCCTCTGATGCCTGAAGTGCTCTTGTGAGTTTCCAGAGCTTAGCCTTCCAAAGAAGGGAAGGCTAAAGTGAATCTAAGACATGGGTTAAAGCAACTTTTAGATTCTCACTATTGTGGAAAATAAACCCCCCGTCTTGAAATTTTACTTCAGATTGATTAGGCAAATAAATGATGCTTGAAAAAGCTGTTCCACTTCAAAAATCTTTGGCTTTTGCACACTGTTCTCAGTTTGATTTTTGAAAAAACTCTCTTCTCTGCCAATTGTGCTACCCCCAATGGTCTTTTGGCATTATCTGTTGGGTTATTGTATGATCTCAGTGTACACGAAATGCAAGCAGCTGAAAAACGTACTTTATATTAAAGATATACTCAAGTTTTTAAATGGAGAAACAAAAAAAACCTTAATGGAAGTGTGGAAATCAATCCAAAGAAACTACAAAATTGACTTAACTTGGCAGGTTTAGACTTATTGAGCTAAACGGACTATTCAGTTGGATAGTGAAGTTCAGGAAATACAGTTATTGTTCTGTTACATTGGTGACTCTGGAGATTTGGCCTCTGAGGTTGTTTCAGGACAAATCTTTTACAAAACATCTATGTAAAACTCTCTCTTTACCCTTCCGGTGTGTCGGTCACGATATTTAGTCAGTTACTATTGATGTTTACCAAATATTATTTTGCTAATTTTAAGAATTTAAAGTCTCATATATCCATGGTACACTCATTTAAAGCCCCAGCACCTCTCACCAGGATTGGTTGCATTCTTGATTAATCCCTGGAGCATATAGGATAACTCATCCTAACTAGATGTATGAGGAAGTGGAGAATCTACAGCAAGACTGAAGCCCTACGGTTATTCTAAGAAAAGCACCCACCCCTTCAGTCTCACTTTTGTTTTTCTATTATGCGTATTACTAGTCACTAAAAATCAAGTGATACTTTTCTATCATTTGATTTGGCAAAAAGGCTTTACTGTTTTCAGCTTATAAGACCCATTTTCTTAAGCTAACATGTTTCATAAATCATCAGACAATAAGAATGTTAGTGGCTCTATGAAAGATATATTTGGGAAGGCCTTTTTAAAATATTCAAATAAAATTAGAATCTAAAATTTTATATTATTTAATTTATAATTTGAACTTATAGGTCATACAATTTTAACATGATTATACTTAGCATATGTAGTGAGATAAGTTTGATACTTTGCAATAGAAAATTTGTGGTGACTGAGGGTTTTCTGTTCAATGATAGTCAGCATTGGAGAAGCAATTATTGTATGCTGAAAGCAACCATATAACCTCATGATTACACCCATATGAATGCCTTTAGAGTTTACTCAGATGAGTACACAGCAAGATGACAGAAAACCATTCAAGCAATAGACACAGACTCCACGCTTCTGAGTTAGTGCACTGTGAGTAATACAAAGCTAAAAGAGACCTAAGATATAGGAGTTTAAAGTCGTAAGATATAGAACTTCAGTGCACTAGATTTTTCATGTCACTTTCAAGGGCTCACAGAGTACCTGTAATTCAGATTATACATCACTAGCTTATATGGAGACTGTGAAGAAAAATCTTGGGTTACCACAAAACATTTTAGCTGGGCCAAGAGCATTATGAGGACAGGCATTTTAAAAAGAGAGAGAAAGAAAGAGCTGCTCTTGTTGAAAACCTCATCAAAAATCCCAAGTCAGGACTGCTTTACCTTTCTGAATCATCCTGTAAATCTGATTATTTTATAAGGGTGATCAAGTGAAGAGAAATGACAGAAAATTCACGTTCAGGCTTTGAATAACTGCAGTTCAGATAAACGCTGAGCCTTCATGAGAAATGAGTATCTTGTAGAGTCAGAGTGGCAAATAATGGATACAAACTCATGATAAGTCATTCAGCAGAGGCTTGACACAAACAAGGAATCTGTGACCACTAAAGTGGGTGCAAGCAACAGAAACTAGAAAACACACAAAAATCGAAAAGATGACTTTGGTGGGTTTTGTGAAAGACAGCATCCTTTGCTGCGTAGCTCTGCTGAGATGTCGTCAGTTCAGAACTTTACCTGTTCGATGTCTAGGAGGACCTGTGACTCATGCTACTTCTTCCCTTTTCCCATTTGCTATTCAGGGTCCTGGCTGGATTCCTGGAACACAGGGGACATTTAGAAAATGGGTTAATCAAGTATAATAAATCAAAGTATTCCATATATTATGCAGTTAGTGGCTACTTGGTTATTTTCCATAATGAAAAATAGTATAAATAATCTGAGTTTCTCAGTCTTTTTCTACCAAACACTCTTTTCAGATCCAATTCAAGACATAAATAACTAGTAGTTATCTCTCTTGCAATTGGTATTTCAAATGCCCATTTGTATTTCTCTTCAAATTCCTTCCCAGGAAATATTTAATGAGTGCTTGTTAATTATGTCTGTGTTCAAAGATGGGATGTATCATTTGTAAGAAAGATCAAGTTTTGGCCTTTCATGGAGCATCTATTTTAGTGAAAGAAAAAGACATGTGACGCAAAATTACATAATACAATTTATCAGATAAATAAAATGGGAAGTGAGAATAAAGAATAATAGAGGTGATTTTTAGACAGAGTTAATCAAGGAAGGCCTCTGTGCAAAACTAGCATCTATGATAAACAATTTCAGGAAAATAAAAGGCAAATATGATGATTTCATGGAATGAAGAGTTTTGTGAAGCAGAGGATTAGAAAGAAGTCCACTGAGGGTGGGGCTTATGAGTGAATGGGAGACTGACAAGCAAGAACCAGATGTTCCGTGGTTGTGGAGATGCTTGGATTTTATTCTGATTGTGACAAAAGCCACCAAAAGTTTTGAAAAGAAAGTGATCTGATCTAATTTAGGCACTAAAATGATCATACTGACTGCTCTGTGGGAAAGAGGTAAGAAAATGGAATACAGCAAGAAGAGTCTATTGCAGCCTATGGTGGCTAAAGTGGGGGTGATATTAATATAAAACTGGAGAGAACAGTTTGGATTCAGCCTTTATTTTCAGGCAGGAACAATGTGACTTCCTATAGATGAGAATTAGGTATAAAGGAAAGGAAGGAGTCAGATATGACTCCTCATATTTTGGCTTAAAATAACCAGATGTTTTGATGGCCTCATTTATTCAAGTAGGGAAGAAAGGGAATTTGAATTTGAAGATACCATTTTTGCATTATTTTTCAACCTGGGTATCAAATGTACTGGCTTATGCATTTAGAATTCTTTACGAGAGTAAATTAAGTTGTCCTTTTAGTTAGTAAACTAACTCTCAGTATGATAACATATATCAACAATCCTAAAAGCAAGTATCAGTAAACAAGGAAAAGGCTTTACTGAGAATTCTCTTCAGAAGTCATATAAGTGTTTTCAATATTATTATTATCCCTTTGTTAGGAAAGAAAATATTTTACCAAATATTTTACCAAGAATTTTACCAAAATCTTGCCTTCTTTATCCACATACACTCCCACTGGACTATTGTAATGTACCAAAAACCCCAAGGAAATACTGACAAATGACAAGTTTAAGTATTTCATTCAAGGTGAAATAACAGTTCATTTAAACTTCCTATTGTTAAATATTATTACTAAAATAAGTGTTTTATCCAGTAGAATAAGGATATCTTGGTTTTCCCAGGTGGCTCAGTAATAAGGAAACTGCCTGTCAATGCAGACATGGGTTCAATCTTTGGGTCAGGAAGATCCCCTGGAAAAGAAAATGGGAATTCATTCCAGTCTTCTTGCCTGGGAAATGCCATGGACAGAGGAGCCAGGTGGGCTATAGTCCACAGGGTGGCAAAAGAATCAGACACGGCTTAGTGACTAAACAACAAGAACATAAGGACGTCTTAACTGACTAGACGTTCACAAATTTTATTTCCTTTGTCTTTTGAGGTAACTTCATTAACTGTTTTTGCATTTTTTTTTTTTTTTTGCATTTTACCCACCCAGCATTCATTCTCTTGGTTTAATTCAAATCATTTCAGTGTACTTTTATAGAATTCTGTATCTACTACATGGTTGGTCTTTAGATCAGGATATTTTCTTTTGTTCTTAACTGAAATGATAGATTTGTGCCATCAAACCAAATTGGAATTTTTCTTCTATTACTTTCCAGTAAGAATAGAGTTCAGAAAGGAAATAATATAGATGCTTTTATTCCAAGGACAGAGTCTTAATGAAATCTTAAGTGGTCCCTATGAGAAAAATATCTTTTCCTTCCCAAGTCTTATTTTTCAGCTGTTATTTATATTACATGTCCTTTCATATCCTTCAAATAAATGTCTTTTTTTTTTCAAATCCAGTTATTCATATTTGGTTTATAAATTCTACAGACATAGAAATTTAAATATATGAGGCTTTCTTTTATCCAAAGAATTTTAGTATTGCCTTTTTTGAGGAAGTACAGAAGCTTGTGGAGTTTAAGTATGTTCACAAAATATCTGGAAATAGTAAATTATTACAAAATCATCTTGCAAAAAAAGTGGCAACTGAAGCACTATTGGTAATTGATTCATGCTAAAATAAAGCTGCTGTTGTGGTTCAGTCACTAAGTTGTGTCCAACTCTTTGTGACCCAATGGAATGCAGCACACCAGGCTCTTCTGTCCTTCATTATCTCCATGAACTTGCTCAAATTCATGTCCATTGAATTGGTGATGCTATCTATCTAACTCATCCTGTCAACCTCTTCTGTTGCCTTCAATCTTTCCTGGATCAGGGTCTTTTCTGATGAGTCAGTTCTTTGCATCAGGTGACCAAAGTATTGGAGCCTCAGTTTCAACATCAGTTCTTCCAATGATTAATCAGTGTTTTGATTTCCTTTAGCATTGACTGGTCTGATCTCCTTGCAGTCAGAGGGACTCATGGGAGTCATCTTCAGCACCACAATTAGAAAGCATCGATTCTTTGGCACGCAGCCTTCTTTATGATACAACTCTCACATCTGTACATGACTGGTGGAAAAACCATAGCTTTGACTATACGTACTTCTGCTGGAGGGCTTCCCTGGTGCCTCAGAGGTTAAAGCGTCTGCCTCCAATGCGAGAGACCTGGGTTCGATCCCTGAGTCGGGAAGATCCCCTGGAGAAGGAAATGGCAACCTGCTCCAGTATTCTTGCCTGGAGAATCCCATGGACGGAGGAGCCTGGTAGGCTACAGTCCCCGGGGTCGCAAAGAGTCAGACATGACTGAGCGACTTCACCATCACCACTTCTATTGGTAAAATAATGTCTCTGCTTTTTAATATGCTCTCTAGGTTTGTCATAGCTTTTTAAAAATTCTTTCATTCAATTTCAAGACTGGAGTCGCCATCTGCAGTGAATTTTGAGCTTATGAAAATAAAATCTGTCACTGCTTCCAATTTTTCCCCCTTCTATTTGCCATGAAGTGATGGACCTGATGCCATGATCTTAGCTTTTTGAATGCTGACTTTCAAACCAGCTTTTTAACTGTCCTCTTTCACTCTCATCAAGAGGCTTTTAAATCCTCTTCACTTTCTTCCATTAGACTGGTATCATCTGCACCTTTGTGATTTTGATATTTCTCCTCGCAACCTTGATTCCAGCTTGTGATTCATCCAGCCCAGCATTTTGTACTCTGAATAGAAGTTTAATAAGCAGGGTGACAATATACAGCCCTACTGTACTCCTTTCCCAATTTTGAAGCAGTCCATTGTTCCATGTCTGGTTCTAACTAATAGCTTCTTAACCCATATACAGGTTTCTCAGGAGACAGGTAAGGTGGCTGGTACTCCTATCTCTCTAAGAATTTCCCACAGTTTGTTGTGAGCCACACAGTCAAAGGCTTCCTAGCCTAGTCAAGGAAGCAGATGTTTTTCAGGAACTCTCTTTTATTGTCCATGTCCAACAAATGTTGACTATTTGATCTCTGGTTCCTCTGACTCATTGAAGCCTAGCTTATACATCTGGAAGTTCTTGTACTATTGTAGAAGAACTTCATGCCCTTTTGAAGCCTAGCTTGAGGGATCTTGAGCACAACCTTCCTAACATGTGAAATGAGTGCAGTTGTGTGGTACTTTGAACATTCTTTAACATTGCCTTTTATTGGGATTGAAATGAAAACTGACCTTTTCCAGTCCTGAGCCACTGTTGCATTTTCCAAATTTGCTGATATATTGAATGCAGCACTTTGATAGCATCACCTTTTAGGATTTTAAATACCTCAGCTGAATTCCATTACCTCCACTAGCTTTGTTAGTACTAATGCTTCCTAAGGAACACTTGACCTCACACTCCAAGATGTCTGGCTTGAGGTGGGTGACCACACTATTGCGATTATCTGGGTCATTAAGACCATCTTTATAGAGTTCTTCTGTGTGTTCTTGTCCCATCTGCTTTTAAAAATATTATTTTTAATTGAAGGATAATTACTTTACAATGTTGTGATGGATTTCTGCCATATGTCAACAAGAAATAACCACAGGTACACATGTTCCCTCACTTCTGAACCTCTGTCCTTATCTCCTCTCCATCTGCTTAATCTCTTCTGCTTCTGTTAGGTCTTTACGGTTTCTGTCCTTTATCCTGCCCATGTTTGCATGAAATGTTCCATTGGTATCTCTAATTTTCTTGAAGAGAGCTCTAGTCTTTCCCATTCTATTGTTTTCCTCTATTTCTCTGCATTTTTCATGTAAGAAAGCCTTGTTTTCTCTCCTCCTCCTGCCAACAGAGGATGAAATGGTTGGATGGCATCACTAACTTGATGGACAGGAGTTTGAGCAATCTCCAGAAGCTGGTGATGGACAGGGAGGCCTGGCGTGCTGCAGATCATGGGGTCACAAAGATTTGGACACGACTGAGCAACTTAACTGAACTGTTCTCTCTCTTTGCTCTTCTCTGGAACTTTGCATTCAGTTGGGTATATCATTCCTTTTCTCCCTTGCCTTTCACTTATCTTCTTTACTCAGCTATTTATAAAGCTTCCTCAGACAACCAATTTGCCATTTTGCATTTCTTTTTCTTTCGGATGATTTTGGTCACTGCCTTCTCTACAGTGTTACGGACCTTCATCCATAGTTCTTTAGGCACTCTCTCTACCAGATCAAATCTCTTGAATCTATTATTCATTGCCATGGTTTTTTACCTAAATCAAATACCTTATGATTTTAGGCATTTGATTTAGGTCATATTTGAATGGTTTAGTGGTTTTCCCTACTTTATTTTCAATTTAAGCCTGAATTTTGCAAAAAGAAAACATAATCTGAGCCACAGGCAGTTTAGGTCTTGTTTTCACTGACTGTATAGAGCTTCTCCATCTTCAGCTGCTAAGAACATAATCAATCTGATTTCAGTATTGATGATTTGGTGATGTCCATGTATAGAGTCTCTTGGGTTGTTGGAAAAGGGTATTTGCTATTACTTGTGTGTTCTCTTGACAAAACTCTGCTAGCCTTTATCCTGTTTCATTTTGTACTCCAAGACCAAACTTGACTGTTATTCCAGGTTCCTCTTGATTTCTTACTTTTGCATCCTATTCCCCTATGATGAAAAGGACACCATTTTGGTTTTGGTTTTATTTCAGGTAGATGTTGTCAGTTTTCAAAGAACCTATCAATTTCAGCTATTTGGCATCAGTGGTTTGGGAACAGACTTGTATTATTATGATGTTAAATGGTTTGCCTTTTAAACAAAGCAAGATCATGTTGAAACAAGTTAATTTATTATTGACACACTATGTAATAGTCAATTCTGATCACTTAAACTGTTTTTGATAAGATAAAAATAATATATATAAAGACAAATTTGACTTCAAAAATTTCAAATAACTAGAACTTTCTGTTCAGTTGCTGAGTAGTGTTCAACTCTTTGCAACCCCATGGATTGCAGCATGCCAGGCCTCCCTGTCCATTACCATCTCCCAGAATTTGCTCAAATTCATGTTTATCAAGTTGGTGATGCCATCCAACCATCTCATCCTCTGTCATCCCCTTCACCCCCTGCTTTCAATCTTGCCCTGCATCAGGGTCTTTTCCAATGAGTCAGTTCTTTGGATCAGGTGGCCAAAGTATTGGAGTTTCAGCCTCAACATCAGTCCCTCCAATGAACACTCAGGACTGATCTCCATTAGGATGGACTGGTTGGAATGCCTTGCAATCCAAGGGACTCTCAAGAGTCTTCTCCAACAAACACCACAGTTCAAAAGCATCAATTATTCGGTGTTCAGTCTTCTTTATAATCCAACTCTCACATCCATACATGAATACTGGAAAACCATAGCTTTGACTAGAAGGACCTTTGTTGGCAAAGTAATGTCTCTGCTTTTTAATATGCTGTCTAGGTTGGTCATAGTTTTTCTTTCAAGGAACAAGCATCTTTTAATTTCATAGCTGCAGTCACCATCTGCAGTGATTTTGGAGCCCAAGTAAATAAAGCCTCTCAGTGTTTCTATTGTTTCCCCATCTATTTGCCATGGAGTGAGGGGACCAGATGCCATGATCTCAGTTATTCAAAAGTTGAGTTTTAAGCCAAATTTTTCACTCTCTTCTTTCACTTTCATTAAAAGGCTCTTTAGCTCTTCACTCTGCCTTTAAGTGTGGTGTCATCTGCATATCTGAGGTTATTGATATTCCTCCCAGAAATCTTGATTCCAGCTTGTGCTTCATTCAGCCCAGTATTTCTCATGATGTACTCTGCAGAGCAATTAAATAAGCAGGGTTACAATATGCAAACTTGACGTACTCCTTTCCCAATTTAGAACCATTCCATTGTTCCATGTCCAGTTCAAACTGTTGCTTCTTGACCTGCAAACAGATTTTTCAGGATGCAGGTCAGGTGGTCTGCTATTCCTGTCTCTTTCAGAACTGTCCATGGTTTATTGTGATCCACACAGCTTTGGTGTAATCAATAAAGCAGAAGTAGATGTTTTGTTCTGGAATGCTCTCGCTTCTTCTATGATCCAACGGATGTTGGGAATTTGTTCTCTGGTTCCTCTGCCTTTTTTGAAACCAGCTTGAACATCTGGAAGTTCCCAGTTCACGTTCTGTTGAAGCCTGGCTTGGAGAATTTTGAGCATTACTTTGGTAGTGTGAGATGAATGCAGTTGTTTGGTAGTTTGAATATTCTTTGGCATTGCCCTACTTTGGGATTGGAATGAAAGCTGACCTTTTCCAGTCATGTGTCCACTGCTGAGTTTTCCAAACTAGGACTTTATAACATAACAAATTCGCTTAAGGTTTTATTTTACATACTTCTAAAGTAGTAGATCCCTTGGTAATGTGCCATTTTAACACTTCCATCAACTCAGGTAAATTGGGATGGTGCGGTCCTTCAGTGTGGGCTTCCCTGGTAACTCAGTGGTAAAGAATCCACCTGCAGTGCAGGAGCCACAGGAGACGATGGTTCAGTCCCGGGTCAGGAAGATCCCCTGGAGGAGCGCATGGCAACTCACATCAGTATTCTTGCCTGAAGAATCCCCATGGACAGAGACACCTAGCAGGCTAGAGTCTATAGGATCGAGTCACAGAGAGTTAGACAAGACTGAAGCAACTGCACATATCACTCCCTTAGTGTAGTTCTTCATATTTACAAACATCTATTTTCCTATCAGTAAATTTCCAAATAAAGCTCTGATAAATTCTGGAGCCTGTACAGAGCTAGTCACAGAGTCTATATATTTGATAAAAAATTATGGAATGCATTTCCCCATGATTCTCTGTATTGTTGATATCAACTCTATCTGGATATTCTGTATATTCATTTACACCTGAAATAAATTTAAGAAACCTGAAATGATGTGAAGTCATTTTAGAGCACTTCTGGGACTTCAGTTCAGTTCAGTTCAGTTCAGTCACTGAGTCGTGTCTGACTCTTTGTGACCACATGAATTGCAGCACGCCAGGCCTCCCTGTCCATCACCAAATCCCAGAATTCACGCAAACTCGTCCATCAAGTCGGTGATGCCATCGAGCCATCTCATCCTCTGTCAACCCCTTCTCCTCCTGCCCCCAATCCCTCCCAGCATCAGAGTCTTTTCCAATAAGTCAACTCTTTGAATGAGGTGGCCAAAGTATTGGAGTTTCAGCATCAGCATCAGTCCCTCTAATGAACACCCAGGACTGATCTCCTTCAGAATGGACTGGTTGGATCTCCTTGCAGTCCAAGGGACTCTCAAGAGTCTTTGCCAACACCACAGTTCAAAAGCATCAATTCTTTGGCGCTCAGCTTTCTTCACAGTCCAACTCTCACATCCATACATGACCACTGGAAAAACCATAGCCTTGACTAGACAGACCTTTGTTGGCAAAGTAATGTCTCTGCCTTTGAATATGCTATCTAGGTTGGTCATCACTTTCCTTCCAAGGAGTAAGCTTCTTTTACTTTCATGGCTGCAGTCACCATCTGCAGTGATTTTGGAGCCCCAAAATAAAGTCTGACACTGTTTCCACTGTTTCCCCATCTATTTCCCATGAAGTGATGGGACCAGATGCCATGATCTTCATTTTCTGAATGTTGAGCTTTAAGCCAACTTTTTCACTTTCCTCTTTCACTTTCATCAAGAGGCTTTTTATTTCCTCTTCACACTCTGCCATAAGGGTGGTGTCATCTGCATAGCTGAGGTTATTGACAGTTCTCTCAGCAGTCTTGATTAATGTTTACATGGTATAAATCTGATATTCTTGTACTTTCAACCTGCCTGAATTGTTATATTTGAAATGAGCTTAAAAGACAGCAAACGCTTGAGTCCTGTTTCTCCATTAAGTATGCTAACATTGCTGATTTGAATTATATGTTAAGCCATTTACATTTATTATAATTATAATTATAAACCTGTTAGGGATCAAGGTTACCATTAAAATTTTGTTCTCATGTATGTTACTTATGATTATTTTTTCTGTGAGTTCTTTGTTTTCTTCTAGTCTTCTGTGGGTTATCTAAATGTTTTTTAAATTCCATTTTTATTTATCTACAGTGCTTTTGAGTGTATTTCTTTGAATAACTGTATAAGTCATTTACTCTAAGCACTTAATTATATGCACATAGCTTACCACATTCTGCTGATGGTAACATTTCATCAGAAATTTTACCTCACTTATCTACTCTATCTCCAGGTTCACTGATTCTCTCTTGGTACCCTCCATTCTGTGGCCTTATTTTGCTTTTCATTTTGGTTTATATTGTATTTCAAATTCAAAAATGTTCATTTTTTAAAATATATATTTAAACTAATTTATTCTAATTGGAGGCTAATTATTTTAAAATATTTTAGTGGTCTTTGCCATACATTGACATGAATCACTCACAGGTATACATGTGTCCCCCATATCAAACTCCCCTCCCACATCCCTCCCTCCCCATCCCTCAGGGCTGTCCCAGTGCACTGGCCATGACTACCCTGTTTCATGCATCAAACTTGGACTCGTGATCTATTTCACATACAGTAATATACATGTTTCAACACTATTCTTTCAAATCATCCCACCCTCACCTTCTCCCACAGAGTCCAAAAGTCTGTTCTTTTTAGCTATGTCTCTTCTTCTGTCTCATGTATAGGGTCATCATTATCATCTTTCTCAATTCCATATATATGTGTTAGTATATACTGTATTGCTGTTTTTCTTTGACTTACTTCACTCTGCATAATAGGCTCCAGTTTCATCCACTTCATTAGAACTGATTCAAATGTATTCTTTTTAATAACTGAGTAATACTCCATTGTGTATATGTACCACAGCTTTCTTATCCATTCATCTGCTGATGGATATCTATTTTGCTTCCATGTCCTAGCTATTATAAACAGTGCTGTAATGAATATTGGGGTATATGTGTCTCTTTCAATTCTGGTTTCCTTGGTGTGTTTGCCCAGCAGTGGGATTGCTGGGTATATGGCAGTTCTATTTCTAGCTTTTTAAGAAATCTCCACACTGTTCTCCATAGTGGCTGTACTAGTTTGCATTCCCACCAACAGTGTAAGAGTGTTCTCTTTTTCTCCACACCCCCTCCAGCATTTATTTTTTGTAGATTTTTTGATGGCAACCATTCTGACCAGCATGGAATGTACCTCACTGTGGTTTTGATCTGAATTTCTCTGATAATGAATGATGTTGAGCATCTTTTCATGTGTTTGTTAGCCATCTGCATGCCTTCTTTGGAGGAATGTCTGTTTAGTTCTTTGGCTTTTTTCTTTTTTAGGAAAATTCTGATGGACATTTTCGCCAGGATTTATTTTTCAATTAATTTTTTTATTGAAAGTTAATTGCTAGCAAAAAAAAAAAAGAAAGAAAGTTAATTGCTTTACAGAATTTTGCTGATTTCTGTCAAACCTCAACAGGAATCAGCCATAGGTATATATATATCCCCTCCCTTTTGAAACTCTCTCCCATCTC
The DNA here is from genome assembly GCF_032405125.1 of Capricornis sumatraensis. NCBI lineage: Eukaryota > Metazoa > Chordata > Mammalia > Artiodactyla > Bovidae > Capricornis > Capricornis sumatraensis. Next base: position 104,630,915 of record NC_091077.1, on the reverse strand, counting down.
CCTCCCCAGTTTAGGTCGTTTATTTTTCTGGTATTGAGCTGCATGTGCTGCTTGTATATTTTTGAGATTAATTCTTTGTCATCTATTTCATTTGCTATTATTTTCTCCCATTCTGAAGGCTATTTTTTTTCACCTTGCTTATAGTTTCCTTCATTGTGCCTAAGTTTTTAAGTTTAATTAGGTCCCATTTTTTAACTTTTGCTTTTATTTCCATTATTCTGGGAGGTGGGTCATAGAGGATCTTGCTGTGATTTACGTTAGAGAGTGTTTTGCCTATGTCTTCCTCTAAGAGTTTTATAGTTTCTGGTTACATTTAGATCTTCAGTCCATTTTGAGTTTAATTTTGTGTATGGTGTTAGAAAGTGTTCTAGTTTCATTCTTTTACAGGTAGTTGACCAGTTTTTCCATCACCACTTGTTAAAGAGATTGCCTTTTCTCCATTGTATATTCTTGCCTCTTTTGTCAAAGATAAGGTGTCCATGCTGCTGCCACTAAGTTGCTTCAGTCATGTCCAACTCTGTGTGACCCCATAGATGGCCTCCTACCAAGCTCCTCTGTCCCTGGAATTCTCCAGGCAAGAATACTGGAGTGGGTTGCCATTTCCTTCTCCAATGCATGAAGTGAAAAGTGAACGTGAAGTCGCTCAGTCATGTCCGACTCTTAGTGACCTCATGGACTGCAGCCTACCAGGCTCTTCTGTCCATGGGATTTTCCAGGCAAGAGTACTGGAGTGATGTGCCATTGCCTTCTCTGTAAGGTCTCCATAGGTGCATGGATTTATCTCTGGGCTTTCTATTTTGTTCTATTGATCCATATTTCTGTGTTTGTGCCAGTACCATACTGTCTTGATGACTGTGGCTTTGTAGTATAGTCTGACGTCAGGCAGGTTGATTCCTCCATTTCCATTCTTCTTTCTCAAGATTGCTTTGGCTATTCAAGGTTTTTTGTATTTTCATAAAAATTGTGAAAGCATTTGTTCTAGTTATCTGAAAAATACTGTTGGTAGCTTGATAGGGATTGCATTGAATCTATAGATTGCTTTGAGCTGTATACTCATGTTCATTATATTGATTCTTCCAATTCATGAACATGGTATATTTCTCCATCTATTTGTGTCATCTTTGATTTTTTTAATCAGTGTTTTATAGTTTTCTATGTATAGGTCTTTTCTTTTTTCTTTAGGTAGATTTATTCTTAAGTATTTTATTATTTTAGTTGCAATGGTGAATGGAATTGTTTCCTTAATTTCTCTGTTTTCTCATTGTTATTGTATAGGAATGAAAGGGATTTCTGCGTATTAATTTTATATCCTTGTTGCAACTTTATTATACTCATTGATTAGCTCTAGTAATTTTCTGGTGGTGTCTTTAGGGTTTCCTATGTGAAGGATCATGTTATCTGTAAACAATTAAAGAGCTTTACTTCTTTTCCAGTCAGGATTCCTTTTATTTCTTTTTCTTCTCTGATTGTTGTGGCTAAATCTTCCAAAACTATGTTGATAGTAATGGTGAGAGTGGGCACCCATGTCTTGTTCCTGACTTTAGGGGAAATGCTTTCAATTTTTCACCATTGGAGATAATGCTTGCTGTGGGTTTATTATATGTGGCTTTTATTATGTTGAGGAATGTTCCTTCTATGCCTGCTTTCTGGAGAGCTTTTATTATAAATGGATGTTGAATTTTGTCAAAGGTTTTCTCTCCATCTATTCAGATAATCATGTGGTTTTTATCTTTCAATTTGTTAATGAAATTCATTGATTTGCAAATATTGAAGAATCCTTGCATCCCTGGGATAAAGCCCACTTGGTCATGATGTATGATCTTTTTAATATGTTGTTGAATTCTGTTTGCTAGAATTTTGTTGAGGATCTTTGCATCTATGTCCATCAGTGATATTAGCCTGCAGTTTTATTTTTTTTCTGTGGCATCTTTGTCTGGTTTTGGTACTAGGGTGACTATGGCCTCATAGGTTTGGCAGTTTACCTTCCTCTGCAATTTTCTGGGAGAGTTTGACTAGGACAGGTGTTAGCTCTTCTCTAATTTTTTGACTGAATTCACCTGTGAGGTCATTGTGTCCTGGGCTTTAGTTTGTTGGAAGATTTCTGATTACAGTTTCAATTTCCGTGCTTGTGATGGGTCTGTTAAGATTTTCTATTTCTTCCTGGCTCAGTTTTGGAAAGTTATACTTTTCTAAGAATTTGTCTATTTCTTCCAAGTTGCCCATTTTCTCGGCATATAGTTGCAGATAGCAGTCTCTTAAGATCCTTTGTATTTCTGTGTTGTCTGTTGCGATCTCTCCATTTTCATTTCTAATTTTCTTGACTTGATTCTTCTCCCTTTTTTCTTGATGAGTCTGGCTAATGGTTTGTCTGTTTTATTTATCTTGTCAAAGACTAGCATTTAGTTTTGTTGATTTTTGCTATAGTCTCTTTTCTTTTTCATTCATTTTCTTATATGTTTTATTTGGTGACATTTTAAAACTTTTGAAAGTGTGTGGAATGTTGGATATAAAATATGTCAGTGATGGCTACTTCTAAAGTCTTTCTCAGATAATTCTATTATCTCTTTCATCTCAGTGTTGGTATCTATTAATTGTCTTTTTCATTCAATTTATGTTATTCCTGATTGTTGATATATATGGCTTTCAATTAATAGCTAGATAGTTTCATGTTAAGATTTAAAATTTTATTTTCCTGATGACTATAACATTTGACTTCCATTTGTAAAAGCATGGATGGACTTGGAGGGGATTATGATAAGTGACATAGTCTGACAGAGGAAGACATACATTGTGTGATTTTACTTACTTGCAGAATCAAAAAATGCAACAAACTAGTGAACATACCATAAAAGAAGAAGATTCACTGATACAGAGAACAGCCTAGTGGTTATCACTGGGGAGTTGAAAAGAGTATGGCAGATGGATACAGGAGACTAAGAGTTACAAATTATTATGTATAAAATAAGCTATAAAATACATAACACCAAGAATATACCCAATATTTTATAATAACTAAGAATGCAGTGTAATATTTAAAAATTGTGAGTAACTCTATAATATACCTATAATTTATAAACCATTTTTCATCAACTATACTTATATTAATAAAAATATTAATGTCATATCCATAGAGTTAATGATTAAAAATTACACAAATCAACATTGATAAATATTGAGTAACTACTACTAACAATAAAATAAAAACAAATAGCCCTTGGGAAAAATATAGAACCAGAATCAACCGGCAGAAAAGTTTAGTAAGGGAATCATCCAGAGACTGCCTTTGGAGAGAGAAGTGTATGAAGCTAAAGCAGAATGTTAGGCAGATTTGAGTTCTGAGAATTTAAACCATAATATTACTCTAAGTAATGAATGAATGATAGTGATGGGATTGGTAATAGAGTCAAATAAAAAGGGAATATTCTATTATGGCAATTACATGACATTTCTTGCTCATATTAAAGACAATTATGATAGAAAAGCATCATTTTGTCATATAAAGACTGTAATTTGCATGCTTTTGAATTCTATCTTTTCAGCTAAAACAACAAAATTTTTCTTCTAGTGTTCTTTTTCAAAAAAATCAGTGTCTTTGTATAGATTAGGGCAATGTTATTGGGTTCTTCCATCACTTAATCTTAAGACCTATTATTTTGGTCTCTAATTTTTGTTCGTTTTCTGAGCAAAAGTTTGTAGAAAGTGCTCAGCAAACATTTGTAATTCTGAGAGGATGCTATTTACTTTCTAATCTTTGACTAACTAAATCTGTGACCTTAGGTTTAAAATCTTCAATAAAAAAGATGCATATGACAGTTGGAACTGTTGAAATGTCTTTTCCCTGATAGAAGAATTTTCTTTAAAGGTGGTAGTGATGAGGTCTAGAAAGTCTACAAGACTTTTTTGTATTTATGACTGTATTTTCTAAATATGCTTTATATTTTGGAACAGTTTAATATTTGTGGAATAATTGAGACTTTAGTGTAGAAAAATTGAGAATATAGTATAGAAAGTTCTAACATATATGTATATGTTCCCATATATCATGTATAGTTTTCCTATTATTAACATCTGACATTATTAATAAGATTATAAGATTATTAATGAAGTTTAATTGAAACACTATTGATACATTGCTGCTGCTACTGCTGCTAAGTTGCTTCAGTCGTGTCCGACTTTGTGCGACCCCATAGATGGCAGCCCACTAGGCTCCTCTGTCCCTGGGATTCTCTAGGCAAGAATACTGGAGTAGGTTGCCATTTCCTTCTCCAATGCATGAAAGTGAAAAGTCAAAGTGAAGTCACTCAGTTGTGTCTGACTCTTAGAGACCCCATGGACTGCAGCCTACCAGGCTCCTCTGTCCATGGGATTTTCCAGGCAAGAGTACTGGAGTGGGGTGCCATTGCCTTCTCCAACTAACTAGCTTTATTGATACATTACTATGTATCATTATTATTATAATGAAGCATTATCAATATATTATTGTTAGCTAAAGTTTGTACTTTTTCAGATTATCTTAATTTTTTTTAATGTATTTTTCTCTTCTAGGATCACATTCAGGTTCCCCATGTCTTTTTAGATTCTCCTTTGTTGTGCCAAGTTTTTGGACTTTCCTTGTTTCTGATGAGTTTGGCCATTTTATGGTTTTCTGGTCAGCTATTTTTTTAGAATTACACTCTACTGGAATTTTATTGAATTTTCTTCCTCCTTATCAGACTGGAGTTATGGGTTTGGCCTTGTGTGGAGGAGCATCACAGGAAAAGTGCATTTCTCGCTACATACTATTAATATAGTTTATCACTGTTGATCTTGACCTTGGCTACCTGGCTGAGGTCATGTCTGTCATGTTTCTCCACTGTAAAGTTTCTCTTCTTTCCCCCTTTCCACACTACAGTGTTTGAAGGCAAGTCACTGTGTATAGTCTGCACTTAAGTTAAAATGATCCTCCTGAATGCTAAGGATTACATACATTATTTCGAAGTCTTCTATACAGGAAATTTTTCTCTCCTCACAAAGTTGTTTATTTATTCAATCATTCACTTATGTAAGTATAGACCAATGGATATTTATTTTATACTTTGGGTTATAATGCAATATAATTTTATTTTCCTACTCAAGTTATTCCAGTTTTGGCTTCTGGTGACTCTTTTAGTTTCTCAACATCATTAAAGTGAAGTGAAGTGCTCAGTTGGGTCTGATTCTTTGTTACCCATGGACTGAAGCCCACTAGGTTCTTCAGTCCATGAAATTCTCCAGGCAAGTATACTGGAGTAGATAGCCATTCCATTCTCCAGGGGATCTTCCAAAAAACTAGAGATTGAAAGAAGGTCTCTTGCACTGTAGGTCTTTACCAGCTAAGCCACCAGTGAAGTTTGCCTATCAACCTGTTTATGTGTGTATGTTTAATCAGTTTGTTCTCAGATAACAGAAGAATGTTTCAGGCTCATCTTGCCTATTTTCTGCCCTAGTCCTAAAACAAGCCATTTCTCCAAGGGAGCCTTGGTGCTTTAGTCTGGAGAATGGTATAGACATTGCAGTCTGAGAGCTATGACTGGAATCCTGACTAATCATTTTTGATAGAAAAGTCCTTTGGGAAAGTTCTAGGCTGAATTGTGTTAGACTTTTCAAAGTGCTGTAGAATAATCAATGAAGTCATTCACTGTCCTTGGTAAAATTCTGCCAGAATTTCAAATATTTAGTTATATTTACATCATAAAATTTGTACATGTAAGAAGTTGGACATAAAATCAGATTATCATTGAATAACTGAGAATATCATATGCAAATGACAGTAAATAATAGAGAAGTAATAGATAAGAAACTTGGCACTAAACGCCACCTTAGTTTTTATTGCTCTTGGTAAATAAACATAGTCCAGTCAAGAGGCTGCTGCTGCTAAGTCGCTTCAGTCGTGTCCAACTCTGTGTGACCCCATAGATGGCAGCCCACCAGGATACCCCATCCCTGGGATTCTCCAGGCAAGAATACAGGGGTGGGTTGCCATTTCCTTCTCCAAGTCAAGAGGCTAAAAGAGAGTAAAAGCTTAGGCTGCCCTGGAAGCAGAGTAGGTATGCTCATCACCAAATGGAATTACTCAACTGCCCAGGCCTTGGGATATTGAGTATGAGGATGTTAAAAGCTGTTGTGTGCTATTCAGGAAGTGACATGGGCTGAGTGTGATATAATGAAAGCATGAAAAATGATGGGGGAAAACTAACCTGATCACCACTAAGGGTGCACATGTGCACGTTAAATCACTGCAGTTGTCTCCAACCCTTTGTGAGCCCGTGGACTGTAGTCCACCAGGCTCTTCTGTCCATGGGATTCTCCATGCAAGAGTGTTAGAGTGGCTTGCTATGACCTTCTCCAGGGGATCTTCATAATCCAGGGATTGAACCCATGTCTCTTACATCTCCTGCATCAGCAAGTGGATTCTTTACCACTACTGCCACCTGAGAAGCCCACCATTAAGGATAATCTTTCTTAAAAAATGCTATAATATGTCCAGCTTTGAAAGACTGATATACCATAAGGAATAAAAGTAGTTTTGTAGAGTGTTTGCAGAAAGATAAGAAGTTACATAAGTTTTGGGAAGTGTTAGAAACAGTTCTTGGAAAAGAGAGATTATTATTGCACTTTAGACACTGATGGCTAAGCAATTTAAATTTAACAAATGTGACAGGAGAAAGAGAGCCTAATGTCACATAAGGACTACCATAAGGGAAAGGGGAAGCCATTTAAGGGGCTGAGAACATAAGAGTGCCATAGTGAAAATTTTCAATCATTTAGTGTCTTTTGCTTGATTATATTAAGCACCAGTGCTCTTCAGTTTACAGTAGATACAATTATCGTACCCTCCCATACATTACTTCTATTGATTTCAATGTTTTAAGTTAAATATAATAAGAACACTGTATCAGAGGATCATGTACTTCTATACATTTTTCAGAATGCTCCTTGTCCATATAAGGTCCTAAATAAATATTTTGTGAAAAATTATGCATTTAAAGTACAATATTTATGATTTATAATTAAAGAACACTATACTTATCATTAAGAACCCCTACAATATAGAACTAAGCAAAATTGATATCCTCTATCCTTCCTCTCTATTTCTATTCCCACACTCACATATTTTCCAGGGATGGTGATTATTAGTATATTTGCATTTCTAAAATATATATGACAGGAATACTGCTAGCTAAAATCTATTGAGTTGACCCAGGCAATGGGATAAGTAATTTCTGTATTTATTCACGCTTACTTTTATAAAATACCTTAAAATGGTATTATTATTTCCATAATAACATAAAAAGAAAGAACAAAATGAAAGAATACGGTACTTATACTGTCAGTAAGTACTTATGTGATATCAGGCTGCTTTACTAATATCTGCAGTTGGTATGTGGAGAAGGCAATGGCAACCCACTCCGGTACTCTTGCCTGGAAAATCCTATGGGCAAAGGAGCCTGGTAGGCTGCAGTCCATGTGGTTGAGAAGAGTCAGACACGACTGAGCGACTTCACCTTCACTTTTCACTTTCATGCATTGGAGAAGGAAATGGCAACCTACTCCAGTGTTCTTGCCCAGAGAATCCCAGGGACGGGGAAGCCTGGTGGGCTGCGGTCTATGGGGTTGCACAGAGTCGGACACGACTGAAATGACTTAGCAGCAGCAGCAGCAGTTGGTATGTGCCATTTTCAAATTCTCCATGCTCTGTCCTGATAATAGTCTCACTTGCTTCTGTGCCTCTGCTGGGGCCTCTTATCCAGCCAATCAATGGCCCCAACCACTAGCACCCATGGCAGCTACAACCCACGTGGAGCCCTGCTCACCATTCCACCACAGCTGTCACTGCTCTACCAAAACAGAGGGCAGCCCACATAAGGGACACCCATTGAGTGTCTGGCTCTGTGCCCAGGCAGCACTGTTCTGAGCCTTACAGGACATCTTCTAAATAAAGTCATTCCTTTAAGACTGGGAGTTAATTGATAGGCCTAATACATAGAAACAAAAACAAAAAAATTGCCAAAATGAAGAGACAAATGTGTTCCATCTGAAAGAATAAAATAAAACTACAGAAAAATAACTAAGTAGAATGGAGATACAATGAGAATCATCCTTACAGAGGAGCAAAGTGAAAAAACTAAAGATGTGAAGATACCATAACGCAACTTTGGGACAATATTAAACACAGTATCATTTGCATTTTAGGTACCCCAGAAGGAGAAAAAAGAGAAAAAGTGTCAGAAAAAAAATATCTGAAGAAATGGTAGTTGAAAATTTCCTGAACCTGGGGGAGGAAAAAGATGTCTAGGTCCCTGAGGCACAAAGAGTTTTAATAGGATAAGTCCAGAGACATATACCAAGACACATTATAATAAAACATGGCTGCTGCTGCTAAGTCACTTCAGTCGAGTCCAACTCTGTGCAGCCCCACAGATGGCAGCCCACCAGGCTCCCCGGTCCTTGGGATTCTCCAGGCAAGAACACTGGAGTGGGTTGCCATTTCCTTCTCCAATGCATGAAAGTGAAAATTGAAAGTGAAGTTGCTCAGTCATGTCCGACTCTTAACGACCTCATGGACTCAGCCTACCAGGATCCTCCGTCCATAGGATTTTCCAGGCAAAAGTATTGGAGTGGGGTGCCATTGCCTTCTCCAAATAAAACATGGAAAATGTAATAAAAAATAAAAAATAAATCCTAAAAGAAGTAAGAGCAGAAGGACTAACGTAGAAGAAAAACCTCATAAGGCTATAAGCAGAATTTTTCAGCAGAAACTTTCCAGGCCAGAAGAAAGTGCCATGACATAGTCTAAGTACTGAAAGGAAAAAAAAAAAAAAACTGCCAAGAAGAAGCCTCTCCACAGAAAGGTTATCATTTAGAATTGAAGGAGATGCCAAGAGTTTTACAGGTAAGAGAAACTAAAAGATTTCATCACCATTAAACTGTCCCTATATGAAGTATTAAAGGGATTTATTTAAGGTTAAAACAAATTTCATTAGTTAATAACAGGATAACTTACAAAGTAAAACTCTCGCTGAAAGAGGTAAGTACATATTGGGTTGGTCAAAAAGTTTGTTCAGGTTTGTCCATAATTTGCAATGGAAAAACCCAAACAAACTTTTTGGCCAATGCAGTAATAAAGGTCACTCACTTATAAAGGAAGCATAAAGGTTAAAAGACAAAAGTACGAAAAAGAAACTATAATTATAATAATAATTTAAGGAATGCATAAAATTAAAAATGGTAAAATGTGGCATGAAAACTACAAAATATGGGGGAGTGGAGTAAAATATGAAGCTTTGGAATGTGTTTGTATCTAAATTGCTGCCAACTTAACATAAGCTACTACTTATAGGATGTCATATGTAATCCTCATGGTAACCATAAGGAATTAACTTACATTAAATATACAAAATAATTGAAAAAGGAATATAAATATAACACTAAAGAAAACTACCAAATGCAAAAAAAAAGAAGAAAGGTACAGAAAAGCACCATAAAATATCCAAATAATACATATAAAATGGCAATAAGCATGTGCCCATTAGTAATCACTTTAAATGTAAATGGAATGAATGTTCCAATTTAAAGACACAGAGTGACTGAATGGATTAAAAAAAATAACATCTCTAAGGAAACAAAAAACAGGACCCATCTATATGCTGCCTGTAGAAGACTCAGATTTAAAGATGAGTGGACTGAACGTGAGCAGATGGGAAAAGCTGTTCCATACAAATGATAACAAAAAGAAAAAGTTGGGCCAATATTTATACCAGACAAAACAGACTTTAACATAAGACTTTAAAACATACTTTATTATTAGAAAAAATTGAAAAAAAAATCTAGAAACAAATGAAAACAGAAATGCAATATAGCAAAATCCATTGGATGGCAGCAAAAATAGTGCTAAGTGCCAGGTCACAGCAAGACAGGTATACCTCAAGAAACAAGATAAATCCCAAATAAACAATCTAACTTAACACTTAAGAGCTATAAAAAGAACATGTGAAAGCCCAAAATTATAAGAAGGTAGTATAATAGAGATCCATGCAAAAATAAATGAAAAAGACTAAAAAAATAGAAAAGATCAATGAAACTAAGAGCTGGTTCTTGTAAGATAAACAAAATTGACAACCATTTAGCTAACTCATCATAAAAAAAGAGAAAACAAATGCAATCAGAGATGAAAGGGAAGTTTCAGCTGATACCACAGATAGAAAGGTTCATAAGAGATGACTATGTATACCTATATACCAATGAATTGGACAATCTAGAAGAAATGGATAAATTCCTAAAAACATACAATCTTCTCAGACTGAATCTTAATGACATATAAAATCTGAATAGAATAGTTACTAGTAAGGAGACTAAACCAGTAATCAAAACTTTCCAAAAACAAAATCCCAGGACCAGATGGCTTCACCGACATATTCTACAAAACATTCAGAGAAGATTTAATACCTATCCTTCACAAAGTCTTCCAACAAATTGAAGACAGGAAATCTTCCAAACGTATTTTACAAAGCCACTACTACAACAGATATTAAAAGTAAGCAAGGACAACACACAAAAGAAAAATACAAGTGCTATTCCTGATGAATATACATGCAAAATTCTTCAACAAAATGTTAGCAAACCAAATTCAAAAATACATTAAAAATGTCATAGACCATGATCAAGTAGGATTTATTCTAGGGAAACAAGGATGGTTTAACATCCAGAAACTAATTAAAATGCCGTTTATATTTTAAAAATAAGGGATACAAATCATCTGATCATCTTAATAGATGAGAAAAAGCTTTTGATAAAATTCAGCATTCATTTACAATAAAACCTGTGAACAGAGCAGATATAGAGGGAATGCATCTCAGCATAATAAATGTGATATATGACAAGCCCACAACTAACAGCCTATTTAATAATGGAAAGCTGAAAAATTTTACTTTGATATTAAGAACAAGACAAAGCTGTCAATATAGTCACTTTCTTCAGCAAAGTATTGGAAGTCTTAGAGCAATTAGGCAAGAAAATAAATAATAAATAAACTGGAAAGGAAGAAGTAGGACTATCACTGTTTTCAGATTATATGACATATATAGAAAACCCTAAAATACTCCATCAAAAACCTATTAGATCTATAGAATGAATTCAGCAAAGTCACACAATACAAAATAAATATACAGAAATATGTGGCATTTCTATACACTAATAAAAACTATCATAAAGAAAAATAATCCCATTTACAGCTGCATCAAAAATAATAAACTATTTAGGAATAAATTTAACCAAGGAGGTGAGGAATCTGTATACTGAAAACTATAACACTTTCATAAAAGACACTGAAAAAGACACAAACAAATGGAATGATATTCCAGGATCATGGATTGAAAATATCAATATTGTTAAAAATGTCAATATTACTCAAAACAATCTACAGATTCAGTGCAGTCTCTGAAAGTGAAGAGGAACTAAAAAGCCTCTTGATGAAAGTGAAAGTGGAGAGTGAAAAAGTTGGCTTGAAGCTCAACATTCAGAAAACGAAGATCACGGCATCTGGTCCCATCACTTCATGGCAAATAGATGGGCAAACAGTGGAAACAGTGTCAGACTTTATTTTGGGGGGGCTCCAAATCACTGCAGATGGTGACTGCAGCCATGAAATTAAAAGACGCTTACTCCTTGGAAGAAGAGTTATGACCAACCTAGATAGCATGTTGAAAAGCAGAGATATTACTTTGCAAACAAAGGTCCATCTAGTCAAGGCTATGGTTTTTCCTGTGGTCATGTATGGATGTGAGAGTTGGACTGTGAAGAAAGCTGAGCACTGAAGAACTGATGCTTTTGAACTGTGGTGTTGGAGAAGACTCTTGAGAGTCCCTTGGACTGCAAGGAGATCCAATCAGTCCATTCTGAAGATCAACCCTGATATTTCTTTGGAGGGAATGATGCTGAAGCTGAAACTCCAGTACTTTGGCCACCTCACGCAAAGAGCTGACTCATTGGAAAAGATTCTGATGCTTGGAGGGATTGGGGGTGGGAGGAGCAGGGGATAACAGAGGATGAGATGGCTGGATGGCATCACTGACTCGGACATGAGTCTGACTGAACTCAGGGAGTTGGTGATGGACAGGGAGGCCTGGTGTGCTGCGATTCATGAGGTCTCAAAGAGTCAGACACAACTGAGCAACTGAACTGAACTGAATGAACTATCAAAACTCCAATGCCATATTTCACAGAACAAAAAGAAACAGTTTTAAAATTTGTAAAGAACCACAAAAGGACCCATTTAGCCAAAATAATCCTGAGAAAGAAAAACAATGTTGGAGGTATTATTTGCTCTCATTTCAAACTATATTAAAAAGCTACAGTAAGCAAACTGTATGGTTCTGGCACAAAAACAGATTCACAGACCAACAGAACAGATTTGAGAGCCCAGAAATAAGGCACAAAGAACATACAAGGAAGAATATTAGTTTTTCAATAAATGGTGTGGGAAAATTAATAACTATACAGAAAAGAATGATACTAGTTCACTAACTTACAACATACGTAAAACTTAACTCACAGTGTTTAAAAGACTTGAATGTAAGATATAAAACCATAAAATTTTTACAAGAAAACTTAAGCAGTACCTTCATTGACACTGGTATGAGCAATACTTTTGTGTATCTGACTCCAAAGTGAAGGGAAACAAAAGCCAAAATAAACAAATGGGAATCCATCAAACAAAAAGCTTCACAACAACGGAAAACATCATCAAAATAAAAAGACAATTTACTGAGTGGGATAAGATATTTGTAAACCATATGTTTGTTAAGAGGTTAACATCCAAAACATATTTTAAAAAAAAACTCATATGATTCAATAGCAAAAATCAAACTGTCCAATTGAAAAAATGAGCAGAAGACAGGAAAAGACATTTTTTGAAAGACAAAGACAGTAAAAAGGCACATGAATAGATGTTCAACATCATTAATTATTAGGAAAATGCAAATCAATAGCGCTAAGAGGTATCACCTCTCACCTATTGCAAAGGCACTTTTTAAAAAGACAAGCAGAAACAAATGTTGGAGATGATGTAAAGAAAAAAGAACCCTCAAACACTGCTTGGTGGGACTAAAAGTTGGTGTGATATATCGCAGTTAGAATTGTGGTATGGATGGCAATCAGACTTGTAGTATACACACAGATGGCAAAAATTATAATGCTGTACACTGACACATATGATATTAATGATTATTATTTTAAAGAATATGATACTCAATGTATCACATCAAGGTGGGCCCTCAGTACCTATTCTTAACAAAATACTAATATCCATTCCAATTTTTAAAGTTTTCCACACACAACTTGCTTTCATTGCTAAATAATAAATGTTATATCTCTTTCCATACTAGAATACAAAGATAATTCTGATACTTTTGAACAGTTGCACAGAACTGTTTTATGAAGGCAGGGAGATTTCTTAAACCACAATTTTATTGGAGCACATAAATGATAATTTTTCAGTGAAAATCTTTGTAAGTATATTCCTATACTATTTTCTGCAATAACTTTAGGATAAATTTGTAGAACTAGAAATACTCAAGGAATTTCAGCATTTGTAAGATTACATCAATTTATACATGCTGTTTTTCTGGAAGAGTAATATGTTCCCCTTCAAACAGTTGACAACAAAACCTATTATCAAAGTTTGATCAATAGCAATCTGATAACAGAATAGTCTTGCTATTATAAGTGATTTTGATTGTACTTTCATTTGTTAATGGACCATTCACCTTCTTCAGCTATTAACTGCTTCTTCATGCTCATTGCCCATATTTGTACTAGATCTAATTCATTTTATTGTAAAACTTTCTCAGTGTAATAAGAGCATTAGCATTTATATGTCATAAGTATAAATTTCAGTTTGGTTCATTTCAGCCACTCAGTTGTGTCCGACTCTTTGTGACCCCATGGACTGCATCACGGCAGTCTTCCCTGTCCGTCACCAACTCCCGGAACTTGTTCAAACTCATGTCCCTCGAGTCTGTGATGCCATCCAACCATCTCATCTTCTGTCCTCCCCTTCTCCTCCTGCCTTCAATCTTTCCCAGCATCAGGATATAAGTTTACTGTTCTCTGTTGTTTACTGTCACCAATTATATTTTTACTTCCTCTGGGTGTTCAGTTCTTTCCATAGAATTGTCAACATGTCATATAGTGAAATTTATCCAACTTCTTCATTTTTTTATCCTTTAATTTTATATACTTAGACCTTACCCAGTCTATGAGCATAGGCAATATCCACACATTTTATCTGTCATTCCATTTTTTAAAAAAATTTCCTTTTTGACTCTTTTATTCATTTGTAATTTATTATGTTGCAATCTTTAGCCCATTGGCCCCAACAATTTCTTGAGTAGTGTTTCTTTCCTTCGCTAATTTTAATTACTTCTGCATAATATATTAAGGGCTTTGCAGGTGATACTAGTGGTAAAGAACCCACTTGCCATTGCAGGAGACATGAGAGATTCCTGGGTGGGGAAGATCCCCTGCCAGAGGGCATGGCAAACCACTCAAGTACCTTTGCCTGGAGAATCCCACAGACAGAGGACCTTGGCTGGCTACAGTCCATGGGTAGCACAGAGTCAGACAAGACTGAAGTGACCCAGCATTCATACAATATACTAAATATTCACGATGTAATTTAAAATAGAAACAAATATGGTATAAATGTTATGGTGTTCATAGTGTTGCATTCACCTGCATTTTTGAAATACAAGGAATATTTTACTTTCAGAAAAGCGAAGCTCCACATGAAACTTTTGCTAGGGGACCAAGAATTTAGAACTTTGCAAATAGCGAGAGCCATGCCATTTTTTAAAAGATTAGAAACACATGAGAAAAGACTATAAGCATAATTCTCAGACTTTAAAAGTTGTAAGTTCTACTCTCTCCAATGTATACAGAGAAATATCCTTTCCTTTTCTATATCCTTTTGGACGTCTGGATACAAAACAAGCTCGGTGGTTTCCTGTGCTGCACTATTAACACTGCTCATTCTTTCATATTTATCAAGCAAAGCTACTTAGAAGTATAGTAGATCTATGGCCCATGTTACTATCAGAGAGAGCAAAAGGGAAATATCAAATCCCCACTACAAAACACTGAAGCTGAGCATACCTAAATATTACTGGATAGTAACATCATTGCCTACCTGGTCGTGAATTCTGTGTGATTTTCTGATTCACTCTATTTATAGTCTATCTAGAGTCTTTCTCTTGAAGTTTAGAAAAGTTACACAATACACTCTTTATTTAAATGTAATATGGACAAACAAACAACCTGAGAGGAAAAATTCAAAGCCCCTCTGACTTTCCAGAGAGAAATTTGGGGGATTAGGCACAAAAAATATATTTCATTCAGGCGGCATGACCCTTATCTCAATAAGCTGTGCATTAGACATGGAATTGGTGCTTTTCTAAGTGGATGAAAATCTCCAGCCCCAAAAGTTTATATGATTTTCTCATGCTTCTGCAGAAGCTAAGCCATAATTTCTGAGTTCATATCATGCATGCAACCATCAGTCTCTCTGTTTACAGGCATAAATGGCAGCCTTATTTGTTTCTTTTTAGATGTAGTGCCCCTTGGAGAATGAATGTGTATATACACAAATCAGAAAAAAAGAGAGTATGACAGAATTCTAGAGGGCAATATTTAATTTTGTTTTAAAAATGAGCTCTCACCTATTTCTCATACTGAAAATGAAGCCTGTAATTTCCCAAAGGTGTGCAGTGGGAAATAGATAATATAAGGAAATTCATCAGTGGATTTTTCTCCTAAAATGAAAAATATGGACATGGAAGGAAAGATTGTTTCTGCTACTCCTGGCAGCATTTAGGGAAGCATGGAAAGAGGTCTTAATAGTAAGTCTGATCATAAACAAAGAAACTATTATAAATTCAATAAATTCATTTTTTTCTCAGGTTCAAGTGTGACAGAAAGATGGAAACACATAGATAATGAGTGAATCAAAGGGACAGTGGTTGTGTTTTTCCCCTCACCTCTCACCAAGGTGAACTCAATTTTATTCCTTAAGTAAAGAAAAGGGCATCAAAAAGCAAGAATGAAAAAAAAAAAAGCAAACAACAGTAACTTTTGAAAGAACTCTGATCAGATATATTCTCTGTGAGTATCTTTATTTATTTAGCTACTTCTGTCTAGATATGAGGATATTTATTATTTACCATTATTTTCCACTGTACCTTATAACCAGTAGTGAGTAGTATCCAAAAAATAAAAGAACAAATTAGATATGATTAAAAATAGCAAGTTAATACATGTGATTTCATTTAAAGAAAACATAACTAAAAGATCAACTCCTATGTTAATCTGGCTATCCTGCAGCCACTTGCCAGTATTTTTAATGTCTTTATCAACAGCAATTTACCTCATTCCTATTTTTTCTTAACGTTCTTCTTTGTAAGGAATCTGGATTTCTTTTCATCTTTAAAAATTTGAAGTTTCTCTCTAATGACAATATATAATAATTAAGTATGTGCAAAATAGGGAATCTGTATCTTGAAATGCCATGGCATATACATTCCATTTTACTGTTCTTGCAGTGAATTATGAGTTTTCCACTTAAAAGTAATGAAAGTTACATAGCAACATTGAAAGCAGAAGAGATGCCTTAAGATAGTCTATCATCTAAGTCATTCTTCTACTCCTGCTGCAAATAAATCTGTCACATGGCTAAAATGCATCTCAAATATTAGATGAGTCATTCCACACATTAAGATCAGACAGATTCACCGAGCTGGGGATTCAGAGCAGGGAGAGGCAAAGCACCGACTGGGAGTTTGATGAACCAGACTGCAGTAGGTAAAGATATGGTGAAGGATGATTCAAACAAACACTTGCTCTGCAGATGACTGGGACTCCAAAATTCTATGAAAATCAGATCAAACACACTGTAAAGTTATGTAGGCTGCTATTTCCAAGAGTTATTTAACTCTTGGAAGACTGGAACATAGCTAAGAGTCATAAAGAACAGAGCTAAGTCATTATAGCTTTAGCTTACCAATTTGGGCATTTGGAAAGAAAACATCATCAGATAATTCTACAAATTATTTTAAGAGTGAAGGGGTCTGATAAATACCATAACTTCATGAGGCATAGCACTTACTTTTACCACTTTTATTCAGTGAAGGGAAATTTCTTAAAATCAGAAGTAAGACTCAACATCCATCTTAATCTCAGTGTATTTTTGGATTCTCCCCTTTATGGCATAATAATAACTTTAGAATACACAGAATAGACCACCTGGCTGTCAAGAATGTACACAAAAGTAGCTTGATAATAATGTAAGCATTTCAATGTTAGAGAATTAACTGTATTTTCTTCCTGGAATTAAAAAAAAAAGTCCTCTAACATATTGACTCTGAATCCTCGATAATCAGTTAGACTGGTTATCTAACTGATTAGATAATCCAAAATATTGATTAGATATATCAAATATATTGATTAAATAATCAATAACCCTGGATAATCAATTAAATGTTTTTTTTAATTAAAAATGAGTTTCTAAAAGGAACATAAATTCTGCTTACGTTGAATCCATGTCTTTTTGATTGATTACAAAATTGGCTTAAATCTGGGAAGAGAGTCAGGCTTGAAGTCCTCTCACATCTGCTATTGTTGATCTTGCTGCTCGTGGTGTTACACGTTGTAGCTCATCAGGCAAAGCATACAAGCATACACGGCTATTGGCTCCAGCACTCAGCAAGTTGGACAGGTCGTATGCATGGCCCAGTGAGAGACTACTGTGGTCTATTCTCCTTACTGCCTACCCTGGAACCCTTGATTCACCACAACATTAGTATACATTTGTTCATGGACTTGCTGACTTTGGTTTCCTAAGTCAGCAATATTCTATAAAAAATACTGGAGATATCTAATGCATTCAGTGGTTGAACCATCAAAAACACAAAAAAAGCTATCAAAGTTTAACATGACATAAATGAACTCAACACATAAACAGAAGGAAGGGGATCAGATATGAGATATAATTTTCTGCATTTGTTAGGAAATTTATAACTTAGATAAAGTATTTCATGACTTTTGGTAACTTTCAAAAAAGTAAATCACTAATTTTGAAAGCATTTTATGTTGCAACTGAAGAGACAAGACATATTCAATAGTTAAAAGATTTTTTTCCCAAAGCTATTTTTTCCCACAGGAATTTTTCATGTAACAAAAGAATATCTGGATCTCATCAATGATAGTAATTTGATGAAAGGTGATCTCAGTGAATAATGAGCCTATACCTAAATGCAAAATGGAGTTTAAGACCATTCAACTTGAGCATTTCTGATGTATTCAGTTTTATTCCCATTCCTGGTAAAAACGGGTCTAGGGCTCATTTTGCTATTTTTGACAACATACTTTTATTTGATAACATTTCAAGTCACTTGTGTACAACAACACAAAAATAGAAACCACTCAACTGTGAGTGAAGACTTACTAGCTGCTATTTAATAAAAATATCTTATCTCTCTATAACTAGAACAAGATAATTATAGTGATAACATAGCTTTTGTGTTTTTAAAGATTCATAATAAAACATACTCATGTTAAAAATTAACAGAGTACAAAAGAAAGGGAGGGGTAATATAGAAGTGAGAAAGTGGGTGTACAACCTACTGGGTGTAAGATAGACTCAAGGATATATTGGACAACATCAGGAATATAGTCACTACTTTCTAATAACTGAATGGAGGCGTGTCCAACTCTGTGTGACGCTATGGGCTGTAGCCCACCAGGCTCCTCTGTCCCTGGGATTCCCAAGGCAAGAATATCGAAGTCGGTTGCCATGCCCCAGGGGACCTTTCCCAACCTGAAGATCAAACTCATGCCTGCCTGCATCTCCTGTAATACAGGAGGGTTCTTTACCCACTGAGCCACCTGGGAAGACCAACTGAATGAAAGTTAGCCTTTAAAAATTGGATTAAACATTAAAAAAAAATTAAAAGAGTCCAAAATGAAATACAGTAAAATATTAGTCTTATGGGAGTTCCACTTCCCACAGATACACTCGCTCTGTGTATGTGTGTGTTGGGGGGGGGGGCGGGTATTTTTTCACATAATTACACGAGTAGAGAATTAACTAAAGAAAAAGAGCAAATAGTGTACTTGAAAACACCTCTTTCACAACTACATACAAGAAATAGACACAATTTTTACCTATTAGAGAATGCATATTAAATTTGACAATAATAGGAAGAATGCAGAGAAGCAGAAACTCCTATGGCTATTGCAAGAGTTAACAGTGTGCACTAGCAATATTTTAAGCACAGGCAATCTGACCAGTTTCTTTTTCCTTAATGACTTGCAAGTGACCACTATCTAAAATAAGTGACTGATATTTGTGTAGGTTTCTGGGTGTCAGTTTTTTTCCAATTTATAATCTGTCTTTCTACTGTGTCTTCAATACTGACTTTGCAGATAAGTTTCAACTTTTATCACTTTATGCCATCAAATTAATTGGTTCTCCTTTAAGTCTTAGTTTTTGTCTAGCTTTAAAAGGGTTTCTTTCATAAAAAAGAAAGGCTTACTTTTGATTTATTTCTGCTGTTTTATGTGTGTTTTTATTTACTGGTTTGTTTCAATTTTTAACTATAAAATATTAATCATAAACTAAAAGATAAAGACTTGTAAAACATTATACATATGATTTTTACAAAGGTTAATGTTTTGCTGTTTTAGCTTTATGTACTTTTTCTTTAACTATTTTAAGTTAAAAATATCATATTTTACCCATTTTATGGAAATACTCCAGTATGTATACCTAGAAAACATAAGCACAGATACTGCTTTATAAGAATTTCAAACATTCTAGTATAGGTCATTTTTCTTTCTTTCTTCATTTTTATACAATTTTTAAAGGTCAGTTTCCACTTACAGTTATTACAAAATATCATCTACATTCCTCATGTTGTACAGTACATCCTTGAGCCTATTATACACTATTTATCATTCTCTGTCTGACTTATCTCTTGCATAATGTCCTCCAAGTCCGTCTGTGAGGGTACAAATGGCAAAATATCATTCGTCTTTATTGATTAATAGTACTCCATTGTATGCTTGTGTGTACATATATGTATACTATAGCCTCTTATACATTTATCTGTTTACAGACACTGAAGCTGTTTCCATGCCTTAGCAAAGTAAATAATACTGCTATGAACACTGGGGTTCATGTGTCTTTTTAATTAGTGTTATTATTATTATTTTTTGATATATGGCCAGGAGAGAGATTTCTGGGATATTGTGGTAGCAGTAGTTTTCGTTTTTGAGAAACCTCCATAATGGTTTCACCATTGTTTTCCATAATGGTTGCACCAATTTCTATCCCCACCCACAGTGTAAAAGGTTCCCTTTTCTCAACACCCTTGCCAACATTTGTTGTTTGTAGAAGACTATTTAAGTGAATTATCAAAACTGGTTTAGAAAGATTTCCACAAGAAAAAAATAAGAGATTAAAAAAACTACCGCAATTTTTAATAGATGATTTGAAAGGTAAGCCTTTTGAAATCCAAAGCAATTGGCCCACAATATACTTATATTTTCTGACCTAGTTTAACAATGAAGGAAGTATGTTTTTTGAGAAATAAACACTTTTGAGAGGTTAACAATTTTGAGATATTAACTGTTTTGCAATAACCAGATTCAGTCTGGCTAATTAATGTTTTTATGTGATAAAAGAAAAAAAACTTGTGCAGACCTCCTGGCTATCTGTCTCTTTCCCATTAAGTATACACCAATGGCAGAGACTCTGAAGAGTTGTTGAGCATATATCATGAGAAGGATTGTCATAAGCAGCCAAATTCATAATAATTAATGGAAGTAATTGATTGACTCCTAAATTACCGCATTCAACACCAAAGTATTATTCAAGTGTGAAATTAAAAGAAAAAAAGTTTCTAAGTCACAATGCAGTAGTGATATATATGTGTATATATATATATATGTGTGTGTGTGTGTGTGTGTGTATATATATTTCTAAAAGAAACCTATTAAGTGTTAATGATTTTAAATGGTCCTAAAAGAGCTAAAATGCAATTCAGATACAACATTTAAAGTACTGATAGATTCCCCTTTTTCCCTACTGACATCAGACTCATATACACTTCAAATTCACATTTTTAGAACTCATTTTCAGCACAATCTGTTATTTATTTTACCCCATATTTATGATACCCCAAAATGGTAGCCTAATGTACACTGGAAAATATAACAAATTGGACTCACTGCTTTTGCCTATATGCATTTTCTTCTCTTTTTTCTTTATGTCAATAATCTTTCCAATCAACTTTTATTCAGAATTAAGACCCAGTAGGGGGCTGGCATGTTAAAATTATTTCTCATGGAACTCTTACTAAAGTTGTCATTTTTTAATTTTAAAAATACAATATTCGATGTATATGTTTTAATCTTTGATCACTTTCATTATATATTATATTATCACAATATATTATATTATATATATAAATGTACATTCATCAAAGAAAGAGGTGAAAAAATAAAATTATAAAGTGGGACAAATATACATATATATTATATATAATATATATACATAATACAAACAACAAATTCTTCACATATCATGGCTTAAAGAAAGAGACAAATAATTTTAGGCCTAAAGCTAAATGGTGATGTCTCTTCATAATAAGGGTTTTATATGTAATTCAAAAAGAAATGGGAGAATGGCATTGAAACATATATAATATCACATAGGAAATGAATCGCCAGTCCAGGTTCAATGCATGATACTGGATGCTTGGGGCTGGTGCACTGGGATGCAGAGGGATGGTACAGGGAGGCAGGAGGGAGAGGGGTTCAGGATGGGGAACACGTGTATACCTGTGGCAGATTCATGTTGATGTATGGCAAAACCAACACAATATTGTAAAGTAATTAGCCTCCAATTAAAATAAATTAATTTATATTAAAAAAATAAAAACAAAACAAAAAAAGAAATGGGAGAAAAGTCCACTGACTGATAACAGTAAATATCATAAAAAGTGATATTTTATCATTACTTTACCCTTTATTCACTGATTAGGATAATGGTTTGTGATGTCAGAGAAACAAGGCAGAAAAATGAGAAGTATAATAACTGAAAAATATCCTCCTCTTAAAGAATGCCAGATATGCCACGTCCATGCAGCCTAAATATTTTGGTTTGCTTTTTTTTAAATTTCAAACTCTATTTAAATTTTACTTCAAATACAAAAATATTAAAATATTGTCAATGTACTTCAACAATTTGACTCTCCAACTTGCAAGCATTTGAATCTAACTTGAACTTGATAAAATCTTTCCTGCTGCTGCTGCTAAGTCGCTTCAGTCGTGTCCGACTCTGTGTGACCCCATAGACGGCAGCCCACCAGGCTCCGCCATCCCTGGGATTCTCCAGGCAAGAACACTGGAGTGGGTTGCCATTTCCTTCTCCAATGCATGAAAGTGAAAAGTGAAAGTGAAGTCACTGAGTCGTGTCCAACTCTCAGCGACCCCATGAACTGCAGCACACCAGGCTCCGCCATCCCTGGGATTCTCCAGGCAAGAGTACTGGAGTGGGGTGCCATTGCCCTCTCCTAAAATCTTTCCTAGGATCTATCAATCCCACATCAAAAATAAGATACCTTAGTTTCAGTAAGTTTTGACAAGAAATTTATATTCAAATTAGAATATAATATCCAGTCATAATATTTCAAATATTAACACAAAGTTTCTAAACATATAAATGTATCTTCTTCTGGATTTAGAGCAGAAAATAGTTCAATCCTAGTGATTACTTTAAAAAAATATTATAGTACATATAGTGCTTTGCAAAGTATATTGAATACAGCGCCAGTTCTATCACATCAGAGGCTACTGTAACACAATATCAGGGAGTATTAGGGTAAAAATAATTAGGGGATAATTTAAGCTGATATCTTTATTGCCGAACATCTCTGAACCTTGATGTTATAATTTCAAAAAGGGCAAAATGGTATACCACATTGCAAACATATTGACCATAGATTCACTTTGCTTCAATCTTGCAGAAACAGTATTTTAAAGCACAGATTTTGGCAGACACTGAAATGTTTTGTTTAGAATTTTTTTTATAAATATTAGGTAATATTTTAAATAAATACCTGTAGCCTAATACATTTTAATTTTGTATTTGTGATTTAATATGAACAGGGGCCTAGGGGAAGACTGCTTAGCATAAAAATGAGTAGTCAAAGGGGACAGATTTCTATTTTTAATTTTCATTCTATTATTATTATGTGTGTAGGTTTTCAGTGAATAACTTAAACCATTCTTAATATCCTAGGAAGTGAAGTCACTCAGTCATGTCTGACTCTTTGCGACCCCATGGACTGTAGCCTGCCAGGCTCCTCCATCCATGGGATTTTCCAGGCAAGAGTACTGGAGTGGGGTGCCATTTCCTTCTCCAGAGGATCTTCCTGATCCAGGGATCGAACCCAGGTCTCCCGCACTATAGGCAGACGTTATACCATCTGAGCCACTAGGGAAGTCCTAATAATATCCTAACACACTATGAAAATTAATGATATGACATAAGTGACTTTTGAGAATGTCAGATAAACATGGTCTTATTTGAGTATTATCAGAGATGTTTCTCAGGAAGAAGTGAAGTTTTTCATAGACACTGATTTTCTAGAGTCAGTATATGTTCAAAGTATCTTATTGACCCACTGCAAGAAATAATGTATTTAATTTAATGCAGGTACTTGGCAGTGATTTTTAATTGCTTCTATTCAACGGCACATTTGCAGAATAACTGGTTGGCAATAAATATACTATTCACAAAAATGAGTGAGAGATGGAACTGAAAAATCAAACCTATTTCTTTGGTTTAAGGTCTATCTGGGAGGTCACTACCTCTCAAACTTAAATGCATATAATGATTCCCCTGGGGTCTTTTTAAAATCATTTCCTGGACCTTACTTTCTCCAGAAAATCTACCCAGTAGGTCTGACACTGGCCCATGAAACTGATTTTTTCCAAATGCTCCAGGTCACTCTAAAACTTTTGACCCAAGGCCACGCCTTGTCAAATATGGGATTAGGTGAATCTCACAGACTTGCCTGATCACTTCCTTCTACTACTGAAATGGCTGCATTTTCTCAGTTGACCAGATTTTAGTAGTATTGGTATTATAATTTTGTCTCAAGGCAGATTCATCAAAGAATAAAGAACAGTACTCATACTTTTTCTAGAAATAGAAAACATTTCAATAATACTAGAAGTTAAAAAGAAATAAAATGCATCATAAATGTGCCATATTATTTACTGATGACCGACACACTGAGACATTAGGCCAGGGACATTTTCCTTCTCCAGTATGCTTCTCAAGAAAACAGAACTTCGAACTGTAGTCTCAACAACAAGTTACAATCTATTTTCGCATTTAGTTACACATATTCATTCAACAGCTATTAGATATCACTGACTCAATGGAAATGAGTTTGAGCAAGCTCTGGGAGATGGTGAAGGACTGGGAAGACCGGTGTGCTGTAGTCCACAGGGTCGCAAAGACTCAGACACAATTGAGTGACTGAACAACAACATGCTTCATGCTGGATACAAATATTCAGATAAAACATATACACCTTCAAGTTATTTATGTCAATTGACTCAAGGTTCCATGTCTGCTCTATATTCAGGCACTCTGAAATCAGGTAAGTGATGACTGATGAAATTTTTATATAATTAACATATATTTAATAATTTAATCTATATTTGCCTATATAGTTTTGATTTTTCAGCTTTAATAAGCAATTTTTAGGTTTAATTCTTAGAGAAATACTCATGTTTCAGTACTGTTCTTCTCTTTACAATTATTGACCATTTTTGTTCAGGAATCTGCCTAAAAGTCACTAAATTGCCCCTTTTTCCAACTGAGCTATAAAGCCAGATCTTGATTTCAGCAGCAACTGTGTTATTGTGTATGCTACATGCCTTTCACTAAGGCAGTGTAGGCCTGATTTTTATGTTTTGAATTAGAAATCAGTATTTAAAGAAGACCTATTAACTTCTAAGAAATAGGAAATTCCATGGATAATAGACTGCTGTAACCATTATAATATCATATTTATCCACAATTAAATTCACATATCTTGACATTTTATATATACATGATTATTTATAGGTAGACAGATATAAAGGGACAGACTGACACAATAGAAGCTATTTTAACGTTGTCAGCCTATATTTTGCACGTGTTTCAATAAGGAGCTTGAGTTATTTGTGTAGAATTTTTCTCACCTTCATAGATACACTTACTCGGTAACTTCCATGAAATTATTAATTACAGCTTTGAATTGTAATTAATTAAAAATTTAAAAAGTATACTTAAACACATGCAAACATAGTATATGTAAACATACATACACTATGTGTGTATGTGTGTATGTATTTGTAAACTCAGAATTTATCTATTTAAGATGCTTTCTTCATTCATTAACCATTCATCACAGACTATTGACTCTGGGTAAGGAAATGTACAAGAAAAATGGTGGCAACAGGAAATATCACTTACTTGATTAGAGTTATTCAATTCTTTTTCAGGAATGCATTTCAAATACCTAAACCAATCAAACAAATTTTCTAATCTGTGTGTTTCAAGAAGTCTTTATGAGTTTTCTAAATTACTATCCAATAACACAGAGTTTCTATAGCAACTGTGTTAAGAACACAGCACTTGTGTTCCAGCACTTGAAAAAAAGAGAAATGCTCCATAGGTACTCAAATACAGTTTAGAAATTAGATAATAACCTGTCTTTCAGTGAGTAGCATACCACAACATACACACAAGTAGAACTTCATATTGTCTTTCCTGGAGAATGATTATACCTATACTTATATCTACACTTATGTCTATATACAAATACATTTTCAAGGAAATTAGCTAGAGAAGTTGTACCTTATGGAAAACTGTATTTATTACTAAATAAGTGACTGCTGTTCTTCATCCCAAGTATCCCCACTGTTATTTACCTTTATTTAGAAGACAAGATTATTGAATTCACTTGTTTGGGTTTGTAAAGAAAATCTAGAGATATTTTAGATTTACAATAAAATTCAGAGGAAGATATAGAGAGTTTCCATATACCCACTGACCTGACACATGAATGTGCTGTACTGGGCTTAGTCACTCAGTCATGTCTGACTCTTTGTGACCCCATGGACTGTAGCTCACCAGGTTCCTCTGTCCATGGGATTCTCCAGGCAAGAATACTGGAGTGGGCTGCCATGCCCTCCTCCAGGGGATCTTCCCAACCCAGGGACTGAACCCAGGTCTCCCACATTGCAAGTGGATTATTTATCGTCTGAGTCAAGAATATTGGAGTGGGTAGCCTATCCCTTCTCCAGGGAATCTTCCGAACCCAGGAATCAAACTGGTGTTTCCTGCATGGTAGGCGGATTCTTTGACACACCATAATCACCCAAAGTGGATAATTCACATTACCATTCACTCTTGGTGTGGTATATTCTATGAGTTTGAACAAATGTATAATGACATATATACCATCATCATCATATTATTATAGGGTATTTTCATTGCTCTAAACATCTTCTGTTATCTGTCTATTCATCTGCCAACCACCACTAAGTCCAGTAACCACTGTTTTTTTGTTTGTTTTTTTGTTTTACTGTCTAATAAGGTTTTGCCTTTTCCAGAATGTCATACAGTTGGAAACATACAATATATAGCCCTTTCACATTGGCTTCTCTCATTTAGTAATATGCATTTAAGTTTCTTTCATGTCTTTTCATGCCTTTTTTTTAAGCTCATTTATTTTCCATGCTGAATAACATTCCATTTCCTGATATACCACGGTTTATTTATCCATTCACCTAGTGAAGGATGTGTTGTTTGCTTCCTAGCTTTGGAAATCATGAATAAAGTTGCTAATAAATAACTATGTTCAGGTTTTTGTGTGGACACATTTTCAACTCCTTTGGGTAAATACCAAGGAGTATGATTGCTGGATTCCATGGTAAGATTACACTTAGCTAAAGAAACTGTCAAACCATCTTCCAGAACAACTGTAACATTTTGCATTCCCATCAGTTAATAAGCAAGACAATTCCTATTGCTTCACATTCTCACCAGCATTTGGTGTTGTTAGTGTTCTGGATTTTGATCTTTCTAATTAGTGGTATTTCACTGTTTTACTTTGCAATTTCCTATTAATATAGGACATGGAAGATTCTCTCATATGTTTGTTTGTCATTTGTATATTTTCCTTGCTGAGTTGTATATTAAAGTCTTTGTCCTATCTAGTCATCAGGTTGTTGACTTTTTTTTAATTGCTGACTTTTACTATTTTTCTTTGCACATTGTGTATAGTAATAGTCTTTGATCAGATATTTTGAAATATTTTGAAAATATTTTCTCCTAGTCAGTAGCTTGTGTTCTCATCATCTTGAAAACATAGCAATTTGTAGGGGGGAATGAAAGTGTTTAACTTACAGAAGCCCAGCTTATCAATTATTTCTTTCACAGATTATGCCTTTGGTGCTGTATGTAAAAAGTCATCATCATATCCAAGGCCATCTAGGTTTTCCCCCATGTTATCTACTAGGCATTTTGTAGTTCTGATATCTAACTTTAGTGTGTGAACAATTTTCAGTCAATTTTTGTATGGGTCTGCAACACATTAAAATTTATAGACACAACAATAAAAAATTCATCCTTTCACACTAGATAGTTTGGAAGAACTGCTATAGTCTACTCAATTCAATTCAGTTCAGTTCAGTTCAGTTGCTCAGTTGTGTCCGACTCTTTGAGACCCCCATGGACTGCAGCATGCCAGGCCTCCCTGTCCATCACCAACTCCAAGAGTTTACTCAAATTCATATCCATTGAGTCAGTGATGCCATCCAACCATCTCATCCTCTGTTGTCCCCTTCTCTTCCTGCCTTCAATCTTTCCCATCATCAGGGACTTTTCAAATGAGTCAGCTCTTTGCATCAGGTGGCCAAAGTATTGGAATTTCAGCTTCAACATCACTGTTTCCAATGAACACTCAAGGCTGATTTCCCTTAGGATTGACTGGTTGGATCTCTTGGCAGTCCAAGGGACTCTCATGAGTCTTCTCCAACACCACAGTTCAAAAGCATCAATTCTTCGGCACTCAGCTTTCTTTATAGTCCAACTCTCACATCCATAAGTGACTACTGGAAAAACCATAGCCTTGACTAGATGGACCTTTGTTGGCAAAGTAATGTCTCTGCTTTTTAATATGCTGTCTAGGTTGGTCATAACTTTTCTTCCAAGGAGCAAGCATCTTTTTTTTTTTTTTAATTGGCTTTGTCCATCTCACAAAGCCTCCAAAAATTATGAGCCACATAGCCTCTATTTCCCCAGAGGCTTAACTGCATTTCATGGCTGCAGTCACCATCTGCGGTGATTTTGGAGCCCAAAAAGTAAAGTCTCTCACTATTTCCACTGTTTCTCCATCTATTTGACATGAAGTGATGGGACCAGATGCCATGATCTTAGTTTTCTGAATGTTGAGCGTTAAGCCAACTTTTTCACTCTACTCTTTCACTTTCATCAGGAGGTTCTTTAGTCCTTCTTCACTTTCTGCCATAAGGGTGATGTCATCTGTATATCTGAGGTTATTGATATTTCTCCCGGCAATCTTGATTCGAGCTTGTGTTTCTTCCAGCCCAGCGTTTCTCATGATGTACTCTGCATATAAGTTAAATAAGCACAGTGACAATATACAGCCTTGACGTACTCTTTTCCCTATTTGGAACCAGTCTGTTCTTCCATGTCCAGTCCTAACTGTTGGTTTCTGACATGGATACAGATTTCTCAAGAGGCAAGTCAGGTGGTCTAGTATTCCCATTTCTTTCAGAATTTTCCACAGTTTGCTGTGATGCACACAGTCAAAGGCTTTGACATGGTCATTAAAGCAGAAATAGATGTTTTTTTTGGAACTCACTATAGACTAATACTTGGCACTAATCCCATTTTCCCCTCTTTCTATTCAAGGCCCTTTTGTTTAAGTAATTTGGAAGACTTCATAAATTACCTATTCATTGCAGTCACTGTCAGTGTTGCAGTCTCTCCTGTTTGTCCGTTGACGCCCTTATTTGACCACTTTCCCCATGCCATCACCACACATGCTAATGACCCCTAGTAGAGGAATGAATATCTCTTTGTTTTGATGATCTAGATAAGTAAAGTTGAATTATGTTCTCAAGTATCTCTAACAGA
Organism: Capricornis sumatraensis; assembly: GCF_032405125.1. NCBI lineage: Eukaryota > Metazoa > Chordata > Mammalia > Artiodactyla > Bovidae > Capricornis > Capricornis sumatraensis. The sequence goes on along the minus strand of NC_091077.1, from coordinate 104,601,619 downwards.
TGTTTTGTCTGTCTACCATTCCTACAATTCTTTCTGCAGCCTCATTTTTCTGGATTCTGATTGGTATGCATGAAGGCAGATGAGCTATCTACTTAACGGCTTCACTCATTTTGCCCATGCAGTTTTGGCTTCCACACTCTTTTCTTCATTGTTTATCTTCACTGTCTTTCACTCTCCCTGATCAACTCAATGATCATATATATAATTATTAGTGAACATTGTTGTTAAAAACTAAATTATAATGATTTTAAATATTTTATACCTAGTTTGAATTCAATGTCATTGAGTACTGAATATTAGCTTTGAAAACTGAAATACATATACTCAGAAATCTATGTCTGCTGAAAAATATATTCAAGGCATTTCAAAGCTTCAAATTTTATTAAAGTGAAATATAATTTAACTGTAAGGGCAACTTAATACTTTCATCTTATTTTATTTCAAATATTTGACATTGTCATAAACTCAAATGAAGGTATCAAAACTATGATTGTGTACTGAAGATCTCACATATCTACTGACTTTTCTAAGTTTTTTTAGGTTAGAATCAAAACTCTAAGGATCTAGATCATTCTAAATACACTCTAATGAGGTAAAAGAAAAAAGAAGTCTACTAGCTTGTCAGCATTTCAGAACTGTAACTCACAGAGATCCATATGACTATATATTATGTCAGACTTTAATTATAAAATACCTCTTAAATATTTTAATTTGCATTTTGCATTATCTAATTCATAGATATTTAAAACTTGGGAGAAAAATGTAGATCTTAAAGTATACCCATGATAATACAGTAACTTTTTAAGCAAAGGCACTGGGTCATCTAGGACTCTAGATAAAGAATTGGAAACCAGCAAACTGTTAAAAGTGTTACCACCGCAAGGTAGGATTTCAATACATACAAGGTCTTTAATGACTACCTACACTATTGGACTTTCCAGCCGTATTCATATACAGAGATCAAGTATATTCCCATGGTATCACATCAAAAATAAAAAATGTATATAATTGATATAATGTATATAATTGCACTCAATATGCCAGCAAATACAGAAAACTCAGCAAAGGCCACAGGACTGGAAAAAGTGAGTTTACATTCCAGTCCCTAAGAAAGGAAATGCCAAAAATGCTCAAGCTACCACACAATTGCACTTTTCTCACATGCTAGTAAAGTAATGCTCAAAATTCGCCAAGCCAGGCTTCAATAGTATGCGAACAGTGAACTTCCAGATATTCAAGCTGATTTTAGAAAAGGCAGAGGAACCAGAGATCAAATTGCCAACATCCGCTGGATCATGCAAAAAGCAAGAGAGTTCCAGAAACACATCTATTTCTGCTTTATTGACTATGTCAAAGCCTTTGACGATGTGGATCACAATAAACGGTGGAAAATTCTGAAAGAGATGGGATACCAGACCACCTGAACTGCCTCTAAAGAAATCTGTATGCAGGTCAGGAAGCAACAGTTCAAACTGGACATGGAACAACAGACTGGTTCCAAATAGGAAAAGGAGTACATCAAGGCTGTATACTGTCACTCTGATTATTTAACTTCTATGCAGAGTACATCATGAGAAACGCTGGGCTGGAAGAAGCACAAGCTGGAATCAAGACTGCCAGGAGAAATATCAATAACCTCAGATATGCAGGAAGAAGGAAATGGCAACCCACTCCAGCACTCTTGCCTAGAAAATTTCATGGACGGAGGAGCCTAGTAGGCTACAGTCCATGGGGTCTCGAAGAGTCAGACATGACTGAACGACTTCACTTTCTTTTTTCACTTCCATGCATTGGAGAAGGAAATGGCAACCAACTCCAGTATTCTTACGGGAGAATCCCAGGGACAGCGGAGCCTGGTGGGCTGCCATCTATGGGGTCACAAAGAGTCGAATACAACTGATGCAACTGAGCACCAGCAGCAGCAGCAGCAGATATGCAGGTGACATAACCCCTATGGCAGAAAGAGAAGAAAAACTAAAGAACCTCTTGATGAAAATAAAAAAAGAGAGTGAAAATTTTGGCTTAAAGCTCAACATTAAGAAAACTAAGATCCTGGCATCTGGTCCCATCATTTCACAGCAAATAGATGGGGGAGACAGTGGAGACAGTGGTTGAGTTTATTTTTGGGGCTCCAAAATCACTGCAGATGGTGAGTACAGCCATGAAATTAAAGCTTACTCCTTGGAAGGAAAGTCATGATCAACCTAGACAGCATATTAAAAAGCAGAGACATTACTTTGCCAACAAAGGTCCATCTAGTCAAGGCTATGATTTTTCCAGTAGTCATGTATGCATGTTAGAGTTGGACTATAAAGAAAGCTGAGCACAGAAGAATTGATACTTCTGAACTGTGGTGTTGGAGAAGACTGTTGAGAGTCCCTTGGACTGCAAGGAGATCCAACCAGTCCATCCTAAAGGATATTGGGCATGGTGTTCATTGGAAGGACTGATGCTAAAGCTGAAACTCCAATACTTTGGCCACCTGATGTGAAGAGCTGACTCATTTGAAAAGACCCTGATGCTGGGAAAGGTTGAGGGCAGGAGGAGAAGGGGACAACAGAGGATGAGATGATTGTATGACATCATTGACCCAATGGACATGAGTTTGGGTGAACTCCAAGAGTTGGTGATGGACAGGGAGGCCTGGTTTGCTGTGGTTCATGGAGTCTCAAAGAGTTGGACACAACTGAGCCTCTTCTTTTTCAAAAGAGTTGCTGTCTAAGTCTTGCTGAGTAGTACTATGAGATTTCTGTACCTGAATATCTTCCCTCTTTTCAATGCAACTTCTTATGTTTAGGGTCATGTAAATGTTCAATGTGCCAAAAGGAAAAACCAATTTAAAAAATCTGATCCTGTGCTATTCTCAGAAAAATTTTTGCTTTATAATTTAATCATAAAAACATTTTCATTCTTTTTACAGACTAATAAAATTAACTGAAGTTGGGCCACCAAAATCAACTTTCAGTTCAGTTCAGTTCAGTTCAGTTGCTCAGTCTTGTCCGACTTTTAACGACCCCATGAATCGCAACATGCCAGGCCACCCTGTCCATCACCAATTCATGGAAACTTTGCATAACACAAATTATCAGTGTTTGATCATGTATACCGATCACTTGGAGGAAGGTCAAATCTCTTGTTAGGCAATGGTGTTGAGCTGCGGTAAGGCCTCATAAATTCTCATCCAGCCCTGTGTTTAGACTGTACTCATGATACTGAAAATATCTGCACCTGGGCTGGTTAATGTCCTCTTATGTTATTTGCATTTACTTAGCTGGTAATTTTGAATTCTTCCTCAAACTTTGAGAAATATTTCCTTTCCCTGAAAAACAGTCAAATGTTTTTCTTTTTCGTGGGTATATATTTTTCCTATTCTTTCTTCCCATGACTTCAACATTTTCAAGTAACTGAGCTGTCAAAATGATGGGACTTTTCACAAAATACTTCTAATATGGAGACCATCATGTATAAAAATCAACTTCTATCTCTACCCCTAACCTTTGATTTTTTTCCATTGAGATTTCTTTGTTTAATTAACCTCTCAAATAACATATTTATGTATCTATAACTTCTCATTTTAGATATGGAAGTTTTTAAAAAGTAGTATAACAGGACTGGAATGGGTCAGTTTTCATTCCAATCCCAAAGAAAGGCAATGCCAAAGAATGCTCAAACTACCACACAATTACACTCATGTCACACGCTAGTAAAGTAATGCTCAAAATTCTCCAAGCCAGGCTTCAAGAATACATGAACTGTGAGCTTCCAGATGTTCGAGCTGGTTTTAGAAAAGGCAGAGGAACCAGAGATCAAATTGCCAGAATCCACTGGATCATCGAAAAAGCGAGAGTTCCAGAAAAACATCTATTTCTGCTTTATTGATTATGCCAAAGCCTTTGATGATGTGGATCAGAATAAACAGGAAAATTCTGAAAGAGGGGAATACCAGACCACCTGACCTACCTCTTGAGAAACCTATATGTAAGCCCAGAAGCAACAGTTCAAACTGGACATGGAACAACAGACTGGTTCCAAATAGGAAAAGGAGTATGTGAAGGATATATATTGACACCCTGCTTATTTAACTTATATGCAGAGTACATCATGAGAAACACTGGGCTGGAAGAAGCACAAGCTGGAATCAAGATTGCCAGGAGAATATCAATAACCTCAAATATGCAGATGACACAACCCTTATGGCAGAAAGTGAAGAGGAATGAAAAAGCCTCTTGATGAAAGTGAAAGAGAGTGAAAAAGTTGGCTTAAGGCTCAACATTCAGAAAACGAAGATCATGGCATCTGGTCCCATTAGTTCATGGCAAAAAGATGGGGAAACAGTGGAAACAGTGTCAGACTATTTTTAGGGGCTCCAAAATCACTGAAGACGTGACTGCAGCCATGAAATTAAAAGATGCTTGTTCCTTGTGAGGAAAACTATGACCAACCTAGACAGCATATTAAAAAGCAGAGACATCACTTTGTCAACAAAGGTCCATCTAGTCAAAGCTACGGTTTTTCCAGTAGTCATGTATGGATATAAGATTTGGACCATAAAGAAAGCTGAGCACCGAAGAGTTGATGCTTTGAACTATGGTGTTCGAAAAGACTCTTGAGAGTCCCTTGGACTACAAGGAGATCCAACCAGTCCATCCTAAAAGAAATCAGTCCTGAATGTTCATTGAAAGGACTGATGCTGAAGCTGAAACTCCAATACTTTTTTCTCCTGATGTGAAGAACTGACTCATTTGAGAAGACCCTGATGTTGGGAAAGATTAAAGGCAAGAGGAGAAGATGACGACAGAGGATGAGATGGTTGTATGACATCACTGACTCAATGGACATGAGTTTGAGCAAGCTTTGGGTGTTGGTGATGGACAGGTAGGACTGGTGTGCTGCAATCCATGGGGTTTCAAAGAGTTTAACACAACTGAGCAACTGAAGTGAACTGAAACTACATTTGAAGACTCTGAGGTCACAATTTAAAGTCTAAGGCCTTTGACTTCTTACAATCTATATAGTGTAATTTTTTCATTTCTGATATTTCCTGTTACATATTCAATTTAGTACATAATGAAACTACAGTTTTCATGGTGTATCATGTGTCTTCTGAATTTTTAGTTGCATTTCCATAGTGTATATGATTCATGACTAAGGCAGAGGAAAATTGTTATTATGAAAATTGATGCCTATGGCAATTTTCTATATTTCCTCCCTGGGTCCTCATTCTGCAAATTATTTGCAAATATTTAATTCACGTTATTGGAACCAAACTTGGTATTTGAACATGATTGTCCGAATTAAACCAAGTATTTTCTTGTGAGCTTTCTGAAAGAGTGCAATAACATGTTGAGGAGAACAACATAACCCTGAAGTGCCCAGCCCTCTATAACACACATTCATTTTAAATGAATTTCTATTGGAAATTTAGAAGCATTTCCTTAAATACCAAACCATAGTGGAATAGCACACTCTCTTATAAAAATCGTTATGTGGTTAGGTATTTTACTAAATAGCATGGCACATAGTTTGATACAAAATATGGTCCATCTGTTTGATGGATTTATAATACACTTGAGAGTTTAGCAGTTTAGCTAAACCATATCATGTTTATGCTAAGTTTCAAGTTAACCTTTTAAATAGTAAGAGAGCAAGGAAGATGGAAGCAAAAATCACTGCCAGGCTCAAGACATTGTCAGGAAGTCATCAAAGAACAACAAAAGATTAAAGATAGTTTTCAGATTAAAGATTATAAGCTCAAATGCCCATGGGAATCAATCCTCAGCTTAAGTGGAAGCAGCATTCTTGAATAAGTGAAGTACATACCTATATCCTAACATGGAAAGGGCCTCTCAGTTTGAGAGGATTCTGCATGAAAGGTGCATGAAAGAGATAGCAGATATCCCATTTTTTATGAGAATGAGAAAATCTCAATTCTGTATTAAAGATGCAGATTTTAAAATGTTAAAAGCAATTTTGATATCTTTAACACTGGACAGGACAGGAAGAAAACATTCCACAGTTTTAAATCTACCACTGCTACTAATGTGAAACATCTAATTTAAATATACAGCTATTAAGAGCAGAGTAGAAACTACTGTTTCAAATAGTTTCAGTCAGTACAAGTATCATAAGCTTAGATAAGGAGAATATTGAATATCTGGAGGAAAAAAATACCAATCTGGCTAAATAGCTGCTTTGATGAAAATACAAATATATTTTAAGTTTAATTCTGAGAATGGGGAATGCAGTCCTATAATTTTATTGATTTCTGGGCCAAACAGAACTGATAAAGGTGGGAGTGGCTAAGAGCTGAAATAATATTTTCTAAAAATTTAGTTTAGAAATAAATATGAGATTGCCAAAGAATTTTATAACTGGTATGTGTGCTCCAACTATGCACAAAGTAAATTTAGTTTAAAAAAATAAACATATTTTCTGTTTATTCTACTTGAAATCCATTGGTTAATACTATGTTGCAGAGAACCTTATTAAAGATATGTAAATAAAACTTTTCAGAAGGATTAATTACATGTTTCTGATCTTACCTGTATGTCATGGTGATGAATGTGGTTATCCATCCAACTACTTGTACGACCATCATGTTTTTTAACAAAGTTCTCTTTGGTTTCCAAGTTAATTTTTGCAGACAAACTTACTTTGTTGTTTTTCAAGATGGCACACTCTAACTATAAAAATATTTTACCTTAAAAATTCTTAGAGAGTTTTTTAGCATTCTTTTGGCATTTGGCTGAAAGAAATAATAAAAAATGGGGTTAAAACCCCAAAGTATAACCAGAAAATAGTCATTTAGACTAACGGTGTTCATTATCTTGTCTTTGGTTTCATTTAGTACATATTACTCTTTCTATCCATTGCCTTAAAATGTTTATATGAGAATGATTCAGTATAAGGGCAAGTTAGATCAGATTTGATCACTTAGAAATCCTTCTGACGAAAAAGTTTTCACCTTCATGAATGATTAAAAGTTTAACTTCATTTCTTTTTATTGGAAATTTTTATGTTAGAGATTTGCCACATAACTGTCCTGAGCTTAATTATTGTCACATTGAGATAAAAAATGTGCCTGCTAATATGCAATATATGTTATTATCTAATGTTGAAATGAAGTCTATAGAATCATCTGAATTTGATTCATATTTTTAGAAGCAAAGATTTAAAAATAAGTGGTGAGAAGATTATTGCAAAGTACTAAGCAGGGAAAAAAAAACAATTAAATGAGAATTGCTAGACAAATGCACAAAGTAGTGAAGACTGAGATGACTTTATTGTTAAACAATTCTCATGATTATCAAATATGATTATCAGTTCAGTTCAGTCACTCAGTTGTGTCTGACTCTTTGCGACCCCATGAATCACAGCACGACAGGGCCCCCTGTCCATCACCAACTACTGGAGTTTACCCAACTCATGTCCATTGAGTCGGTGATGCCATCTAGCCATCTCAACTTCTGTATTCCCCTTCTGCTCCTGTCCCCAATCCCTCCCAGCATTAGAGTCTTGTCCAATGAGTCAACTCTTCGCATGAGGTGGCCAAAGTACTGGAGTTTCAGCTTCAGCATCAGTCCTTCCAATGAACACCCAGAACAACCAATGGACTGGTTGGATCTCCTTGCAGTCCAAGGGACTCTCAAGAGTCTTCTCCAACACCACAGTTCAAAAGCATCAATTCTTCGGCGCTCAGCTTTCTTCACAGTCCAACTCTCATATCCATACATGACCACAGGAAAAACCATAGCCTTGACTAGACGGACCTTTGTTGGCAAAGTAATGTCTCTGCTTTTGAATATGCTCTCTAGGTTGCTCATAACTCTCCTTCCAAGGAGTAAGCGTCTTTTAATTTCATGGCTGCAGTCACCATCTTTGGAGCCCAAGAAATAAAGTCTGACACTGTTTCCACTGTTTCCCCATCTATTTCCCATGAAGTGATGGGACCGGATGCCATGATCTTAGTTTTCTGAATGTTGAGCTTTAAGCCAACTTTTCACTCTCCTCTTTCACTTTCAAGAGGCTTTTTCGTTCCTCTTCACTTTCTGCCATAAGGGTTGTGTCATCTGCATATCTGAGGTTATTGATATTTCTCCCAGCAATCTTGATTCCAGCTTTTGCTTTTTCTGGCCCAGCATTTCTCATGATGTACTCTGCATATAAGTTAAATAAGCAGGGTGACAATATACAGCCTTGACGTACTCCTTTTCCTATTTGGAACCAGTCTGTTGTTCCATGTCCAGTTCTAACTGTTGCTTCCTGACCTGCATACAGATTTCTCAAGAGGCAGGTCAGGTGGTCTGGTATTCCCATTCTTTCAGAATTTTCCACAGTTTATTGTGATCCACATAGTCAAACGCTTTGGCATAGTCAATAAAGCAGAAATAGATGTTTTTCTGGAACTCTCTTGCTTTTTCCATGATCCAGCGGATGTTGGCAATTTGATCTCTGGTTCCTCTGCCTTTTCTAAAACCAGCTTGAAGTTCACAGTTCATGTATTGCTATAGCCTGGCTTGGAGAATTTTGAGCATTACTTTACTAGCATGTGAGATGAGTGTATGTAAATTAGTTTATTTGGTTGACAGAATAAAACACACTTTAGGATAATATTTTAGCTACCCCAAAACGACTTCAGAATAGCTTAATTAACAATTCTTGGTTAAAAAGTTTGCTTTAATATTCTTATACTAATGTACAGCTTAATATCTGTCTACCATCCTTTCCATTATATAGACTGGAGTTAAAAAGTCCTCATATAAGCAACAGAAATAATTTTGAAGGTTCTACCAACCATATTAGGGCAACAGAGCTGAATTTATTAGGTTGTTTATTTCCATTCAGTCCTGCTATTTTAACATTTCAACTCTAATTTTTGTTGTATATTTATAACCTTAATTTAGTTTTGGAAAAACAGTTTTAATAAATATTTCTTGAATTAAATTGTAATCACATTTAATATTTTTCATTCATTAAATATGTCAACTATTGATAAATATTTGAGTTGGTAAAAATATTTGATTAGAAACATCAACAACTGTTTTCAAAACATCTTATCTCTATCATTCCTCTAGCAATATGATATTATATTTCAAGTTATTTTAATTTTTTACCTACTCTGCTGAAGTGGATTGGCGCTTATTATCTCTTAGAAAATTGAAGTTTAAAATGTGATAAATTTTCAAACAGCATACAATTTTTAAGAGATCTTTAGTGAAGTACAGTTGCTTCATAATGTTAGTTTTTGATGTACACTAAAGTGAATGAGTTATGCATATACATATATCCTCTTGTTTTTAGACTTCCTCCCCATTTAGGTCACCATGGCTCTCTCTGAGTAGAGTCCCCTGTGCTGAACAGTAGGTTTCCATTGGTTACCTGGTGGTGTATACATAGTGGTGTAAGTATGTCAATCACAACCTCCCAATTCACCTCGCCAGCACCCCCTTCCCCTTTAGGTAACGGTAAGTTCGTTCTCTACACTGGTGACCCTATTTCTGTTTTTCCAATAAATCCATCTATACCATTTTTCTAGATTCCACAAAAGCCACCATGAACCAGAAGAGAAAAATCCAAGTGAGAGAACACACTTGTGTTAACCCTGAAGAAACTCACTAGGGATAACTCTCCCCAAACTTGACCCAGCCGATAAATGCTTCCTGTTTGGGGGTGAAGAATGTAGCTTTTCAGTGTAGAAAGCAGAACTGCTGAAACTCCAAGTGATGAACAACGAAAACTCATCTTGACCAAAAGCTACTTAGGCTCCTCTCAGCTCTCTTCTTGAATGGACTCAATTTTTACTTTCTAAAAGCTATTGCAGGGAATCAGCACAAACGATTTCATCCATAGACTCATACCCCTCCCACTTCACACACACATACACACACATGCTAAGTGACTTGAAAAATATTACCATAGTTGCATCGTTTCTACCAGCTTAAGATCATGTACCTAAGAAGACCTCAGTTCCCTTTAAAATGCCTGCCTGAGAAAGCTTAAGGCTGCCAAAAGAATTTACTATTTCCTCCAGCCATCATCTGAACACAGGGCCTCTGTCTCTGAGTCTCTGTGGGAGGGTAGTAGCTTAGGCTCCAGAAATACCACTTAGAAAGCCCAGATGCCTAGTCACATGGACCAACCCACATCCCTGGTTTTTGTAAATCTCTACTTCCCTGACTCTGCTCAAGTTCCTATAGTTCTTCTTTCCTCTCTCACACTCCCCTTAAAATGCTGTCACCTCTGCAAAAACAGGATTTTATGGGGGACTTTCTTAGCAATTCCAATAATTAGTCACTGAATAAAATGTGTCCTCAGCACTTTAACTAGTGTCCAGGTTTGTTTGTGTTTGACATGGTTCACTTAAGAATTGAAAATCAGAGGCACAGTTTACCACTTAGGAAGCTGAGGAGTTGCCTATCTTTAACTGAGTGCATGAAGAGAAAAGAAAAAAAAAATTACAATAAATTAGTAACCCAAACCTATAACCTGAATTAACTATAAGAAAATACCAAATGTCATAAATCATGTTATATCTTTTTTATTACTTAGAATTTATTGAAAATGAAATTTGCACTGCAAGAGATGAATGCAAAATTTAAAACTGTTAAACAGGAAAAACATATATAAGAAAAAATTAATGAAGGACCCATTGAAAGAAAAATATGAAAACAATTTGAAAAGCCTGTAAGTACATTTGAAAATTAAAGGGGAAAAGTTAAATTGAAAGAAAAAGGATTATAGGATTATATGTAAAACAAAAGATAACTGAAGTCAATTAATGTTCTTAAAACTGAAACAAAGCATCTATATCATGACAGTGTTAGTTTTATTGGCAGTATTACTTCTCCATTTTTCTTTCAAACAGAAACCCTAGTTTATTGTTTTCAAATATTCACTATTCTCCTACCTGGTTAAATGCCTCAGAAGATCCTGATTAAGCCCAATTTCTAAGAATAGGTCTTACTGGGTATAAGGAAAATCCTACTACAAAGCTAATAATTTAGTTCTGGAATGGGAATATTCCACAATTTGCCTGATGGAGATTTTTTTTTTTTTTTTTAGATTTCACTTCCCTAATAAGAAAAAAATGTTTATCTTCCTCAACTGAATTATGTTGTATGTGGATATTCTACCAACAACACATTATATGTTGATGATAATACAATATAAATATACTATTATATATTAGTATCCATTATGTATAATTTTATATATAGGCTACCAGTAGAATACTTCCCTGGTGGCTCAGACTGTAAAGCAGCTGCCTACAATGCAGGAGACCCGGGTTCAATCCCTGGGTTGGGAAGATCTTCTGGAGAAGGGAATGGCAACCCACTCCAGTATTCTTGCCTGGATAATCCCATGGACAGAGAGCCTGGTGGGCTACAGTCCACGAGGTCGCAGAGAGTCTGACACAACTGAGTGACTTCACTTTCACCAGTAGACTCCAACAGTAACAATGTTTATAACGTCTGTTTTATTTTATATGACTAGCTTGCCTCTTTTGGTTTACTAATTGTTTTTCATTTTGCTGATGTTTGAATACCGTTAACAAAATGCTCATCAAATATGAGCAGCTCTTTATCTGCTCATATTTATTCTGGAAATTACACCTTTATTCAAATTGTATTTAAATTTTTCATAAGTTGCATACCTACTCTTAAAGCTGATAATTTTAAACAGTAAACAAGTTTATAAAAAATGAGTAGGTTTGTTATGACAACTTTTTTTCTCTGTGAAATGTTGGAGTTAGGGTATTACTGAATGTCAGTAATATTTAATAAGGCAAACTGGCTTTGAAAGTACCTTTACCTTTGAGAATTTGTCCTTTTTCAGTCTGGAGTTTTTGACTGATATTTAATAATATGTTGCCATGGTAGAAGATAAGAGGTAGAATGTATGTAAGATGTGGAATTCAATATTGCATATTAAGGTACTTTCATTCTTATAGATCAATTTTTATTTATGGTTTGATATAAAACTGTCACATCATATATCTTTCAAAAGAGGTAATATTTTGACAAGGCAGGAAATTGCACACCAAAATATATTTTACCTACATTAACACTTAATACACACACTTTCTCTCTCTTCAGAATTTGAAAACTGATCACTTAGAGAAGGATGCATAATTTCAAATACCTCTATTAGATGCCATCTAATGAACAGAAATGTAAATATAAAATATACATTGCATATGGGAAATTTAGGATTGTGAATCCACTTCCTAATGTTGTTAACACTCACAGTAGCCTGTATCCCATGGCTTTCTAATAATTGTAATCTACTTTGCCCCCTATGTTAGGGATATAATTATGTTAACAGCTTTCCTACACAGGCACCATACATTGCTATTATGAAGCTAACTTCATTTAATTAGCATCGTGTAGTAAATTAGCAGTTATAAGGACTGCTGGGTACAAGGGGATCTCCATTTTCTCACCATTTACTTAATCCTCAGTCAATGTTAAGATTATTTCTCACCGAATTTCCATAGCAAAATCACCATCACCCTCCTCAGATACTGTGATTCAGCATTTGTAGGGATTTGGAACAAACAGTTTTTTCCAGATGCCCAGAAGTTAGGATTATTGAAAGCCCTGTCCTGCTCCTTGTTGGAAAGACACAGGAATGCAGTAAGACAAAGCTCATGTGAATGCATTCTTTTTCTTTTAAGCAACTATTTTTTGTTTTAATGACTTGATAAAAACAGTAGTATTAGCTAAGGAATAAATGGAAAGGCAGAATGATTCCTTTAAAGGAAGTTCCCAGGTTTTATTAGCACATTATTGAGAAGACTCTTTTTATTCCAAGTGCTTGGTGGAAACGTAAAATTAAACTATGCTATTATTTATACCATTATTGGGTTTATAGTGTGCTATGAAGTTGACTAATAACTTTTGTGTTGGTGTTGGAGTAATTGCTTGGTAATTCATTGTGTTCAACCACACTGAGAATTATTTTCAGAGCAGCAAAAAATACTAGTGTTTTTTTTCTTTTGGGGGGGGTTTCCCACTAAGTTTTATTTGGGCAGACCCAGGGACAGAGGGCCTGCACCTAAAAAAACTACTAGTTTTAAGCAGAAATTATCAAAATCATAGAGCATCAGAAACAAACTTATTTTATTTATTTGCCTACTATAGAAGAGACATGATACATATTTAAAATGTCATCTCATCTTGGCACCTCAATGTAGGTTAATTCAATAGCTGCATAAGAAAAACTCTATAAATAACTTCTAATTTGTGGTTTTATGATCAGTCGATAACTAATAATTCAGTCTCCAGGCATAACCACTGAGGAAAATCTCCACAAACCACCACAATAAGTAATCTAAAAAACTTCTGATGTCTGCTTTCCTTTTCGCTCCACATGTGCCCTGTCAAATCATCATAAACACTAAAAATCACACAAATAAGGAAAACAATACATATTATATTGAAAGTGAAAACTATAATCAAAACGTTTACTGATCATCAAACAAATGAGAAAGACGGGGTTGCACTTTAGACTGTTTACGTGTTTCCTCACCCAATGAAAACACAAATTAGGTTTACATCTAGGTATTGTGAGCAGAGGATCTCTCAGTTATGCATTTTGGTTGGGTGCTATGCTGATCCTTGAGAAAGATGATTCTGGCACCAGGAGCATTTCTGAAGGCCTAAGGGAGTCTTCTGTCATCTTTAGAAGCAGGCTCCTGCAGCGTGGTGTCTGTCTCCTCAGAGGGCGAGGTTTTCTTCCTCTCAGCCTACTTGGATGGCCTGGCTCCTTGCCTTAGTGGCTCTCAGACTCGCCTATGTCACAGAGACTCAAGCCAGCAGCAACCTGCGCCACGATCCTGTAAGGGTCTCGGGCCTCTTCCCTGGGGAATCTCAGTTCCCAGGGGTCCCGGAAAAGACAAGGGGCCTGCTGCGACTTCAAACAAGTACAGCGGCTCTACAGGCCCCAAGGGGAAGACAGCGGGCACACTTCCCCTGCATCCTGCAGACTATATCAACACTGAGGCCTGTCGCTGTCACTGCTATTCTGAAACCTGGTGTCCCTGGTAACTGCTCTGAGAGAAGGAACAGCACAGCTGACATGTATGTACAGTAACTGATCTCTGGGAAGCAATGTTGACCCATGAAACACTGAAGTCATAAAGCCCCATTATATTCCTACAGAGATTCTTCTGAGATGTATTTGTCTACAGGATCTCTGTGAAGACACACCTTCCTAGCCTCACCTTCCCTTCCTTCTCAATCTTGCTTTCTTTGTAATTTATACCCCACAAAGAATGGAAGGCATTAGGCTCAGTTTTCTAGGCGAGTAAATCAGCTATTTATCCATTTGAAGAAAATACATAGGTCTCTGGGCAGCAAGTTAAAAATCAGAATCAACACATTAAGCTTGTGCCCTTTACTCACTTGTAAACTCCTCATCCCTTCAGTCACATCCTAGCTATTCTTACATTATATACAACTTAAACATGCTACATATTTTGGTTCAAAGCGCACTATATTGGGAAATAGCAAGCTTGAAAAAATGATGAAGGATTTATACAGTGTTGTCTTTATGAGAAAAACATGACCGTGAGATAGCAAGAAGAAAAACTAAAAAAAAAAAAAAAAAACAACTAATAAACATGACTAACACCCAATGGCACCCCACTCCAGTACTCTTGCCTGGAAAACCCCATGGACAGAGGAGCCTGGTAGGCTGCAGTCCATGGGGTCGCGAAGAGTCAGACCCGACTGAGCGACTTCACTTTCACTTTTCACTTTCTTGCATTGGAGAAGGAAGTGGCAACCCACTCCAGTGTTCTTGCCTGGAGAATCCCAGGGATGGCAGAGCCTGGTGGGCTGCCTTTTATGGGGTTGCACAGAGTCAGACATGACTGAAGCGACTCAGTAGCAGCAGCAACACCATGCCAAGTGCGCGAAACACTTCAATAACTCTGGGAGCTGTTACTGCTGTGAAAAAAATACAAAAACTGATTTTGTAATAATGGTCTGGATGCTAAAACAAAACTCAAATTATGTTTATTATATCCTACATAAAGAAGGAAGGCAGTTTCCCTAGAGAACTCTCAACAATTAAAATGAAAATATCTTTATGTTCACATTGGAGCCAGACATTTTGACAAATTCAGCCATATAGAACAATTTATTCTCTAAAATTCTAGATTATACTTAAAATATTTTGCCTTTCTTGAGAAACTAAATATTTCCAAGGCAATCGGAAATCATGTAGAAAACATTGTACCTAGGAAAGATCATATGGCGACAACCCACAGCTACTTTTTTTTCAGCTCTGGCTGTGTGAATCAGATTAATATTCCTAAATACAAACCACAAAAAGAGAAAATGTGAATAGCCCCACAACTAAGAAGAATAAGAAAAAAAAAATCTGACAAAGAAAATCCCTGGAACTGTTTGCTTCACTAATGAATTCTAGCAAACGTTTACAGAAGAATGAACACCAATCCTTCTCAAACTTTTCCAAAAAAATTAAAGAGGAGGGAATATTCTCTGAACCATTCTATGAGGTCATCATTATCATGATATTCAACCCAGACAAATGAAAATTACAGAGCAATATCCTTTATAAACATTAATACAAAAATCCTTAACAAAATACTAGCAAAATGAATTCAACAGCATATTAAAATAATCATATACCAAAAATCAAGTGGGATTATTTTCCTGGGAGGCAAACATCCTTCAACACATAAAAACAGATCATTGTAATATACCATATTTACAAAATGAAGGACTAAAAACCACATGATTATTTTAATTGATGCAGGAAAAGCATTTGACAAAGTTATCATTCTTTCATGACAGAACACTCAACAAACAAGAAATAGAAGAAATTGACTTTAACATGATAAATGATGTGCATGAAAAATCCAAAGCAAAAATCATCCTTTTAAAGTAGGCGAGGCCAAGCTATAATATTTGGAAGTTTAGGTGTACTAAATGCACTATCAACTCATGATCTTTTTAATTTGTGATGGGTTATGGGGACAAAATTACAAATTGTAATTAAAGATGATCTGCATTATTAAAATGTCAATGCTATACAAATTGAATTAATTTAATTTCTATAAAAACACAATGATTCTTTATAGAAATATAAAAATCCACCCTAAAATTCATAGGGATTATCAATGAGCCCCAAGTAGCCAAAACAATTCTGAAAAAGAACCAAACTTGAGGATGCACACTTCTGATTTCAAAGCTTAATATGATGCTACAATAATCAACACTGTGTGGTACTGGGAAAAATACAAGTATATAGCCCAAAGGAATAGAATAGAGTGTCTAGAAATAAACCTCTGCATATATGGTCAAAGGATTTTATCCAGTGTCAGGACCATTCAACAGAAAAAAAAAAAAATCAGTCTTTTCAAGAATAGTACTAAAAAACAAGATATACACATGTAAAAGACTAAGGTTAGACCCTCACTTAACACCAAAAACAAAAATTAACTCAATGTATCAAAGACCTATATATAAGACCGAGAACTGTAAAACGGTTAGAAGAAAGAATAGGGCAAAAGCTTTGGGTTGGATAATGATTTCTTGGATATGACACCAAAGGCACAGGTAACAAAAGAAAATGTAGACAAATAGAACTTTATACGCAAATTTTTAAAGTGTGTCTCAAAGGACACTATCAATAGAGTAAAAAAGAAACACAAAGAATGGGAAAAACACGTGCATATCATTTACCTGGTAAGGAACTAATATCTATACTATATTGAGAACTTTTAAAATTTAACATAAAAAACCAAACAACCCAATTCAACTACAGAAAAAAGGCTCAAATAGACATTTCTCCAAAGATACATGAATGGCCAATAAGCACATGAAAAGATGCTCAACATAACTAATTATGAGGGAAATGCAAATTTAAAGTACAGTGAATATCACCTCACACTAATTGGGATGGCAACTATTATTAAAAAAAAATTACAAAGAGAATACAGAGGACAGAATTATTACATGATCTAGTAATCCACGTCTAGATATATACTCAAAATAATTCAAAGCAAGGTCTCAGAGAGTTATGCCCATGTTCATAGCAGCATTATTCGCCACAGCTAAAACATACAAGCAACACAAGTTTCCATCCACCCATAAATGGATAAACAAAATGTGCCATATACATACAATAGACTGTTATTCAGCCTAACAAAGGAAAGTTTTGATACCTATTACAACATGGATGAATCTTTAGGACATTATGCAAAATTGGAAAAAGACAGTGTCTTTATGACTATATGATTCCACTTACATGAAGCACTGAATTCCCTTAATGCTACTTTATCAAGAATATTCCAATCTCAACATTTTCTCAAAACCATTTTTAATTTTTTATACTGCTAGGTAAGACGCTACAGAAAAACCCAAAGAGTTTTTTGCAAACACAGTAAGAAAGCGTTGTTTTCTTGGAGTTAGGTTTTGCAATTTTATTTGGGTAAGACATTATTATCTGTGAAATTCTGTTTGATTTAACTTATTAGAGACAGTATATATTTTTAGTTAGTTAATTCCCTTTATCACTATATCTTACTCTAATTTCCATCTCCCCACAGAAAATTCTATTAATGATTTACATTATATATTTTAACTTGAACATGTACTTAAAATGTGCAGTATTTTTTTCTGTGCATGCTTTTTTTTTCCTTCTGAAAACTATCTACTTCCCCCTAAGTTATGGGAAACAGAAATATTCTCTTTACACCTGTAAGAGACTGGACAGGGTTTATAGCAAGTTAATTATGTCATTCGTGGCCTAGTCTACCATCTTTTTTTTCCTTTTTAACCTGTTTGCTTTTGGTTGTGTTGGGTCTACGCACGGGCCTCTTCTCGTTGAGCAAGGGGCAGCTACTTCTCTTCGCAGTGCATGGCCTTTTCATGGCCGTGGCTTCTCTTCGCTGCATTGCACAGGTTCTAGACACGTGGGCTTCACCAGGTGCGGCGCATGGGCTGGGTAGTTCTAGCTTGCGGGCTCTAGAGCATGGGCTCAGTAGTTGTGGCTCAAGGGCTTAGCTGCTCTGTGGCGGGGGGAGTCTTTCCAGACCAGGGATTGAAGCCGTGTCCCCTGCACTGGCAGGGAGATTCTTAACCACTGCATCACCAGGGATGTCCCCATCTCCTGTCTATCGATGTGAAGCATGCCATTTTCCCACCAATGGGCCACCTTGGTACTCATTACTTTGGTCAATCCATGATCACCTTAGCCTACCATTCTTGCCCAGAATATGTCAGTGTATGCATAGTACTTACGATACTTATTTTTCTTCTTCAAATATGAGTCGTGTGTTTATTCTAACTCAAGATGTCAAAATAACTAAAACAGAAACTGTTGATACATTTAAATTCACATTTTCTGTATAAATGTTTGCCTATTATTTGCCATGGTCAGTGTACATAAAAGCTTGAGGAAAGACAGTTCAATCATCATAATTGATGTAATATTATTAATACACTGTTATATTTGAGTCTGTAGTACACTACCTCTAAGCAAAATAGTTATCCATAAAATCTATGCCAGTAAAAAGAATAGCACATTACTACCACATACATGCTGATCTTCTACTTTAGAATAAGATAGGCTTATGATTTATTCTATTCCAATTAGCTAGAACTTAAGAGAAACTGTTAGCCAATTTGGATAAAATAGAAACATGAACTTACAAGCTGTTCTTGTCTTTTAGATATAATTCAAAGTGTTGTTGATAATCTGTAAGACTGTTTTATGATGTAGATAATTTAGTTCCAAGGTGAGGCATGGAATAGAAATAACTAGCTGGAGCATTTAGACATAATGCCTTGTTTAAAACTATCTTTATAAATTAACTTATTTTCTGAGTAAATTAGACTGTATAATAAACATGATTATTAGAGGTTATATTTATTAATTTTAAAGATTCAATAATATTTTATAAGATAAATGGTTTGCAAATGACACAATTTTTGTTCAGCTACATTGAAAATGTTACCAATCAAGTATTGACTTTGATCTTTGATTTAAACTTTTAAGTTCAAAGAATTATACAACTTTTATTAAATAAGTAAAAATGTCACTATAAAGCTGAATAAAGAATATCTGTTTCCTATTAAAACTAAACTTCAAAGTAGTAAAAATATAGCAAATTTTTTTCTTTTGAATTCTAACTCAGTCTAACAAATTTGGTTGAGGTAATAGAGCTTATGAAATTATCTACATCAGTATGAGTTTATCTAAAGCACACAAATACAATGTTAAACGTAGCTTGTGACATCATCTAGAAAAATAACAAAAATCCACACATGGCAGAAGAGTTTCCAAAATTTGACTAGGTAAGAAAACTTAAATTTCGTGTTTAATATGTCCTTTCATTTATATCAGCAATCAAAGGGGAAGAATTTTTAAAAATTTTCCATAATACACTAATCTTAGAAATAAAATTATACTTCTTGAGGGCTGACCATTTTAAAAAGAATATATGATAAATAAAATATTGCTTTTTTTTTACTTAAGGTTTGGTTATTTATGCTAATAATCTGATGCCACCAGAATCTCATCAATATTTTATCAGTAACAATTGGGTTTTTAAGATCCAAGATCTACTATTTTGGTCACTTCCTATCTCTTTTTCCTTCCTATCATCCCTTCCTCTTTCCTCCTCTCTCCTGCCATCCCCTCCACTTTTTTCCTTTACTACGTCTCTCTGTCTTCAGCTGAGACTCTTTATGTGCTATTTCTCCTAATTTAACTTGTGAGCCTAATCTCTGTGCACATGTTGAATTTCTCATGGCTCAATTGTGAGCCTTCTCTGTAAAGCCTTAAAGAGATACAAAAACACTTTTACCTCTCTTTCAATAGGTTTTTCCTAACTCTGAAGCAACACACATTGCATTTTGCTCAATTATTTAAATACGTATCTGCTCTTATCCCCTGTCCAAGAAACACCCTGGAAGGCAGGTCTAATGTTCTGGTTATCACTGTATCATTAGTTTTAGCACAATTTGTGAAACACTGATGATTTGTAATGAGAGCTTGTTTAGTAGATGGGTACTTATATTTTTAGGCCATTTTTCCCCCTAGTCCTTCAAATAAGCTAACCTTATTCTCTGTGGGAAACCTCAAAGAGGAAAAACAGAGTATATAGACTAGAAGCTGCACTTTCCCCTTTCCAGGTGCCCGGCCCAGTGGGAAGGTAACGTAACTAGGAGATGCTTCCCAATACATAATCGTACTCCTTTGCATCAAGAATCTCAGAATTCTACCATTGGTCTTCCCCACCAGAAAACCTTGGGAAACTCTTAACTGCCACGAGTGAATCAGGGAATATCCTGAATTATGTTTGCCTTTTTCCACTTATCTTTTGACAAAGGTAAAATGTTAGACCGTGCAATGATAATAAGTATAGTTACTACAATAGCAACAAAAGCAGCTAAACACTAACACAATTCACTGATGGCCTTTCATAAATAAAACTGCTGGAAGACACTAAGCATTTATAGGGATTACAATTAATTTTTCTTTGTGGGTATGTAAATCCCAGTTTTGAGCAAAACACTTGACAGCTCTGCATAAGTACCAACTTTTACACGGTTAATTTATAAGAAACACTTCAAAGCATCTAAATGGCCTTATTTGAAAATATTGGGCAATAAACACATTCCTAAAATTCACATTCCAAAGGTAAATAAAATAGTTTTGTCCATCATTATCAGAGAAGAATATTAGGAAGTGAGGGTAGGAGCAGAAGGAAACATATTAACGGGATTCTACTTATCAGTGATTTGCTACCTGCCAGACAATGTACTAAGCCTTTAAAGATTTCTCACATATATACCACTTCATACTCAATGAAGAAATATTGCTATTATGCCCACTTCACATAAGAGAAAATACATAAGGCCAGGTAACTTTTACATTGTGACTCAGCAAGTAAATGTCTGGATTAGATTCAAACCCAGTTCTGTCTGCCTGATTGAAAAGACCAGGCTATTAATTACTAACTCCTCCACTTTTCAAAGTAAGATGCTTTCTTCACCCCTATGCCAGAAGTATTTGCTCTACATTTTCACCCTCACTGGGAATTTGGCTGTTCTTCTAGACTTATTAGTTAGTTGCTTTAAAAGGAAAGTAGGTTAAGGATTTGAAAAGTAATTGCAATTTTGTGAAGGACAGAGAAATATCTCTGTTGGAAAGAAGAATATCTAAAGATCTCTTTTTCCCATCTTATTTATTAAGGAAAGTTTCTATAAATGAAGAGAAAAGAAATCTAGAAATAACTACTGCTCTATGTTGATCACTCTCTGTGTATAAATCATTGTTAAGTACATTACATATATTATCATGCTCATACTTAGTTGTTCAGTCATGTCTGACTCTTTGGGAACCTATGGACCATAGCCTGCCAGACTTCTCTGTCCATGGGATTCTCCAGGCAAGAATACTGGAGTGAGTTGCCATTTCCTACTCCAAGATATCTTCATGAACCAGGGATCGAACCTGAATCTCCTGTGTCTCCTCTTTACCACGGGGTCACCTGAGAATATTATACCTAATTGTTAAAGCTCTGCCTCAAATTAAATGTTAGTTTCTTGCTTTACAAATGAGGGAAACTGAGACACAGAGAGATTAACTGCTGAATGATTGCACAGCTAGGACTTGTAGCTGTCAGGTCTTATACATAAACACATATAAAGAATAAAATGCCTTTTAGCAAAATGGAGAAAGAGAGATAGACAATACTGAGAGATAAAAGAATCTTATGTGCAAATAAAAGAAATGGCATCATTAGCATAAGACAATGCTGTAGAAATGAAGATATTTTCCCCGTAGGATTATTAATTTAGAGTTTCTACAGATGAAGCAATAACCCATTTTAAAGGATGGTATTAATTTATTCCCCTTCATGGATCACAGCCTTGTCATGGTGGAAGGGCTTGTATAACTCAAGCTATGACCCATGCCGTGCAGGGCCATCTAAGACAGGTGAGTCATGGTGAAGAGTCCTGACACACTGTGGTTCACCAAAGGAGGGAATGGCAACCTGCTCCAGTATTATTGCCATGAAAACCCCATAAATAGTATGAAAAGGCAGAAAGACAGGACTCTGGAAGGTGAGCCCCCCTTCCCCAGGATGGAAGATGTCCGATATGCTACTGAAGGAGAGGGGAGGGCAATTACTAACATAGCAAGAAAGAAATACCAGGAAGAAAGCAGCATCTGGCCCAATGCAGAAATGACCCTTGGCTGTGGCTGTGTCTGGTGGTGAAAGGAAAGTCTGATGCTGTAAAGAACAATATGTATAGAAACCTGGAATATTACGTCTGTGAATCAAAGTAAATTGGATGTAGTCAAGCAGGAGATGGCAAGAATGAACATGGACATCTTAGGACTCAGTGAACTAAAATGGAGAGGATTGGGCGGATTTAACGCAGATGACCATCATGTCTACTACTGTGGGCAAGAATCCCTTAGAAGGAGTGGAGTAGTCCTCACAGACAACAAAAGAGTCCACATGCAGTAATTGGGTGCAGCCTCAACAATGACAGGATGATCTCAGATCATTTCCATGAAAAAAATTCAACATCACAGTAATCCAAGTTTATGCCCCAACCACTGATGCTGAAGAAGCTGAAGTTGCCCAGTACTATGAAGACCTACAACACCTTCTAGAGCTAACAACAACAACAAAAGATATCCTTTTCATCATAGGGAATTGGAATGCTAAAGTAAGAAGTCAAGAATTTCCCAGAATAACAGGGGAATTTGGCTTGGAGTACAAAATAAAGCAGGGCAGAGGCTAACAGAGTTTTGTCAGGAGAATGTGCTGGTCATAGCAAACAATGTTTTCCAACAACCCAAGAGACAGTTCTACATAGACATCATCATACGGTTAATGATGAAATCAGATTGAATATATTCTTTGCAGCCAGAGATTAAGAAACTCTGTACAGTCAGCAAAAGTAAGACCTAAGGCTGACTGTGGCTCAGATCATGAGTTCCTTCTTGCCAAATTCAGACTTAAATCAAAGAAAGTAGGGGAAATGAATAGGTCATTCAGGTATGACCTAAATAAAATCCTATGATTATACAGTGGAGGTGATGAATAGACTCAAGCATTTAGATCTGATACAGTTCCTGAAGAACTATGGCCAGAAGTTCCTAACATTGTACAGGAAGCAGTAACCAAAACCATCCCCAAGAAAAAAAAATGTAAGGCAAAGTGGTCGTCTGAGGAGGTTTTACAAATAGCTGAAGAAAGAAGAGAAGCGAAGGCAAGGAAGAAAGGTAAGATCAACTGTGCTTAGTCTCTCAGTGGGGTATGGCTCTTCGCTACCCTTTGATTGCAGCCCGCCAGGCCTCTCTGTCCATGGGGTTTTTCAGGTAAGAATACCAGAGTGGGTTGCTATTTCATTCTCTAGGGTATCTTCCCAACCCAAGAATCAAACATGCATCACCTGCATTGCAGGTAGATTCTTTACTTACTGAGCCATTTAATACCACAAGGAGAGATAAGAAGGCCTTCTTTAATGAATAAGCCAAAGAGATAGAGGAAAACAATAGAGTGAGAAAGACTAAAGATCTCTTCCAGGACACTGGAGACGTCAAGTTTCGCAAGAACATTTCATGCAAGGTGGGCATGATAATGGACAGAAAAGGTAAGGACCTAACAAAAACAGAAAAGATTAAGAGGTGGCAAAAATATACAGAAGAACTATACAAAAAAAGGTCTTAATAACCTAGATAACCACAATAGTGTGGTCCCTCACCTAGAGCTAGACATTCTGGAGTATGAAGTCAAGTGGGCATTAGGAAGCATTACTACAAACAAAGGTAGTAGAAGTAATAAAGTTCCAGCTGAGCTATCTAAAATCCTAAAAGATGATGCTTTAAAGTGCTGCACTCAACATGTCATAATTTTGGAAATCTCAGTAGTGGCCACAGGACTGGAAAAAGTCAGCCTTCATTCCAAACCCAAAGTAGGGTAATGTCAAAGAATGTTCAAACTACTGTACAATTCTATTCATTTCATGCTAGCAAGGTTATGGTCAAAATCCTTCAAGCTAGGTTGCAGCAGTATGTGAACCATGAAATTCCAGATGTACTAATGGGGTTTTGAAAAGGCAGAGGAACCATATATCGAATTACCAACATACATTGGATCATGGAGAAAGAAAGGGAGTTGCAATTAAACATTTCCTTCTGCTTACTGACAACCCGAAAGCCTTTGGGTTGTGTGCTGACCACAACAAACTGCAGAAAATTCTTAAAGGGATGGCAGTACTGGACCACCTTACCTGTCTTCTGAAAAACCTGCATGCAAATCAAGAAGCAACAGTTAGAACTGGACATGGGAACAATGAACTGGTTAAAAACTGGAAAAGGAGTATGACAAGGCTGTATCTTGTCACTCTGCATACTTAACTTACATGCAGAATACACTATGCAAAATTCCAGGCTGGATAAATCATAAACTAGAATCAGGATTGCAGGGAGAAATATCAATAACCTCAGATATACAATTGATACCACTTTAATGGCAGAAAGTAAGAGGAACTAAAGAGCCTGTTGATGAGGGTGAAAGAAGAGAGTGAGAAAGCTGGCTTGAAATTCAACATGAAAACTAAGATCATGGCATCTGGTCCCATCACTTCATAGCAAATGCATGAAGAAAAAGTCGAAGCAGTGATATATTTTCTTGGTCTCCAAAATCACTGTGTACTTTGACAACAGCCACAAAATTAAGACACTTACTCCTTGGGAGGAAAACTAGGATAAATCTAGATGGCAGATATATTAAAAAGCAGAGACATAACGATATAAGCCCCTCTAGTCAAAGGTATGGTTTTTCCAGTAGTTGTGTACAGATGTGAGTTGGATCATAAAGAAGGCTGAGCACTGAAGAATTTATACTTTTGAAGTGTGGTGCTGGAGAACACTCTTGAGAGTTCCCTGGATGGCAAGGAGATCAAATTAGTGAATTCTAAAGGAAATCAACTCTGAATATTCATTGGAAGGACTTATATTGAAGCTGAAGCTATAATTATTGGCCACCTGATGGAAAGAGTGCCTCATTGGAAAAGACTCAGATGCTGGGAAAGATTGAAGGCAAAAGGAGAACTGGGCAGAGAGGATGAGACAGTCAGATAATCAGGGACTCACCAGACATGAATCTGAGCAAATTCTTGGAGATAGTGGAGGACAGAGGAGCTTGGAATTCTACAGTCCATGGGGTCGCAAAGAGCTGGACATGACTTAGCAACTGAACAACAACAACATCAAGGACACAGTGAGCACAGAATCTCCTGAGGATTGTTGAAACCACACTGAGTGCTGGGCCCCATCCTCTGTGCCTGATGCACTAGGTCTCACATATAGAATCTGCATTTTTAACAGCTTTGCTGGATATGCTGATGCTGTTGCTCTGAAGATGATGCTTTGAGCACCACTGCCCTAGGATAACGCTCCCCACCTCAGTCATCATGCACGTTCAGTTATGATGTACTGTGTCTATCATCCAAATTCTGTTATATAATGAAGATGGGTTTTACTTTAAATCACTCCTATAAACGTAGCCTGGCTGGCTATAGTCCAAGGAGTCACAAAGAGTCGAAAACAACTTAGCGACTGAACAACAACTAATTTACCAACTGATAGCTTACTATCAGCTAGTAAACATTTAGATGCTATTTGTTTATGACCTAATCTCCATTCTTACAAGAACCCTGTGAGATAGGTAAGCTATACATTTCTAACTCTGGATTATAGATGATATGAGAGACTTAGTTTTAAGATCTTACCAAGAGGAAGGCAGTTAATTGGTGAAGAGAAGAATTCAAATGCATCTCTGGTTACTATCTTGCCCTAGGCTCTTATTAAAAGACAATCTTCTGTTAATGTGATCCTATTAATAACATCCTATGAGTTGAATGCAATTTGCACTTAAGACAAGTCTCACCAAAAACAAACAAACAAAAGACAGATATCTGGACTAAAAAGAGTGTCTAGCCCCAGATAACTTAAGTCCTATACAAGATTTGTCAAAATACAATAAAACCTTGTGACAAGACAATAGCTCTATCAGTTGGAAATCACTGAGAAGCTGAGGAGGAATAGCTGAATGATCTTGCAAACCTGGAGAACACTGCTTATTACCGAAGCACATGCATCAGTAGTTTGTTACTTCTAGACCACCCCTTAGTCCTCTCTGGGTTCCAGTGAACTGTGATATCAGATCTCAGTCACTAACTAAACTTAGAAACTGAAGACTACTATCAGTGCAACTAGTTGTGGCTGAGATAAACAGAAACTTAACTATGTTTCTGACAGCTTATTGCTATCTCAAGGGAACAAAAATCAATAATTCAGTATGTATTCTACAGTCCTTTAGAATTTTTATTTGATGAAAAAGTGCAGACTGAGACATGGGCAAATTAAGGGAGATTCATATTCTGACATGCAAATATAATGCTAAAATGTCGATTAACCGATCAATGCCAACAAGAGGGAGCTCTCTAGGGAAGAACTGTAGGAATTTGCAGTATTTTCCAATAGTGGCTGGGCTCATGACATAGAAGCCACTCTTTTCATATTTGTGGATGACAGATTTAGGAGGATTATCTAACAGTAGCAGAGTTCAAAAATTTTGATAGGCTAGAATGATGAGCTGAAACCAATAAAGAAGAATTTGACATAAATAAATATAAGATTCTCCATTCAGATTAAAAACAGTTTACATAAACCCATATTCAGAAAGTTCTATCCTGAAAGCAACTCAGTAAAAAAGACTGGATTTTTAAATAGGTGACAGTCGATGTGAGACAGAAATTTAGAAAAATTAATTAATCCTAGGCTTCTTTTTATAAGGTTAAGTGGCACTAGTGGTGAAGAATATCCCTGCCAATGCAGGAGACATAAGAGACATGGGTTCAATCCCTGGGTTGGGAAGATCCCATTTGCAAACCACTCCAGTATTCTTGCCTGGGAAATTCTAAGAACAGAGGAGCCTGGTGGGCTACAGTCTGTGGGGTCGCAAAGAGTTGGACATGGCTGAGCACCCACACACATACACAGGCTGCTTTAACAGCTCTGTTAAATGTATGAAATTCCAATATGGCAATGTTTTTCAAAGTGGGAGTCAAGATCCATTACTGAGTCTTGAATCAATTAATGGGTCCTAATTACCCTGATGGCTCAGACACTGAAGAACCCACCTGCCATACGGGAGACCTCGATTCGATCCCTGGGTTGGGAAGATCCCCTGGAGGAGGGCATGGCAACCCACCCCAGTATTCTTGCCTGGAGAGTCCCTATGGACAGAGGAACCCGGTGGTCTATAGTCTATGGGATTGCAAAGAGTCAGACATGACTGAATGACTAAGCATACAAAGAGCAACTTATGTTATTTTTACAACTCAAAAGAAGACAATAGGATAGAATTGGATGGCTGGAATAAAATACACAAGAAGCTATTTTTTATACAAAGGAATAATACAGAGACAGAGGGACAGATTAGGTTATTAGGTCCATGGGGGCAAGAATTTTTTACTGTTTCAATTATTTTTGAATCCCCACTAACTAGATATAGAAGACTGAATAACACATGAATGTCATGATCCTAATTATGATGAAAAATGTTTTGTTTTGCTTTGTTTTCTTTTTTTTTTCACTATGGGTCATGTTGAAAATATTTAAGAGTCAAGCTTTCTGTCACTAGGATTATAAAAACACTAGGGTACTGCAGCACCGAAAAGGTTTGTAAGGTATATTAAAAACATTATGGAGGCTTCAAATGAAGCTTACCAGGATGGAGCTGTCTGGCTGCAAAACCATACCATATTTTAAACTATAGCAGTAGTGATATTTGGAAGAACTGACTCATTTGAAGGGACCCTAATGTTGGGAAAGACTGAAGGCGGGAGGAGAAGGGGACGACAGAGGATGAGATGGTTGGATGGTATCACTGACTCAATGGACATGAGTTTGAGTAAACACTGGGAGTTGGTGATGGACAGGTAGGCCTGGCGTGCTGCAGTCCATGGGGTCACAAAGAGTCGGACACGACTGAGTGACTGAACTGAACTGAGTGATGTTTAACTCCCAAATATTTTTGAAACAATGAGAGATGTCTTTACATAATGAAGAGCTTTTAAATGAAAGAACAAATATTTCAATAGTACTTGAACTAGAAGCTTGGCAAACTCAAATAAAAAAAGTATTCTTAATATTATGAAAATGCCCAAACAGTAGTATTTACAAAAAATATTTCCAGTAGGAAAATTGCTCTCGGCACTTTCATTAGCGGATGGTATCTTGATACCAACATTTTTGAAGCAGATAAATTCCATCATTCATAAGGGAAGAATGTCAGTACTTTCCTGAGTCTCCTTAAACTTTTCTTGGTATGAAGATGTATTCTAAATAATTAAGGAATTAAACAAGTAGTAGGTTAGTGGGTTAACTGTGCTAGGAATTGTGTAGCTTGTACTACAAGGGAATCCAGAAAACAACAGCATTATGGTAATAATATATAGGGCTCCCCTGATAGCTCAGTTGGTAAAGATTCAACCTGCAATGAAGGAGACCCCGGTCCAATTCCTGGGTTGGAAAGATCCGCTCGAGAAGGGAAAGGCTACCCACTCCAGTATTCTGGCCTGGAGAATTCCATGGACTGGACAGTCCACCAGGGCTGCAAAGAATTGGACACGACTGAGTGACTTTCACTTTCGGCTTCCCTGATAATTCAGTTTATAAAGAATCCACTGGCAATGCAGGAGACCTGGGTTTGATACATGGGTTGGGAAGATTCACTCTCTGGAGAAGAGAAAGGCTACCCACTCCAATATTGTGGCATGGAGAATTCCATGGACTATATAGTTCTGGGGTTGCAAAGAGTTGGACATGACTGAGTGAACAGTTTGAACAAGTTTGAATAACATACTAATGTAACCACTTTTGTTGCTTTCTAAAAGATAAGAAAATGGTTCAAAAACTCCTTTGCAATGACCATCTTTACAATGGTGTTTTATTATTTTCTTTTAAAATGAATCAATTATTCTTCATGTGATAGCTTAGGTTAAATTGAATTAGATATTTTAAATCCAAAGTCAATTCTAATTATCAGTTCAGTTCAGTTCAGCCCCTCAGTCATGTCTAACTCTTTGTGATCCCATAGACTGCAGCATGCCAGGCTTCCCTGTCCATCACCACCTTCCAGAGCATACTCAAACTCATGTCCATCGTGTTTGTGATGCCATCCAACAGTCTCATCCTCTGTTGCCCCTTTTCCTCCCACCTTCAGTCATTCCCAACATCAGTGTCTTTTCCAGGTGGCCAAAGTATTGGAGTCTCAGCTTCAGCACCAGTCCCTCAAATGAACTCCCAGGAATGATTTCCTTCAGGATTGACTGGTTTGATCTCCTTGCAGTTTAAGGGACTCTCAAGAGTCTTCCCCAACACCGCAGTTCAAAAGTATCAATTCTTCAGTGCTCAGCTTTCTTTAGTCCAACTCTCACATCCATACATGACTACTGGAAAAACCATGCTGTGACTATATGGACTTTGGTGGTTAAGTTATGTCTCTGTTTTTTAATAAGCTGTCTAGTTTTGTCATAGCTTTTCTTCCAAGGAGCAAGTCTTTTAATTTCATGGCTGCAGTCACCATCTGCAGTGATTTTGAAGCTCAGAAAAATAAAGTCAGCCACTGTTTCCCCATCTATTTGCCATGAAGTGATAGGACCAGATGCCATGATCTTAGTTCTCTGAATGTTGAGCTTTATGCCAACTTTTTCACTCTCTTCTTTCACTTTTATCAAGAGGCTCTTTAGTTCTTCTTCGCTTTCTGCCATAAGGGTGGTGTCATCTGCATATCTAAGGTTATTGATATTTCTCCCAGTAAACTTGATTCCAGCTTGTGCCTTATCCAGCCTGTTATTTCTCATGATGTACTCTACATATAAGTTAAATAAGCAGGGTGACAATATATAGTCTTGATGTACTCCTTTCCCGATTTAGAACAAGTCTGTTGTCCCATGTCCAGTTCTAACTGTTACTTCTTGATCTGCCTACAGATTTGTCAGGGGACAGGTCAGGTGGTTTGGTATTCCTATCTCTTGAAGAATTTTCCACAGTTTATTGTGATCCACACAGTCAAAGCCTTTGGTGTAGTCAATAAAGCAAAAGTAGACATTTTTCTGGAACTCTCTTACTTTTTCAATAATCAAATAACAGCCAATGATGAAATATTTTACATAGAATTTATTTTTCCTTGGAGTCAGATTCATACTTTATTATCAGCATTTTCATATGGTGTATATTCTGTTATTATCACTTTTTACAAAAACTAAACTTTTTTTTAATTTTGAGAACTTAGCTTTTCTTTTCTTATTAAGGCAATATACACTTCTCATAGATAATTTAAAAACAGAAAAGTAAATAGAATAAAAATATTTTCAGTTTCTTAAAGCAAACCTATTACTTACTTTTTAATGTATATTCTTCAGTTATTTTGCATATGTGGACTACTTTTAGTTGGGACTATATTATGATCAGTTTCTAATATATATTCTTTCCATTAATCTGGAAGATGATACTTACACATTATTTTTAAAATACCATGTTTGTAACTTTATATAATATGCACTATTATTATTTTTTGGTAGGGAAAGTTCTACATTATTACTAATAGTCTTAGCTAATATATCTCTTTATTTATCAGATGTAATCCTGTACTTTTTTGACAAGTTACAAAAATAACCTAATTGGTATTTTATTGGAATCTCATATCTGTAATCTGTGAAAGGAAAAAATGGCATCTTTATATTTTTCCTTCTTTCCATCCATGAATGTACTATATCCTTCATATATAAAACATATAAAAATGTTTCTCCTCCTGAAAATGATCTTTAAGCCCCATAGAATCTCTCTTATTGCACATCTTGATCAATTATTTTGTCCAGAAAATATAATCAGATTATATATTATTTAAATTTTATTTTCCATGAAGAGGGAATAAAAGAAGAAAAATAAAAGAGCTGTATTAAGGGAAATACTTAGAACCTGAATACTTTGAGAAATATGCTGCAACTTTTGGTTAAATCTAAATAAAATGTTTCAGAAAGTTATCAATATCTAAAATGGAAATGATAAAAGAGGCTATAAATTTCATCACAGTCTAAAAATCAAACTGAGACAGTACAGTCTTCAGAATTCTATTTTATTGTTACTATTTCCTAGTCAAAGTCATCTTTAGTATGATGAAACACTTGTTATGTTGGACACTGTTGTACATAAAATGTAAATGAGCAACAGCAATGTTCTATTGTTCAACATAAGGGGGATCTGGTGGTTTTGCGGTTTTCAAATATTAAATTATAATTTCAGGGATACAAGAAGGCACTATTAAAAAGACAAAGTTCATCACAGATGTGAAAAAACAGTCATTAAAACTATCCATAAATAAATTCTACTTTGAAAATGACAGCAGTGTATCTTGTTGAATTTAAATAGAACTGAAAATCAAATATCGTTCATGATAAGCAGAACTGCTTCAAAACAAAATTAGGATAGTTCAGTTCAGTTCAGTCGCTCAGTTGTGTCCAATTCTTTGCGACCCCATGAATTGCAGCAAATCAGGCCGCCCTGTCCATCACCAACTCCCGGAGTTCACTCAGACTCACGTCCATCAAGTTGGTGATGCCATCCAGCCATCTCATCCTCTATCGTCCCCTTCTCCTCCTGCCCCAAATCCCTCCCAGCATCAGAGTCTTTTCCAATGAGTCAACTCTTCGCGTGAGGTGGCCAAACTACTGGAGTTTCAGCTTTAGTATCATTCCTTCCAAAGAAATCCCAGGGCTGATCTCCTTCAGAATCGACTGGTTGCATCTCCTTGCAGTCCAAGGGACTCTCAAGAGTCTTCTCCAACACCACAGTTCAAAAGCATCAATTCTTCAGCACTCTGCCTTCTTCACAGTCCAACTCTCACATCCATACATGACCACAAGAAAAACCATAGCCTTGAATAGACAGACCTTAGTTGGCAAAGTAATGTCTCTGCTTTTGAATATATCTAGGTTGGTCATAACTTTTCTTCCAAGGAGTAAGTGTCTTTTAATTTCATGGCTGCAGTCAGCATCTGCAGTGATTTTGGAGCCCAAAAAATAACGTCTGACACTGTTTCTACTGTTTCCCCATCGATTTCCCATGAAGTGATGGGACCGGATGCCATGATCTTCGTTTTCTGAATGTTGAGCTTTAAGCCAACTTTTTCACTCTCCTCTTTCACTTTCATCAAGAGGCTCTTTAGTTCCTCTTCACTTTCTGCCATAAGGGTGGTGTCATCTGCATATCTGAGGTTATTGATATTTCTCCCAGCAATCTTGATTCCAGCTTGTGCTTCTTCCAGTCCAGCATTTCTCATGATGTACTCTACATATAAGTTAAATAAGCAGGGTGACAATATACAGCTTTGACGTACTCTTTTTCCTATTTGGAACCAGTCTGTTGTTCCATGTCCAGTTCTAACTGTTGCTTCCTGAGCTGTATACATTATTTCTCAAGAGGCAGGTCAGGTGGTCTGGTATTCCCATCTCTTTCAGAATTTTCCACAGTTTATTGTGATCCACACAGTCAACTCTGGGAGTTGGTGATGGACAGGGAGGCCTTGCGTGCTGTGATTCATGGGGTCGCAAAGAGTCGGACACGATTGAGTGACTGAACTCTGAACTCCAGGCACTGTACCAAGATTCCTCAAAATCACAATGTTGTGAAAACTTTAAGAGAATTATATATTAGTAGAAATAAATGCTAAAGATTGATCAAAACAAATATTTAATACCATAGATCAAATATGTAGTATTGTGGGTATTCATGTGAGTTTTCACACAGGGAATCTTTGTGATGTTTCACAATCATAAAGAATGGAATAAGACTTCTAAAATATTTCTGATGTGTGTTACAGTCAAATAGGAAGCACACTAAAAGACATGAGCATTTGAAAGATTAATAAAAATCAGTCACACATGCTTAATACTGACATATGAACATGCACATGGACTAAAGTATATTTTGAATGTTTAGAATATATGATCAAATAGACAGTTTTTTCTTTTTTCATATAAAGGATTGGTTACTGAACAAGTGATTTACTTATCAAACTGATTTTAGAGATTTTGTTGAAAATATTAGGTTACTAACCTTACATTATAATGTTTATAATTAAGAAAAAGAAATAGGAATGCACACTCTAGGGACTACTATATAACATGTTCAAGAAAATTTGGAAGATCAAATGTTACACTAGTGAGTTCTTGCTTAACTACTCATAAAATAAAATAAGTTTATTCTCTTGTGAGGCAACTCAAAAAATAGCTTTCATGACAAAAGTCACTAACTGATTAATATGCTCATTCTTTTTTTCTGACCATCAAATTAGCATCTACAATATAAGACTTTTGAAACCTCTATATTTATAAAATGATTAATCTATACTTGTTTAGTAACAAGGTAAAACATAGACACAGACATTATAGATGCCAATTAATAATACCTCTTCACTATTAATTATATGTCCTAGTACACAATTTTCATGTACAATACTTATACTGATCAGATAATTAGAGTTTGTAACTAGAATTTTGCTGCAATGTAGTGTGAAAGACCTTGGCACATTTTAGATATTAAAAAAAAGAAACATATATTCATACAATCTTTTCTTATATAAAGATAATGGTATCTTTTAAAAGAGATTCAATCATATGATATAAACACAGGTAATATTTTTCAAAAAAATTTCTCTGGATTCAGTTTCTGTGGAGATGCTCAAAGAAAAGTATTAGCTACATCCCATCACACACAATATAGGAATTCCAACATTCTCTGTAACAGTATCGGGAATATTATCTCTGTAAAGATTATCAGTCATATTGCTGTATTCCCTTTGAAAACATATCAAAACTCTGATGGATTAGAAACTCAAAGTCAAGGTGGCAAGTGGTAGACAAATAAGTTAATAGCCTTACATTTCTGTAGACAGATAAGATAGCTACCAATGTACCTCATTTTTCCCACTAATTAAATCCCTGGAAAGTACACATAAGTTAATTTTCATAGAACACTGAACAGTGTTAAATGTGATGACAGAGGATAGTCCTGAAAAGTAGTGTCAAAATACCTAGGTAACTATTATCAACCGAAGTCATTAAATAAACAGTTAACGAGGAACTCTATAATAGACAGATCTGGCTGACAATTCCTGAATTACTTAATCATTCTTAAAGCACTAAAAGTGAGACAATCACAACATGTATTACCTAATGTGATACAATAGGAACTATACACACTACAATTATATATTATCAAAAGGATGGGTGTAAGGAGGAGGGACAAGTAATACCTGAGTCTAAATACCAGTTTATAGGCAATATAAAGAATAAAGGTTCATATTAAACTATGAGTGGGTAGCCTTTCCTTCTCCAGGGGATCTTTCCAAACCAGGGATCAAACCAGGGTCTCCCACATTGCAGGTGGATTCTTTACCAACTGAACAATCAGGGAAGCCCATGCTATGAAGCTGTAATCAGCCAAATCCTGAGTCTGGGAAATTCTAAGGAGTACACAATTAAGCAGCATCAACCATTATATGACATGAAAGAAAAAAAAAAAAAAAACACAGATGGGGAATGGTTATAAAGGAAATTTAAGACACAGAGCAACCAAATAAAACACATGAAACTTATTGTGACCCTGATTCTCTCATGGATTGTAGAAGACATTTTTGAGATAATGAGGAAACATTGACC
This sequence comes from Capricornis sumatraensis, assembly GCF_032405125.1. Classification (NCBI taxonomy): domain Eukaryota; kingdom Metazoa; phylum Chordata; class Mammalia; order Artiodactyla; family Bovidae; genus Capricornis; species Capricornis sumatraensis. The sequence continues at coordinate 104,566,826 of NC_091077.1, read as the reverse complement.
AGGTTTGAGATAATAGTGTGCTGCAGTCCATGGGGTCACAAAGAATCAGACATGACTGGACGACTGAACAGCAACAACATAGAATTATTATTTTGTTTTGATTATGTTTAAACAACATGTCCTTATATTCTGAGATACACACAGAACTGTGTTTCTGTAGAATGAAGTGAAGTCTGAGATTTGCTTAAAAATGAAACTGAAGCAAATGAACACATTAAGAAAAAGTTTGGGTATGAGGGGAAAGGAGATGGATATAATGGCAAAATATTGATCACTGTAGTAGGCATAGGAGGCAGAAAAATGACCAACCCGACCCCTCCAAAGACATCCAGATCTTAATCGCTGAAATTTGTGAATATCTTGTAATATGGCAAGGGATAATCAAGGTTGAGGTGGTTGTTTGCCTGTCAACTGATTGTGAGATGGAAGAATTATCCTGCAAGACCCTGCAGTAGGGTGGTGTGAGGAGGAGCGGGAGTAAATCAATGCATTGCTATCCTAAGTGTCCTCAGAAATGTAAAAGTAAACCAGACAGATAAAAATGAGGGAGATAGCAACATGAAAAAGACTTGGCCTGATGTTGCTGGCTTTGAAGATAGAAAAATGACATGATGAAGCTGCAGGAACCTCTTGGCGCTTAAAAAATAAGAAAACAGATTCACCCCAAGATTCCCAGGAAGGGAATACAGTCCTTATTTTTAACCCAATGAGATCCATTACTGACTTCTGACATCTAGAGCTATTAAAATAATGACCCATGCTGCTTTATGGAGAAGGAAATGGCAACCCACTCCGGTATTCTTGTGGGAAAATCCATGGACAGAAGAGCCTAGCAAGCTACAGTATAAGGGGTCGCAAAGAGTCGGACATGACTGAAGAAACAGCAGGCGTGCATGCTGCTTTACACACAAGTTGTGTGTGTACGTGTGTGTGTGTTACTGCAGCAATAGGAAAATAAAGTACCAGGTTGCGAAGATCTGAAGATCCCCTGGAGAAGGAAATGGCAACCCACTCCAGTGTTCTTGCCTGGGAAATCCCATGGACAGAAGAGCAGGGCGTCTACAGTCCATGGGGTCACAAAAGAGTTGGACACACCTGAGTGACTAAACAACAATTGGTACATGAATTTCATTTTTCTCCCTACTTTTGGATTTATTTTAAAACCTCCACAGTAAAACTTTAAAAATATCAAGATTCTGAAAAGAATTTTCCATTACCAATTTTGTGTTTAAAGTCCAATAGCTCAATGGCAAAAAGCTTAATTTAAGGACATATGAAATTTAATAAATAAAATGACAAGTTGTGAAAGTGTTCTTTACATATAATCAGAGATGTCACAATGTAGTGCATTTGAGTAAGACGACCTTGTTAAAGTGCAGGAAAAAAAGTGGGCTGTGTCTTCATGACAGATTTCTGGTCACATATTTAAAGGAAATATACCACTAATAATGAGACCATCAATTAGCAGAGGAGGGGAAACTGCACACTCTTTATGACATTATGTGTTGAATATTCACCATTAATTTTGGAATTCTGGAAGTGAAGAACAATTAAAACAACAAATCCTTCGATAGTAAACACCAGATTTTTAGACCAAAAAGTCAAGGGGTGATAATCTATTATTTTCTTAAACTAATTTATAATATTTTATTTAATAAAATATATTCTCATGACAATTTTTATCTGTTATGGTAGAGTGTGACTTTTTATATGACAAATCTTGTTTTATCTCCCAAACTTACTGTTTTTATTTAATTAAGAGTAAAAGATTAATAGCAATTTTTAAAGCACTGTTCTGGACAACCATTTATCCACCAAAGCTTAAACACTAAAATACATTTTTGGACATATTAAATATTTATTACAGGTTTGAAGTTGCCTCCATTTTCAAGGAATGTAAAATATACACATAACTGGGTTTGTGTATAAACAGATTATACTTGGTGTATTAATATAAAAAGAATTCAAAATCCTACGTGAATTTTGTCTTTTACATTTTTATTTTTTATTTACTTATAAATCTATGTTTTGTACCTCTAATAAATAAAATCAATTTTTCTTATTCTCATAACCAAAAGAATCACTACCCCACCTAAGGTTTTTGTATTAGCTTGCCAGGACTGCCGTAACAACATACCCAGACTAGGGATTTAAACAACGTAAAATAATTTTCTCAGCTTCTGTAGGCTGAAATTCAAGATGAAGTTGAGGGCAGAGTTGGTTTCCTCTGTTGCCTCTCTCCATTGCTTGTAAATAGCCCCTTCTGGCTGTACCTTCACAAGATCTTAGATCTCTGTGCACTGTTGTTTCTCTTTCAATCTGTGTCCTATTCTCCTATTCTCTTATAAAAATATATATATATAGTTATGTATAATGTATATATATAGTTATGTATATATGTATATAGTTATGTATGTGTGTATATATATATATATATATATATATAGTTATGGGGTATAATTGCTTAGCAATGCTATGATAGTTTCAGGTGAGCAGGAAAGGCACTCAGCCATACACATGCAAGTATTAATTTTGCCCCAAACTCCCCTCCCATCTGGGCTGCAACATCACATTGAGGAAAGTTCCATACAGGACGTCCTTGTTGCTCATCCATTTTAAGCATAGCAGTGTGTACAAGAGATTGTGACATTTTTAAAGGGTAAGTATTCCCCCCGCCCCCCTGCATAGTCTGAAAAGGGCTTCCCAGGTGGGCTACTGGTGATTTAAAAAATCTTCCTGCCAACGCAGGAGGCACAAGGGACCAAGGTTCGATCCCTGGGTTGGGAAGATCTACTGGGGCGGGAAAGGGCAACCCACTCCAGTACTCTTGCCTGGAGAATCCCATGAACAGAGGAGCCTGGCGGGCTACAGTCCATGGGGTCACAAAGAGTCGGACATAAGTGAAGCGACTTAGAGCGGGCACACAGTGGCAAGAGACACGCACACACGTACTCTGAAAGACAATTTCCTACGTCCTCAAAAATACTTAATTTGCTTCCAGTATACTTAAAAAAAAAAAAAAAAGACTACAGTACAAAGAAAATGGAAATTACTTAGTGACAATTTGCCTTTACGCCATTATAAAGTAAGAATAAAAGTGACGTAGAGGAAAATGCTTTTCTCTAGGGTACTTCAGAAACAGATAAGCTACCTGAGACGGTTCAACTTCCCGCACTGCAGCCACCGTAATTCAAGACTCTCTGTGGTAAATTTGAACTGCCGGTTCAGCCTTGAAACAAATTTTCATGTACTTGAGGCCTCACACTACAACTAGTTTGCTTTAACTTGGACGGACTTTGACCCAGCTGGATTTTAGGTCGGACTCAGTCTGACCCCGGAACCAGTTCTGTTTCTAAGTTGGACCCCCGTCTGACCCGGAAACAGTCTGACTTTTGCGTCCGACTCAGTCAGACTTAAGTGGTTTCTGGACCCAGTCTGGAAAAAGAAGTGTTCAAGTTAAGTCTGAAAGCTCATTATGCAAAGGCTGCAGAGCTAAAATCTGGTATGTGAGAGTTTAATTACGAACCATTCCGAGGCAGCAAGAAAGCGGGGCTCTTAAAGGTACCTCAGCCTGGTTGCTTGTTGCTCCTGGCGACCCTCAAGGCCCTCCTTCGGTCCCTTCTCTGGATACCAGGATTTTCTTGTGGAGACATGAACTGAGGTATATTTTAAAATTTAAGAATTTGTTTGAGCGAAAATTTGTTTGACTCGGCAGTGCCAAAACCGAAGTGGTTTCTTAAGTTCTACCTGACCGAAACTCCGAGGGCGACTGTTGTAGAAAGAAGGTCGAAGAAAAGTAAGAAAATTGTTGATTGGCTATAGCTTGTGTCCTCCCAGATGTTTGGACTTAGCTATCCTTAGCATTTTGATTTCACAGCCTTGAGGCTTTTACAGGCTTAGATTTTGGTTTGCTTACAGTAAGCACCCAAGGTATTAGAGCCACATCAGTGAATGGCCTCCCTGTTTAATTAATTTAACAGACCAAATATAACATTAGTTCCCCATCACTGACTTCTAAAATAAGATGCAGATTTTGCTTTATGCAGTTCTAGTCTATATGAATTTATAGCAAACAGCAGAGGTAAGAGCATTTTGAACTTTTGGAAATTGGTGATGATAGTGGCTATATTTTATTTTTGTTTTCTGTGTGGCCACCTTTCAAGAAAGACAAAAAAAAACAACACCACCAAAACGTGTAAATTTTGTTGCAGTTATCGTATGTCATAATGGCAACCTTTTGTGAGTGAAGTTGAAAAACTTTACAAAATTTTTACTCTTAATTAGCTCATTTTACATAATAGAAAATCTCACCAAATTAATAGAGGGTCAAAGATGAGATATATTTTTTAAACAGGGACTTTTAATGTGCCAAAATTAGTAATCAAATTTTTACTAAGAAATTCCATAGATAAACTCTACATGGTAGCAATCAAAATGAGTCTAATGAAGTAAGCAATGATTATTCTGAAAAAGTACAACTGACTTCTGACTTGTACATATGAATGGGTTGTTATTTTAATTTATAATGCTTTTACATAATAAAGCAGTATCTTAATATCCATAATGAACACTGCCTTTGACTGTTGAGGGTAACTGATTCATATTTATAGTCAAAAGTTTTTGGAGTCAGGTACATTCATGTTTCAGACAGACTGCTGTTTCTCCATTAGAGAAAGGGATGCAACTGTGTTGGTCAGCCCATAAACTACAGAGAAACTAGGAATTCACAGAATAAAACCTTTTTAACTTCTTGTTGACTTTTCTATACGGAATGAGCAGTTTAGTTATAAGATTTTTTTTAATTTACTTTTTATTGAAGGATAATTGCTTTACAGAATTTTGGTGTTTTCTGTCAAACCTGAACATGCATCAGCCATAGGTATACATATATCCCCTCCCTTGTGAACTTCCCACCCATCTACCTCCCCATCCCACACCTCTAGGTTGTTTGAGTTTCCTGAGCCATGCAGCAAATTCCCATTGGCTATCTATTTTACATATGGTAATATAAGTTTCCATGTTAGTCTATCCATACATCTCACCTACTCCTCTCCTCTGCCCATCTCCATAAGTCTATTCTTTATGTTTGTTTCCCCATTGCTGCCCTGTAAACAGATTCTTCAGTACCATTTTTCTATATTCTGTATATGTGTATTCAGTTCAGTTCACTTGCTCAGTTGTGTCCAACTCTTTGTGACCCCATGAATCGCAGCACTCCAGGCCTCCCTGTCCATCACCAACTCCTGGAGTCAACTCAAACTCATGTCCTTCGAGTTGGTGATGCCATCCAGCCATCTCATCCTCTGTCGTCCCCTTCTCCTTCCCCCAATCCCTCCCAGCATCAGAGTCTTTTCCAATGAGTCAACTCTTCGCATGAGGTGGCCAAAGTACTGGAGTTTCAGCTTCAGCATCAGTCCTTCCAAAGAACACCCAGGACTGATCTCTTTTAGAATGGACTGGTTGGATCTCCTTGCAGTCCAAGGAACTCTCAAGAGTCTTCCCAACACCACAGTTAAAAAGCATCAATTCTTCAGCACTCAGCTTTCTTCACAGTCCAACTGTCACATCCATATATGACCACTGGAAAAACCTTAGCCGAAGAATACAATATTCATCTTTCTCTTTCTGATTCACTTCACTCTGCATAATAGGTTCTAGATTCATCCACCTCATCAGACCTGACTCAAATCTGTTCCTGTTTGTGGCTGAGTAATATTCCATTGTGTATATATGTACCACTGTTCTTTATCCATTCATCTGTCGATGGACATCTAGGTTGTTTCTGTGTTGTAGCTATTGTAAATAGTGCTGCAGTGAACAATGGGGTACATGTGTCTTTTCAATTTTGGTTTCCTCAGGGAATATGCCTAGGAGTGGAATTGCTGGGTCATATGGTGCTTTTATTCCTTGTTTGTTAAGGAATCTCCATACTGTCTTCCATAGTGGCTGTATGAATTTACCTTCCCACCTACAGTGCAAGAGTGTTCCCTTTTCTCCACACTCTCTCCAGCATTTATTGTTTGTAGACTTTTTGATGAGGGCCATTCTGACTGGTGTGAGGTGATATCTCATTGCGGTTTTGATTTGCTTTTCTCTAATAATGAGCGATGTTGAGCATCTTTTCATGTGTTTGTTAGCCATATGTATGTCTTCTTTGGACAAATGTCTGTTTAGGTATTTTTCCCACTTTTTGATTTGGTTGTTTGTTTTTCTGTCTTTGAGTTGTATGAGCTGCTTGTATATTTTGGAAACTAATCCTTTTTCTGTTGTTTCATTTGCTATTATTTTCTCCCATTCTGAGGGTTGTCTTTTCACCTTGCTTGTAGTTTCCTTTGCTATGCAGAAACTTTTAAGTTTAATCAGATCTGACTTATTTACTTTTGTTTTTATTTCCATTACTCTAGGAGGAGGGGCATAGAGGATCTTGCTTTGATTTATGTCATCGAGGGTTCTGCCTATATTTTCCTCTAACAGTTTTATAACTTCTGGTCTTACATTGAGGTCTTTAATCCACTTTGACTTTTATCTTTGTGTATGGTGTTAGGAAGTGTTCTTATTTCATTCTTTTACATGTAGCTGTCCAGTTTTCCCAGCACCATTTATTGAAGAGGCTGTCTTTGCCCCGACTGTATACTTTTGACTTCTTTGTCAAAAATAAGGTACCCATCAGTGCAGGGGTTTATTTCTGGACTTTCTATCTTGTTCCATTGGTCTATATTTCAGTTTCTGTGCCAGTACCATACTATCTTCATGACTGTAGCTTTGTAGTATAATCTGAAGTCAGAAAGCTGATTTCTCCAGCTCCATTCTTTCCCAAGACTGCTGTGAAAATTTGGGGTCTTTTGTGTTTCCATATGAATTGTGAAATTTTTTGTTCTGGTTCTGTGAATAATGCCATTGGTAATTTGATAGGTATCACATTGAATCTGTAGACTGCATTTGGTAGTATTGTCATTTTCACAATATTGATTCTTCCTACCTAGGAACATGTAATATCTCTCCATCTGTTTATGTCATCTTTGATTTCTTTCATCAATGTCTTATAATTTTCTGTGTACAGTTCTTTTGTCTCCTTAGGTAAGTTTATTCCTAGATATTTAATTCTTTTTGTTGCAATGGTGAATGGGTTTGATTTCTTAATTTCTCTTTCTGATTTTTCATTGTTAGTATATAGTAATAGTAGTATTTTAGTTGCGAAGTCATGTCCAACTCTTGCAACCCCATGGACAGAGGAGCCTGGCAGGCTCCAGGGGATTCTCCAGGCAAGAATACTAGAATGGGTTGCCATTTCCTTCTCCAGGGGCTCTTCTCAACCCAGGAATTGAACCCAGGTCTCCTGCATTGTAGGAAGATTCTTTACCAACTGAGCTACAAGGGAAGCCCCTAGTAGATAGAAATGCAAATAATTTCTGTGTATTGATTTTGTATACTGCAGCTTTGCTATTTCACTAATTAGTTCTAGTAATTTTCTGATACTATCTTTAGGGTTTTCTGTGTACAGTATCATGTCATCCACAAAGAGTGAGAGCTTTGCCTCTTCTTTTCTGATCTTGATTCCTTTCATTTCTTTTTCTTCTCTGATTGCTGTAGCTAGGACTTCCTGAACTATGTTGAATAATAGTGAAAGTGTACACTGTTATATTGTTCCTGATCTTGGCGGGGAGTGCTTTCAGTTTTTCAGCATTGAGATTAGTGATTTGCTGTAGGCTTATCATATATGGCCTTTACTATGTTGAGGTAGGTTCCTTCTATGCCCATTTTTTTGAAGAGTTTTAATCATAAATGGGTGCTGAATTTTGTCAAAGGCTTTTTCTACATCTATTGAGATGATCATTTGATTTTTATCTTTCAATTCATTAATATGGTGTATCACATTGATTAATTTGCATATATTGAAGAATCCTTGCATTCCTGGAATAAACCCAACTAATCATGATATGAACTTTTTCATGTGTTGCTGAATTCTGTTTGCTAAAGTTTTGTTGAGGATTTTTGCATCTATGTTCATCAGTGATACTGGCCTGTATTTTTCTTTTTTTAAGTTGTCTTTGTCTGGTTTTGTTATCCTGGTGATGGTGGCCTTGTAGAATGAGTTTGAAAGTGTTCCTTCCTCTGCAATTTTTTGGAAGAATTTTAGAAGGATAGGCATTAGCTCTTCTTTAAATGTTTGATAGAATTTTCCAGTGAAGCCATCTGGTCCTGGGTTTTTTTGGTTTTTTTTTTTGGGGGGGGAGGGGTTGCGATTTTGATCACAGCTTCAATTTCAGTGCTTGTAATTGGGTTGTTCATAATTTCTATTTATTTCTGGTTCAGTCTTAGTAGATTGAACTTATCTAAGAATCTGTCCATTTCTTCCAGGTTATCCATTTTATTGCCATATAGTCGTTCATAATAGTCTCTTATAACCCTTTGTGTTTCTGCATTGTCCGTTGTAACATCTCTTTTTTCATTTCTAATTTTGTTGATTTGATTCTTCTCTCTTTTGTTCTTGATGAGTCTGGCTAAAGGTTTATCAATTTTGTTTATCTTCTCAAAGAACTAGCTTTTGGTTTTATTAATCTTTACTGTTGTTTCTTTCCTTTCTTTTTCACTTATTTCTGCTCGCATGTTAATGATTTCTTTCCTTCTACTAACTTTTGGGGTTTTTTGTTCTTCTTTCTCCAGTTGTTTTAGGTGTAATGTAGGTTGTCTATTTGATGTTTTTTCTTGTTTCTTGAGGTAGGATTGTATTGCTATGAACTTCCCTCTTGGAACTGCTTTTGCTGCATCTTGTAGGTTTTGAGTTTTTGTGTTTTCACTGTCATTTGTTTCTATATTTTTTTTTAATTTCCCTTTTGATTTCTTCCGTAACCTGTTGGTTGTTTAGAAACACGTTGTTTAGTCTCCATGTGTTTGTGTTTCTTACAGTTTTGTTTTTTTTTTTAATCTTGTCTCATAGCATAGCATGGTGGTCTGAGAAGATGCTTGATATGGTTGCAGTTTTCTTAAGTTTACTGAGGTTTGATTTGTGAACCAAGATGTGGTCTATCCTGGAGACTGTTCCATGTGCACTTGAGAAGGTGTATTCTTCTGCACTTGGATGAAATGTCCTGAGGATATCAATGGGACCCATCTCATCTAATGTATCATTTAAGACTTGTGTTTTCTTACTTGTTTTTCCTTATTAATTTTCTGTTTTGGTGATCTGTCCATTGGTGTGAGTGGGATGTTAAAGTCTCCTACTATTGTTGTGTTACTGTCAATTTCTTCTTTTATTTCTGTTAGTGTTTGCTTTATGTATTGAGGTCCTTCTGGGTTGGGTGCATAGATATTTACAACTGTTATGTCTTCCTCTTGGATTGATCCCTTGATAATTATGTAATGTCCTTCCTTATCTCTTGTAATCTTCTTTATTTTAAGGTCCATTTTGTCTGACGTGAGGATTGCTACTCCAGCTTTCTTTTGCTTCCTATTTGCATGGAATATATTTTTCCATCCTTTCACTTTCTGTCTATGTGTGTCTTTAGGTCTGAAGTGGGTTTCTTGTAGACAGCATATATAAGGGTCTTCTTTTGTATCCCTCAGCCAGTCTATGTCTTTTAGTTGGAGCATTTAATCCATTTACATTTAAGGTATTATTTATATATATGTTCCTATTGCTATTTTCTTATTTATTTGGGGTTGATTTTGTAGATCTTTTTTCTTCTTTTGTATTTATTGACTATATAAGTTCCTTTAGCATTTGTTGTAAAGCTGGTTTGGTGGTACTAAATTCTCTTTTTAACTTTTGAAAGTCTGCAAAGCTTTTTATTTCAATTTTTAATGAGATTCTTGCCAGGTACAGTAATCTTGGTTGTAGATTTTTCCCTTTCATTACTTTAAATTTATCCTGCCATTCCCTTCTTGCCTGCAGAATTTCTGCTTAAAGATCAGCTGTTGAGTGTACAGGGTTTCTCTTGTATGTTCCTGTTGCTTCTCCCTTGCTGCTTTTAATATTCTTTCTTTGTGTTTAGTCTTTGTTCATTTGTTTAGTATGTGTCTTGGCATGTTTCTCCTTGGGTTTATCCATATAGGACTCTTTGTGCTTCTTGGACTTGATTATTTCTTTTTCCATGTTGAGGAGATTTTCAACTATAATCTCTTCAAAAATTTTTCTCATACCTTTTCTCTTTCTTGTCTTCTTCTGTGATCTCTATAATTTGGACATTGTGTGTTTGGTATTGTCCCAGAGGTCTCTGAGACTATCCTCAGTTCTTTTCATTCTTTTTAATTTATTCTGCCCTTCAGAAGTTATTTCCACCATTTTATCTTCCAGCTCACTGATTCATTCTTCTGCTTCAGATATTCTGCTATTGATTCCTTCTAGAGTATTTTTAATTTCAGTAACTGTGTTGTTTTCTCTGTATGTTTATTCTATAATTCTTCTAGGTGTTTTTAAATTGATTCTTGAATTTTCTCATTTGTTTTCAAGGTTTTTGATCATTTTTAGTACTATTATTATTCTGAATTCTTTTTCAGGTAGTTTGCCTATTTCCTTTTCAATTATTTGGACTTCTGTGTTTCTAGTTTTCTTCTTCATTTGTAGTGAGAAAGCTGGTTCTCTCAGGGTTCCTGGCCAGCAAAGAGATCTATATTAACCAGCTGGAAGCTCTGTTGCTGCCCATGAAACCTCTGAAGGCCACTGCCACCACCTCCCAGCCTGTACTTGCCATCCAGCAGATTGAGACCATCTTCTACAAGATCCAGGACATTTACGAGATCCGCAAGGAGTTCTATGACAACCTCTGCCCCAAGGTGCAACAATAGGACAGCCAGGTCACTATGGGCCACCTCTTCGAGAAGCTGAGAAGACTCTTGCTCGGATGCTCCAGGGCCACAAGCTCAGCATGCTCAAAACTGAACTCATTGGCTCTGAGGCTCTTTGCTGTCTTCCCTGCCTCTGTCTCAGTGGGTGTGGCCACATCCCATGGATGGATATCCGTGACTCCTTAGGACTCATCCTTGGCACCTCCCCTCCCTGCATCCCTTGGAGTCCACTTCTTTAAAGCTCAGAGCCACCTGCTGGTGCCCTCATCTGGACTACTTCTGTGGTCTCAGGAGTGCATTCTGCCCCAGGCCTGCCTTAACCTGCAACAGTAGAATGTTTCCTAAACTCCTGCCTGGACCTCACTTCCTCCCTGCTCACATCCCTTCAGAGGGCTCCCCCTTACCCACTGAATAAAGACCAGGCTCCACGGTCTGGTTTATGAGGAAAAAAAAATATATATAGTATTTCTCTGCCTTTTCATTATTATTATTTTTTTAACCTATTGTGTTTGAGGTCTCCTTTTCTCAGGCTTTAAGGTTGAATTCTTTCTTCCTTTTGGTTTCTGCCCTCCTAATGTTGGTCCAGTAGGTTTGTGTAAGCACAAAGTGAGATTTGTGCTGAGTTTTTCTTTGTCTGTTTGTTTTTCCTCTATTGGGCAAGGCTGAGTGAGGTGATAATCCTCTCTGCTGATGATTGGGTTTGTATTTTTGTTTTGCTTATTGTTTAGATGAGGCACAGGGTGCTACTGGTGGTGGGTGCTACTGGTCTTGTATTCAGGTGGTTTCCTTTGTGTGAGTTCTCACTATTTTATACTCTCTAGGGTTAGTTCTCTGGTAGTCTAGGGTCTTGGAATCAGTGCTCCCAGTCCAAAGGCTCAGGGCTTGATCTCGAGTTTTGTGTGGGTCTGGATATTCTTTTCTGCTGTTCAGGTACTCCTGTCTGCTCTTAGCTGGTGTTCTGCATGCACTTCTGTGTCTGAAGGTGTATCCCTGATATATCCATGGAGAGAGATGTACTCCATGTCCACCTACTCCTCCCCCATTTTGTTCTCTTAGGTATAACATTGTTTCACCAAAACAGATTGCTTTATAATGAAAAGAAAATTACTGATTCTCCTAAATTCATTTAAAAGGAAAGAAAAATAAAAACATGACTACAACTGTCTAAGAAATATAATGCGTAAATGTAGAAAAACTAGTTAAATCACACTATCCTGTTTTATTTTCTACCACCTTATTTTTCTTGATATTGCCCTATTTCTATCACAGGCTTTTTGTTACTAGAAAAGTCCACTATTTTTATGATGAATATTGTATTAATCCATTGAACACTACTTTTTATTTAGTAAAGTATGCATTACATTGGAAAAGGAAACGGCAACCCATTCTTTCCTGAGAAATCCCATGAACAGAGGAGCCTGGTGGGCTATATAGTCCATGGAGTCTCAAAGAGTAGGATACAACAGCTAAACAATAAAAGCAGCATGCATATATGCATCTTGCCATAGCAATAATTTTTAAATCTCTTTATCTTATTTTTTATACTCTTTTTTATTTTAGTCTCTGTATGCCCAGATTCCTTCACCAAACCCTGATTGATAAAGAGTAGAATATCTCCAAGTTTTCATAAACCAGGATGAATACAATGTCAAATACAAAATAATGCTAAATGTAATATATAAAATATATGACAGTGTGTAAATATACAAAATACTAAAAGGGACTTCCCTGCAGGTCCAGTGATAAAGACTTCACCTTCTAATGCAGCCAGTGAAGGTTCAGTCCTTGATTGGGAAGCTCAAATGCCACATGCCTTGCAGCCAAAACCCAAATCTTAAAGTAGAAAGCAATATTCTAATACAAATCAAGATTTAAAAAAAAAGAAGTCCACATCAAAAAAAATTATGTGATTATTACTTTTAAGAAAAATTTAGACATGTATCTATTCAGTGAAACATTATAAATATTTTATGTCTTTTAAAAATGTGTAGTTACCATTCTTGTGAAGTTTTATTCCATATCTTTTCACCATATAGTACAGCAGACATTTTGGAGGATACAAACCTTTTTGAAATAATGAATAAATATCATCTAAGCATTCATAATGAGACACCTAAAGAAGAGAGGTTATATAAATGTTAGTGTCCTTAGTATATTCTTATAATTAAAACTGATAGGGTGAATAATATCATCTAATTAGAGAGACTGGCCTGAAGAATAAAGACGATTTTGGATAAAGTTCAAAAGAATTCTGTCGTGTGGTTTTAGGAGGACAAGTCTTTAAGGAGTCAGAGAAGGAAAATCTGTGGGTGTAGGAGAAAAATTAGAAAATTATGGTGTCACTAAAGTAAAGAAAGAACTCAAGAAGTAAGAAATGGCAAGCTGTGTCAGCCAAAATTTTCTCAACATTGATATTATTGTCAGCTACCTGGAAAATGGTACAAAGCTGAAAATCATGAGGGTGTTAATCAAGTAGACAAAAAAATAGGCACTAAAATAAGAAAATAATACTCATAAATTTATATATAAAATATAGGGTGTGATTAAAATTGTCACAAAGATGAAATAAAATTTTTTTTCTTTAAAATTTTTAAATATTTAGAGAATATGTGGATTCAAAGTATTTCTTGGGCTTGGTGGCATGATGCTGATTGATTATATTTGAAAATGGTTTCAGTAAAGTGGTAAGATTTAACTTTCATAGGAAAGGGATTGCAGAATAAAAGAGAATAAATGAACAACATGTGTAGAACTCATTTAAAAAAAATTGTGAAAAGAAAGAGAAAATTAAAAAAAATAGTACCAGTGGTCCGAAATTACTAATAAGCTTGTAAAGCATATAGTAAAAATAATAGATTGAATATATTAAAAGATCAAGATACTTGAGATGTCAGAATGAGTAGAGGAAATGGTACTCAGAGACATAGAGATGATGGACTTGAGAACTGGTTATGAATTTTTGTAGAATAGGACATTATAGCAGGACAATTTAAGATCTTGGATAGAGGCTACAAGAAGTGCTAAAGTCTGAAGTTAGTGTGTGTGTGTGTGTGTGTGTGTGTGTGTGTGTGTGTGTGTGTGTATGTGTTGAGAAGGGTAGGGAAGGTATTGGATGGTGGTAGTGATGAGGCAAGAGATTGAAAATGACAACCTGGTCATATAAAACCAAAAGTTCTTTAGGTAAATATTCTTTATCCTCTTGTGATAGTCATATTTTCTGTCATTTGCTCCATATGAGATTTAGCCTTCCTAAAGACAACAGTGCATAATATTTGATATTCTCCACAAATGGAAATAGTTGCACAGAGATAATACCCAACAGGAAGATGCATTATACATCATATAGAAGTTAAAGATTATCTGTGATTCACTGTATGAGAGGTAGCTATTCTTTACTAAATTGGATATTAGACAAACCCAGAGTTAAGAGTAAAAGCTTCGTTCTAAAGAAATATCCTCGTTTAATTTGCATCTCTATTTGAAAAGTATTAAAAAGAAAGTAACAATTATTTAAAAAGCCACCATAGTGTTACCTTTTTATCTCAAAATCATCTTAATTATATTTCAGATATTGAGCAATATTCAGTGGCTGTCATCACTACAATTTGTTTGACAGCACTGAGGCTACAAGAGGCAGATAAAAAGCTCATAGTCTTATTAGACATACTGTACAGTCTTATTGCAACATAAATAAATGTTGTCATTTCTGACTTTTTAAAAATATCTACTTTCTCCCTAAACTGACAACCATTAATAAAATTTTAAAAGATGAACATGTTATACATTAATTTTTCAAAGAAATACCAAAGAGTATAATATTGTACACATACATGTTTTACAACCCAGCTTAAGATACAAAGCACACATTGTATTGAAGTGCCTTTAAAACTCCCTAATTAATTTCCATTCCTCTTCATACACAAAGGATGATAGTATTACATTTCCATAGATGTTCTCAAACCTTTATAACATATGTTTGCACCCACAAACATTTTATATTTTTGCACTGTAGATTTAAAGTTATAACAAGTAGTTTTGTGTGATTTGTTTTTTCAGTTAGTTTATGACAGTCATCTGTGCTTAGAGGGTAACTCAAGTTCATAATTATCATTAATTATTAGTATTTTATTATACAGTTTACATTTGAACAATCCGAGGGTTGGGTTGGGGCACTGACTTCCCACACAGTTGAAAACTGCATATAACTTGCAGTCTCCCAAAACTTTATAAATAGCCTATTGTTAACTGAAAGCCTTAATAATAACATAAGCAGTCAATTAACACATATTTGTATGTTATATATATTATATACTATATTCTTATAAAAAAGTAATCTCAGTTCAGTTCAGTTGCTAACTAGTGTCCGACTCTTTGTGACCTCATGGACTGCAGCCCTTCAGGCCTCTCTATCCATTACCAACTCCCAGAGCATGTTTCAAACTCATGTCCATGGGGTCAGTGATGCCATCCAACCATCTTATCCTCTGTCATCCCCTTCTCCTCCTGCCTTCAGTCTTTCCCAGCATCAGGGACTTTTCAAATGAATCAGTTCTTCACATCAGGTAGCCAAAATATTGGAGTTTCAGATTCAGCATCAGTCCTTCCATTGAATATTCAGGACTGATCTCCTTTAGGATGGACTGGTTGGATCTCCTTGCAGTACAAGGGACTCTCAAGGGTCTTCTCCAACACCACAGTTCAAATGCAGCAATCCTTTGGTGCTCAGCTTTCTTTAGAGTCCAGTTCTCACATCCATACATGACTACTGGCAAGACCATGGCTTTGACTAGACAGATCTTTGTTGGTAAAGTAATGTCTCTGCTTTTTAATATTCTATCTAGGTTGATCATAGCTTTTCTTCCAAGGAGCAAGTGTCTTTTGATTTCATGGCTGCAGTCACCATCTGCAGTGATTTTAGAGCCCCCCCCCCCCCAAAATAAAATCTCTCACTGTTTTCACTGTTCCCCCATCTATTTGCCATGAAGTGATGGGACCAGATATCATGATCTTAATTTCTGAATGTTAAGTTTTAAGCCAATTTTTTCACTCTCCTCTTTCACTTTCATCAAGAGGCTCTTTAGTCCTTCTTCCCTTTCCGCCATAAGGGTGGTGTCATCTGTGTATCTGAGGTTATTGAAATTTTTCCTTGCAATCTTGATTCCAGCTTGTGCTTCATCCAGCCCAGCATTTCGCATGATGTACTTAAATATATAAGTTAAATAAGCAGGGTTACAATATACAGCCTTGACCTACTCCTTTCCCGATTTGGAACCAGTCTGTTGTTCCACGTCCAGTTCTAACTGTTGCTTCTTGTGCATACAGATTTCACAATAATCTAGTAATATAGATAAAGTAATCTAGATAAAGTTTTATTAAGACAATCATAAGAGATATGCATTTATATTACTGGGTTGTATTTATTGATACCATAATTTTACATCTGTTTACAAAATAAGTTGCCTATCAGTACATATATCAATGTTGTCTTATGTGATCCAAAATACTATATATTGCTATATGTATTATTAATATATAATATGTTATATGTACTATTAACATCACTCAGTTGTGTCTGACTCTTTGCTACCCCATGCACTGTAGCCTGCCAGGCTCCTGTCATGGAGATTCTCCAGACAGGAATACTGGAGTGGGTTGCCTTGCCCTCCTCCAGGTGATCTTCCCAATCCAGTGATCAAACCCAGGTCTCCCGCATTGTAGGCAGGTTCTTTACTGTCTGAACCACCAGGGAAGTGCATTAATAACACTACACATCAAATATTAAAAATTGAATGGGGTAAAACCACCACAGTATTGTGAAGTAATTATCCTCCAATTAAAATTAAGAAATTAATTTTTTAAAAAGGTGATAGGGAATATATGTATACATATAGCTTATTTGCTTTGCTGTAAAGTAAACTAACACAGCATTGTAAAGCAACCATACTCCAATAAAGATTTTAAAAAACAAAGGGGGAAAAAGAAAACAAATGGAAAAGGAAAGTTAATGGGGGAAAAAGAAATCCTTATTTATTTACAAGTATAGTAATTCCTGTACTTGTAACAAAGAAGAAGCCATGTGCTTGCTTTATGGTAGTCTGGCCTAAATGCTAATAAATCATTGAACGTCTTTATGGTATATTGTATTAGATATATGCATAATACAGTATTAGAAACATTTCATTTCTTAAAAAAGGCACTTGTGATGATAGGCAGACATGTAGTTTCTCCAATTATGATAGAGTATCACATGCTATAGTAATGTAATTCTTTGAAAGCAAAGCTATAAAATAGTAAGAAAGCTAAAATTATTATTTTTATATCAATATCACTTACTTTATGCCTGTGTAGGATAGGCTGTCATCTTCCATACAAGGCTCATACACAATTAAAACTTAGATAATGATGGTCATGATGCAAAAACGTTTCACATTTTTTGGGATACAGTTATTAAACCTTCACACAAAGATACACAAATGTATCATACAAATGTATGACCTCATGATTGATTACTATATATTAAATGGAAGTGGATCATCACAAAGGTCTTTGTCCCCATTGTCTTCATGTTGACTAGACTGAGGAGAAGGAGGAAAAAGAGGGGTTGGTATTGATGTTTCAGGGATGGCAGAGGCAGAATTGGTGGAAAAGATCGAAGGTGAGGCAGACACATTCAGTGTAACTTTATGGAAATACATTATAATTTCTGACTATTTTTTTTCATTTGTCTAAAAAAATATTTGTATACAGCACCAGTTCCTCTTCCACTGTTTGCTTTAGTTTTAGTGCCCATATCATCAAAGCATCCATGTCATAAAAGAAGTCAGAAGCAGTCTTGAAAAGTCAGAACCCTCCTGCTGGATTGCCTAATATCAACTAGTTTTCTGGCACTGCTTCTACATCTTCCTCTTCCTTGTTTGGCACTGGTTCAGAACACACCCCTCCAGCAAGGTGCCTTTTGTTAATTTCTCTGCTGTGGTGTCTAATAGCTCTTGAATGTATCCAACATCCTTCACCCTCCCTGACCCCTCTACCACACCCCTTTTTTTTAAAATCGCATCCACAGTCTCTCTCATGACTTTCTTGATTGGCTCTCTCAGAATACTTTGAAGTCAGTGCAGTATCTAGTGAGTTTTCTTTGGAAGGAATTTATTGTCTTGGGTCTGATGGCTTTTATGGCTTTTACTATAACAATGACGGCATCTTCAGTGGTGTAATCTTTCCAGACTTACATGATGTTTTCTTTCTTGAGATTTTTATTTTTCTACAGCATTGACAATCCTCTCCATAGAGTGCTGTGTTTAATGAACCTTAAAGGTCCTTATGACCCCTTGATATAGGGACTGAATTAGTGGTTTTGTATTTGTGGGCAAGTAGACCACACCAGTACTCTTGCCTGGAAAATCCCATGGACGGAGGAGCATGTGGGCTGCAGTCCATGGGATTGCTAAGAGTTAGATACGACTGAGCAACTTCACTTTCACTTTTCACTTTTATGCACTGGAGAAGGAAATGGCAACCCACTCCAGTATTCTTGCCTGGAGAATCCCAGGGACGGGGGAGCCTGGTGGGCTGCCATCTATGGGGTCGCACAGAGTCGAACACAACTGAAGCGACTTAGCAGCAGCAGCAGCAGACCACTTTGGATGTCTTTGATGTTGAACTGATGTACTTTCAGTGTTGAACATCAGTGTTGATGTAATTTGGTGTTGAACTGATGTATTCCTGGCCAAGGGCATTGTCCAATATCAAAAGAACTTTAAAAAGAAGTCCCTTACTGGCAAGGAACTTCCTTACTTCAGGGACGAATCATCAATGAAAACAGTGCAGGGAAAGTGTTCTAAGTGTCCAGGCCTTCTTCTTGTGCAACTAAAATGCTGGAAGCTGCTGTTTTTCTTTTCCCTTTAAGTCTTATGATTAGTAGCTTTATATATAGGGCAATTCTGATCATAAACCCAATTGCATTTTCACAAAACAGTAAAATTAGCCTATTCCTTCCTGCCTTAAATCTTGGTGTTTGATTCTCTTCCTTGCTAACAAATACCCTTTGTGGCTTTTCTTTATTTATCTTTTGGAGAATAGAGCATTTTTATCTGCATGATAAGCTTGTTAAGAGATAAATTATTTATTTATTTATTTTTTTAAAAAAAATTTTAAAATCTTTAATTCTTACATGTGTTCCCAAACATGAACCCCCCTCCCCTCCCTCCCCATAACATCTCAGTGGGTCATCCCCATGCACCAACCCCAAGCAAGCTGTATCCTGCGTCAGACATGGACTGGCGATTCAATTCTTACATGATAGTATACATGATAGAATGCCATTCTCCCAAATCATCCCACCCTCTCCCTCTCCCTCTGAGTCCAAAAGTCCGTTATACACAGCTGTGTCTTTTTTCCTGTCTTGCATACAGGGTCGTCATTGCCATCTTTCTAAATTCCATATATATGTGTTAGTATACTGTATTGGTGTTTTTCGTTCTGGCTTACTTCACTCTGTATAATTGGCTCCAGTTTCATCCATCTCATCAGAACTGATTCAAATGAATTCTTTATAATGGCTGAGTAATACTCCATTGTGTATATGTACCACAGCTTTCTTATCCATTCATCTGCTGATGGACATCTAGGTTGTTTCCATGTCCTGGCTATTATAAACAGTGCTGCGATGAACATTGGGGTACATGTGTAAGAGAGAAATTTTTTTCACCTCAATGATTTTCTTAATGTTGTCTGGGAACTTGTTTGCTAATACTTGGTTGGCAGAAGCTGCCTTTCCTATTATCATGACATTAAAAAAAAAGCCAAACCATTTTCCAAAATCATCAAATCATCCTTTGCTGTTATTAAATTATCCATCTTCTGATTCCTCACCTTTTTTTGCTTTAAATTACCGTATAGAGACTTTGCATTTTCTCGAATCATAGTAAAGTCTATAGGGAACCTTAGTTCAGTTCAGTTCAGTTCAGCCACTCAGTCATGTCCGACTCTTTGTGACTACATGAAGGGCAGCACGCTAGGCCTCCCTGTCTATCACTAACTCCCGGAGTTCACTCAAACTCACGTCCATCGAGTCGGTGATGCCATCTAGCCATCTTATCCTCTGTAATCCCCTTCTCCTCCTACCCCCAATCCTTCCCAGCATCAGAGTCTTTTCCAATGAGTCAACTCTTCGCATGAGGTGGCCAAAGTACTGGGTTTCAGCTTTAGCATCATTCCTTCCAAAGAACACCCAGGACTGATCTCCTTTAGAATGGACTGGTTGGATATCCTTGCAGTCCAAGGGACTCTCAAGAGTCTTCTCTTGAACACCACAGTTCAAAAGCATCAATTCTTCGGTGCTCAGCTTTCTTCACAGTCCAACTCTCACATCCATACATGACTATTGGAAAAACCATAGCCTTGAATAGATGGACCTTAGTCGGCAAAGTAATGTCTCTGCTTTTTAATATGCTCTCTAGGTTTGTCATAACTTACCTTCCAAGGAGTAAGTGTCTTTTAATTTCATGCCTGCAATCACCATCTGCAGTGATTTTGGAGCCCCCAAAAATAAAGTCTGACATTGTCTCCACTATTTCCCCATCTATTTCCCATGCAGTGATGGGACCAGATGCCATGATCTTCTTTTCTGAATGTTGAGCTTTAAGCCAACTTTTTCACTCTCCTCTTTCACTTTCATCAAGAGGCTTTTTCGTTCCTCTTCACTTTCTGCCATAAGGGTGTTGTCATCTGCATATCCGAGGTTATTGATATTTCTCCCGGCAATCTTGATTCCAGCTTGTGCTTCTTCCAGCCCAACGTTTCTCATTATGTACTCTGCATATAAGTTAAATAAGCAGGGTGACAGTATACAGCCTTGATGTACTCCTTTTACTATTTGGAACCAGTCTGTTGTTCCATTTCCCGTTCCAACTGTTGCTTCCTGACCTGCATATAGGTTTCTCAAGAGGCAGGTCAGGTAGTTTGGTATTCCCATCTCTTTCAGAATTTTCCACAGTTTATTGTGATCCATATAGTCAAAGGCTTTGACATAGTCAATAAAGCAGAAATAGATGTTCTTGCTTTTTCAATGATGCAGTCAATGTTGTCAATTTGATCTCTGGTTCCTCTGCCTTTTCTAAAACCAGCTTGAACATCTGGAAATTCACTGTACTGTAAAATCATGATTTGTTATAAATTGTTTTGGCAGTGGACATATGGGATGTTTCCTATTGTTTCAGTCCTGTAAATATCGTTGCCGTAATATTATTATAGTTGTTTACTTCAACACATATGCATGTGTGTCTGTAAGAATATATGAAAGGAAAGAATATTTGCTTTATGAAGATAGTGCAGTCATCTTTATTAAATATACTAACATGCTGATTTTTCTTGGCTGCCTACTAATCATAGTAATTTATTTATTACTCATTATTCATTGTTATAAATAATATGAATAGAATTTATGAATACAGCATAGGATTATGATATGCTATGTATAAATATAGAATAAATGTAAACTATAATATTTAAAAAATATATATATATAAAATTTTACTACGTCAAAGTAACTATCCATTGATAGATGAATAGATAAAATAGATGTTGTATGTATATACCACATATATATATATGAATATTATTTAACTATAAAAGGAATAACATCTTGCCATTTGGAATAACATGAATGGACTCAGGAGATTTTATGTGAAGTGAGATAACTCAATGAAACGTGAATACTGTATGATTGATGTCAGTGATATGTGAAATATTTTTTAAAAAGTGAATAAATATAACAACAACAACAACAACAAAAAAAAATAGACACATAGATATAGAGAACAAATAAGCAGTCACCAGAGCTAAGGGTGTTAGAGGGATGGGTGAAATAGGTGAGAAAGAATAAGAAGTACAAGCTTCCAGGTACAAAACAAATGAGTCATGGGGCTAAAATGTACAGCATAAGGAATAAATTAAAGTATTATATAATAATAGTAGTAGTAGGTAGTGATTTTTTAATAAAGATATTCTGAATACCAAATATATTTATGTGTTTGTCAAGATCCTTATATTTTGTCACTTATTTCTCCTTGTTTTTTATTTATAGAAATACAGATGGTTTTCATTTTAACATGGTCATATTTATAAGTTTTTTCTTCCCTGTTTTTGTTTCTGTCTTCTTTAAATATCCTTTGGAAACTAAAATTAAAAAAATATATATTATACATGAGTGTTATATATTCATATTGATATTGATATGGTTGATATTCATTAGCCTTGAAATTATCTGTAACTAATTTTAAATGGTCTAGAGAATTTGATTATTTTATACAGTAAACTAAGCACATTTTTTTCAAATATCTGAAACTACACACCCTATCCTGATTGGTCAAAACCATCTCTGCTGTATAGCAAATATTCATTCAACTTTGAGCCAAATTCTAGGCTTTCTATATTGATCATTTGGCATCTTTATTTATCCCAGTGTAATACAACATTTTCTTAATAATGTGAATTCATTAATGTTTCTTAATAATATGAATTCATAATGACAGTGACTAAGGTAATATTAGCGGGCTTCCCTAGTGGCTTAGTGGTAAAGACACTGGTTCAATACCTGGATCAGAAAGATCCCCTGGACGAGAGCATGGCAACCCACTCCAGTATTCTTGCCTGGAGACTCCCCATGGACAGAGGAGCTGGGCGAGCTACAGTCCATAGGGTCGCGTAGAGTCAGACACGACTGAAGCAACTTAGCATGCACACAAGGAAATAATTATGAACAAGTCTATGAACCAAATGATCTGGGTTCAAAAACTCAGTCTCTACAACTATACAAATATATATGGTACATATATAATGTGTGTGTGTGTATATATATATATCATTTAAATTTCCAAACTGGATGAATCATGAGCTGGAATCAAGATTTCCAGGAGAAATATCAACAACATCAGATATGCAATGATGATACCATTTGAACGGCAGAAAGTGAACAGGACTAAAGCGCTTCTTGATGGGGGTTAAATATCTAGCTTAAAACTCAGCATTAAAAAAAAAAAAAAAAACAAGATTGTGGCATTTGGTCCCATCACTTCATTGGAAATAGAAGGGGAAAAAGTGGAAGCAGTGACAGATTATTTTCTTGGGCTCAAAAATCACTACAGATGGTGACTGCAACCATGAAATTAATGGACACTTACTTTTTGTAAGGACAGCTATAACAAACCTAGACAACATATTAAAAATCAGAGACATCACTTTGCCAACAAAGGTCTGTATAGTCAAAGCTGGTTTTTTTCCCAGAAATCATGTACAGATATAACAGTTTGACCATAAAGAAGACTGAGCTCCCCAAAACTGATGCTTTTGAATTATGATCCTGGAGAAGATTATTGAGAGTCCCTTCCACTGCAAGGAGATCAAACCAATCAATCCTAAAGGAAATCAACCCTGAACTGATGCTTCCAGCCAACATTGGAAGAACTGATGCTGAAGCTAAATTTCAAAGATTTTGGCCACCTGATGAAAAGAGCTGACTCAATGGAAAAGACCATTCCAAATAGCACAAGGAATATGTCAAGGCTATATATTGTCACACTGCTTATTTAACTTATATGCAGAGTGCATTATGAGAAATTCTGGAGTGAATGAAGCACAGCTGAAATCAAGATTGCCGGGAGAAGTATCAATAACCTCAGATATGCTGGTGACCATCACCCTTATGTCAGAAAGCAAAGAAGAACTAAAGAACCTCTTGTTGAAAGTGAAAGAGGAGAGTGAAAAAGTTGGCTTAAAACTCAATATTCAGAAAACTAAGATCATGGCATCCAGTCCCATCACTTCTTGGAAAACAAATGGGATAACTGTGGAAACAGTGAGAGACTTTATTTTCTTGGGCTCCAAAATCACTGCTAATGGTGGCTGCAGCCATGAAATAAAAGGCACTTGTTCCTTGAAAGAAAAGTTATTACCAACCTAGATAGCACATTAAAAAGCAGAGACATTACTTTTCCAACAAAGGTCCATCTAGTCAAAGCTTTGGTTTGTCCAGATGTTTTTGAACTGTGGTGTTGGAGAAGACTCTTGAGAGTCCCTTGGACTGCAAGGAGATTCAACAATTCCATCCTAAAGGAAATTAGTCCTGAGTATTCATTGGAAGGACTGATGCTGAAGCTGAAACTCCAATACTTTGGCCACTTGATGTGAAGAACTGACTCATTTGAAAAGACCCTGATGCTGGGAAATAGTGAGGGCAGGAGAAGGGGACGACAGAGGATGAGATGGTTGGATGGCATCCCTGACTCAATTGATATGAGTTTGAGTAAACTCTGGGAGTTGGTAATGGACAGAGAGGCCTGGCTTGCCGCAGTCCATGGGATAGCCAAGAGTCTGACATGACTGAGCAACTGAACTGATATGAACTGGCTGGCCTAGTGGTTTTTCCCACTTTCTTCAGTTTAAGTCTGATTTTTTCTATAAGAAGGTGATAATCTGAGCTACAGTCAGCTCCAGGTCTTACTCTTGCTGGCGTTATAGAGCTTCACCTTCTTCAGCTACAAAGAATGTAATCAATTTGAATTCGATATTGACCATTTGGTGATGGTATTTGCTATGACTAGTGCATTATCATGGCAAAATTTAGTTATCTCTGACCTGCTTCATTTTGTTCTCTAAGACCAAACTTGCCTATTACTCCAGGTATCTCTTGACTTCCTACTTTGTTTTCCAATCCCCAGTGATGAATAGAACATCTTTTTTTGATGTTAGTCCTAGGAGGTTTTCTAGGTCTTCATAGAACTGATCAACTTTAGCTTCTTTGGCATCGGTGGTAGGGGTGTAGACTTGAATTACTCTGATGTTGAATGGCTTGCCAGATACTATTATTGTTTTTTATTTACTATGTTTAAATTGCATACACATTTATCAATCCTTTCACCCACTACTTTTCTTTAATTTTTTGAATTACAATTGATTTACAATATTTTAAATGTACAGCACAGTGATTTAGTTTTATATATATATATATTCTTTTTCAGATTATTTTCTAGTCACTATTTCTATGTTTCATCCCTTCTTTTCTATATATTATTTATACTATATTTCCTATGCAAATTCTTTAGAAATTTATTTAGTAAGTATTCATAAGTGGCAAACTTTAATCAATTAACATTTATTTAAATTATCTTTATCTCATTTTTATTCAATAAAAATTAATTGGCTATAAAGTTGTACATAGTTAATATAGTGTCTCTGTTTTATTAAGTGCTTTCCCCCACAGTTCTTATTTTTCTGCTCTTGTTAGAGTCTATCCTTGTGATTGATAGTCTGGTGTCAGCCTGATCATCATAATTTCTACTAAAAGTGCCTTTCTTTTGTGGATGATTTAAAATCTATTTTCTGAAAGAGGACTTTTTAAAGATGGTGATACAGGAGGTTCCTGAACTTCCTTCCTCCCACAAACATAAAACATACAGCTATACATGTAGTACTTCTCTCTGAAAGAAATCCAGAAACTAATTGAGTGACTCCTACACATTGGATGAACAAGAAGAGACCCATATCAAAAGAGGTAAGAAAGTCTGGATTTTCCAGATAAGTAAAAGCTGAAAGAGATCATCACCACTAGACTGTCCTTATAAGAAATATTAAAGGGACTTCTTCAAGAAGAAGCAAAGGAACACTAGTTAGTAAAAGGAAAACATATGAAATAATAAATCTCACTGGTGAAAATAAGTGAAGTGAAGTGACAGTTACTCAGTCGTGCCTGAATCTTTGCGACCCCATGGACTATACAGTCCATGGAATTCTCCAGGCCAGAATACTAGAGTGTGTATCCTATCCCTTCTCCAGGATCTTCCCAACCCAGGATTTGAACCAGGGTCTCCTGCATTGCAGGCAGGCTCTTTACCAACTAAGCTATCAGGGAAACCCAGTGAAAGTAAATACACAGTTAACTTCAGAGTATTCAGAGTACATAAATCACTTATAAATATATGAAGATTAAAAGACAAATACAATAATCTGTTAATGCATACACAAAGTAAAAATATTAAATGAGACATCGAAAACATAAAATATGGGCAAGCAGTGTTAAAAAAAAAAAACAGCTTCAGTTTGCATTTGAACTTAAGTACGTATCACCTTAAAATAGACTTTTATTTTATAAATAGTTTTATGTAAGCTTCATGGTAAACACAAAGCAAAAATCTGTAGTAGATACACAAAAGAGAAGGGGAAAGAAATCCAGGAATGCCATGGATTTGTGGTGTATGGTGCAATCTTCAAATCATAGAAGAAAAAAATCAGGAGAAAAGAAAGTAACAAAGTAATTACAAAAAAATTCAGAAAACAGTTAACAAAATGGCAATATTAAGTCCATACCTACCAATAAACTATTTAAGTAAATGGAGTAAATTCTCCAGTCAAAAGATACAGAACTTCTTTCAAGAAACAAGAAAAATTTCAAATAAGCACTAACTTCAAACTACAACGAATTAGTTTAAAAAAAGAAGAAGAAGAAGAAATGAAGCCCCAAATTAGGAGGAGGAAGATAATTACAACGATCACAGGGGAAATAAGTTAAAAAGAGACTAAAAAGACAACGGAAAAGAACAATGAAATTAAGAGCTGTTTCTTTGAAACGATAATCAAAACTTTGGTTAGATGCAAGACTAAAAGAGAGAAGACTCAAAATCAGAAATGAATCAGATGATACAGCTGATTTCACAGAAATGCAAAGGTAAGACCCTTTGCAGTAAAGATACTGATTATACATAAAAAATTGGGCAAGCTCGAAGAAATGGAATACTCTGCATTCATTTAACAAGGCTAGCATTTCCCTAAAACCAGAGCCAAATAAGATGATACAAGAAAGGAAGACTAAAGACCAATATCCCTGATTAATATAGATGTAAAAATCGTCAACAAAATATTAGTAAACCAAATTTAACAGCACACTAAAAGAATCTTACACTATAATCAAGTGTGATTTAATGGTAGAAATACTTGTGAATCATATATCTGATGAGTTAATATCCAAAATATATAAAGAATTAATACAACTTGATAGGAAAAAATAAAGCCATTTGATTTCAAAATGGGCAGAGGAACTAAATAGACATTTTTCCAGAGAAGGCATTCCAAAAACAATACCTGGCCAACAGTTACATGAAAAGGTGTTCACTATCACTAATAATCAGGAAAACATAAAACCACAGTGAGCTATCACATCATGCATATTAGAATAACTATCAAAAGCTCAAGATAACATGTCAGGAAGGATGTTAAGAGAAAGAATGCTTATGCACTCTAGGTGAGAATGTAAATTGGTGCAGCCACTATGGAAAGCCGTCCCTTGTACAACAAAGATACCAAACCCATCAATCCTAAAGGAAATCAACCCCAAATACTCACTGGAAGGACTGATGCTGAAGCTCCGATATTTGGCCACCTGATGTGAAGAGCCGACTCATAGGAAAAGATCCTTATGCTGGGAAAGATTGAGGGCAGGAAGAGAAGGGGACGGCAGAGGATGAGATTGTTGGATGGCATTACCAACTCAATGGACATGAGTTTGAGTAAACTCTGGGAGACGGTGATTGACAGGGAATCCTGGCATGCTACAATCCATGGGTCACAAATAGATACAACTTAATAACTGAACAACAACCATTATGGAAAACATTATGGAGGTTCCTTAAAAAATGTAAATTAGAACTACCTTCACTTCAGTTCAGTTCAGTTCAGTCACTCAGTCGTGTCCGACTCTTTGTGACCCCATGAATCGCAGCATGTCAGGCCTCCCTGTCCATCACCATCTCCTGGAGTTCACTCAGACTCACGTCCATCGAGTCCGTGATGCCATCCAGCCATCTCATCCTCTGTCGTCCCCTTCTCCTCCTGCCCCCAATCCCTCCCAGCATCAGAGTCTTTTCCAATGAGTCAACTCTGCCCATGAGGCGGCCAAAGTACTGGAGCTTCAGCTTCAGCATCATTCCTTCCAAAGAAATCCCAGGGCTGATCTCCTTCAGAATGGACTGGTTGGATAACCTTGCAGTCCAAGGGACTCTCAAGAGTCTTCTCCAACACCACAGTTCAAAAGCATCAATTCTTCGGCACTCAGCCTTCTTCACAGTTCAACTCTCACATCCATACATGACCACAGGAAAAACCATAGCCTTGACTTTAGATGGACAATCTATCAATTCAATTTCTGAAAAGAGGATCTTGAAGATATATCTTCATTTCCATGGTTATTGCAGCATTATTCATGGTAACCATTATTCATGGTGACCAAGGTAAGTGAACAACCTATATGTTTGTTAAGGGATGGCTAGACAAAGAAAAAGAAAAAAAGTGTGTATATATGTGTCCAACAGAACATGAGTCAATCGGGAGAAAGAAGGAAGTGCTGCCGTTAGTGACACTGTAGTTGGAAGTTGAGGGCATTATGCTAAGTGAAGTAAGTTAGACAAATGCTGTGTTATATCACTTATATGTGGGAAATAAAAGCCAAGCTCATATGCACAGAGGCTAGCGTGTTTACCAAGGATTTGGGGAATGGATGTGGGAAATTGGACGATGTTGCTCAAAGAACATAACCCCTCATTAAAAGGAACGAGTTCTAGGGACGTAATGTATGGCACATTCATTACAGTTAGTAACACTGTAGTGTATAGTTGAAATTTGAAAATAAAATACAACAGATCTTATAGTAATCTGGGGCTTGTAGGGGGACTGACCTTCCATGCACTCAAAAGTCCATGTGAAACTTAAGTAACTTCATCTGTTTTATTTTTGAGCTTACTAAATTTTTCTTAGCTGTATCTAAACTGTTCATCTAATTCATTACCTATGTAATTGCAGAAATTGTATTTGTGATTTCAAGAAATTATATTTGATAATTTGAATAATATTCTTCATAGTTTGGAGGGATTTGTTCTGTTTTCTTCCTTTTCCTAGTTTTGTCTCCAACTAAATTTTAGCTATATGTTTTATACTATATATTCCAAAATCCCATTCTGAAAATTTTAGGCATCTAAGTCTTCTCAGTCTTTCACTGTACCACATTTATTTTTGTGTTGACTCATTTTATATCATGTTATACGTAGAAATTTTGTGCAGTCCTAATTGAGAGTCATGGTACAAATAAGTTGTCTTTACTTCTGATTGGTATTCCAAGGATCTTCAAATCTATAAATTCATGAGTGTGTAGATGTTTAGTTATAATTTCATGGGTGATATTTTCCAATTGGAGGTCAGGTTAAACTCATGATTTTTCTCTTTATATTCTTCTATTGGTGGTAGATAACTCTGTGCTGGTATTATTGTGGCAGTTTAGTCCTTTCATGGCCCCCCAGGGCTTCAATATCTATACTATTGCAGCCATTAATATCCAAATTCTTGAATATTAGGGTTTAGGAAGATTTTGAAGTTAACTACAGATTTCATTCTAATTAACTGCTTTAGTTTTGGCTTTCTTTTCATTTTGGTACCTAGAGATTTTCTTTACTTTCTTGAGAGCTAATTCATATAATTGAGAGACTATTTATAATTTTTAAACTAGCATTCCTAAATGTCTCTTATGAGGAGATTATTTGGATTGTTTATCCTGTCATTTCATTTAATAGTGTCTCTCAATTAATGTGTGTGTGTATCTGTGTGTGTCGGTAACTGAACATTTTTACTGATGAACAGGACCAGTATTGACTTCACTGCTGGAAAAAAAAAAATATATATATCACCACAGCTCATACATGCTAATATGCATTATACGCAGACAGCACCAATAGGAGATATATGTGCTACACACAAGGTACACTTTTTCCCCCACTTTAGGCTTGGCAAAGGGCATACAAATATAATGTTTCCTTCCTTTAGGAATGATTATGCAGTAGGAAATTTACAATTTGTAGTGGCTTAAGTAGGTGAAAAAAGTCAAATGGGCTTCAAGTGTCATTTTTAATTTTACTTAAGTAATTTTAAAGATTGTGTCTTAATTTTGGAAACAGTTCCTCATGGATTCTTAAAGAGGTCTCTGGAAGTTAGAGCTCTATGTACAAAACATAGGAAATGGCAACCCACTCCAGTGTTCTTGCCTGGAGAATCCCAGGGACGGGGGAGTCTGGTGGGCTGCCGTTTTATGGGGTTGCACAGAGTCAGACACGACTGCGGTGACTTAGCAGCATGTACAAAACACCACCTTTAAAACTAAGAGAAAAGGAAGATTTTCCCTATTTCAGCTCTAAAAAGAGGAATATTAATATAAGACTTTTATGAACTATACCAAAGTGAGTATTTGAAGTCTTCTACAATGCCTAAAATTATATTTTAATTGAAAGCATAACCTAAGTGAGAGAAAAAAATAATATGGCAAAGATTAATATCTTACAATGACTAGACAAAATTTTCTGAGTGCTCCTTCATTTCTTTCCATCTTCTTTTATTTTATTTCCTTTTGCTCCTAAACCACTAATCACCTAATTTCCAAAAGCCACAGTCAATACTGAAGTCATTTACTAACCTGATAGTCTGAGTATCATATGCCACATTACATAACTATATATGCCAATATAATCAAAATCTTAATGAAAGCCAATTAAGCTGTCTGTGCCGTGGCTCTTCAGGTATCTTGTCTCTTTATTATAGAAGTCAATCTCATTTGTTAAGCCTTTTATAAATTTGAACTAAGCCAAGAAATATTTAGCTAAATGTTTTATTGAGATCCTGGGAAAATAAACCAATTCTTTTCTCTATGTTCTTATTTTTTTTCCTATTCCCCCACTACCTATTTCTTTGTTCAGTTCTGTGCTGTGTAAAATTCAAGCTGGTTTGATTTTTACTACAGTGTGAAATATATATTTGATCACTCATGCATTATATGCACATGAGTGATCAAATGTATGATTCATTTAAAAATTATTAATGAATATCTGTATGATCACCACCTTGTTAAAAAAAGATTGTTTTTGGCACCCTTGACATTTCTTACTGTTCCTCTCCAAAAATGTTTCTTCCTGAAAAAATGATCACTCTCCTGATCTCTGTTATAACAACTCCCTGCTTATTTATTTTACTGTGTATATACACATTTATAACATTGTTTTAGTTTGCCTGGTCTTGAACTCTACATAGATTAACTCATACTATATATAATCATGTGCCTTGTCTTCTAAGCTAAATATTGTGAATTTGTTGTGTGCTGTTGCACACTGCCTATATAGATGGGGTTCTCCAGAAAAGAAAAATAAATGTGTATTCATGGAGAGAGAGAGATTTATTAGAAGAAAGGGCACACATGGTTATGGAGATTGAGAAATCCCATGATGTATTGTCTGCAAATTGAAGAACCAGGAAAGCAGGTAGTGTAATTCAGTCCAACTCCAAAGAGGCAGGGCAACCAGTGGTCTAAGTCCGAGTCTGAATCCAAATGCCTGAGAACTAGAAATATTGACTTCCACAAGCAAAACATAGATGTCCCAGTTCAAACAGAGAGAGAATTCACCCGTCCTCTGCCTTTTTTCCTATTCAGGACCTCAAAGGAGTGGGTAATGTCCACCAGCATTGCTGATCTTGACCCAAGTGCTAATCTTGGTACTTCTGTGTCCTGCCTGTTGTAAATACTGCTGCAGTAAGCACTGGGGTGCATGTATCTTTTTGGATTACCTTTCTCTCTGGATTAGGATTGCTGAATCGTATGATAGCTCTATTTTTAGTCTTTTAAGGAAACTCTATACTGTTCTTCATAATGGAGAACATTATATTCCCACCCTCCCAATCATTTATTGTTTGTAGATTTTTTAATCATGGCAATTCTGGCGGTGTGAGGTGATACCTCATTGTAGTTTTGATTCACATTTCTCTAATACTTAGTGATTGTTGAGCAGCACTTTTCATGTGCTTTTGGCCATCTATATGTCTTTTGTGGAGAAATGTCTACTTAGATCTTCCCCACAATTTTTGATTGAGTTTTTTTTTTTCTTTGATATTGAGCTGCATGAACTGTTTGTATGTTTTGGAGATTTAATTCCTTTCAGGTTGCTTAATTTGCAAACATTTCTCCCATTCTGAGGGTTGTTATTTTGTTTTGTTTATGCTGTGCAAGAGCTTCTTAAGTTTAATTAAGTCCCATTTGTTTATTTTTGTTTTTATTTTCATTACTCTAGGAGGTGAATCAGAAAAGATCTTGCTGAGATTTATGCCCAGAAGTTTTCTGCCTGTTTCCTCTAAGAGTTTTATAGTATCTGGTCTTACATTTAGATGTTTAATCCATTATTCTGTATAATGTTAGAGAATGTTCTAATTTCATTATTTTACATGTAGCTCTAGTCTTCCAGTATCATATATTGAAGTTTCTTTCTTTTCTCCAGTGTCTATTTTTACCTTGTATATATTAGGTGACCATAAGCGCATGGGTTTATCTCTGGACTTTGTGTCCTATTTCACTGATGTATTTTCTGTTTTTGTGCCGGCGCCATACTGCTTTGATCGCTGCATGTCCACCAACAGAAGGGTGGATAAAGAAGATGTGGTACAGATATAAATGAAACATTACTTACCCGTAAAAGGGGCGGAATAGTGCCTTTTGCATGACACCACCCTTATGGCAGAAAGTGAAGAAGAACTGAAGAGGCTCTTGATGAAAGTGAAAGAGGAGAGTGAAAAAGTTGGCTTTTAAAGCTCAACATTCAGAAAACTGAGATCATGGCATCCAGTCCCATCACTTCATGGCAAATAGATGGGGAAACAGTGGCTGACTTTATTTTTCTGGGCTCCAAAATCACTGCAGATGGCAATTACAGAAAAGAAATTAAAAGATGCTTACTCCTTAGAAGGAAAGTTATGACCCATCTAGACAGCATATTAAAAAGCAGAGACATTACTTTGCCAACAAAGGTCCATCTAGTCAAGGCTATGGTTTTTCCAGTGGTCATGTATGGATGTGAGAGTTGGACTATAAAGAAAGCTGAGCACAGAAGAATTGGTGCTTTTGAACTGTGGAGTTGGAGAAGACTCTTGAGAGTCCCTTGGACTGCAAGGAAATCCAACCAGTCCATCCTAAAGGAGATCAGTCCTGGGTGTTCATTGGAAGGACTGATGTTGAGGCTGAAACTCCAGTACTTTGGCCACCTGATACAAAGAGCTGACTCATTGGAAAAGACCCTGATGGTGGTAAAGATTGAGGGCATGAGGAGAAGGGCACGACAGAGAATGAGATGGTTGAATGGCATCATCGACTCGATGGACATGGGTTTGGGTGGACTCCAGGAGTTGATGATGGACAGGGAGGCCTGGTGTGCCTCGGTCCATGGGGTCACAAAGAGTCGGACACGACTGAGTGACTGAACTGAACTGAACTGAATTGAGTGCCTTTTGCAGCAACATGGGTGGACCTAGAGATTGTCATTCTGAGTGAAGTAAGTCAGATAGAGAAAGACAAATACAATATGATACCACTTATATGTGATACCTAAAAAAAAGGTACAAATTAACTTATTTATAAAACATAAATGGAAAAAAAAACATAAATTCACACATATAGAAAACAAACTTATGGGTACCAAGGGGGAAGAGGAGAGGGATAAATTGGGATATTGGGATTGACATACATACACTATATAAAACATATAATAAAGACTAATAAAATAGATAACTATTAAGGACTAATAAGTATAGCAGAGAAAACTCTATACAATAGTCTGTAATGATTTACATGGGAAAAGCTTCTTAAGATGAATATATGCATATGTATAATGGATTCATTTTGCTGTACGCTTGAAACTAGCACAACATTGTGAATTAACTGTACACAAGGAAACATTTTTAAATGCTAATTCCTTCCAGAAACACTCTCACAGACAAACTCAGAAATAATGTTTTACTAACATTCTAGGCATACATTATCCTAGTCAAGCTGACATACAAAATTAACCATCACACAACCTATTCATTTTTGAACAGGTTCAAAACATGTTATTTCCAAAATATACCACTTTAGCATATTAATTATTTTGAGCTTGAAAGCACCAGAGAAACAGCAGTTGCAGGAAGGACTCTCTGACAAATCTCCTTTCTACCTAAAAGCCAGCCATAAAATAAGCATGAGAAAGATGTCCTCTCTGTACAAGGAAGAGAACATTCTTACCATTGGAAACAGCGATGATGCCAAAACCAATCAGTACAAACAAATCTATTAAAATAACCCTTATCTTCTATTAATTTCCTCTGTGTACTTCCTAGTCGCTTTCTCATAATTCATTACCCCTAAGCTCAAATATCTTTGTTTTGTCACTTCTCCACAAATTTACCACTTCTTTGTTAGAAAGTGTATATAAGCTCCTGGTCCTGTTTTTTCAGATCTTCATTTTTCTTATGAAGACTCCTTTGTGCACGTTAAAATATTAAGTAAAATCTGTTTGCTTCTTTTCTGTAAATCTGTCTTATGTAAGTTTAATTTTCAGGTTCAGTCATAGAATCTAAGATAGTAGATTCTTTTTCTCCCTAATATCTTCATGTTCTACAGTTTTATATTCCTTGAACAAAATATATCCATTCTATGAATGGTAAACATATAAAATTTCAGACTAGTTGGAAAAAAATCCTGCTGAAATCAATTTTGTACATCTTATGATACACAGGATCAAATGTTTTTCTAGTGTATCTCTGCATAGAATTGAATTGCTACACTATAGGATAAGTGTAGTTTAAAGTTTCCTAAATACTAGTTTGCATCCGTAGTACCCACATTGTCATCTGTACTTAACATTTTCAAATACATTTAAATGTTTGTTAGTCTGGTGGGTTTGTAATGGAATATAATTGTGGTTTTGCATTTCTCTGATTGCTAAGTGAGTTGAGACTTTTTCACATATGTTTGAGGGGTTTTGGTTTCCTCTTTTCTGTAATAACTAGATTAATTTTTTTCATTTAGAAAGCACATTTAGTAAAGCATAGTCAATCAAGTTAATCTTGTCTTTCAAAGCTTATCAACCTATAGAGTTTGCCGACTCTGTGCTTTTTGTTAGACTCATATATATCCCCATGTATAGTAGTTAAGACTTCTTTAGAATTCAGATCACTGAGTTAAGTTTTAGGAAATATAGTAGAGTTCAAAAGAAAGAAGATATAATACTTAGGTAAGTAAAATGTTGATCTCAGAGAGTTTGTTAATAAATTTGAGCTGATTTTCTGTAAACTTATTATAAATATTAAAGATATATAGCATAAGAGAATTATCTAGCAAATTGAAACTAGTTTATGAAGTTTTCATGGAAAATGTATATTTTAACCTAGATTTGGATCTTTCAGTGTTTAAAATAAAAGTTTTATTTAGCACTAGCCAAGTACTTGGGACTGTTTGAAGTACTTAGGAAAATAAGTTATGAAAAAATTTCTTCAGATAATGGTCTAACTATCCAATATGCTTAAAGGATTATCTGTGATAATCATAGATTAAGTAATGGTGAAAAAATAGTAGAAAATATAAATTACTTTGAAATACACCTGGGAGCATTGGAATTCAGAAAATGGTCTATCTGTAGACAGAAAAAAAAAAAAAAGAATAAGATAAGTGATAAGAGAGATAGGTGTCTTTGTCTTTAAAATTAGTGAGTTGTGGACTGTCAAAAGAATCCCAAAATGGTTAAATACTATGGATGGATAAAAGTAAGGCAAAGGAGAATTTGATAGAGGAGCATTACTGAATATTCCTTCAAAGGGAAGACTAAGTTTGACACTTATTGCCTGTACATAAGACTTTGTCCTGCTAGTATTTTAAATGATGTCAATTTTACCTCGAGAAACAGCGGCATTAGATCAATATTGGTCTCTATGGTAGGTCTGATAGTATTATCTCTAATGTTTAAAACTGAATGTCTACTTTTCATGCTTATTTCATGCCTTTATTTCCTTATGTGCCCACAATCCATTCTGAACAAAATATTCTGGCAATTATTTAGTTTGTTCAATGAATCCCGTTAATTAAAGTATCAAATTCTATGGTATTATGTAGCATTTCCTTATTTAAAAAAATGACATTGTTACTGTATAAGCAGAAACTCATGATCTGAGCCACAGTCAGGTACAAGTCATTTTTGCTGACTGTTTAGAGCTTCTCCGTCTTTGGCTGCTAATAATATAATAAATCTGATTTCCATATTGACCATATGGTGATGTCTATGTGTAGAGTCGTCTCTTCTGTTGTTGGAAGAAGATGTTTGCTATGACCAGTTTGTTCTTTTGTCAGAACTCTATTAGCATTTGTCCTACTTCATTTCATACTCCAAGGTCAAACTTGCTCGTTACCGCAGGTATCTCTTGACTTCCTACTTTTGCATCACTGTCCCCTCTCATGAAAAGTGTATCTTTCTTGATGATAATTCTAGAAGGTCTTGTAGGTCTTCATAGAACCATTCAACTTCAGCTTGTATGGCATCCATGATTGGGGCATAAACTTGGATTACTGAATGGTTTGTTTTGGAAATGAACTGAGATCATCTTGTCGTTTTTGAGACTGCACCCAAGTAATTCATATCAGACTCTTGTTGGCTATGAGGACTACTCCATTTCTTCTAAGGGATTCTTACCTACAATACTATATATAATGGTCATCTGAATTAAATTCTCCCATTCCCATCCATTTTAGTTCACCTATTCCTAAAATATCGATGTTCACTCTTGTCATCTCCTATTTGAGCACTTACAATTTACATAAATCCATGGGCCTAGTGAGAGGGTAACAGGCAGGAAGTCCAGGGGTCTCCAAACAGAGGAAATAGCCTGCAAATGTCAGACATTTTTATTTCTCTTAAGCGGCAGGAGGAAACAAATGAGATATTTTTTCCTTCTCTATACAAATTTAAAAGGAGGTTTCTCTTAAAATACTGTGTTGCCATAATGACACCTGGTTTCACCTGAAGTTAACTATTCTTAAAGCTAGAGATAACCAATGCCTTTTTCTTATGGAAATGTTTGTCTTAAGCTATGCTAATGTACTATGCATTTACCCCAAACTCTGTCTTCAAGTTGGTTCTGCCTCTTGGCTCAGAACCTGCTTGACAAACCAGTATGTTATACTCAGTTATTGTTCCTCTAATCTATGTAAATGAAAGTATAAAAGTGAAAGAGGAGAGCGAAAAAGTTGGCTTAAAGCTCAACATTCAGAAAACGAAGATCATGACATCCGGTCCCATCACTTCATGGGAAATAGATGGGGAAACAGTGGAAACAGTGTCAGACTTTATTTTTCTGGGATCCAAAATCACTGCAGATGGTGACTGCAGGCATGAAATCAAAAGACAACTTATGACCAACCTAGATAGTATATTGAAAAGCAGAGACATTACTTTGCCGACTAAGGTCCGTCTCATCAAGGCTATGGTTTTTCTTGTGGTCATGTATGGATGTGAGAGTTGGACTGTGAAGAAGGCTGAGCACCAAAAAATTGATGCTTTTGAACTGTGGTGTTGGAGAAGACTCTTGAGAGTCCCTTGGACTGCAAGGAGATCCAACCAGTCCATTCTGAAGGAGATCAACCCTGGGATTTCTTTGGAAGGAATGACGCTAAAGCTGAAACTCCAGTACTTTGGCCACCTCATGGAAGAGTTGACTCATTGGAAAAGACTCTGATGCTGGGAGGGATTGGGGGCAGGAGGAGAAGGGGACGACAGAGGATGAGATGGCTGGATGGCATCGCAGACTCAATGGACGTGAGTCTGAGTGAACTCCAGGAGATGGTGATGGACAGGGAGGCCTGGCGTGCTGCGATTCATGGGGTCACAAAGAGTCGGACACGACTGTGTGACTGAACTGAACTGAACTGTATGGTGATCTGCCCTTCTTCAAGATTCAAGTTAATCATTTTATGGCCCAGGATGAACCATTTGGTGCCAAGATTATCCCAAAATGGATCTTATGGGTGAGGGGGCTGGTGCAATTCTGAGTTTTAAGACAGTCCTTTCTTTCATTAACAGACTACTAGTGACTATATAACATCCAGCTGAAGACTGGCAGGGGGTACTCTTTCTGCCCGCTTCTGATGCGTATGTCAGAAGCCTTCTCTATCTCCTTTATACTTTAATAAAACTTTATTACACAAAAGCTCTGAGTGATCAAGCCTTGTCTCTGGCCTCAGAATAAATTCTTCTCCTCTGGGGGCCAAGAATCCCGGCCTTTTTGCGTGATTCAATAACAGTCTTTCACTAGCATTCCAGGTTTCTATGCAATATCGCTCTTTGCAGCATCGAATTTTACTTTCACCACCAGACACATCCACAGCTGGGCATCATTTCCACCTTGGCTCAGCTGTATATTGTCACCCTGCATATTTAACTTATGTGCAGAATACATCATGCAAAATGCTGGGCTGGATGAAGTACAAGCTGGAATCAAGACTGCTGGGAGAAATATCAATAACTTTAGATATGCAGATGACACCACCCTAATGGCAGAAGGCAAAGAGAAACTAAACAACTTTTTGATGAATATGAAAGAGGAGAGTGAAAAAGCTAGCTTAAAACTCAGCATTCAGTAAACTAAGATCATGGCATCTGGTCTCATTGACATTGACACTGACATTGAAGTTGCTCAGTCTGTCTGATTCTTTGCAACCCCATGGACTGTAGCCTACCAGGCTCCTCCGTCCATGGAATTTTCCAGGCAAGAGTACTGAAGTGGGTTGCCATTTCCTTCTCCAGGAGATCTTCCCAACCCAGGGATCAAACCCAGGTCTCCTGCATTGTAGGCAGACGCTTTACAGTCTGAGCCACCAGGGAAGTCTCATTACTTCATGGCAAATAGATGGGGAAGAAATGGAAACAGTGATAGACTATTTTCTTGGGCTCCAAAATTACTGTGGATGGTAACTGCAGCCTTGAAATTAAAAGGCACTTGTTCTTTGGAAGAAAAGCTATGACAAACCTAGACAGAGTATTAAAAAGCAGAGGCATCATTTTGCTGACAAACGTCCGTATAGTCGTAGCTATGTTTTTTCTAGTAATCACGCATAGATGTGAGAGCTGCACCATAAGGGCTGAGTGCCGAAGAATTGATGCTTTCCAATTGTGCTGCTGGAGAAGATCTGAGAGTCCCTTGACAGCAAGGAGATCAAACCATCAGTCCTAAAGGAAATAAACCCTGAATTTTCATTGGAAAGACTGATGCTAAAGCTGAAGCTCCAGTACTTTGGCTACCTGATGTGAAGTGTCAACTCAATGAAAAAGAGCCTGATGATAAGAAAAATTGACGGCAGAAGAAGGGGGCGACAGAGGATGAGATGATTGGATGCCATCATCAACTCAATGGACATAAGTTTTAGAAAACTCTGGGATTTAGTGAAGGACAGGGAGGCCTGGTGTGCTGCAGTCCATGAGTTTGCAAGTAATGCATCAGGACTGAGTTAATCAAAAACAACAACCATAAACTCTCAATTCTCAGTGACTTGTAAGGAAAGTTGATTGTGTTTTTAATTGTTTATTTTCTTTTTTTATTTTTCTCATGCAAAAACATATCCTAGTTAACACAGCAACTCTATTCACATGGACTTGAGAGTCACAATTGGACCTAGCCTAATGGGGCATACATAATTTGGAATATTTTCTGAACAAGAAAAAATAAAGCTCAGGAGATTTGTACAACAAACAGAATATTTTTCCAGGCAGTATTGCAAATCACTTATAAACACAGTTTGTAGCCAGAACTCCTCAATGACTTCATGCGACAATAAGGATCAAGGAAGTATACCATATGCCTGAAAAGCTGCAACTCTAAGCTTCTAAAATTATAGCATCTTCTAAACACCTAAAATTAGTACAGTAGCTCAGATGAGAAAGCATCTGCCTGCAATATGGGTGACCTGGGTTCAATTCCTGGGTTGGGAAGGTCCCCTGGAGAAGGAAATGGCAACCCACTCCAGTATTCTTGCCTGTAAAATTCCATGGACGGAGGAGCTTGGTAGACTACAGTCCGTGAAATCGCAAAGAATTGGACATGTCTGAGCGACTTCACTTCACTTCACATAACAGAGACAACATCTTTCACAACGGATAAACTTTCATTGGTTATTCTCTTTTATTTATCTAAATTGTATAAGCAATTGAAATTTTCTGGTTAATTTTTTATTGTGATCAATAATTTTTTGCCACCTTATTTTTTTAATTGAAGGATAATTACTTTACATGATTTTGTGGTTTTCTGTCATACATCAACAAGTATCAGCTATAGGTATACCGGTATCCCTTCCCTCCCAAACCTCCCTCCCCTCCCCACCCTTCTAGATTGTCACAGAGCCACTGAGTTCCCTGAGTCACAGCAAATTCCCATTGGCTGTCTATTTTATATATGGTATTATAAATTTCCATGTTACTCTCTCCATACACCCTCTCCCTGCCCTTGTCCAAAGGTCTATTCTCTATGTCTGTTTCTCCACTGGTGCCCTAAAAATAATCTTTCTAGATTCCATCCATATGAATTAGTAAACAATATTTGTATTTCTTTCCTGACTTACTTCACTCTGTATGATAGGCTCTAGGTTCATCGTCATTAGAACTGACTCAAATGTCTTCCTTTTTACGTCTGAGTAGTATTCCATTGTATACATGTACCACAACTTCTTTATCCACTCTTCTGTTGATGGGCATCTAGGTTGCTTCCATGTTCTAGCTATTGTAAACAGTGCTGCAATGAACATGTGTCTTTTAAAATTTTGGTTTCCTCAGGGTATATGCCTAGGAGTGGGATTGCTGGGTCATATGATGGTTTTATTCCTAGTTTTTAAAGGAATCTCCATACCATCTTCTATAGTGGCTATATCAATGTACATTCCCACCAACAGTATAAGAGCAGTCCCTTTTTTCCACACCCTCTCCAGCATTTATGCCTTGTAGGTTTTTTGATGATGGCCATTCTGACTGGTATGAGGTAGTATCTCACTGAAGTTTTAATTTGCATTTCTCTAATAATGAGTGATGTCGAGCATCTTTTCTTGCATTTGTTAGCCACCTGTTTGTCTTTTTTGGAGAAATGTCTTGGTCTTTTTCTCACTTTTTGATTGGGTTGTTTGTTTTTCTGATATTGAGTTGTATGAGCCGCTTGCATATTTTGGAAATCAGTTCTTTCCCAGTTGTTTCCTTTGCTATTATTTTTTCTCATTCTGAGGGTTGTCTTTTCATCTGGCTTGTAGCTTCTTTTGTTGTGCAAAAGCTTTTAAGTTTAATTAGGTACCATTTGTTTGTTTTTGTTTTTATTTCCGTTACTCTAGGAGGGGGGTCATAGAAGATCTTTGATTTATGAAGAGCTTTGATTTATGTCTGCCTATGGTTTCCTCTAAGAGTTTTGTAGTTTCTGGTCTTACATTTAGGTCTTTAATCCATTTTGAGTTCATCTTTGTGTGTGGTGTTAGGAAGTGTTCTAATCTGATTCTTTTGCATGTAGCTATCCAGTTTTCCCAGGACCACTTATTGAAGAGGTTATATTTGCCTCATTGTATATTCTTGCCTCCTTTGTCAAAAATAAGGTACCCATAGGTGTGTGAGTTTATCTTAAGTTATCAATAATTTTTAATCATTTTATCAAAACAGGATTTTTAAGTTAGTGTCAGGGCAATTAATTACCATCATCACTCACTAAAATCATGGTGCCTGTTTGAATGGCACAATAATAGCACCACCATTAGATGTTACCGCTTCAAAGGTTAATATTTAAACTGACCAGACATGGATTTAATGATCATTTATTGTTTTGCTATCAATATTTAGATGTGTTTTCCTTTTAAATACAATTGACTGATTTTATTCCAATTAAATATAACATTCAGCTCTTTGATATCTACACAAAATATTTAACTTTGGGTTCATGAGAAATATAAATATTAGCAAGGGTGTTCAACCTCCTGAAAAACAATGGAGTCACACATGTACTTGCTAGAACTCATCTGAATCATATGGAAATAAAGAAAAATAATAATTTAGAGGTGATGATTCAGCATTTTTCTCAATGAGAATGTGCCTCTGAGAATAAATACTGTAAAATCTTAAGTAATCAATCTACATTTTAATGCCTTGGAAAGAAGAGTGGGGATTCTCCAAAGAATTTCCAGATCATTGAGAAAGAAATGAATAACATTGTTTGTGCAAGTGGTTGGGAGCTAGAAAATTAAATTGAAGGATTATATTTATTTGAAAAGAGACCATTGAGAAACATTGACTGTGAAGGATTTATAAGAATTGATATAATCCTCTACAGTGTTGTATACGTAAGACAACACATTCCATATTTTGTAGTAGTTTAACAGATGTAAAGCATAATTTTGACAAAATGTCCCTCTTTACCATTTAATTACAATTTAACTCATGAGGTATAAATCTACTGTACAAAATATTTCATACTATAAATGCATGTGGAAGTCCTACATGTGATGCTGATTTGCCTGCTTTCACTATTACTTTGTATTGATAATTTTGTCTTATGAAAAACATTTTTAGTACATTTAAAAATTTTGAGATAGTTTTAGGCTTACAGAAAATTTGCAAAGTTGTCATGTATTCCTCACTCATCATGTTACATTTGCCAATGTAAAAATTAAATGGAATTAGTCTAGAAGAATAAAAGTCATTTAAAGATTAAAGAACTACAAAGGTAACTATTTAAAAAATATGAATAGAGAGATGAATTATATATTACTAGAAATCAAGTGTGCTTGAACAAATAAATATATGCCAGCTAAAAGTCATAGTTATTTGGTTCTGTTAGATAGCTTTTAATAATCTCTTCATCCCAGATAATCAGAATATTTTTAGCTGACTTGAAAGGCAAAGACTGATGAGTTTGCCAGGATAAAGACACACAAGTCACTTAAGGAACCCTAGAAATTGATACGATTTTTTTCATGAGATAATAATATTTTTCAATTCATCTGTTTCTATTCTGATTAATTAGGAGACTATTTTGAGAGAATTCCAGTAGATTTATTGCTAATTAGTTTGACTTATTCAAACTTGCTGCCGAGTACAGAATATAGTGACAACCCTTACATGGGATTACGTTTATTAGGAGAGTAAAATCACTGTATTAAGTTCCTACTTAAATGGAAATTTTTACGTAAAATTTCCTTCATCTAATTATATGTCCTTCTTAAATAAGAAAGACAATGTGAATTAAAAATGGTAACTGTTTTCTTGCCAGGCTTTAACATTTTACATGAATTGTTCAAAATATTTGCCCATTCTTCTCATTGAAATGAAAGAAATTGTATGGTTGTATCTATCAATTATACTGTATTAAAATTAAACTCTATTAAAATCAGCTATGCTCTTTACATTTGCCTATAGTGTATTTTAAGTAAAAACAACATTGAAGCTTTATTTTTATCCAAAATCATGGTAGAAAAATTATGTAAATAGTTGCAGGTAAATCAGCAGAAAGATTTCCTTTATTGAAAACACAATTCCTGAAGCATTTCAAAAAAAGCAATTTTTAAAACAAATGACCACAGTCTTCATTCAGACTTGTGAGTACTTGTCCCACCCCTCTAATAGCCTGCTCATTCTGCTGTCAATACCACCCCATGCCAATCCATTTCCCAGTTTTATAAGTTTTATTGTTTTTAACCAGTCATCTGATCACACCATACTTATTAAATAAATAATTTTTTAATTTTAAAATTTATAGCATTCTAACTGCTGAAGAATGATTTGAATCTCCATATGTTTTACAGTGCCAACCAATCTGGGACTCAGGTCTCTCTCACTGAGAATTAGAATCAGGTATGCCAGTGTGTTTGTACCACCCTTATTTTCTCACACCTGCTATTCTCACATTGGTACCTCAACTGGAACGACCTATCTGCTTGCTCTCCATTTTTGGTAATTCTACTGGGCACCTCCTCTGTGAAGTCTTCCCCAGTCCCCCAGGAA
The DNA here is from genome assembly GCF_032405125.1 of Capricornis sumatraensis. Taxonomy (NCBI): domain Eukaryota; kingdom Metazoa; phylum Chordata; class Mammalia; order Artiodactyla; family Bovidae; genus Capricornis; species Capricornis sumatraensis. Next base: position 104,523,156 of record NC_091077.1, on the reverse strand, counting down.
CACCTTCTTGCCTCTTTACTTAGTGCTCAACTCAACTCATTCCTCATTAGTGTGCACCCTATTTGGATATTGCTTGTTTAGCCATTCTTCTTGTACTTCAGAATATGTAAGAAGTTTTCTATTTTGCATTCCTCAAGTGAACAGCATCTCTGCCAAAGAGTAAACCACTCAATGAATATTGATAGAGGAAAGAGTAGGAAAATATATAGTGATTTTAATGGTAGTAAAGAAAATAAATGCCATCAAGGAATACCTGAATAACTGGGTCTTGTTTTTAAAGTAAGAAATATTTCTCCTCCATTGTTAAATATGACAGATACTGACTTGACATTATCCCTTTAAAATTTACTTTTTGCTTGCCAGATCATTGCAAGAGAGAAGGCCTTAGTTATGTGATTGTTCATTTTCTCTTTTTTCTCATTTTGGAGGAATCAGTTAACAACTGGTACTTACGTACCTAAGAATGGATGTTTCAGGGCATCTAACATAGTGTGCTTGTGTGTGCTCAGTCTTCCTCAGCTCTTTGTGACTCTGTGGACTGTAGCCCACTAGGTTCCTCTGTCCATGGGATTTTCCAGACAAGAACACTGGAGTGGGTTGCTATTTCCTCCTCTAGGGGATCTTTCTGACCCAGGCATGAACCCACATCTCCTGTGTCTCCTGAATTGGCAGGTAGATTCTTTACCACTGAGCCACCTGGGAAGTCCATCTAACACAATATTATGCCTCTAAGTAATAGAAAATGCAAAGAGGCAGGAAGATTAACATTTATAACTTTAAAGTTATGAGTTTCTGAACACTTCCTGAAATCTCTTCTTAGAGCCCCTGAATCTCATTATGTGAAATCCTTTCCTTGAGCTGCAGCTTCTCATTTCTTCTCATTTCTACCCTGATATACATGTAGAATTCAGGATGCTTTCCAAAAGCAAACTTTTGAGTCTCCAGGATGATTGGATGTATACTGGAAGAAGTGAATACATTTGTTTTTTGAAGGAGCTCTACTGCTGAAAAATTCTAATTCTTCCCACCCACTCCTCCTGAGAGAACTAGTCTCAACTTTGGTAGACAGGGTGGCTTCACAAATATGAGCATGCAGTAGAGAGAGATCCATCTTTAAAAGGAATGATGCTCTTGACTATTGGCAAGTGGAACTGATGAAGCAATTAGGAAAAACAAATTAGACTTGGTCAGAGGGTGGGGAGGGACGTGGGGTGGGGGGTGGACACATTATACCTGTGACCAATTCGTGTTGATATATGGAAAAAACCACAATATTGTAAAGTAATTATCCTCTAATAAAATAATTAATTAAAAACAAATGAAGTAATTATATCTGTGGAAAAAAGAAAGGGGATCAAAAGAGAAAGACTACACAATACTTAAAATGCCATTTGCATACCTAATATTCTACAAGGTGAAAGACAGCTAAAGTGAGCATATTCTTCAGTATTATCTTCAGATATGTCTCAAGAGAATAATGGAGAAGGAAGTAAACCCCAGAACCAAGGGCCATGGATCACAATAACCCATAAGCTTTGGGGCTACCTTCAGGGAATAAAAGAAGGTGATTTAATCCAAGAATATTCTCTATCTTCCAAATTTAGCATTGCCATGGAATAGCAACCCTTTTGTGTCTCTAATTCTTCCTCTATCTGAAGGGGACTCTTTGTATGATTAGTCAGTGGCTCACTGATAAAAGAACCTGCCTGACAGTTTAGACTCAGGTTCAGTCCCTAGGTTGAGAAGAACCCCTGGAGAAGGAAATGGCAACCCCCTCCAGTATTCTTGCCTGAAAATAATTCATGCACAGAGGAGCCTGATGGACTACAGTCCATGGGATCGCAAAGAGTTGAACACGACTTAGCTTCTAAACAACAACAACAGCAAGCCACTATTCTATTGTGTGTATGTGTTAGAGGTGTGTGTGTGTGTGTGCACAGATAACCTAGTTTTTTCAAACTTAGATCTCTGAATCAGGAAGATTCACATCTGGAACAAATGCAAAATCTACATCAAAATCCTGAACTCTGAGCCTTATGTTGTGATTTGATAGGTAATTTTAGTGTCTCCTGACACTAAAGTATATCCCCATCACTTCCTGGTAAATAGATGCGGAAACAGTGTGAGACTATTTTTCTGGGCTCCAAAATCACTGCAGATGGTGACTGCAGCCATAAAATTAAAAGATACTTGCTCCTTGGAAGGAAAGTTATGACCAACCTAGACAGCATATTAAAAAGCAGAGACATTACTTTGCCATCAAAGGTCCGTCTAGTCAAGGCTATGGTTTTTCCAGTGGTCATGTATGGATGTGAGAGTTGGACTGTGAAGAAAGCTGAGCACCGAACAACTGATGCTTTTTGAACTGTGGTGGTGGAGAAGACTCTTGAGAGTCCCTTGGACTGCGAGGAGATCCAACCAGTCCATTCTAAAGGAGATCAGTCCTGGGTGTTCTTTGGAAGGAATGATGGTAAAGCTGAAACTCCAGTACTTTGGCCACCTCATGTGAAGAGTTGACTCATTGGAAAAGACCCTGATGCTGGGAGGGATTGGGGGCAGGAGGAGAAGAGGACGAAAGAGGATGAGATGGCTGGATGGCATCACCAACTCGATGGAGGTAAGTTTGAGTGAACTCTGGGAGTTGGTTATGGACAGGGAGGCCTGGCGTGCTGCGATTCATGGGGTCACAAAGAGTAAGACACGACTGAGTGACTGAACTGAACTGAATATATAAGGGAGGGAAGTGAACATTTCTGGCCTAAAGCATTGCCTATGGTAGATTGTAATACTCATTCCAATCTCTTGCTGCACTTTTTTTGAGAGAATGATATAACCCTGTCTATGGCCATGTGAGGTGCATTCCTCTCTATTACGTGATTATATTCCCCCACTCCACTGACTTCTGGTTTTTACAATGTCACTTGCAATGTGGCACATCGAGTAGGATGTATACAGAAGTAATGAGCATACCACACTGATCAGAATCTTTAAGAATGACAATATGGTTCAATGTCTTTCCTTCTTCCCTTAGGCTTTGAGAACAATGTACCATAAATGTAGGCTGTTGCCTGCTTGCTAGAATGAAAAAGACCTATAGAAGATTACTGGGATGGAGACATATATGAACTGCATTTTCTACAACTTTGGTGTAACATGAGCAAGAAATAAACCTTTGTTGTTTCAAGTCTCAGATTTGGGGATTACCTGTTTTCAAAGCATAACCTACCAACAGCTAGCTACTAACTGCCTGAAGACAATCTTCCCATGACTTCACTTATACCTCCTGGCACCGTCTGCTGCAAAGTTCATACTAATAGATACTTGATATGCACATAAGTGAAAGATATGAAGATATCTAGTCATTCATCATAGAACATCTTTTTTGAGAAAAGTCCCAAAATAGATTTTTTTTTTTTGTCTCTATGTCTGAGTTCTTAAGTGACTTTAGAACTCAAATCTTTTAGAGGACTGAGATTTCTTCTGATGAAAAATCACCATTGTCAAAATAAGAATGCATTTGAATTGTTGGTATTGATTATTCCATTAATAATCAATGGATGGATGAGAATTCATATCAATGCAAAATGTCTAATATCTCCTTAAAATCATAAGGAAAATGTCAAAAGTTTCATGGAAAAAATGGGAAAGAAGTGGAAATGACTCAAATGAAATTTGTATAAAAATTAAAATTAATGAGATATTTCCAAATATTAACAAGTTTAACATATATAACAAACTGTGATAACCTGTTGGATTGGCAACCAAATAGGCAAACTCATATATTGCTGATAGAACTTTTCAAGATGATACCTTGGCAATGCCTAACAACATTTAAAAAACACAAAGTTTTTATTTTTTAACTTTTTATTTTAAATTGTAATATAGTTGATTAACAATGTTGTGATAGTTTCAGGTGTAAAACAAAGTGATTCAGTTATAAATATATATGTATCTATTCTTTTTCAAATTCTTTTCCCATTTAAGTTGTTATGTAATATTGAACAGAGTTCTCTGTGCTATACAATAGGTCCTTGATGGTTCTCTGTTTTAAATATAGCAGTGTGTACATGTCAATCCCAATCTCCCAAACTATCCTTTCACCCCACCCTTTCCCCTGGGTAGCTATAAATTCATTCTCTAAGTCTGTGAGTCTGTTTCTGTTTTGTAAATAAGTTCATTCGTATTATTATTTTTTTTTTTTAGATTCTGCATATAAGCAGTATTATACAATATTTTTCTTTCTGTGTGTGACTTGCTTCACTCAGTATGACAGTCTCGAGGTTCATCTGTCTTGCTACAGATGATAATATTTCATTCTTTTTAATGGGTGGGTAATATTCCATTGTATATATGTACCCCATTTTTATCCAATTTTCTGTCATTGGTCATTCAGGTTGCTTTCTTGTCTTTGCTATGGTAAACAGTGCTATAGTAAACACTTGGGTGTGTGTATTCTTTCAGACCATGTTTTTCTGTAGATATATGCCCAGGAGTGGGAGAGCAGGATCATATAGTAGCTCTATTTTTAGTTTTTTTTATGGAACCGCCATACTGTTGTACTGTACCAATTTACATTTCCACTAACAGTATAGGAAGTTTTCCTTCTTTCCATAGCTTCTCCAGCATTTATTGTTCATGGATTTTTTCTTTAAAAAAAAAACAAAAAAATAGCTTTTAGTTCAGCAATTCTAACAACTTATCATATTTATAAACATATAAGCAAAATTACCTGTCTGCAAGAACATTCAATACAATATCTTTTGCAATAGTAAAAGAATGAAAGTAATCTAAATGTCTGTCAGTAGGGAAAATGATGATGTATTTATGCAGACATTATAAAAGGTGAGCGATTTTTCTGGAAATAAAATATATCGTTATATGAAAAAGTGAAGAAGAGTATGCACCATGCTGCCATACAGATCAAGTCTGACAATCCATTTACCTCAATAACTGTGATGTATAGTGAGGGTGACCATATATTTTAGTTTGCCCAATGTATTTCTGATTTTCACCTGTTGCCCTGGAATAATGTAAACTTGTTCACCCATTTACTCTTAAAAATGCCTCATTTTGGCTGATAAACTGTAGGTTACCAACTGAAGTTTAGATAGCATGTGCGTGGAATGTTATTTAAGTATGCACAGGGCGCACAGCTATGGCTGCCACCCGATGCTTGTGGGTCTAAGATGGAGAAACGCTTAATTTACTCATACGTCATTTCTTGGTAAATGTATTATACTGTGTGTGGATTGCTAATTCATAAGAGTATAAAAATTGGAGGAGTTGTGTGTGCTCAGTCTTGTTCAGGTCTTTGTGACCCCTGTGAACCGTAGCCTGCTGAGCTCCTCTGCCAGGGGGGATGTTCCAGCATTAATACTTTCTCCTCCAGGGGCTCTTTCCCAGCCAGGGATCAAACCTGTGTCTCCTGCATTGCACGTGGATTCTTTACCACTGAGCCACCAGGAAGTCCCATAAAAATTTGAAATTGCTAAAATATCTTTCCATCAGATTTTTATAGACTGTGAAATTATTGTTAAATACAGGAAAAATGATTAGCAACACAAGATCATACCGTATAATGTTAAGAGAAAGAAGCAAATGAGATCAGCATTGAAGAATATTTAAGGGTACGATGATCTAGAATTACATTCTGCTGCTACAATGCCAAATAGTGACCCTAAAGCAAAGTATAATTTTCTCACTGACCTCTTGATGTTTTGCAAAAATAAAATATGTGAGGTAATTACAATGGCTTCCAGGAATTAAATAGACTCCTAATTCACAAATAAATCTTGCATATTTTCAGTTCTCTCCAGAATATAGTGTCTATTTGAACACCATGGAAAAGCTCAAAAGATTTTTTTTTCCTCAAAATTCAATCTATTTTTTCTTAAGGCCAGAAGGCTATCATAAAATCAAGTATTGTAGGACAAGCTTCACTAATTATTTGTTAGAATATAAGCTTCTGGTATGACTGCAGCTTTTCCTGATTAATTCACTGTGATACCCTGTTAGCTATAGTAGTGCCTAGCATATTATAAGAATACAATAAGTGTTTGTTGAATAAATGAAAAAATGGATTAATGAAGGGAAGATTACAATTCTCATATTCTAGTTTGGTATATCAATTGGCATAAAGTTTTCTTTAGGCTGAGGCCTTTTAACAGAACAAAGTTAAAAGCATACTTTTTAAATGAGCAATTTTATTTCTAGAGATTTATCTGGTGAAGATATACAAAACACTAGAATTTATACAACATATATCCTCAATGAGACTGCAAATAGTAAAATGTCATAAACATTTGTTCATATTTAAAAGAATAAATTATTTTATATTCATAAGTGGAATATAATTCAGGCATTGAAAACAACAAAGGACATATATATGTACTGAGTTTGAGTTAAGTTATAAGAAAGGAAAGACAGGGCGATAAAAGAAAGAAGGACAGAATGAAGGAAAGGGGGAAGCTATTAGCAAAGACTCCCCAGATTGGCACAGTCAAATATGAAAGCTTATAGTCAGCAATGAAGTCCACTAAATAAATATCTTTTATAAAAATAGCTTTTAAATTAACTACAGATTTTATCAAACATTTCTATAATGTATAAATTCATTTAGTACATATATTTATTTGATCATAGTTGTGTTTTCCTGTTTCTAAGCTCTACAAAAGCTGGTATTCTGATTTTTGTGTTCCTTTCTTTGCCAGTTGTTGCATTTTATACCAGACACTCAAAATGATGTGGATTTATTTTATTTTATTTATTTATTTGGTGATGTATCTAAAGCTAAGCTATCAAGAGATATCTCAGAAATAATGTCAAAGATCAGGTATGGAGTAATATCACATATTCTCTGTCATGTGAACTAGACAGATTTAAAATAGGAGGGTTGGACAAGTTTCTCCTGATAAGTCCAGAGGCCCAGGCCTCAATGTTTTGCTGACGCGACTTTGGGCCCCCGCTGCTTTATTATGTGCATGTGGAAAGGCACAGGCCGACTCCAGGCTCTCTGTGCCTGTTCCTTTCTTCTGGCAGTCTAGGCGTGCAGCCACCTCCTGCCCTTTGTGGTAGGTAGTGCTGTTGACTAAGATCATTACGCAGATGCGTGAGTCTGCAGAAATCAATCTCACAAACATCTCCTGTTCCCCTCCTCCTGCCTCATGAACATAATCTGGCTTTGATTTGGTTGGAATCCAACTCCTATTGTGCACACTGTGTGTAAAGCTCTTCGTCTTGTCTAGTCTGTCTTTTGGTTAAGTAAAACTGCCTGATTTTAAACTGCTGAGAGTCCAGAATGCTTAACTATGTTGTAATGGAAGGCATGGTTTCATAATGAGTTTTAAAGTTCAAATGACCATAACCCTAAACGTGGTAGAGATTGTGATTTTTATAACTGATTTTTAAAACAGTCTTCCTTTGGAAAAAAAATAATTGCCACTATTTTTTCTTTTTTGGTGATATTGATAAGTTAGAAGCAGTTTTAGAAATAAAATGTTATTTAGAGTTTTTATATAGGATTGTTTGTGGAAACTCAATTTCACTTTACTGACATTTACACAAGACACATTTCTCAGTATTCTTCTGTTAGAATACACAGAATGGAAAGGGACTCAGAGCCTGAAACCAACCAGAAAAACAAGAGCCCTGAGTCCTTGCCTCTGCACCAGCACTGCTGGAAGGACCTTGATGAGTTAGCAGATGATAAAAGTTATGATTGGGTGAAAAGTGACCCACATTACATTTTTCTATTATTTTTAAAGCCTAAGAAGACCTATTTAATTGAACTATTCATTTAAAAAAATTTGAACTCTCTGAGTAAGAAGGAAACATAGACTGTAATTTAAATATTCCTTGACCTCCTGCTTTCAAAGAGGTTAAAGCACACTAATATTAAGGTAAAAATCTATTTCCAAATAATTATAGTCCTTGGGCTTGTGAAAGGGTAATATATTGAAAGGCATTAACTATAATAGATATGTGATAACTGCCATTTGACTGACACTCAGGTACTACTTGAAGGACTTCTCCAAGGACGGAAGATTCTTTCTACCTCGTGAAAACTTCGATGCCCCCAAAGGAGGAAGGAGTAAGTGTTCTTGAGAAGATCTTTATTTGAATGTGCTTTAAACAGGCAATTACAAGAGAAATTATTATATTATTAAAAGTAAATTCATACGATAAAAATAATATTTATAATACTTTTATAATTCATTCAACATTTTGCACATGTAAACCTTTCTTAATTTCTCCAAAGAACCTTGTGATATAATTTTATAAATAAAGAGATTAGGGCTTAGAAAGGTTAAAAACTTCCCAGAGGTTCTATCTCTAGAAATAGTAAGGCTCAGATTCAAATATAGGCAATTAAACTGAACATAGTATGTTATAAAAACTAAAGATACATTTGTACTGAAAGTATTTTTCTTTTAAAATTCTGAGTGTGTAACTGATATATGAGAAAATTATTTGAGTTCCCATTTTACCTATTTTTAAGTAATTTCTCTCAATTATAAGTGATGTTTATATTGGTGATTAGATATTATTAGTGGTATAAGGGTAAAATCAATTCCAAATTACCAAGTATTTTGCCCCTTAAGAGATGTGCAGTCATTAATAGTGAAGTGCAGGAAGCCATCTCATAAACAGATGCATTTGTTTGTAATATGTTGTACATATACTTTCTCTTAATTTGTCCTTGTGATTCATAAATAGACATTAAATGTAGGAAAGGCAGATTTTTGCTTTATATTTAATAAAACTATTTTAATTACTTAAGAAATTTATCCTGACTGATATACTTAACATAGTACTTGCTATATAGAATTTGGTTAATGAAGTATTAATAATTATTAATAATTAAATTAATCACTTTAATAACTAAATGAATTATTAAGTCTAAAATTGCATAGATATAAAAATAGCTATAAGGAAAAGGAAAGCTACGCTTGGGGCATTGCATAAGATGTGGACAACTTGTCCTAATATATTTTGTATGAGGTAAAAATAATTTTAAGGGTAAAATTTTGTCTACATTCTATTTTACATCTGGTTTATGACTATTCTCACTTTTATATTGATTTTATTTTACATTGATCATTTATTTGTATATGGAAATATCTTTGGACTAAAAGAAGGAAAAAGAGTTTTATGCAATCAAATGCATCATTATTTCCAACAAATATGTGATAAAAAGGTAGGCCTCAAGGCACAATGCTTACTTTTTCTTATTCAAAGAATGTTCTATTTAGAATATATATCCTACTGAAAGCTATCTGGGGAGAAATAAGAAGCATGTATAAGAAGATAATTGAGACTTTTCAAAGGTTTATGGAAGTTATAAATGATTTGTGAACTATACATATTTGTGAAATAGTCTGAGGAGACACAGACAAGGAGACAGGATTCTGGTCCTGCATGAGTCCAATTTGTTAGAAGGTGACAGTCAGTTAAAGGAAAAACAAAGCAGATTAAAGTGATAAGATACAATGAAAATTATGAGAGAGGTAAGTGCCTTCTGCAGTAGGATAAAGAAAGGCTGTGTGGACGCATGAAGACCCATGAAAGCAAAGCATCAAAAAGGTTATGTGGTAGGATTTAATTGCTGGCACTTTCTTGTGTTTCATTTGCATACGTATAACATCCTACTTAAGAATTTTTACAAGCTGCATGGTTATGAGAGAAAAAGAGAATGTCTAATTGAAGGGGTTTTTAATAAGCCTTGAAGATGGTGCTTAATTTCCACCTATATTTGCTTGTATCCCAGTTAAGGCAATGTTGTAGAAACTCAATATATTATGTAACAGACTACTAAGCTATAAATAACATTATAAATAAAACCAATCAAATTATATCACAAGAGAGGCTAAGAATCAATTCGTAAACTACCAAAAGATCTAGCTGAAGAGACATATGTTTTCCTTAAAATAATGAAATATAGAATATGTGAAATTTATCTTGTAGTCTAGCCTGAGATTTTGGGTATGTCAAACTTGGACGAGGCTAAATGTTTTCTATGAAAGATATAGAGGATTACTTTTAGTAAAATTAGAAGCAGAAAAGGTTCAAGCTATTTCAGTCATGAGTATGCCATAACTAAATTAAAATCCACAGTTTTATATCTGGAATTCAAAAAGATTGTTTCAAATTGGAGGACTTTCAGTCATTTGTTTATAAGTCACTCAGATTTCCTCTGATAAAAAAACATAATGGAGTATACAGAGGTTAGTCTGAGAATTAGTAACTGTGTTACTGTTAATAGTGGAAATACCTAATGACCTGGATTCCACTCACAGGGATAAAATAAAAGAAACAATGGAAACTAGATTCATCTCTTACCTATATTCTATGTGAATATGAGTCATATCACTCAGAGATTCAATGTTACACAGGGAAGCTAGGATTTTACACTTTCTCATAAGCAAGGACACAGAGCAGGGTTAAACCTGGAAGTATCAACTTGTATGTTTCCTGTGTATTTCTCTTCATATCTTCCAGCATTTCATTTAAACCCTAAGCCCTTTGCATCCTCTCTTTCACCATACATAGAAATGGCAGTTGGGTACTTTGAGAAAGCATTGTCCTAAGTGATAAACTGAAAGATTCTAATGCACGTTTGGAGAGCAAGTATTTTCTCCACCCAAAGATCACTTTAGATCTGTGTTAAATGGAATAGTCCAACCAGTCCATCAAAGGAAATCAACCTGAATATTCACTGGAAGGACTGATGTTGAAGCTGAAGCTCCAATACTTTGGCCACCTGATGTGAAGAACTGACTCATTTGAAAACACCCTGATGCTGAGAAAGATTGAAAGCAAGAGGAAAAGGGGACAGCAGAGGATGAAATGGTTGGATGACATGAATTTTAGTAAACTCCAGGAGTTGGTGATGGACAGGGAAGCCTGGCGTGCTGCAGTCCATGGGGTCACAAAGAGTCGGACATGACTGAGCAACTGAACTGAAATGGAATAGGAAAGTTGCAGATTGAAAGGAAGGAGTAGAGTAGCAAGAGCTGCTGACATAAAAATAGGACAAATTCCCCAAAGTTACTGATTTTGGATTCTCACGTATTCACAGACTCTGGACCACTTGTCATCTAACAGTCTGAGGCATTAAGTTCATCTGAACATGAATAGTTAGTCTTGGCCATTCTGTATTGCAGTAGAACAGGAGAGAAACATTTTTCCAATCCCATTCTATGGCAGAATTAAATAAAATTGGTTTTCCAATAATCTAGGTGAGTATTTAATATATACCATTCAAATGACTTGTTAGTTCCAAATATGTGTGGTCTTTCACTTAGCAAAGTGTTCATGAATATTTTTTTTAAACATTTTACTTTTCTAGATAGTCTGACCTAGTACAGTCCTCTAGATGTTCTCCTCAATCTAAAAAAGGGGGACAATTAATCTCTTTAAAAATAAAACATTTTTTTCCTGTGAATAAAAATCAGCAAGGAATTCTGATGTAATATTTTTATGACATTTGCTATTGGCTTGTGACTTTCAGAATGGGAAATATCAGCTTTCAAAAAATCACATGAGACTACTACTTCAGAAGCTGAGCTACTCGTTTTTCAGTACTGTTATTGATATTCAAAATGACAGCGTATTTATGTATGTTCTCTTCTCCAGAGTAATGATGCTTATGCTATCCTTTAAGGAAGTTAAGTAGGAGCACTTGTAAGTCTCATAATGACTCTAAATTTCACTTTTAGAAGAATTTTACACTCAGGCATGTTTTACTTAACATCTCAGAATGGCAAGTGGATGAATATACCTGCAACCTATAAGGTCAATGAAGCATTAATTTATAGCAACACACAGACAGGTGAGAAAAAAGAGACCTTGGACAGACTGTAGGTGGTAGGAAAAGATGAATAAATTTTAACAGAAATTTGAATACCACACAGGATTTCGTTTGTAGGTATTATCCCAAGACAACTGAAGCATAGGAAAACATCTTTTCCATGTTCATATGTGAGAAGTCTGATGGTATATATTGGTAAGGTCTTCTGGGAATTGCAGTGCTGGCCTCAAATCAGAATAGCTAATCATAGTCTCTGATTGGGCAATCTCACCTATGGAAATTTCATTCAAGGAGACTATCCAAAAATATACTGCTACACACTCAGTAACGTTTGTTAAAATTTTAATTTATAAAATAATAAAATTAATTAAGTGAAAATCTTATGTCTAAGTAGGTTTTAAAGGTTATATCAACTGAAGGGAATGTTATGTAGATTGTAAAAATTACAAATATGAAGAAGAAAGGAAATTTTCCATGAAATAAAGCATATAATAGACTTTTAAAAATTGGTATTTATAACATATTACACAAGATCAAAGTGGTGGAAAGAAAAAAATAGCTATTTTACTAGAGCCAACAAAATTGTATTGAATATGAGTTGTACTGAAAAATTTTACTGTGTCGAATACACATGATCGAGGCTGAAACAATTTCATATCAATTTTACCCCTTGAGGTAGTATTACAATCACATCATTTTTGGTGTCTTACTTTTTTTCAAAATTACTTTAAAATTTTTGTGTTATTGGAAATGTTATTTTTTAAATAAATAGGAATTCTAAGTTAAATATAATATCTGACCATTATATAAATGAAATACTACAATGTTTAACCGTTACCTCTTCCCTCTATCTGTCTAAGAAAGAAATATTACATTTCTATATTTCTGGCTCAATTCTTTTTTTTTCTTAATGAGGTTAGGCATACAGTAGGAAGCTGATAAAGATCTTATTGACAAATGAAAATTGCTAGAATTAAAATTAGCCTGCTCATACTAATCAATACTTGGAAGACACTGAGGCACACACATCATTAAAAAATCATTACTGCACATAAAAGATGTATTTGAAGACACACTAATGTAAAACTTTAAAAGATATGTTTATTGCATGGCTTAATAGGTGAAGAGTGATAAAGGAGTCATTAGTGCAGTGTTTGTAAAGTGTGCTAAATGGACCATCGCAATTCTCTGCGGTCTGACACGTTTTTTGCAGATATAGTTGCTGCTGTTTGTGGTGGGATGGAGGAGGGGAGAGAGAAACATTTTCTTTATCTATGTTTCCCAAATTAGAAAGGTGAAATTTGTATTCCATTGAAATTTTAATTCAAGGTTGTTGTATTCTTAACAATTTCTACATTCTTAAGATTTCTCCATGAACTGCAGAAGCACATTGTTGAGTTTGTCACCATTATCAGTCTTTGAACAAGGCTCAGTGATTTTGGTCCAAGTGTTTCACATCATTTACTGTCTATGGATTATGTTTAATAATTTAAAGTATATCACATTTTACTGCTATTGCCCTAATTTAAGATATGAATCAATGACTAAAGAATGGTTCATTTAAAGTTGTGGGGATAAACAAAGCATTGTGAAAAACATATTTCGAATGATATATGTAGGAACTGAACGCACACATAGAGTGTTCAGACCACGTGCTGCTGATGACTATCCAAGATACTTTAAAAACAGGGAGCTTAAGGCTGGATATTTTAAAATTGAACGTTACAAGACAGTTTCATTGTGTCTTAAAAGGTCACACATAATACACTCAGAAAGAGACAGAATAGTTTTGGAAAATATTTTTAAATTCAATGTTGGCAGTGTTATTAAATCAATGACATATAATGCGGGAGAAAACATTTACTGTTATATTAGCCAATCATCTATTTGTTTTAGATGATGGATATCCATACACAGTGGGTTTAAATGTGTGTGCACACAAAGCCTATCTACGTGTCATATATATATGTATTCACACACAGATATGCAAGTACCTGTGCATGTAGCTATATTTGAAGAAGTGCTCCATTTATTAATGATATTATATGCATTATAAAGAGAAGCCCACTCATTGTATAGCGTATGCAGTAAATTTAAAGAGGATAAAAAAAATGATGAATTTGTATGAATAGTAAAGAAGTATATAAATGTATCAGTAGGACTTTTGAGTATTCTCGGTGATTTTGCCTCAGTAAAGTAAACCCCACCACACCCATATCATCAGATAGTTATTACCCTATCTGTCAATTACTTGCCAATTCATGCTAAATTTCTCCAAAAATGGTGATATTACTTTCCTCATTTCCTAACCTGATATCCATTTCTCCACTACTCTAATTTGACCTCAGGCACAGTATTGCCTCTGTAGTAATTCTTGATAGGGACCATGATGGATATATTTATCAAGTAAAAATCAAGCTGTATTGGAATCTGATTAAATTAGTGATGGGTCTGGAAAGCAGAATAACTAGGAACCCTTCAGCTTAAGCTTGACTGACTTGACGTTTCCACCCAAAATGCTTTCCAAGGTCAGAATCTTACACTTTCATTTGATGCCTTCCTAACTCTGCCAGACCTTCTTTCGATTAGGTATTTGAAGATAAAAGTGTATTAGGTTAACTGTCTGACACAAATCAAGAATGAAAGCAAGGATTCCATTTCTTGTAATTTCCTTTCTAGAAGGTCCAGACAGCTGCTAGTCATTATATTTTAAGTATAAAAAGAGAGAGAGGGAAAGGTAGGGAGGAAGGAAGGAAAAGAGAAAGAAGGAGAGAAGAAGGAAGGGAGGGGAGCAGGTGGGAGGAAGAAGAGGGGAAAAGAAAAGGAAAAAGGGGAGAAATAGGGCTAGCTTGTCTGGCTTACTATCGCTATCTCTTGATTTGCATTCATTGTTAATATAGGTGTTGGGCAAATCCTTTTGAGTTTCACATATCTGTTATTAACTATCCTTCCTTTATTGGCTAATTTACCATTGCACTGAAATGAGGCTATATATCTCAGTGATAATAGTTCTAAACTGCATTAGGCACCTAATCTGCTTACTATTACTTGTTGGTGTAATAGTAATTTTTAAAAGTGACTTTAATTTTAGAAGTGTTCTGTGGGTTCTAAAATTTTAAAATAAATGGCTACCACCAGCAAAATGGCTTTTGGATAAGTGGATAATTATAATCTGTCTAGGAACTAAACTAATTAGCTGCCCCCACTTTCCTAAGGAGAAATCTTTGTACTTTGCAGATTTCTTAGTAGCTATTTATTTGACAGAAGGGCCGTGACTAAGCAAGTGAGGCTACTTGGGATCATTTAATGTGGTGTGATAAGATAGAACCATGGAGTGATGGATTGAATTCCTTATATTAGAATTTGGATTCTGAGACTACAAAATGAACAGAATTCAAAAGAACATAGTGCTTAAAACTTCTGTTGGCTTTATTTTACTTTATTTGGTGGAGAAAGCAATTTATAAGTTTATTCAAAATAACATCACCATTCAGTTGCTAATAGGTAAAGATGAAGCAACACTAACATTTTGAAGAACAAAGATGCTAATACAACGGAATCACTGTGGCAGCCCTATTTCTTAGGCTTTCAAAACCTTTACTATACTACATACAGATTGGGTTGAGGAATTTTATGATGCTTTGTAAGAAAACTTCCAGTACAGATGTTACATGCATTCAGCAAACACACATATTTCTTTCAAATAATTTCTCTTAGAAGTTCAAGATGAAACCGTCCTCTTAAAATGTAGTGATGTGAATGTATAGCTACTTCATTTTAGGACAATATTTCCAGGATCAAAAAGCAAACAGAAAGATGGCCTAAAGGCTATAAGACATAAAATGATTTGACTCCATACTGAGAAAAATATATGCAGGTCAAGCAGCAACAGTTAAAACTGGTTATGGAACAGCAGACTGGTTCCAATTTGGGAAAGGAGTATGTCAAGGCTGTATACTGTCACCCTGCTTATTTAAGTTATATGCAGAGTACATCATGAGAAACGCTGGGCTGGATGAAGCATAAACTGAAATCAAGATTGCCAGGAGAAATATCAATAACCTCAGATATGCAGATGACACCACCCTTATGGCAGAAAGTGAAGAAGAATTAAAGAGCCTCTAGGTGAAAGCGGAGAGTGAAAAAGATGGCTTAAAACTCAACATTCAGAAAACTAAGATCATGGCATCTGGTCCCATCCCTTCATGGCAAATGAAAGTGGGGAAAAAGTGGAAGACTTCATTTTTGGGTTCTCCAAAATCACTGCAGATGGTGATTGCAGCCATGAAACTAAAAGATGCTTGCTCCTCGGAAGAAAAGCTATGACCAACCTAGATAGCATATTAAAAAGCAGAGACATTACTTGGCCAATGAAGGTGCCTCTAGTAAAGCTATGGTTTTTCCAGTAGTCATGTATGGATATGAGAGTTGGACTATAAAGAAAGCTGAGTGCCAAAGAATTGATGCTTTGAACTGTGGTGTTGGAGAAGACTCTTGAGAGTCCCTTGGACTGCAAGGAGTTCCAACCAGTCCATCCTAAAGGAAATCAGTTCTGAGTGTTCATTGGAAGGACTGATGCTGAAGCTGAAACTCCAATACTTTGGCCACCTGATGGGGATAAATGACTCATTGGAAAAGACCCTGATGCTGGGAAAGGTTGAAGGCAAGAGGAGAAGGGGACAACAGAGGATGAGATGGTTGGATGCCATCATCGACTTAATGGACATAAGTTTGAGTAAACTCTGGAATTTGGTGATGGACATAGAAACCTGGTGTGCTGCAGTTCATTGGGTTGCAAAGAGTCAGACACGAATGAGTGACTGAACTGAACTGAACTGAAGCTTCATAACAATACACTATGAATGTGACTTCTGCTTTTGTAGAGTATCTTGTGTAACTTGAATAAAGCACTTAACCAGCTATGGGACCTTATAAAATTACTATGCGTCAGTACTCTCTTTTGTAACTGGAGATAATGATGGTACCGATTTAACAATGTTGTAAGGATTAAATAAATTAATATATGTAATTGTCTTAGAATCAAACTTAATGCATTAAGTGAAAGTGAAAGTTTCTCATTCAAGTACATCTCTTGGCAACCCCATGGACTATATACTCCAGGCTAGAATACTAGAGTCAATAACCTTTCTATTCTCCAAGGGATCTTCCCAACCCAGGAATCGCACCTAGGTCTCCTGCATTGCAGCAGATTGTTTATCAGCTGAGCCACAAGGAAAACCCAACTTAATACATAGAATTACTTAAATTCCAACTTAATCCATGGAATTACTTAAAATATGTATCATTTTGTCCATGTCTTCTTTGAAAAATTAATACTTCTGTATAAGATTAAAAATATTTTAGAAGAAAAATACTTAAAGCTTTAAAGTTACATTTATATAGTTTCTGATATATATATGGGGCTCGTTTGGCACTGCTATGCTTCCCTTTTTTACCTGTTTGTTTCATTCAGTCTGTTTCTTGCTTAAGAGATCATTTGTCTTTAAAAAAAATGCAAAAAATATTTTTTAAATGAAGCATAACGTATTAGAACTAATAATTAGTGAGTGTCCCTGTGAATGAAAACCATAGTCACAGAAAACTAACCAAACTGATCACAGGAACAACAGCCTTGTCTAACTCAATGGAACTATGAGCCATGCCATGTAAGGCCACCCAAGACAGACAGGTCATGGTGGAGAGGTCTGACAAAATGTGGTCCACTGGAGATGGGAATGGCAAACCACTCCACTATTCTTGCCTTGAGAACCCCATGAAAATATGAAAAGGCAAAAAGACACGACATTGAAAGATGAACTCCCCAGGTTGGTAGGTGCCAAAAATGCTACCTGAGAACTGCTGCTGCTGCTAAGTCGCTATTCATGTCCAACTCAGTGTGATCCCATAGACTGCAGCCCACTAGGCTCCGCCATCCCTGGGATTCTCCAGGCAAGAACACTGGAGTGGGTTGCCATTGCCTTCCCCAATGCATGAAAGTGAAAAGTGAAAGTGAAGTCGCTCAGTCATGTCCAACTCTCAGCGACCCCATGGCCTGCAGCCCATCAGGCTCCTCCATCCACGGGATTTTCCAGGCAAGAGTACTGGAGTGGAGTGTCATTGCCTTCTCCACTTGAGAACAGTGCGGAAATAACTCCCCTCAAAAATGAAGTTGAGTGGTTATATGACAACCTACAAGACTTTCTAGAACTAACACATAATAAAGATGTCCTTTTCATCACAGGGGACAGGAATGCAAAAGTAGAAAGTCAAGAAATACCTGGACTTTATGGTAAGTTTGAGCTTGGAGAAGGAAGTGAAGCAAGGCAAAAGGCTAACAGAGTTTTGCCAAGAGAACACACAGGTCATAGCAAACACCCTCTTCCAACAACACAAGAGACAATTCTACACATGGACACCTCCAAATGGTCAGTACTGAAATCAGATTGATTATATTCATTGCAGTCAGAGCTGGAGAAGTTCAATACACACAGCAAAAACAAGACCGGGAGGTGACTGTGGCTCATATCATGAATTACTTATTGCTAAACTGAAACTTAAATTGAAGAAAATAGGGAAAACCACTAGACCATTCAGGTATGGCCTAAATCAAGTCCCACATATCCATCTGAATGCAGAGTTATAAGGAATAGTAAGGAGAGATAGGAAAGCCTTCCTCAGTGATCCATGCAAAGAAATAGAGGAAAACAATAGAATGAGAAAGACTAGAGGTCTCTTCAGGAAAATTAGAGATAGCAAACAAACATTTGATCAAAGATGGGCACAATAAAGGACAGAAATGGTATGGATCTAGCAGAAGCAGAAGATATTAAGAAGAAGTGGCAAGAATACACAGAAGAACTATACAAAAAAGATCTTAATTTCCCAGATAACTATGATGGTGTGATCACTCAGCTAAAGCCAGATATCCTGGAATGCGAAGTCAAGTGGGCCTTAGAAAGTATTCTCTGAGCAAAACTAGAAGAGGTGATGGAATTCCACCTGAGCTATTTCAAATCCTAAAAGATGATGCTGTCAAAGTGTTGCACTCAATATGCAGCAAATTTGGAAAACTCAGCAGTGGCCACAGGACTGGAAAAGGTCAGTTTTCACTCAATCCCAAAGAAAGGCAATACCAAAGAATGTTCAAATTACTGCACAATTGCATTCATCTCACACACTAGTAAAATGATGCTCAAAATTCTCCAATTGAGGCCTCAAAAGTACCTGAACCAAAGAGCATTCTTTCAGGTTTGTACTCTTTATTTGAACTCCAAAATATACTACTTACATCTTTATCTAAGTCTATAAAATAAGACTGATATTCAATTTTAAGTCTGTTTTTAGAAGGTCTTTTTCTTCATTAAAATATTTTCTTCATGAAGACCTCAGGAGATGCAACTTATTTTGCCTTTCTAGATTAAGGGGAAAAATTAACAATATGCTGCAGGTCATTTATATCATTAAATTTTATAACTTTTCCTGGAATCTTTTCACTGAAACCATTGCCATTAATTCATAGATTTATGTAACATTAAATGAAATGAATCTAATGTTTAAAAAAATTTGTGCATCTTATTACATATTTAAAATTGAGGTAATCACTAAATTAAATTAGTTAAAAAGCCTTTGAAGTACAATATATAAAATCAGTTCCTGGATGACACATGCCTGTCTTTGGCATAACATTGAAATTGTAATATTGTTTTTTAAATATATATATTTTAAAGAAGTATAGTTGATTTACAATGTTTCAGGTACTCAGAAAGGCAATTCAGTTTTATGAATACACACATATTATTTTTGAAATTATTTTTATCATAGGTTATTGCAAGATATTGACTATAGTTCCCTATGCTATACAGTAAACCTTTGTTGCTTGTTGCATAACTATTTTTCAATTAGAAATCTAGCATTCTGTTCATATAGAGTCAAATAAGTGGAATTAAAATGTCATAATTTGTTTAGTTAGGCAAAAATTCATAAATTTTCTAAAATATACATTTTATACATATTTATATATATATGTATGTATACAAAAGCTCTTCTACTACACTTGATAAAGGCTTGAAGAAAAGATAAAAAAAAGGAAGAGATGGAGAAATTGGAAAACATAAACTAAATCAAATGTGAGCACTGAATATAGAATAGAAAAAGTGAAACATACTAGATAAAAGTAAAAGATCATCATATAGTCCAGTTGTTTTTAAACATGACTGCTCATTAGAAACATATTTGGAGCTCTAGAGAAAAAAATCAATACCCGAGTTTTTTTTTGTTTGTTTTGTTTTGTTTTTTCAAAAAACTTCAAGTTAATCCTTCTGATATGCATCTGGATTTTATTTATTTATCTTTATTATTTTTATTTATTTATTTTATTTTTTATTATTTTATTTTACTGAATTTTACTTTACAATACTGTATTGGTTTTGCCATGCATCACTATGAGTCCACTACGGGTATACATGTGTTCCCAATCCTGAACCCCTCTCCCACCTCCCTCCCCATACCATCTCTCTGGGTCATCCCAGTGCACCAGCCCCAAGCATCCTGTATCTTGCATCGAACCTAGACTGGCGATTCGTTTCTTACATGATATTATGCATGTTTCAATGCCATTTTCCCAAATCATCCCACCCTCTCCCTCTCCCACAGAGTCCAAAGGACTGTTCTTTACATCTGTGTCTCTTTTGCTGTCTCGCATACAGGCTTATTGTTACCATCTTTCTACATTCCATATATATGTGTGTTGGTATACTGTATTGGTGTTTTTCTTTCTGGCTTACTTCACTCTGTATAATCAGCTCCAGTTTCATCCACCTTATTAGAACTGATTCAAATGTATTCTTTTTAATGGCTGAGTAATACTCCATTGTGTATATGTATCACAGCTTTCTTATCCATTCATCTGCTGATGGACATCTAGGTTGCGTCCATGTCCTGGCTATTATAAACAGTGCTGTGATGAACATTGGTGTACATGTGTCTCTTTCAATTCTGGTTTCCTCAGTATGTATGCCCAGCTGTGGGATTGCTGGGTCATAAGGCAGTTCTATTTGTAATTTTTTAAGGAATCTCCACACTGTTTTCCATAGTGGCTGTACTAGTTTCCATTCCCACCAACAGTGTAAGAGGGTTCCCTTTTCTCCACACCTTCTCCAGCATTTATTGCTTGTAGACTTTTGGATAGCAGCCATTCTGACTGGTGTGAAATGGTACCTCATTGTGGTTTTGATTTGCATTTCTCTGATAATGAGTGATGTTGAGCATCTTTTCATGTGTTTGTTAGCCACCTGTATGTCTTCTTTGGAGAAATGTCTATTTAGTTCTTTGTTTGGCCCATTTTTTGAATGGGCTGTTTATTTTTCTGGAATTGAGCTGCAGGAGTTGCTTGTATATTTTTGAGATTAGTTGTTTGTCAGTTGCTTCATTTGGTATTATTTTCTCCCATTCCGAAGGCTGTCTTTTCACCTTGCTTATAGTTTCCTTTGTTGTGCAGAAGCTTTTAATTTTAATTAGATCCCATTTGTTTATCTTTGCTTTTATTTCCAGTATTCTGGGAGGTGGGTCATAGAGGATCATACTGTGATTTATGTCGGAGAATGTTTTGCCTATGTCCTCCTCCAGGAGTTTCATAGTTTCTGGTCTTACATTTAGATCTTTAATCCATTTTGAGTTTATTTTTGTGTATGGTGTTAGAAAGTGATCTAGTTTCATTCTTTTACAAGTGGTTGACCAGTTTTCCCAGCACCACTTGTTAGAGAGATTGTCTTTAATCCATTGTATATTCTTGCCTCCTTTGTCGAAGATAAGGTGTCCATAGGTGTGTAGATTTATCTCTGGCCTTTCTATTCTGTTCCATTGGTCTATATTTCTGTCTTTGTGCCAGTACCATACTGTCTTGATGACTGTGGCTTTGTAGTAGAGCCTGAAGTCAGGCAGGTTGATTTCTCCAGTTCCATTCTTTTTTCTCAAGTTTGCTCTGGCTATTCGAGGTTTTTTGTATTTCCATACAAATTGTGAAATTATTTGTTCTAGCTCTGTGAAAAATACCACTGGTATGTTGATAGGGATTGCATTGAACCAGTAGATTGCTTTGGCTACTATACTCATTTTCACTATATTGTTTCTTCCAATCCATGAACATGGTATATTTTTAAAAGTGATTACATACTTTTCTATTAGATCCTAGGTGATAAAGAGTTCTATTATTTTTCTCTTGACCAATCATTATATATTGGTGTTAAGTGAGTAATAGTTACATAATCACAAGAGTGAAACGTGTTTATCAGTTTTCACAGTCAATAGCCAGAGAAAAAAATAAAAGATAATTATAATTGCAGGCCATAACGGGAACATGATTAACTTAAAAATATAAAATAATCAGAAACAATTTGGGTGGATTAGAGTGATGTGGTAAGTGGAAGTGCATACCTACACATGTTTTCATCCACCCAGTCAGTATGTCTTTTGGTTGCTGTATTTAATCCATTTACTTTTAAGTTAATTATTGATATGTATGATCCTATTACCTTTTCTTGTTTGTTTGTTTGTTCGTTTGTTTTGTTTTGGGTTTACTTTCTGTAGGTCTTTTCCTTCTCTTGTGTTTCCTTCCTACCTAGAGAAATTCCTTTAGCATTTGTTGTAAAGCTAGTTTGATGGTAATTAATTCTCTTAACTTTTGCTTTTCTGCAAAGTTTATGATTTCTCCATTAAATCTGAAGGAGGGTTTTGCTTGATATTCTTGGTTGTAGGTTCTTCCCTTTCATCACTCTAAATATAATGTGGCATTCCCTTCCGGCTTGTAGGGTTTCTGTTGAGAAATCAGCTGATAGCCTGATGGGAGTTCCCTTGTATGTTATTTGTCATTTTTCCCCTGTTGCTTTTAAGACTTTATCTCTGTCTTTAATTTTTGTCAGTTTGATTGCTATGTGTCTCAGTGTATTCCTCCTTGTGTTTATCCTGCCTGGGACTCTCTGTGCTTCCTGGACTTGGTTGACTATTTCCTTTCCCATGTTCAGGAAGTTCTCAGCTATTATCTCTTCCAATATTTTCTCAGGTCCTTTTTCTCTCTCCTCCTTCGGGGACCCCTATAATGTGAATGTTGGTGTGTTTAATGTTGTCCCGAAGGTCTCTTAGTCTCTTAGATTGTCTTCATTTCTTTTCATTCTTTTTTCTATGTTCTGTTCTGTGGCAGTGATTTCCACCATTCTGTCCTCCAGGTCATTTATTTGTTCTTCTGCCTCAGTTATTCCACTATTGATTCTTTCTGGTGTATTATTCATCTCTGTTTGTCTATTCTTTAGTTCGTGCAGGTCTTTGGTAAGCATTACTTGCATCTTCTCAATCTTTGCCTCCATTCTTTCCCCAGAGTCCTGGATCATCTTCATGATCATTCCTCTGAATTCTTTTTCCCAAAGGTTGCTTATCTCCACTTCATCTAGTTGTTTTTCTGGGGTTTTATCTTGTTCCTTCATCTGGGACATAACTTTTTACTTTTTCATCATGATTATATGTAATATGGCTTTTGTTTTAGCCTCTGTGAGACTGTGCTTCCTATTGCTTTCTGTCCACTCTCTGATGTATGAGGCTAAGAGTTTTGTGTAAGCTTCTTTATGGGAGGGACTGGGTCCCTCTTGATGGGAGGGAAAAACTGGGTCTTGCTCTCATGGGCAGAGCTTTGCTCAGTAGAGCTTTAATTCAGTTATTTGCTGATGAGTATGGTTGCCCTCTCTCCATGGTTGCTGTTTGGCCTGGGGCGTCTGAGCCCTGGAGTCAGTGGGCTCTATGGTAGGGTCAATGGCAAACTTCAAGAGGGTTAACACCAAGGGAGCTTCGAGTGCCCCAACACCTGTGGTAAGCCCTTGCTAACCCACACCTCCACAAGAGGCCCTCCAATACTAGCAGATAGTTTTGGTTCAGTCTCCTGTGGGGTCACTGCTCCTCTCCTCTGGGTCTTGGTCTGTTCAAAATTTTGTTTGTGCCCTCCAAGATGGGAGTCTCTATTTCCCCCAGTCCTCTGGAAGTCCTATAATCAAGGCCAGTTTCCCTGGGGATTCCCAGTCCCTTTGTGAGTTCCCCAGGCTAGAAAGCCTGATGTGGGTGGGGTTCACAACCTTCACAACAGTGTGAGAACTTCTTTGGTATTATTGCTCTCCAGTCTGAGGGCCACCTACATGGTGGTTATAGCTTTTGATTTTATCATGATTGTGCCTCTTGCACCAACTCCCTGAGGCTTCTCTTTGTCTCTGGATGTAGTGTATCTGTTTGGTGGCTTCCAGCATCATCCTGTTGATGACTGTTCAACAGCTAGTGGCGATTTTGGTGCTTCTGCAAGAAGAGATGAGCACATGCCCTTCTAACCCACCATCTTGAATCAGAAAGTAAAATTGTATTGTTCAGATTTTGTCAAGAACTGATTATTTTATACCATATTATGGAGCTAGGGTCTGTTCAATCTAGTGTCTGTTTCATATTATTTGTTCAGTTCAGTTCAGTTTAGTCATTCAGTTGTGTCTGACTCTTTATGACCCCATGGAACACAGCATGCCAGGCCTCCTTGTTCATCACCAACACCTGGAGTCTACTCAAACTCATGTCCATTGAGTTGGTGATGCCATCCAACCATCTCATCCTCTGTTGTCTCCTTCTCCTGCCTTCAATCTTTCCCAGTATCAGGGTCTTTTCAGTGAGTCAGCTCTTCACATCAGGTGGCCAAAGAATTGGGTTTCAGCTTCAACATCAGTCCTTCCAATGAACACCCAGGACTGATCTCCTTTAGGATGGACTGGTTAGATCTCCTTGCAATCCGAGGAACTCTCAAGAGTCTTCTCCAACACCACAGTTCAAAAGCATCAATTCTTCAGTGCTTTATATTTATAGTCCAACTCTCACATCCATACATGACCACTGGAAAAACCATAGTCTTGAATAGACAGACCTTTGTTGGCAAAGTAATGTCTCTACCTTTTAATATCCTGTCTAGGTTGCTCATAGCTTTTCTTCCAAGGAGCAAGCATCTTTTAATTTCATGGATGCAGTCACCATCTGCAGTGATTTTGGAAACCCAAAAATAAAGTCTATAACTGTTTTCATTGTTTCCCCGTCCTATTTGCCATGAAGTGATGGAACTGGATGCCATGATCTTAGTTTTCTGAATGTTGAGCTTTAATCCAATTTTTTCACTCTCCTCTTTCACTTTCAAAAAGAGTCTCTTTAGTTCTTCTTTGCTTTCTGCCATAAGGGTGGTGTCATCTTCATATCTGAGGTTATTGATATTTCTCCCAGCAATCTTAATTCCAGCTTATGCTTCATCCAGTCCAGCATTTTGCATGATGTACTCTGCATACAATTTAAATAAGCAGAGTGACAATATGCAGCCTTGATGTACTCCTTCCCCAATTTGGACCAGTCCATTGTTCCATGTCCTTTTCTAACTCTTGCTTCTTGACCTGCATACAGATTTTTCAGGAGGCAGGTAAGATGGTCTGGTATTCCCATCTCTTCATATTGCTAGTAGCCTCCAAAAGTGTTTTTTGTATGTAAATCTCTAAATCTCTCATTTACTTGAATAATGCTTTAAAACATTTTAGTGATTATATTTGACTATTGTACATAATAGTCTACTAAAGAATTTTGAGCAGAAGTCAAGGTTAATTAAACATTTTACCCTAATTATGTTTTTAAACATATTTATGGTTGAAAAATATTTCTATAATTAAAATTTATATAAAATACATGTAGATTTTTTTCTGCAATAGTGTTCTGAAGAACTATAGATGAAGAAATTTCTAACATTCTTATAAAAAAATTGTTCATGTCTATCATAAGTTCCTACTTAATTAAGAGGACCTGAGATACTTTAAAATAAAAACATACCACAAGTGATTATTTGAAAATGTTGAATGTACTTTTCTTCACTCTAGGTAATTGAATAAAATCTTTAAGATATTTAAGTTGGCAGTGCCTCAAGTGAAATAGTGACTCTGAGTATACCAGCAAAATAGTTCTGGCTACTAGAGATATATGTTTCCATTTATTGTGAAGACAAATTCAAACTTACCAATTTTAAATCAACAGTCTTTTTAAAGAAAATATTTCATTCCTTAAGTTTGATAGATTCTGTTGAATATATATTTTCAGGAATGATTAAGGGAAATTTTGTCAATTGAAATGTTTTTCATTTATTCCTTACATATCCTACCAGGTAAACTTTCCTTGACTGAATTTCCATCAAGTAATAATTCATCAGACAACAACAGTTTCCTTGGAGCAAGTAATGATATAGAACAAGAAATAGATTATCATTTTGAAAGAGTTTGACCTTTTATTAAATCTGTAAAGGCAAAGGGAGTTAAACACTCTTTGGCATATTTCACAGGTCCCGATTACAAAAGGCTATAATTATTATTACAGAACAAACTGAGTCAATTAGGCTGCTAGAACTTATGCTGTACTATGCTTAGCAACCCTCTCAACCTACTGTTAAAAGTCCTGAGCTGTGGCTTTCTATAACACTCTCAGCATTTGAGTTAGTTTACAAAGAGAAATGAATTATGACCGTCTCCTAGAGAGTGGAATTACATTGCCAACATGCTGAAGTAGTCTTTTGACTAGAAGTTAAATGAGGAAAAATCCTCTGATCTCTTAATATTGTCCACCATCTTCATAAATGTACTGATGGGAAGAAACTAAGGAGACAAAAATAACGTTATAAAAATGTAGCTCTGTTATCATATCTGTGCTGGAAACCAAATCTTGAAAAATTGCTTCCATGTATTTTATATAATTTGTACCACATACTACTACATATGCTAAACACATATATTTTTAAAAAGAATAAAATGTTTAAGAAACCATGATTTATGTATATAAGAAAGCAGTATAAATTTTTAGCACTTGTTAAAGTGTGATTGTAACATGATGTGGTTGTTTTCATAGGCTTTACATGAAATCCATTCTAACTTCTCTATTCTTCTCAACTAGTGTAACTTAGTAGGTTATGATCAATTATTTATATCATGTTTTAGTGTTTAAGCTAGTGGAGAAAATATTGATAATTTTTATTACCATTAGGAGCTAGGTAGCAACACCTGTTTTCATTCAAAGACCAGCTATTCATGAAAGACATGGTTCTCAGGAATTTGCATTACCTAGTGGACTTGTTAAACCACAGATTGCTGGGCCTCAGTCCCAGAGTTTCTGATTCAATAGATCTGGGTTGGAGCAATAGAATTTTCATTTTTAACAAGTTCGCTGGTGATGTTCTTGCTGCCTGGGATGACAATATGAGAACCACTGCTGTGAAGAATAATTGTTCTCATACTTACAATCTGAAAAAGTTACCTTGGGAAGCCATGAAATATACAGATCCCTGTGTCTGCTGTCTAGACATTCAGATTCAATAGAATTCAGAATAGTTAGAGCTACAGTTTAACTTCCTCAGAGTACTAAGGGGACAACTAGCAGATATATCCATTCAGTTATTTATTCATCTAATATTCATCTAGTTTTGGCTGTGTGCCAAATACCATTTGAGACCCCGGGGATAGCATGGTGAACAGGACAGACATGATCCCTTACAGGCTGGCATGTTAGAATGGAGTGGACAAGGAGACAATCATGTATTGCTTGTAAAACCAAAATGTTGTAAACCCTACCTGTTCCTAAAATATCCACCTATACACTAAAATATTATGTAGCAGTTAAGTTATATATCTTCAAACACTGATGTGTTTGAAAGATCAGAGCATCCTTTTCAGTGAAAAAAAGCAAGTTCCAGATCAGCACATAAAAATTGACACAGTATATATAAAATCAAAGTAAAAATTAGACATTCCTATTATTACATCTGTAACCCACAAAAGTGTGTGAAAAACATAGCAAACTATAGCATGGGTAGGTATCAGTATTGAGAATATTGGTTTCTGTTTTTCTATTAGGTTCATATGCTTTGTATGAAATTAAAGAAAAGTTACAATTTAGTTGGCAAGACAGTAGAAAATTGGGCAAAGTGCTCTCCCTCATAGAGGAAAAAATAAAAATGACAATAAGATAATTGACTCTCAACAACATTAGTTGTCAAGGAAATGAACATTAAAAGATCCATAAGATACTTATTTAGACATCATATAAATGCAAGGAGGAAAAAAGTACAAGCTTTGCTTGCCTGGTTCAAAAATAATTGCAAAGGAAATATCAGACCAAGATTTGTAACCAGATTTAAACAGTCTGCTGTTCTCATTACACAGAAACAGACTACAAAACAGACAGAGCCTAAACAAACCCATCAACTTCAGCCTGCATCTTGCTTCCCAAAGGATATTTCAGGGAATTATGCTGTGGAATTACTATCAAAAGCTAGTCTTTTGTATTTTCCAGTACCTACATTCTCCTTTCAACCATACTTGCTCTCCTATACTCCCACCACCCAGCTTTCCTAAAACACGGACGCTTGATAAACTTTTCCCAGCTTGTAGCATGTAACTCTCACCGATAAACTCAATCCAGTCCCTCCCCTCAAGTGTGCCATCTCTGATCACTTAGTAAAGAATTCTCTCTTTGACATGGCTCATAGGAGACAGTACATGTAACTTGTCTCCTGTTATCTTCTCTGTGTGCTGTGTGCTGAGTTGCTTCAGTCGTGTCTGACTCCTTGTGACACCGTGGACTGTAGTCCGCCAGGCTCCTCTGTGTTGGAATCTGTTTATAATAAGGGCTTCCCAGATGGCGCTAGTGGTAAAGAATCTACCAGCCAATGAGGGGTCTCAAGAGATGTGGGTCCCATTCCTGGATTGGGGTGATCCCCTGGAATAGGAAATGGCACCCCAATCCAGTATTCTTGCCTGGAAAGTTCCATGGACAGAGGAGCCTGGTGGGCTACCATTCATGAGGCCACAAAGGGTTGGACATGACTGAGCACACACACACACATTGTGATATCAAATTGCCAACATCCGTTGGATCATAGAAAAAGAAAGAGAATTCCAGAAAAACATCTGCTTCTGCTTCATTGATTGTGCTAATGCCTTTGACTGTGTGGATCATGAAAAACTGTGGAAAATTCTTAAAGAGATGTGAATACCGAACCACCTTACTTGTCTCCTGAGAAATTTGCATGCGAGTCAAGAAGCAACAGTTAGAACTGGACATGGAACTGGTTCAAAATTGAGAAAAGGATATGAAAAAGCTGTATATTTTCACCCTACTTATTTAACATATATACAGTGTATATTGTGCAAAATGCTGGGCTGGATGAATCACAAGCTAGAATCAAAATTGCCGGGAGAAATATCGTCAGTCTCAGATATGCAGATAATACAACTTTAATGGTAGAAAGTGAAGAGGAACTAAAAGAGCCTCTTGATGAAGGTGAAAAGAGAGAGTGCGAAAGGTGGCTTAAAACTCAACATTCAAAACACTAAGTTCATGGCATCTGGCCCCATCACTTCATGGCAAATAGAAGGAGAAAAAGTGGAAACAGTGAAAGATTTTATTCTCTTGGGCTCCAAAATCACTGTGGATGGTGACTGCAGCCATGAAACTAAAAAGATTCTTGCTCCTTGAAAGGAAAGCTATGACAAACCTACACAGCATATTAAGAAGCAGAGACATCACTTTGCTGACAAAGATCTGTATAGTCAAAGCTATGAACTGTCCAGTAGTCATGTACGGATGTGAAAGTTGGACCGTGAAGAAGAATGAGATCCGAAGAATTGATGCTTTTGAACTGTGGTGTTAGAGAAGACACTAAAGAGTCCCTTGGACAGCAAGGCAATCAAACCGGTCAATCCTAAAGGAAATCAATCCTGATTTTTCATTGAAAGGACTGATGCTGAAGCTCCAAATCTTTGGCCACCTGATGTGAAGAGCCGATTGGAAAAGACCCTGATGCTGGGAAGCATTGGGAGTAGAAGGAGAAGGGGGTGACAGAGGATAAGATGGTTGGATGGCATCACCAACTTAATGGACATGAGTTTGAGCAAACTCTGGGAGATAGTGAAGGACAGAGAAGCCTGGCATGCTGCAGTCCATGGAGTCACAAAGAGTTGGACATGACTTAGTGACTAAACCACAATTTGTAATAAAGACACAGAGACAAATATGTAGGGATGAAAATGTTAGTCCCTCCTCTGTGGATGGGATTCTTCAGTCAACAATTCTGGAGTGGGTTGCCATTCCCTTTTCCAGGGAATCTTCCCCACCCAGGGATTGAGCCTGTGTTTCTTGCATGTTTACTGACTGTGCCACCAGGGAAGATAACTCTAATTAAAGATAAGTAGAAAAATTTAGATCTGTGGCAAAGGCGCCTTGCTAATATTTCACCCAAAGTTAGATATATGTCCCAAAACCCTTCTGAAGCTGGAAAATTGAACTTAAACCAGCAAATCTTGCCATAACGAATTTATTTCATGGCTAGAGGGAAGAAACTAAAGCAAACTCCTGTGAATGGGCCAGCCACTGGTCAGATTCTCCCATTACCTGAGCTTGTGCGCCTCAGTTCCTTCTCTCAAACTGTCCAATCTTCAAAGATAGTCCTCCGGTACTGAGTGCACTGGGAATGAAAATCTGCAAGAGATATCTTAGAGTGCAGCGTAGTGGTGTTCTAACTTCAAAGAGCATGAAAATCACAGGGAGGGGTCCTATCACTGGAGTTTCTGGTTCAGCAGTCCTGGGGTGGAGTCTAGGTATGTCTTGCAAGTTCACAAGTGGTACTGCTGCTGCTAGTTGGTGATCAAAGTTGAAGAACCCCAGTAACAGTGGGGTTACTGATTCGCCATTAAAATCACCTAGGAAATATTTGAGAAAATACTGCTGCCTCGGCTTCAGTCGTGTCCGACTCCGTGCGACCCCAGAGACGGCAGCCCACCAGGCTCCCCCGTCCCTGGGATTCTCCAGGCAAGAACACTGGAGTGGGTTGCCATCTTCTCCAATGCGTGAAAGTGAAAGTGAAGTCTCTCAATCGTGTCCAACCCTCAGCGACCCCATGGATTGCTGCCTTCCAGGCTCCTCTGTCCATGGGATTTTCCAGGCAAGAGTACTGGAGGGGGGTGTCACTGCCTTCTCCGCTGCTGCCTCAGTTCTGTCCAAACCAATGACATCTGTCTCTGAAGGTGGGGCCCCATTCTCTGGGATTTGAACAGTTATTTCCTGGTGCTTCTAATATTAAGGTTTATCCACGGCAACATGAAGTAATTGTCTGACATAGAGACTCCAGGCCAGGATACTTAGCCACTGGAAGTATATGTTTCTGAATACTTAGAAGAGAAAAAAAACATTTGCAGCCACAGTTTTTTTTTAAAGACTTTTGATATATAAGGATGTATATACTTTGGGGTCATTGCAAAATGCCAGTAATATTTTCCCTTTAAATAAGAATTGTTTCTCAATTTCTTATAGAAAATAAATATACCTTTGGGCTTCCCTAGTGGTTCAGATGGTAAAAGAATCTGCCTGCAGTGTAGGAGACCCAGGTTTGATACCTAGGTCAGGAAGATCCCCTGGAGAAGGGAATGACTACCCACTCCAGTATTCTTGCCTGGAGAATTCCATAGGCTGAGGAGCCTGGAGGGTCCTTGCGGTCACGAAGATTTGGACATGACCAGGCGACTAACAACAACAAAAAAATTGATGTTCTGACTCTTCACTTTTTCTTTAAATCTCAAAATTTTACCAGAAACCATAATAGAGTACTGCCTTGATGTACCTTTGTTAGGGCCATTTATGTAAAATTCATGTAAACAAATTTAACTTGAGATGATTACTTTCATTTTGAAAAAAAAATATTTTTTCTCTTTATTTTGAAATACACAGAGACACACACACAATAATTTTAAGAGTAATAATAAAGAAGCAATCTCCTATACACCAGTTAATCAATTTAAGAATTAAGACTTGGTTCAAAGCTTCGAGGGTGACCATTACTAATCACATGGGAGACAACTAATAACCTAAGTTTTGAATTATCATGCCTTTAGTATTTTCATTGTATATAAAAACTGACATTTCCTACAGTAGTATGTGACTCTCTTTGCTTGGAATTCTAACCAATCTTTAGTATTGTGCAAGGAGTTGTAAGTCCTTAAACAACCTAATTCTTATAGTGTGTACTATAACTTAATAGGGGAATTTAATTTGCCTCAAAAATATTGTAAATTTATATACTAAGTAACAGAACAAGCTAGTAAATATAAAGATAATTAGTAACTAAAATGTTTGGGGATGGTTTTTCTCAAGGGCCTTCAGAATGTGTCTGGTCTAATTGGTGTATCATAAATGTCCTTCTCTATGACCCCCTCACTCTTAGATCACAATGCAGATAGAAGTGGATCACTTGCTTGGCAATGGAATTGTAAAATCCTACCAACCCATGAAAAGTTATATCAATCAAACTGATTACAAGATGTTAAGAACCTAACCTAACATCTATTAAACACCAATATCTTGCAGCAATTGGTCACTAATATCTCCCTCTTCTTTATCTTATCAATGCACACTGAATTATATGGTTTTATATCCATGTATTTAGGGGATATTAGGATGCTGTATGCCACTTGGAATAAAATCCAAATTGTGTAGTGTGGTTTAAATATACCTTTATAGCCTCATTCTCTGTATTTCAGCCTTGTTTTTCAATTTATCAAGCACACCATGTTTTTGCCTCTTAAATAGCACATTGTATTTTCACTCTGTAAAGAAACCCACCCTCTGAATTATAAATGAGCAAATCAGTGGATAATGGTGAATTTTCATTGATACTACCTATTACGTTTGTCATGCTTTGAACTTTACCCTCCAGGACCTATATGTCCCTGGATCCTCTTATCAGTGTCAAAGTAGGATCCATAACATCTTCTTGGCATACATTACATCTGCATGCCACAGAGCAGTCTCTTGCAAAATTAAAGCATTTTATTTCTCTTGACTTCCTTCTCTTATTAAAGAATCAATGCTTTCCCTCACTCAGCTTTTTCCATAGTCTGTGTTTCATGCTGGATTTATATGTACAGAATATTTTTATACCTTCTTGCACCTTAATAATGATATTTAAAATCTTATAGTTTGTTCAGTTTGCTAAATTTTATACCAGTGCATTCGTATTTTATCTTTTTAAACTTGAAAATAATAGTAGATCTTATCTTGTTATGTGCTTACATTTAATTTCATCTCAGGATTTACATATTTTGACTTATTTTTTTACTTGTGTAAGATTAAATGATGAAATCCTCTTATGATACAGTACTTATTAAGTGTTAGCGGCTAGGATTGGTGCTCCACAGATATGATTTCATTCATTCTTCACAACAACACTATTAAGCCAGAAATAATTATTCCCAATTAACACAGAAGGAAATTGACCTCAGAAAGGTTAACTAATCTATTTAAGATTGCACTGCTAACAATTAACCCTAAAGGGTCTGTTGATTCCAAACCAAGCTCCTAGCTACTAAATTCTGCATTTCAATCTTTTTTAGGCCATACTACATTCAAAATATTTTATTGATGCATTTTACTTACAGTTTTGCTTCTGTCTGATATTTTCTAGAGCTTTTCTCTCTCTCTCTCTCTCTTTCATTATGATATATCCAACATAGAAACTAGACCAGTATAGATTTTTAAATTAATACTAACATGAGAAAGAGATACAGAGACAGACAGACAGATAGATGGACAGATGAAGGAGAAGAACTCTGAGTCTGTCTCATCTGTTTGGTTTATTGATGGTGTAATTTTCATAATTTTTAATTGCCCAAGTGAATAGATATAAGTGAAAGTGCATTAGGAGGTTTTTGTGGTATCATAGGGGGCACCTATAATGTGCTATTGACATGGTGGGTTATGTACTCTTACTGTTGGCACAGTGGATTATCAGTTACATATGAAGTACAGATTTTGGCGTTTCAAGTGATTGCTAGTAGTCTTTCCACTGGGCTAGTGTTTGGGTCCAGCTTTAATGTCCTGCATCATAGAGTTATGATGAAGGTATGTTCAAACTAGTCAGGCAGGGAGAATTTTGGTCTCACTGTCTCTCTTCAACCTCACTTATTCTTTCCTTCTCTCTGCCCTAGTTTTGTTTTCTATTCTTGCAACTATACACATTGCCAATAGGAGGGGTTATATACCTGGTTATCTAATTAAAAAGCATATCGGTTATGTAGGAAGATTCCCCCCCCCCCCAAACTTCAAAATTTGAGGGAATTTTGTCTTGATTAATAATAGAGTGTATCTTCACATTTAGTTTTATAGCAAACACATTAAACAAAGTTTCATATTAAACTCTGGTAAAATGTGACTAGCTTCTAAGCTTGATCCTTCTATCAGGCTTTGTTCTATCTAACAGTGGATCTTAAAGGGAAAAGATGATAGAAATTCTTGTTTAGACTCTTGCATGCAAGAGGGATGTTTAAATTAAATTATATGCTATTACCTTGCCTAGAGAATTCCATGGACAGAGGAGCCTGGCGGGCTGCAGTCCATGGGGTCACAAAGAGTTGGACACGAATGAGTGAGTAACACACACACATACACTTGATACTGATTGGACTTTGTTGTTCATATAAAATCCAGTGTTTTGAAAAGCACTCAGTAGACTGTAAGATGGGAGAAGGCAATGGCACCCCACTCCAGTACTCTTGCCTGGAAAATCCCATGGATAGAGGAGCCGGGTAGGCTGCAGTCCATGGGGTCGTAAGAGTCAGACATCACTGAGCAACTTCACTTTCTCTTTTCACCTTCACGCATTGAAGAAGGAAATGGCAACCCACTCCAGTGTTCTTTTCTGGAGAATCTCAGGGACAGGGGAGCCTGATGGGCTGCCGTCTATGCGGTTGCACAGAGTTAGACACGACTGAAGCAACTTAGCAGTAGCAGCAACAGACTGTAAGATGATTGCCATGCTCTGACAGTCAAGGTTTGCCACACCATAAGGCAACACATATTTATAGTTAGGGATATATGATTTATTTTTGAAGACTCCACTAGTATACACTCGCCAGTAATGGTAAACACTAAGCACCTTCAGACCACCTAACCTGCCTCTTGAGAAATCTGTGTGCAGGTCAGGAAGCAACAGTTAGAACTGCACATGGAACAACAGACTGGTTCCAAATAGGAAAAGGAGTACGTCAAGGCTGTATACTGTCACCCTGCTTATTTAACTTATATGCAAAGTACATCATGAAAAACACTGGACTGGAAGAAGCACAAGCTGGAATCAAGATTGCCGGGAGAAATATCAATAACCTCAGATATGCAGATGACACCATCCTTATGGCAGAAAGTGAAGAGGAGCTAAAAAGCCTCTTGATGAAAGTGAAAGAGGAGAGCGAAAAAGTTGGCTTAAAGCACAACATTCAGAAAATGAAGATCATGGCATCTGGTCCCATCACTTCATGGGAAACAGATGGGGAAACAGTGTCAGACTTTATTTTTTTGGGCTCCAAAATCACTGCAGATGGTGACTGCAGCCATGAAATTGAAAGACGCTTGCTCCTTGGAAGAAAAGTTATGACCAACCTAGAGAGCATATTCAAAAGCAGAGACATTACTTTGCCGACCAAGGTCCGTCTAGTCAAGGCTATGGTTTTTCCATGGTCATGTATGGATGTGAGAGTTGGACTGTGAAGAAGGCTGAGTGCCAAAGAATTGATGCTTTTGAACTGTGGTATTGGAGAAGAGTCTTGAGAGTCCCTTGGACTGCAAGGAGATCCAACCAGTCCATTCTGAAGGAGCTCAACCCTGGGATTTCTTTGGAAGGAATGATGCTAAAGCTGACAATCCAGTACTTTGGCCACCTCATGTGAAGAGTTGACTCATTGGAAAAGACTCTGATGCTGGGAGGGATTAGGGGCAGGAGGAGAAGGGGATGACAGAGGATGAGGTGGTGGATGGCATCACGGAGTCGATGGACGTGAGTCTGAGTGAACTCCGCGAGGTGATGGACAGGGAGGCCTGACGTGCTGCAATTCATGGGGTCGCAAAGAGTCAGACACGACTGAGCGACTAAACTGAACTAAACTGAAGCACCTTCACTGTTTCCTTAAAAGCACTTGGGTTGATCTGCTTCCTCCCTAGAGTCTTCAACTGAATATTGCTTGGACTTTTAATGTTGTCTTCAAAGCTAGTCTCTTTGTTACTAACTGTGTGCATGCATGCTGAGTTGCTTTGGTTTTGTCTGAGTGTCTGCAACCCTATGGGCTGTAGCCCACCAGGCTCCTCTATCCATGGGATCTTCCAGGCAAGAATACTGGAGTGAGTTGTCATTTCCTCCTCCAGGGGATCTTCCCCACCTAAATATATACGTGCAATTAAGAAAATTAGAGAATATTATCTGGGGAAGACATCATAATTTGGCTCACTTAGCACTCATTTCCTATTCTCCGCTGCCTGGCTTTACTCAAGTAGAAACAGAAAAATCCTCATTTTATTTGGCTCCCTTGAATCTGGCATGGTCAGTGAGTTATAATACATTCTGATGCCACAGCCGATTCCACCTTCTTCCTGTATCTCCCTTAATGCCGACAAGGTGATTGGAGCTAAGCTCTTGTACCTAGTGGTAACTGCCACAGGAGGATATAGGAAATCACAGACGTCTTTGCTCCACGGAAAACCAGACCAACCTCTTAACTACTTATCTTCAGAAGACATATTATATAAAAATATTTAAGCATTATTTAATACATCCGACATGATATGAACTATGAGTGAATAATACTGCTTACCTAGTTCATTGAAAAATGAAAAAAAAAATAGGTCTCTAAGCATGAAAGAAAATTGAAACTAACAGAAAATTTTCTGTATGCAGTTTTGAAATGAGAAAGAAAATTTGGACTGTCAAAAAAGTCATTAAGGCAATTATTCTTCTTAAAAGATACCCCTTTGTAAGTATTAATAAGTTGGATGTGTGTTGGTGGGACACATCCTCTCATTTGTCCCTCCTCCTCTTCTTCTTATGAGTACATAGAATTTCCCACCTGTAATATTTGCAAAGGATGGATTATTCCACCTCCATTTCTGAGGATGCAGTATAATATTGACTAAACCCAATTAACATGGCCCATTTTCTGGCCAAGATAATTTTTCCAGGTAAGGACATATAAAAACATCAGGGCAAGTAGCATTGATACATCATGATGAAAATGGCTTTGATTTGGCTGTTAGAGATCAGACCCTCTCTCTTATTGCTATATATGAGCACAGGAGCTTTTGATACAAGATGCTAGCTGCTAAATTGGAGCATATATTATCTGCTTGCTTTGTAAGTTAAAGTATCAAATAAAGGCAGTTATAATAGTTGTTTTGTCACTATGATGGTAATGGGTCCTCTTTCTCACTCTCTTTCACTGTCTTTCATTACATGCAGTGAAATGAAAAGTCCATTCCATTTTCTTGGGCAATTTTACAGTTTTCTACAGAGGAACAAGCAATAAAATGAGATCTACAACATTATAAATTCACTGTCGTATACTTGTGTATTTTAATATTTTGTGTCAAAAAATGTTAGGGAAAGAAAACTTAAGACCATTTTATACTTGAAATTTGGAACAAGCTTTGATTCAAATTACCGCAGTCCTTGAACCATTCAGTAAAGTCATCTAATAAATTCAGTTTATTTTAAAGCTTCGATGAGAGTTGAAGAAGATGACTTCCAAGATTCTGACAGTAAGGCTTTGCCCTCCTCACATCTTGGCACAGGCTTTTCAGAGGATGAGTTCTGTGTAGTCCCTGAGCCAACATACAGTGTATTTGAGAACACCTCTCTGCTTTGATGGTAAATGAAAAATTAGTCTTATGTGAAAATTCCAGTATACATTCCATCTAGGAATAGTCCAGGGCATATATTCTCAAAACCAGTCTATTTATCTGATCCCTGAGAATCTTTATTATTCTATGTGGTCACCCTATCAGAGGCCAGATTTTTGGTTCTCAAAATTTAATGTGCGTGAGTATCACCAGGAAAGCTTGTTGAATCCTCCCCAGAAGTATCTGCTGAGGTGGTTGGAAAATCACAACTGAGAAATATTAGGATAGATGTCCCCAGTTTCCAGATACTCACTATTTGAAGCTGGATAGACTACCACACTTGATTTTAAGTGCTTACAATGCCTGAGAAAGCTCATTTCTGCTGTAGTCTTTCCTTCAGATGAGATGCAGTTAGGGAAAGATTCACAAGCGGAACACTTTCAGAATAAAGCAAAGTGGACTACCCTCTCTCTCATGCCATGGAAGCAACTCCTAAAGATGAGAAAAACAAATAGGCTACTTTATCTTTCTTAAGAAGCTTGAAGTCTACTGAAGGGAGTAAGAAAAACTGCGAATAACTATAATAGAGATGTTATATTAATAGAGAATGGAGGAGTTATACGTTGAAAGAAGACAGTGCTATGGCAGTTAAAAAATAATGGAAAGCATGCTCAACTTGAGGTTTTCTTACAAAATCAATGTTTTATGCAAATGTTTCTCTTTTGGTGTTCTTCAACTTGTTTTTAAGAGCTATGCTGTAGGATTCAGATAATCAACATGAGGTACCAATGTGGTATCAATTTCCTAACATAAACTTTACAGAGTTCAACATTGAATATATTTCTTGAGATCTGAATATTATAGAAAGTTAACATATACTTATTTAAAGTGTTAATTCTACTATCTGAATTTGCCTTCAAAATTAATGCATCCAAGTGAAAAATATTGAAGACAGTAATGAATTAGCCAAGGTATTTGTAATCGGTTTACTTCTTGATAGGAACAGTGATAGAAGAAGGAAATAAATGGAAACATTTTTGTAAAGTAAACTGAGGTGGACAAATCACGGTTATAAGGACATGCCATATAACCACATAATGGATGGACCATTGGACAATGACTCTAGCAAAGGAGGTACCATTTACAAATAAGGTGGTACAGCATTCTCAAACCCTAACAATCTCATTTGAAGAGACCCTGATGCTGGGAAAGATTGAGGGCAGGAGAAGGGGATGACAGGATGAGATAGTTGGACAGCATCACCGACTCAATGGACATGGGTTTGGGTGAACTCCGGGAGTTGGTGATGGACAGATAGGCCTGGCGTGCTGCGGTTCATGGGGTCGCAAAGAGTCAGACACTGAACTGAACGGAACAATCTCAAACTAAAATTAAATGGTCACTTCAGTTCAGTTCAGTCTCAATCGTGTCTGACTCTTTGTGACCCCATGGACTGCACCACGCCAAGCTTCCCTGTCCATCACCAACTCCCGGACTTTACTCAAACTCATGTGCATTGAGTCAGTGATGCCATCCAACCATCTCATCCTCTGTCATCCCCTTTTCCTCCTGCCCTCAATCTTTCCCAGCATCACGGTCTTTTCAAATGAGTCAGCTCTTCTCATTAGGTGGCCAAAGTATTGGAGTTTCAGCTTCAACATCAGTCCTTCCAGTGAACGCCCAGGACTGATCTCCCACATTGTGTATAAATACCACATCTTTTTTTATCCATTCACCTATCAGTGGGCACTTATGTTACTTCTGTACCTTGGGTATTGTAAATAATGCTGCAATGAACATAGGAATGCATACATCTTTTCTAATTGGAGGTTTTACT
Organism: Capricornis sumatraensis; assembly: GCF_032405125.1. Taxonomy (NCBI): domain Eukaryota; kingdom Metazoa; phylum Chordata; class Mammalia; order Artiodactyla; family Bovidae; genus Capricornis; species Capricornis sumatraensis. The sequence continues at coordinate 104,483,773 of NC_091077.1, read as the reverse complement.
TCCTTTGGGTAAATACTAGGAGTGTAATTGCTGGGTCATATAAGAGTTAAACTTTTGAAGAATCTCCATTCTGTTTTTCATAGTGGTTGTATTGCTTTAAATGCTCACCAACAGTGTGCAGTGCTCCCTTTTGTCCAGATTCTTACCAAAACTTGTTATTTGTAAATAGTCATTCTGACAGGTAAGAGATGACATCACATTGTGGTTTTGATTTGCTTTTCCCTGATGATTAGTGATGTTGAGCCTCTTTTATGTGCCTGTTGATCTTCTATATGACTTCTTTCAAAAATGTCTATTCAGATCCTTTTCACATTTTTCAATCAGACAGTATTATTTCTTTCTTTCTCTCTTCCTTTCTTCTGATGTGAATTGTATGAGTCCTTTTATATTTTAGCATATTAAACCCTTATGAGATACATCATTTGGAAATGTCTTCCACCATTCGATAGGCAATATTTTCATTTTGTTGATAGTTTCCTAAAATAGTGTTGTCAGTCAATCATACTTCAAAAACAAGCACAGAAACTTATAGAAAAAGAGATTAAATGTATGGTTGTCAGAAGCATAAGAGTATTGGTAATTCAACCAAAACAGTCAAAAGGAAGAAAGTTCCAAATATAAGGTAAATAAGTACTTGGAATATAATGTATAATGTGGTAAACATAATTAAAGCTGCTGAATATTATATATGAATATTGTTACAAGAGTAAATCCCAAGTTCTCAATTCAAGAAAAAATATTTCTAACTTTTCTTTCATTTTGTATGTATATGAGATGATGGGTGTTCATGAAATTTATTGTGATAATAATTTCATGATGTAGTCAAATCTTTATGCTATACACCTTAAAAATGAATAGGATATATATATACTTTTTGCTTCCTTGGTGGCTCACATGGTAAAAATAAATGTCTGCAATGCAGGAGACCTGTGTTCAATCCCTAGGTAGGGAAGATTCCCTGGAGAAGGGAATGGCAACCCTCCCTCCCCCACAGTATTGTAGAGTAAATATTGCAAAATGCTGGGCTGGATGAATCACAAGCTGGAATCAGGATTGCTGGGAGAAATATCAACAGCCTCAGATATTCAGATAATATCACTGCAATGGCAGAAAGTTAAGAGTAATTAAATAGCCTCTTGATGAGGGTGAAAGAGGAGAGTGAAAAAGCTGGCTTTGAACTCAACATTCAGGGGATGACCCAGAGAGATGGTATGGAGAGGGAGGTGGGAGGGGGGTTCAGGATTGGGAACTCATGTACACCCGTGGCGGATTCATGTTGATGTATGGCAAAACTAATACAGTATTGTAAAGTAAAATAAAGTAAAATAAATAAATAAAGTGAAAGAGATAAAAAAGGAAAACTTGGCGTCTGGTCCAATCACTTCATAGCATATATATAGGGAAAAAATGGAAACAGTGATAGATTTTATATTCTTACGCTCCAAAATCACTGTGGACTGTGACTGCAGCCACAAATTTTTTTTAAAAAAATGTTTGCTCTTTGGAAGAAAAGCTAGGACAAACCTAGAGAGCATATTAAAAAGGAAAGACATCACTTTGCCAACAAAGGTCCGTATAGTCAAAGCTATGTTTCTTCCAGTAGTCACATACGGATGTGAGAGCTGGACTACAAAGAAGGCTGAGCACTGAAGAGTTGATACTTTTGAACTATGGTGCTGTAGAAGACTCTTGAGAGTTCCTTGGATATCAAGGAGATCAAACCAGTCAACGCTAAAGGAAATCAACCTTGAATATTCTTTGGAAGGATTGAGGCTGATGTTCCAATTCTTTGGCCACCTGATGTGAAGAGCCAACTCTGCAAAAGACTGTAATTCTGGTAAAGACTGAGGGCAATAGGAGATGGGGGTGGCAAAGGATGAGATAGTTGGATGGCATCACTGAATTGATGGGCATGCATCTGTGATAGTAGTCAGGAGATAGTAAAGAACAGGGAAGCCTGGCATGCTGCAGTTCACAGGGTCACAAAGAGTCCCATGCGACTTAGTGACTGAACAACAACAGCGTACATTTTTCGCAGAAATACACACACACACATATACACACACACATATACACACACACACATATATACACACAAACACACGCACACATACACACACACACACATATATATGAAGAAGAGAAGAAATAAAAGGTATCAATGTATGCAAACATTGCGTCATGAAAGATATGCGGACTCAGTATAATGGATGCAGAAAATCTACAGTTGAATAAAACAGTGTTTGTTCCTGAAGTTCAAATTATTTGGATATAATTGGCTGGGATAATTTTATTTTCAATTGTGGCAGTAATTTTGGAGGCTTTGTTATAAATAGGAAATTTAACATATGTTACTTTATAAATATTATATTGTAGGTCAATATTGATTAATTATTCTTCAAAGAATGCTGTTATTCACAATGGAAGTATGTAAACATTATATATTAGTTATTAACATATAATACAAAATTGATATACAATATTTTATTAAGCCTTAAGCCTTTCAGTTGGAGAAATATATGATAGGGGATAGAACAGTCTAAGGAAAAACATACAGTGTCACCTAATTTATAGCAGGTTTATCCCTTCAAGAAATATTTTTCCATAACTCAGAATATAGTTTGCCACATTTCTTTCAAAATTGTAGAAGTCAGGGACACATTTTCATGAACAAACAAACTATGTATTTTTTTTAACATTAGTGTTACAAGTTTTTCAAAAATAATGCTAAAATTATGTGAAATTTTAGCTGAATATCAGTTTTGAAAGCAGAACTAAGCAAAGAAACCAAAGGATTACCACATATATTAACTACTATATGGATTTTTATTTACTTCAAATCATAAGTTCAAGATAAATATAGTTTTATCTTTTATTGATCAAATAGAGTAGGTTAAAATATTATAAGATGAATCACAAGGTCAGCTCATTTTCCTTTCATTTAGTAATAGCCTTCTTAGCGGGTTAACTTTTTCTCCATGGTAGTATTCTTATTCTAAACAGTGTGATTTTAGCGAAGATGGTTTCCCTAGATTCTAATGTGGATTTCATCAAGATGTTTTCATTGAATGTGAGAATTTCAGCAGCCATAATGTGACTTCCTCTTCATTGAGAGTGTAAAAATCTATCTTCTTGAATACCTTTACACTGGGAGAAGAGAAAGATTGCCAATAAGAAACCTAACTTTGCACATCATAGAAACAGAGAAAGAACAAAGTTCAAAGCTCATGGATGTAAGGAAATGAGCCATATCAGAGCAGAAATAAATATGACAGAGACCAGAAAACAATAGAAAAGATGAACAAAACTAAGAAACTTTTAAAAAAATGATAAAACTGGTATATGTTTCAGTTCAATTCAGTTCAGTCGCTCAGTCGTGTCTGACTCTCTGCGACCCCATGAATCACAGCACACCAGGCCTCCCTGTCCATCACCAACTCCCAGAGTTCACTCAGATTCATGTCCATCGAGTCCGTGATGCCATCCAACCATCTCATCCTCTGTCGTCCCCTTCTCCTCCTGCCCTCAATCCCTCCCAGCATCAGAGTCTTTTCCAATGAGTCAGCTCTTCACATGAGGTGGCAAAAGTACTGGAGTTTCAGCTTTAGCATCATTAATTCCAAAAAAAACACCCAGGGTTGATCTCCTTCAGAATGGACTGGTTGGATCTCCTTGCAGTCCAAAGGACTCTCAAGAGTCTTCTCCAACACCACAGTTCAAAAGCATCAATTCTTCGGCGCTCAGCCTTCTTCACAGTCCAACTCACATCCATACATGACCACTGGAAAAACCATAGCCTTGACTAGATGGACCTTAGTTGGCAAAGTAATGTCTGTGCTTTTGAATATGCTTTCCAGGTTGGACATAACTTTTCTTCCAAGGAGTAAGCGTCTTTTAATTCCATGGCTGCAGTCACCATCTGCAGTGATTTTGGAGCCCAAAAACATAAAGTCTGACACTGTTTCCACTGTTTCCCTATCTATTTCCCATGAAGTGATGGGACCAGATGCCATGATCTTCGTTTTCTGAATGTTGAGCTTTAAGCCAACTTTTTCACTCTCCTCTTTCACTTTCATCAAGAGGCTTTTTAATTCCTCTTCACTTTCTGCCATAAGGGTGGTGTCATCTGCATATCTGAGGTTATTGATATTTCTCCCAGCAATCTTGATTCCAGCATGTGTTTCTTCCAGTCCAGCGCTTCTCCTGATGTACTCTACATATAAGTTAAATAAGCAGGGTGACAATATACAGCCTTGACGTACTCCTTTCCTATTTGGAACCAGTCTGTTGTTCCATGTCCAGTTCTAACTATTGCTTCCTGACCTGCACACAGATTTCTCAAGAGGCAGGTCAGGTGGTCTGGTATTCCCATCTCTTGCAGAATTTTCCACAGTTTATTGTGATCCACACAGTCAAAGGCTTTGGCATAGTCAATAAAGCAGAAATAGATGTTTTTCTGGAACTCTCTTGCTTTTTCCATGATCCAGCAGATGTTGGCAATTTGATCTCTGGTTCCTCTGCCTTTTCTAAAACCAGGTTGAACATCAGGAATTTCACAGTTCACGTATTGCTGAAGCCTGGCTTGGAGAATTTTCAGCATTACTTTACTAGCATGTGAGATGAGTGCAATTGTGTGGTAGTTTGAGCATTCTTTGGCATTGCCTTTCTTTGAGATTGGAATGAAAACTGACCTTTTCCAATCCTGTGGCCACTGCTGAGTTTTCCAAATTTGCTGGCATATTGAGTGCAGCACTTTCACAGCATCATGTTTCTGGATTTGAAATAGCTCAACTGGTACATGTCTAGCTAGGCTCAAAATAGAGAGAACTCAGAATCAGAAAACAACGGGGAGACATTACAATTTATACCACGGAAATACAAAGTGTCATAAAAATTACTATGAACAATTATATTTAACAAACAGGATAACTTATGAGAAACAGGTAAATGCCTACAATCATACAACTTTCTAAGACTGAATCCGGAAGAAAAAGAAAATCTGAAAAGACCAACAGAGAATAAGGAAATTGACTCAGTAATCAAAAATGTTCCATAAACAAATGTCCAGTACCCAATGGCTTAATGGGTAAAAAATACAAAATAAGTAAAAAATTAATGCCAATCCTTCTAAAACTTTTCCAAAAAATTAAACAGGAAAGAATACTGCCAAACTAATTTTTTGAGGTCAGCATCTCTTGACACCAAAGCCAGATAAGGACATTACAAGGAGAAAAAAAAAGCCAATATCCCTGAATAATGAATAAGGGTTTAAACTTTACTCAACAAAATATTAGCAAACTCAATTCAATAGAACTTTTTAAAGATCATAGGCAATCATCAAGTGGTTTTTATCCCTAGCAGTCAAAGATGACTCGACATATGCAAATCAATACATGTGATAAATCACATTAGTAGACGGTAATATAAAATTCATATGATCATTTAAATAGGCACAGAAAAAGCATTTGAGAAAATTCAACATCTTTTCGTATTTAAAAATCTCAACAGAGAATTACAGAGGGAATATACCTCAATATAATAAAGACCATGTATGACAAACCCACAGCTAATATTATACTCAAAGATAAAAGGTTAAAAGCTTTTTCTCTAAAATAAAAATATAAGAAAAGGGTGCCCAATATCACTACCCTTATTCGGCATTTTTCTGGAAGTCCTAGCCAGAGGAAGTAAATAAGAAAAAGAAATAAAAGACAGGAAGACATGAAACTGTCTTTTTGCAGATGATATGATCTTACATATAAAAAACCCTAAAGGCACCACTTAAACTATTAGAACTAGTAAGTGAATTCAGTAAAGTTAGAGCATGCAAAAACATAAATATCAGGATATAAGATGCATGTTTATATACTAAGAGTGAAATATCTGAACAAGTAATCCCCTTTGCAATAATATGAAAGGAATGAAATAATTACAAGTAAATTTAGCCAAAGAGGTGAAAAATCTGTACATTGAAAAGTGTAAGACCCTGAAGACACAAAATAAATGAAAAGTTATCTGTGTTATTGGATTACAAGAATTAGTATTTTTTTATATTTGAGAATGTCCATACTACCCAAAGTAATCTATGGATTCAATATAATATGTATGAAAATTTCACTGGCATTTTTCACAGAAATAGAAAAAGAAATCCTAAAATTTATATGGGACTCTGAAAGATTCCAAATAGTCAAAGAAGTCTTGAAGAAAAGGACAAATCTGGAGGCATCATAATTCCTCATTTCAAATTATATTGCAAAGCTCCATTAATAAAAAATTATGATACTGATATAAAAATAGACACATAGACTAATGGAACAGAGTCAAGAGCCCCCAGAAATAAATCTCCACATTTACAGTCAACTGATGTTTGAAAAGGAAGCCAAGAATACTCAATGCAGAAAGAGTAGTCTCTTCAATAAATGATGTTGAGAAAACTGGATAATCATCTGCAGGAGAATGAAATTGGACCCCTATCTTATACCATTCACCAAAAACTAACTTTTAATAGATTAAAGTTAGACATAAGGCTTCAATCTGAAGAACTCTTGGAAGATTGCCAAGGAAAACAAACTTCCTTTTCATTTGTCTAGGCAACAATTTTTTTTTTTTTATATTACACCAAAAGCATAAGTACTAGAGGAAAAATAAGTGAGTGGGGCTGAATCAAATGAAAAAAAAAAACTTGACAAGTGAAAGAAACAATCAACAAAATCAAAAGGCAACCTGTGGTATGAAAGTAAATATTTACAAACCATCTATAAGGCGTTGATATCCAAAATATGTAAGCAACACATTCAACTCAATAGTAAAAAGAAACCAACTAACAAATCTGATTAGAATATGTGCTGAACAGACATTTTTCAAAGATGATATCAATAAAAAACATGTACATGAAAAGATGCTTAATATCACTAATCATCAGAACCACAATGAGATATCATTTCATATCTGTTAAAGTGGCTACTTTCACAAATGAGGGATCACAAGTGAAGGAGAGTGGGGTGGAGAAAATGGAGCCCTTGAGCTCTTCTGGTGGAACTGTAAATTGGTGCAGCCACTGTAGAAAATATTGTGGATGATCCACAGAAATTAAAAATAGAACTACCATATGATCCAGCAATCTCCTTTCTGGATATATATTCAAAGAAAATGAAATCTGGGCTTTGATGAGATATCTATACTGATATTCATTTCAGCATCATTCACAATAGCAAACATATGGAAATAACCTAAGTGTTCATCCCTGGATAAATGGATAAAGATGTGTTCATCCCTGGATAAGTGGATAAAGATGTGTTTGTGTGTGTGTATGTGTGTGTGTGTTTTCAATTGCTCAGTCATGTCCTGCTCTCTGCAACTCCATTGGCTATAGCCTGACAGACTCTGCTGTCCAAGGAGTTTTTGCAGGCAAGAATGTTGGAGTGGGTTGCCATTTCCTACTCCAGGGGATCTTCATGACCCAGGGATTGAACTCACATCTCCTGTGTCTCTTGCATGGGAAGGCAGATTCTTTACCAACTGCACAACCTGGGAAGCCCAAATATGTGTTTGCAATGGAATATTACTCTGCCACGAGAAAGAGGGAGATTCTGCCATTTGTGATGACATGGATGGACCTTGAGTGATTATGCTAAGTGAAATAAGTCTGGAAGAGCAGGACAGATATTGTATGATCTCATTTGTATGTGAAATCGAAAAAGCTGAATTCATAGAAAGAGAGAGTAGGCTGGTGGTTGCTAGGGGCTGGGAGATGGGGAAAACAAAGATGTTACTAAAGGGTAAAACCTGCCAGTTACAAGTTGGATGAGTTCTGGAGATCTAATGTACAGTATGGCAACTATAGTTTACAAAATACTGTATTAAAACTTCTAAGTCGTTAATAGAACGGACATGTTTTCACCAGACACACACACACACACAAAGGTCATTGTGTGAGGTGATAGAGATATTAAGCGACTGTATTTTGGTATTTTTGTTGCTGTTTATGCTCCTTTATTTTTAACGGATCCTTCCTGCTTCTATAGATGGTATGTTTGTGGGGCGGGGAGGATTCAATGAGATAATGTGCTGTGTCAGTATGGGATTGAGGTCAGCCTAATATTCCACAATGGATATGCATAGCAATGGAGAGGGAAGTGACACCCCGCTCCAGTGCTCTTGCCTGGAGAGTCCCATGGACAGAGCAGCCTGGCAGGCAGCGATCTATGGCGTTGCAAGAGTCAGATAGGACTTAGCGACTAAGCCACCACTATGCATAACAAATTATCATTGTGTACACCTTAAATTTATACCATGTTATATGTCAGTAATATCTCAATAAAGGTGGAAAAAAATGCATTGTGTATATGTTAACTTGGCATTTTATAAGCATGTTTCATGTACACATTGTAGAAGATACTTCTGACAATAAATATATTCTTTAAACATTGCTATGATATTGATGCTTTTGTATATTCTTTAAACAGTTCTTTGCAATTGTTTTTGCTCTGTCACTTTAACTTGCTTTGTCTTTCATGCTCTCTCTGTTTGCCACTTTTATTGCGTGGAAGTCTGTCCTGTGATGCAGTGTTTCCCATAGCTCTTTTATAAAGCAAATGTATCATTTGTCCTGTTTTTCAATACCCACACTGACATTTTCCAAGTATCAGTAAAAATACGTTTTACTTTAGAAACTCTGATTTTATTTAGACACTGTGATTTTAATTATGCACAAATGATTCGATGTTTCTGTCAACATCATAAAGTCTTAGGCTATATTTTAATCAATAGATTGGTATTTTCACATTCATTTACTGGAACTGATTACGTATTAATTTTGTATACTCATGCATAAATGTTGAGATGCATAAACACATGGCAAACTGGTCAGGGTTATTCATTATATGCATTTACAAAAGACAGTTTGCTTATCATTGAAAATTGTCTTATAGTTACTCCATTACAGTCCCAAATAACTTAACGTCACAATAAAATAAATCTCTCCAGAGACAAAACATGGTCCATGGGAAAAGGAAATGGCAAACCACTTCAATATTCTTGCCTTGAGAACCCCAGGAGCAGGATGAAAAGGCAAAAAGATATGACGCCAGAAGATAAGCTCCCCAGGTCAGTAGGTGTCCAATGTGCTTCTGGAGAAGAGCAGAGAAATAGCTCCAGAAAGCAAGCCAGAGCAGAAATGATGCTCAGTTGCGGGTGTGTCTGGTGGTGAAAATAAAGACTGATGCTGTAAACAACAATATTGCATAGAAACCAGGAATGTTAGGTCCATGAGTCAAGGTAAATTGGACATGGTCAAGCAGGAGATGGCAAGAGTAAACATTGATATCTTAGGAATCCGTGAACTAAAATAGATGGGACTGGGTGAATTTAACTCAGATGATCATTATATCTACCACTGTGGGCAAGAATACCTTAGAAGAAATGGAATAACCCTCATATTCAACAAAATAATCCAAAATGTAATCCATGGGTGCAATCTCAAAATGACAGAATGATCTTGGTTCATTTCCAAGGCAAATCTTTCAACATCACACTAATCCAAGGCTATGCTCCAACAATAATGCCAAAGAAATGAAAGTTGAATAGTTCTATGAAACCTACAAGGCCTTCTAAAACCACCTCCCCAAAACATGTCCTTTTCATCATAGGGGATTGGAATGCAAAAGTAGGAAGTGAAGAAACACATAGAATAACAGGCAAGTTTGGCCTTAGATTACAAACTGTAACAAGGGAAAGGCTAACAGAATTTTGTTGAGAACACACTGGTCATAGCAAACAACCATTGCAACAACCCAAGGGATGGCTCTACACATGACATCACAACATGGTCAATACCTAAATCAGGTTGATTAATTTCTTGACAGCTGAAGATGGAAAAGCTCTATACTGTCAATCAAAAACAAGACTGGGAGCTGACTGTGGCTCAGATCATGAGCTCCTTATTGCTAAATTCAGAATTAAATTGAAGAAACTAGGGAAAACCAATAGGCAATTCAGATATGACCTAAATCAAATCCCTTATGATTATATAGTAGAGGTGATAAATATATTGAAGGGATTAAATCTGGTAGACAGAGTACCCAAAGAACTATGGATGAAATTTTGTAACATTGTAATTGAAGCAGATAGCATATTAAAAAGCGGAGATATTACTTTGCCAACAAAGGTCCATCTAGTCAAGGCTACAGTTTTTCCACTGGTCATGTATGGATGTGAGAGTTGGATTGTGAAGAAAGCTGAGCTCCGAAGAATTGCTGCTTTTGAACTGTGGTGTTTGTTGGAGAAGACTCTTGAGAGTCCCTTGGACTGCAAGGAGATCCAACCAGTCCATACTAAAGGAGATCAGTCCTGAGTGTTCATTGGAAGGACTGATGCTAAAGCTGAAACTCCAGTACTTTGGCCACCTCATGCGAAGAGTTGACTCACTGGAAAAGACCCTGATGCTGGGAGGGATTGGGGGCAGGAGGAGAAGGGGACGACAGAGGATGAGATGGCTGGATGACATCACGGACTTGATGGACATGAGTCTGAGTGAACTCCGGGAGTTGGTGACAGACAGGGAGGCCTGGTGTGCTGTGATTCATGGGGTTGCAAAGAGTCGGACATGACTGAGTGACTGGACTGAATTGAACTGAACTGAACTGAATGGAAGCAGTGACCAAAACAATTCAGAAGAAGAAGAAATGCAAGAAGGCAAAGTGTTTACCTGAGGAGGCCCTATAAATAGCTGAAAAAAGAAGAGAAAGAAAATGTAATAAAGAAAGGGAAAGATATATCCAACTAAATGCAGAGTTCCAGAGAATGGTAAGGGGAGATAAGAAAGCCTTCTTAAAATGGGAAAGACTAGAGACCTCTTCAAGATAATTGGAGATATCAAGGGAACATTTCATGCAAGGATGGGCACAATAAAGGACAGAAATAGCACGAATCTAATAGAAGCAGAAGAGATAAAGAAGATGTGGTAAGAATACACAGAAGGACTGTACAAAAAAATCTTAATGACATGGATAACCATGATGATGTGGTCACTTACCTAGAGCTAGACATCCTGGAATGTGAGGTCAAGTGGGCCTTAGCAAGCATCACTGTGAACAAAGTTACTGGACATGATAGAATCCCAGCTGATCTATTTCAAATCCTAAAAGATGATGTTAACCTGCTGTATTCAATATGTCATCAAGTTTGGAAAACTCAGAAATGGCCACAGGACTGGAAAAGGTCAGTATTCATTTCAATCCCAAAGAAGGGCAGTGCCGAAGATGTTCAGTTTCACGGTTGCGCTCATTTCACATGCTACAAGGTTATGCTCAAAATCCTCCAGCTTGGCTTCATACATGACCTGAGAACTTCCAGATGTACAAGCTGGATTTAGAAAAGGCAGGAGAACCAGAGATCAAATTGCCAACATTTGTTGGATATGAGAGAGAGCAATGGTATTCCAGGGGGGAAAAAAAAAATCTCTTCTGCCTTACTGAAATGATATAGGCTTTGTGTCTATCACAATAAAGTGTGGAAAATTCTTAAAGAGATGGGATACCAGACCACCTTACCTATCTGTTGAAACACCTATATGCAGGTCAGGAAGCAACAGTTAGAACCAAACATGGAACAATGGACTGCTTCAGTATTGGGAAAGGAGTACCACGAGGCTGTATATTGTCACCCTGCTTACTTAACTTATCTGGAGAGTACATCAAGTGAAATACCAGGCTGGATGAATCATAAACTGGAAGCAAGATTGCCAGGAGAAATATCAACAATCTCATATATGCAGATGGCACCACTGTAATGGCAGAAAACCAAGAGGAGCTAAAGATCCACTTGATGAGAGTGAAAGAGGAGAGTTAAAAAAACTGGCTTAAAACTCAACATTCAAAAACTAAGATCATGGTATCCGGTCCCATCATTGCACAGCAAATAAAAGAGGAAAAAATAGAAACAGTGACAGATTTTATTTCCTTTTTTTTTTTTTTTTTCAAAAATCACTGTGTATATTGAGTCAGCTGTGACATTAAAAGATGTTTGCTCCTTTGAAGGAAAGTTATGATAACCCTAAACAGCATATTAAAAAAGCAGAGACATCACTCTGCCGACAAAGATCCATATAGTCAAAACTATGTTATTTCCAGTAGGCATATATGGATGTGTTAATTGGACCATAAAGAAGGCTGAGCACTGAAAAACTGATGCTTTAAATTGTGGTGCTGGAGAAGACTCTTGAGAGCCTTTGTGCAGCAGGAGATCAAACCAGTCAATACAAAGGAAATAAATCCTGAATCTTCATTGGTGGAATTGATGCTAAATCTGAAGCTCCAGTACTTTGGCCACCCTATATGAAGATCTGACTCATTTGAAAAGTCCCTTATACTATGAAAGATTGAAGGCAAAAGAAGAGGGTGGCAGAGGATGAAATGGTTAGATACCATCACCAACTCAATGGACATGAGTTTGAGCAAACTCCAAGAAATAGTGAAGGAAAGAGGAGCCTATTGGCTCTAGTCCATGGGATCACAATGAATCAGACATCACTTAGTGACTGAACAGCAACAACAAACTACCTTCTGAAGTATAGTAGCTGGAGAAATATGTTAATCTTTAATTTTTACACTATAAACTATTTTTTTTAATTTTTATGTTGAGCAGTCTATATTTGACATTCTTTTTAAATGCAAAAATTGAGAAATGTATGGGAAATTGTTAGCTGTTGGAGAACTTAGAGTCGAATAAATGCTATCACTGAGGTAAAAATCTCAAACCATAATCACATACCTGGTTATTTGGAAGAATGTGATTTAAATTATGATATAATACAAATGCAAAGGATATCATTTTTCTATTTCCTTTCTGATTTTTCAAATTATATATAAAATATTTCTTTGAATACAAGCATTCCTAAATTCAGTGACAAAGTATTTGAAAATCTGTTAAGAGCGATAGGAAGTTAAAGGTTTTACACTATTTGCAAACTGACCAGTTAGCCTGCTGCAGTTTTTCAGGCATGCTCCGCAGAAGGCTCCTGTCTTCTAGATGAGAGCAAAGGAATTCACATCACTGAAAACAGTGTGAACATCACATTTTTGCACTGGTTCCCCTTGTACCTCAAATCCTATGAGATGATACAGAGGAATCCTGATAAATGCCTTCACTCAGAGCGCATTCCAGGACAGAGCTCAGAAAACCCAAATCCTGTAATAAGCGAAAAGCATGCCCGTTTTCTCTGAAAGGAGACACACTATGCTCTGGATGGGTTGGCTAGATGTGCAAATATGTGAAAGATCTGTTGAGAATGGTCTCCCAACAATATCCACCCCTCGGTGCTATGACATCCTGGGACTAAATTCTTTTCCATGACTATACCACTTTGTCAGGATAAGGAACAGGATGAAATCCATTCAGTCAAGTCATTCAGCAGTGAGACTTCAAGCTGCAGAGGGGTACCAGCCTGCATTGTCTCATCCAAGCCTGTAAGCGTCCCATATTGAAAAAATTCCATACAGCATCAGGGTGAACTTAAAATAGCCTGTGTCTCTTCCATCTAACTGGCATTTCTGTATTGACATTTCCTTTTAGCTAAGGTATTTATCCAGCGACAGCATGGCATATTAATAATTGCACAGGCTTCATCTGGTCCCCACAGAGTGTCCCTAAGGCATTTCTATCGTCCACATCTGCCCTGGTTTAGTGAGCTGTGTGTGAGGTGAGTACCTCTCAGGTTTGTAGTGGCATCACCGATCTCTTTAGCCAAAATTGTGGGCATATGTCATTACACTGTTTCTAATTGTATGACTTCTGCTGTATGGAAAACTGCCTGCACTGTGTACATGTATAACAAGTCAGTCCCCTTCTCAAAGAAATTCCCCGAAGTGACCAAGATTTACCTACTTTAGGAGAGATCACCCCAGTTGTCTGAGGGCTATTTGGTCTATAGGTGGTGTTTCCTTAGGCAGTTGTGGGTCTGTTATAACTACTGTGAAAAGACCCACCACTGTTCTGGGAAGGATGTGAGTTAATGCCTGGCTTCACACAAGAAATACAGTCCCACACAAGAAATACATTGGGTCGCTAAAGAGTAATTGCTGTTTACTATATTGCTATTTAGAATTGCTGGGGAACCCCAAATGAGACCTACAAGAGGCAGAGACCACAAGTTGATGGTGCCTCCAATACCTCTGTTGTCCATGGTGCATTTCCCATGGACTGCTAGTAAGTCTTCGAATCCCCAATTCAGTATGGCTAATTGAATCTACCCTTTGTTCTCAAGGGAGTACCTGAATCTGTTCAGGCAGCCCAATCTGTTCTTTGTCCCCATAGCCAGGTGGTATTTTCCATGGGATGGAGTGACATCCAATGGGATGCTTAGCCACAGTTTACTACTGCTCTATTTTAGTCTAACAAATCAATTACAAACTTAACATCTTAATGCAATGCATGCTTATCACGCAATATATATGTGAGAAATCTGGGCACAGCTTGTCTGAGTTCACTGACTCAGGCTGTAGATCGGCTGCGATTCAGGTGCTCTCTGGGTCTGTGGTCACATCCGAGGCTTGACTGGGGAAATGTCCACTTTCAAGGCTGTTTCTGTTGTTAGCAGAATTCATTTATTTCTGGCTGTACAACAGAGATCCTCATTTTTCAATGACATACTGCTAGTTCCTTGCCATACGACCTTTTGTATGAGCCCTCTCGTACATAATAGCTTTCTTCTTTATGCCAACGAAGTGATTTTCTCTCACCATGATGGCAAACCAGTCTTAATATTGGGTTGGCCAAAAAGTTCATTTGGGTTTTTCCATACGGATTTTTTGGCAACACAATATATCACGTGATGTAATCACTTGATGAGTTCTAGCCCATCAACACTGCTATAAAACAAAACTTAAAGGAGAGAAATCCCCTTCTTTGCCACTTACAATACTGCTGTTTAGAAGCTAGCCTTAGAACCCGTTACATCCAAGGAGGAAGAAATACAGTTACATCATTGAGAAGGGTGGGTTATGCAAGAAGCCAGTTAGGTTCTGCCTAACTCATGAGCTACAGAAATGAGGATGGGAAAAGAAAATACAGAGTGTATTTTTATTCAAGAGGAACATGGGATTGGCTCTGAAAGCAAAAAGATCATTTATGGAATTCTGTCACCCACAATTTCAAGGGGCTAACGTGTTCCCTGTAAAAGTAGTGGGGTGATTTTTCCCCCTACCTCTGCAAAGTTGTCTCGCTTTCCAGGAATTATGCTATAACTTTTATTCTGATCATGTCCTCTTAGTAACCAGAACTTTCACCTAGAAGAGTCAGGGGCAAGAGAGAAGGAGCTTTCATAAAACCAAGAGAGACCTATCACGTCCTTTGCAGGTGTCTCTGTGGGAGACTTGCCAAGCTACGTATTCAACTCATTACCTCCAATTTTTGCCACAAATGAGAGGACAGGCATCCTTTCTCAGAACATCTACATTCTTATGACCAAAGAGAATTACTTCGGTGTTTAAACCAGGGAGAGATGATGGCTGTAGAGGTAGAAATCTTTTGAGCAATATTTGCGGAGGTAATCCAATTACTGGACAATACCAGATGCCTATGTGTCTTGGGTGGACTTCCCTGGTAACTCAGCAGTAAAGAAACCGCCTGCCAACGCAGGAGCCCCAGGAGATGGGGGTTCGATCCCTGGGTCAGGAGCAAGATCCTGTGGAGAAGGAAATAGAAACGCACTCCAGAGTTCTTCCTTGGGAAATCCCATGGACAGAGGAGCCTGGTGGGCTGCAGTCCATGAGGTCACAAGGAATCAGGCACAACTTAGCCATCAAGCATGACCCGATGATGATTAAATGAGAAGCTATGATTTACTCCTACAATTTGTGACCTCCAAGAGCTGTGCTTTAACCTGCCAGTTTAGTCTCCAACTGGGGTTAGGTCAGAGGGAGAAGACGGAAACAGCGGGTACAGAGGAACAGAGTGGCTATGACTTAAAGCTGATTCATTAAGCAGGGATTGGCATTGACTTTCATTTTCAAGTCATCATTTTTGTTCTGAACTGCAAGTTGCTCATTAAAGACAATGTTTGTTTCAGCTTTGGGACACCTTGGTTTTGTTGTCATAAAGCCATGGCCTTTTAGGAAGAATTATGGGACTTTGGCCCACTCCAGTGCTTTGGCCACCTCATGCAAAGAGTTGACTCATTGGAAAAGACTCTGATGCTGGGAGGGATTGGGGGCAGGAGGAGAAGGGGACGACCCAGGATGAGATGGCTGGATGGCATCACTGACTCGATGGACGTGAGTCTGAGTGAACTCTGGGAGTTGGTGATGGACAGGGAGGCCTGGCGTGCTGCGATTCATGGGGTCACAAAGAGTCAGACACGACTGAGCAACTGATCTGAACTGAACTGTGGGATTTGCTTCCCCATCATCATTTAATTTCCCCTTCCCATCACTCCCTCTCCTTTCAGAGGAGAGTGAGTTATAAACGGGCACCATTCAGATAGTTTGTTTTAATGCTGTCTTTCACTGCTCAGTCCCTAAATATTAGTTCTTCTCCTGTTAATTAACAGGTCAGTCTTTGGGATAGCCTTCCTCCTGGTTTCCCACTACTAGGGCAAAAACACACACTACCATGTCTCAGGGAGTCATCTTATATTTCCTACCCCAGTCCGGAGGGCTGATCCTTCCTCCTTCAGAAAGTCCCTTCTGTCAACATCATTCTCGTTTCCAATCTGTCCAAGAACTGTGAAAGTTCTTAGGTCACAGCCTCCTTGCCAGCTGACCAGTGAGCCTGCCCCTGCTTCAGAGATGCTGGCTGAGATGGCTAGACAAAGAACCTTATTTTTCAGGTCACAGCAAGCATTGGGAGAATTAGTGCATGTTCAGCGAGTTCTACTTCAATTCTACCTCAGTTCCATCAGGTGGCGTAGATGGGCTCAGACTGACGGCTGCACGGGCATAATTGTCTAAGTCCCTGGACTATAATGACAGCTTCAGAACAGATGCCTTGTCTTTTCTAGAGTGAAAAGAACTGACTTTATTGAGACCACTCATGCATTATTTAGCCACAGGGGGAAATAATTTTGATTTTAAATAAATTAATGTTTATGTGATACAATAATAAATGTTAAGTAAAATACTACATTTTTTAAGTTTATGGTTGCTGTGAGTTTTCCTACATAAAGCTTAAAGTTTATACATTAAAAATAATCTAATTAGAAGTGAAAAACCAAACAAAACTCAAAGCACACATTTGATGATGTACCAAAAGACTAACTCAATGCTTCTTTCCCAAATAGTGGTATGTTTAGCCTCAACAGAAATGTAAAATTGACTGGAACTTGACTAAGATGCTATCTCTTCGGCAGGTACGTATTTTAGTAGAAGAGCATGTATTTCTTAAAAATAAATTCCTCAATGAAAGTGGATAAGTAGGAAAGTTGCTTTTACTGTTTACTCATTGGATGTATATAAGGACAGGCTGTTGAACACTTGAACTCTTAAGAGAGAATGTTAAAGTTTGGACTAAATGATCTCTTATTTTCTATCTGGGCATGCAGTCAACTTTTAAAGATTTATTTATTATATTTTTTGGGTATATTGGCTCTTCATTGCTTTGCATGGCCTTTCTCTTTGTGGCAAACGGGGGCTACCCTTTGCTGTCAAGCTTAGCCTTCTCATTGCGGTGGCTTCTGCGGTGGGAGCACAGGCCCGGGATGCATCGGTATCAGCAGTTGCAGCTCACGTTCTCTAGAGAGGTCGTTTAGTAGCTGTGGCACATGGGCTTAGCTGCTCCACGGGATGTGGGGTCTTCCCAAACAAGGATCAAACTGGTGTCCCCTGGACTACAGCTCAGATTCTTAACCACCGGCCCACCAGGGAAGCCCCGAATTTTCTTGATTTTAGGATTCTAGCAGGAATCTCTTATGTTTAATTTGTTGGTAAGATTTCAGCTAAAAATACAATAGTATCCACTTTGAAAATCACTTCACATAACCTGGAATACATGGGACTCCACTAATATGGGGGACATCCTCCCTAAAGTTTAAGTTTTAATAAATTTAATTTAAAGAAAATAATACAGTTATAATATATAATCAGCATTGTTGTTTTGCTGCAAAGTTGTGTCTGACTCTTCTGTGACCCCATGGACTGTAGCCTTCCAGGCTCTTTTGTCCATGGGATTTCCCAGGCAAGAATACTGGAGTGAGTTGTCATTTCCTTCTCCAAATATATAGTTAGAGGAAACATTAATATACTCGTAATTATTTTTTGGAAATTTAAGAAGTTAACCTGAAGCTCAGACAAGTCTTTTTTGAAATCAGATTAAAATATTCCTACGGAGAATTTTTCTTGGTGTTCTCCCTCAGATTTCTCCTCAGTTTTGCACTTATTCCCTCAACTCCCCAACAATGGATATATGTTAATCTCAGATTTTGTGTCAATGTGTAGACTACTCTATCATTTCAAATAAGTATATGCATATTTTCAGTAATGACCTAAGGTTTGCATGCTCAGAGAGTGCATTTGAGAAGTGTATATACATGCATGTACATATTCACACTCTTGTATTTATTTTGGCAGCATTGTGAATACCTAAATGTTCCAGAAAAAATGTAGGCTAACAGCAACAACAGTATTGTATAAGCACGCCCTGTCCTTCACTTTTCAGAAAGTTTATCTCTACCAGCATTCATTTATTCTTTTAGTCTTAGAATATTGTGTTTGTATTTAATCAAAAGACTACGTCTTGCTTTAGTACAGTGTCGCTTCCTGAGATAATAGATGTGTGGCCCTTCAGTTCTTGTTTGCTTTCACCCTTTCTGCTAAATAATAAAGCATAACTTTGTGGGTCTCTTGTGGATTTCTTCATTTTATGAGTTAATGTAATTTTTTGAGGTTTCAAACAAATTTCATGACATTTGAGCACATAAATCATTTAGAAAACAATAGATCTCCTTAGGAATACCTAGGCTGGTTCCCATTGTTCATCTTGGGGAACTTCTTTCCCCATTACTATGTTAACACTTGGTTGCATGAACAACTGTTCTTACAGGTTTCTTCCTCCAATGGCATAAAGTAGTCAGTGCATTAAAATGTAGGTCACAATGTGAATACTTATATATTTTGACATTTAGGAAGAATATGCCTTTCTATACTATAACCCCTAGCAGTGTTTTAGTTGATATATTTCTAAAAATGGAGCAATTCATTCATACTATGTCACTTCAGACTTGAGGGACACATAACATGCCTTTCACAGACATAAAATTCAGTTGTCTTATTTCTTCTGCATGAATTATGTTTAGAAGCTGTGGAGTCACAAAATGCTTTAATGCTTTCTTTTTCTACCTTTATTTATCCCTAGGTGGCTACATTCACAGAACTGACAGGGATATTGAGAAATTGCAGAATCTATATGTAGAATGGCATCGTAACTATATGAAGCAGTTCTTTCTTTCTTAGGATTTCACAAACAAGAGAATCTTCAAATTATTTTGGAAATTTGCTTAAGTTTCACCAAATATAGTGTCAAAAAGTTCTGATCTCACTTAAATCTCCTGTCTGTAGATTATTTTTTCTTCTCATGTCCTTTGAGAAAAGTTGGGTTCTAGTCATGTTTTTATAATTAAACCAAGAAAGAACAACAGCAATAATATTAGCCACAATTCTTCTCTTCATTTTTGATGATTGAAGCTTTCCAAGTCCTTTTGCTGTTTTCTTCTGTCATAAAATTTGAAATTTGCTAACAGTCAGGAATACTCCAAGGAAACTACATGGGCTGCACAACAGTCCTAAAGCCTTGCAGACATTACTATAGAGTCTGTGGGTCTTGAATTTAACTAGTGTATGTGCATGCTTTCTAGTTCTATAAAGAACAGAGCTGTTTGGCCAGGTTTTTTTTTTTTTTTTTAAAGAGAAAACAGGTATAAATTATAATATATTAAATGCATCCATTTATGCATTTATGCATAAATGTACATGTAATGAACCTTGACAGATTAATATGTTTGTATAACCAACATTCAATCAAGATAGCAAATATTACCATTACTGCAGAAGTCTCCTCATACCTATATTCTGTCAACCCTTACTCCTTAGGCAACCACTTTTCTGATTTTGAATGTCATAGATTAGTTTTTGTTCAGTTGCTAAGTTGTGTCTGACTCTTTGCAACCCCATGTACTGCAGCATGTCAGCCTTCTATGTCCTTCACTATTTCTTGGAGTTTTCTTAAATTCATGTCCATTGAGTCAATGACACTATCTAACCATCTCATCCTCTGCCACCCCGTTCTCCTTTTGCCTTCAATCTTCCCCAGAATTAGGGTCTTTTCATCTCTTCACATCAGGTGACCAAAGTATGAGAGCTTCAGCTTCAGCCTCAGTTCTTCCAAAAAATATTCAGGGTTGATTTCCTTTAAAACTGACTGGTTTGATCTCCCTGCAGTCCAAGGGACTTTTGATCAAGAGTCTTCTCCAGCACCATAATTCAAAAGCATCAATTCTTTGGTGCTCAGCCTTCTTTATGATCCAACTCTCTTATCCATACATGACTACTGGAAAAACCATAGCTTTGACTATTTGGATTGTTGTTGGGAAAATTATGTCTTGCTTTTTAATATGTTGTGTAGGTTTGTCAGAGCTTTCCTTCCAAAGAGCAAGCATCTTTTATTTCATGGTTGCAGTTACTATATGCAGAGATTTTGGAGGCCAAGAAAATACAGTCTGTCACTATTTCCACTTTTTCCCCTTTTATTTGCCATGAAGTGATGGGACAAGATGCCATGATTTGCTTTTGAAATGTTGACTTTTAAGCCACTTTTTCACTCTCCTCTTTCACCCTCATCAGGAGGCTCTTTAAATCCTCTTAGATTTCTGCCAATAGAATGGTATTGTCTGCATATCTGAGGGGATTTATATTTCTCCCAGCAATCTTGATTCCAGCTTGTGATTCATCCAACCCACCCTTTCACATGATGTACTCTGCATAGAAATTAAGTAAACAGGGTGATAATATACAGACTTGATGTACTTCTTTCCCAATTTGGAAACAGTCCATTGTTCCATGTCCGGTTCTAACTGTTGCTTCTTGACCTGCATATAGGTTTCACACAGAAGGTATATGTTACAAGTAATAAAGAAATACCTAACATTTCTCCCGTGGTGGTTGTGTTGTTTTACATTCTCATCAGCAGTGAATTGAAGTTCTAACTGCTCTAGATCCCTATTGATATTTGTTTGCTGGCAATTTGTCATCTTAAACATTCTAGTAGCTAAGAAGTGATATATATTATAGGTTCAATTTTCGTTGATCTCTGAACATATGTAATGTCTGTTCAAATCCTTTGCCCATTATTTTAATGTGTTCTTTCTCTCTTTTTTAAACCATTGAATTACAGTATTTACTTGTGAACAGATGTCTCCTGAATTGCAGGTGGATTCTTTACCAACTGAGTTATCAGGGAAGTCTGATAATCTGGATACACATTATCAGATTTATTACTGATAATATTTTCTTTTGATATGAGTTGCCCATTTATTCACTTAATATTATTTCTGAGGAGCAAAACTTGGTAATACTGTTAAATTAATTTATCGATTTTTAAAGTTAATTTATGGTTGTACTGTAAATCCCTTATATATGAAAAAGTTTTCTGCTGAAAATGAGGTTGCAAGTACAGTTTGTAAGTTCGCCTAGGTACGCAGCTAACTGGGTGACTGGCCATGTGCTGTGTTTGTTATATACTGCATTAGTGGCTCAGTTGTGACTGACTCTTCGTGACCCCAAGGACTGCAACCCACCACCAGGTTTCTCTGTCCATGGAATTCTCCAGGCAAGAATCCTGGAGTGATTTGCTACAGTGACTATATACAACTGTGGTGTAATAATGCTTTTCACAGAAATAATACAGAGAAAGCAAATGCAAACATAGAGAAAACATTTTCAGTCTTACAGTACAGTGTCTTGAAAAGCACAATGGTACATTTCAACAGCTGGCATACA
The DNA here is from genome assembly GCF_032405125.1 of Capricornis sumatraensis. NCBI lineage: Eukaryota > Metazoa > Chordata > Mammalia > Artiodactyla > Bovidae > Capricornis > Capricornis sumatraensis. The sequence goes on along the minus strand of NC_091077.1, from coordinate 104,461,793 downwards.
AAGGCCGGCAGTGAGTGAACAGGCAAGAGGTTACTGACTGCAGGAGAGAGAGACAATGGAAGATGGTAGAGCTGAAGGACCGTCAGCAATAGGACGCAGACGGCAAGCTGCAGTCTCACTTACGCCTGATGTTGATGGCACAGGTTCTCGTTCCCTGCTAGATTCAGTCCTATCTGTAGTAGATAGAACTTGATAAAACCATCCAGTGATGTCTGGGTAGTAGGTCTTTTTTCCTCTCATCATAAATGGCATGGTAACATTGGGTTGCATTCTGAATGGATGCTACAACCTTCGTGTACCATTCTATATTCGGGGCCTGTGCCTCAAAAACTAACAGTGCCTCCTCAAATAAAGAACATCCGCTGGCCATTTCTTGGGTTGTGAATCTCTTTGGTTTGTCAGTTACTTCTTCTCCCTCTTGTTTCTCTTCAGATCTTTTCTCTGGGCCTCCGATTCCATCAGGTCTTCATTAGTCAGCCCCTCTTGTTGCACAGAAAGGACTTCAGTGTTGTAAGAATGAGAGACGTCTACCATCTTTTTGCCTCAGTCCATTCTTTCAATTATTTTCACTTTTGTGTCCATCTTTAACTTTTGGTGCTTCTTAGGAATACCACCTGCATCACTGCTACTTTTATGCTTGCTTCTGGATGTCTTGGGCTTGAAGTAAAGATACTGTATTACTGTACTCTATATAACGCTTATAGTATACAAAAGCGTAACCACTTGGAGAGGATCCACACGTGTGACAATGTACACCAGAGATGCGAACTAACTTATGTGGCTTGACATGTGAATTCACATTTGCATCTTTGAAAGTTCACGACTTGAAGGTTTGTATGTAGGGGACTTACCATATATAAGATATATATTTGCTCACCCTGAGATCATAAATTTCTCTTCAGTTTCATATTCTGTTTATTCACTTATCTTTTTACTCCATATAAATTTTAGAATCAGTTTGCTAATTTCAACCCCCCAAAATGCTAGAATTTTAATTAACACTGAGGTAAATCTGTAGAACTACTTGTGGACTATTGACATATTATACTATTGAGTGCTACATACTTCTACTTAAAAATCACTAGTCTTCCTAAATAAGATTTTGTTTTATTTTGTTTTCCAAAAGCTTTGTAATTGTTCATTAGATTTGTTTCTAATAATTTTTCCCTAGTAGTGTAAAGCATTTTTTTAATTTTTAAAAAATGTTTGCTAGTTTTTAAAACACAGTAGATTTTTTTCTGATCTTATATCCTGAACATTTCTAAATTCACATTTTTAAAAAATTTTCACTTTTTCACATTTCACATTTTCACATTTAGAAAAAATTATTTCATAAAATTCTGAAGCTAAGCAGTAATGTCAACCATCTCACAATTACAGTCATACTCTGCCCTTTCTGATATTTTTTAAAATTTATTTTTATTGCTTTATTAAATGAACTGGAATTCTGATACTAAAAAGAAGTACTAAAAGTGAGCATCCTTGCCTTTTTGTGATCTAAGAGGCAAAGTGCAATATTTTACCACTAAGAATAGCATGAGCTATAGATTTTTCTTAATGAGCTTTGACAGGTTGAGGAAATTCTATTCTTAGATTTTTGAGAGTTTTTTAAAATCATGAGTACTGATTTTGGTAAAATGCTATTTATACTTTTTATAAATCTATTGAATTTCTAATTTATCATGCAATTGATTGCATAGACTGCCCAATATTACAAAAAGGGGAACTACATAATAATTTTAAGCCTCAAGCCCATTTTCCTTGAATGTAATTGTTAACCATGACTAATATTCTGGCAAACTTCTTATAACCACCTTTTAATCTATTTTCTGTTCAAATGCTAAAAATCTCTTTAATTCCTAATAGGAGAGTGAATAATTGGAGGCCTGAAGATTAATAATGGTGCTTAAGGATAAATACCATCAGTATTCCAAACAATTTATTTTTCAGGTGAGGGGATTGCTTTATATCTTTCTTTCAGTTCCTAAGACAATATTTGCGTATATTTTTCCAATTAAAATATTAGTTACATTCTACATGAAAACTTTATATTTTTCCTTCAGAAAATATAACCTTGATTTTTTTCTGTTTGCCATGTCACAATCACCATTCACTCATACGATAGTTTTGCTCTCAAGTACCACACTTTACAATATAATCATGGGAAATGGTAAAGAGTATTCTTCTTTTAAAAGGAAACTCTAACCCATTTACTATGTAATGAAAACCATCTGTGAGCATTCATAAAATTGATAAAACATTTGTGGGAGAAAAAATTAGCAAATTATATATCTGATAGGGGTGTATATCAAAATACATAAAGAAATCATACAACTCAGAAAAAGACCAAGCAATTTGATTAAAATTGGATAAAGGAGCTGAATAGACATTTTTCTGAAGAAGACATACAAATAAAAGGTGTGTGAAAAGATTTTTAACATCACTAATGGTTAGGAATGAATATATATTCAGTTCAGTCACTCAGCCGTGTCCGACTCTGCGACCCAATGGGCTGCAGCACACCAGGCCCCCCTGTCCATTACCAACTCCTGGAGTTTACTCACACTCATTCATGTCCGTTGAGATGATGGTGCCATCCAACCATCTCATCCTCTGTCATCCCCTTCTCCTTTCACCTTCAGTACCACCTTCAAGGTTGGTGATGGACAAGGAGGCCTGGTATGCTGCAGCCCATTGGATCACAAAGAGTCAGACACGACTGAGCGACTGGACTGAACTGAACTGAACTTAAAAAATTAATTTTTTTAATTTTAAGAGGCTTATGGAAGCATCCTGACAGGAGAGACTGACTGAGGGGGAAACTGGGTCTTGTTCTGATGGGTGGGGCCATGCTCAATAAATGTGTAATCCAATTTTCTGTTGATGGGCTGTGTTCCTTCCCTGTTGTTTTGACCTGAGGCCAAACTATGGTGGAGGTAATAAAGATAACAGTGCCCTCCTTCAAAAGGTCGGCCAGGGCCCCCAACCCAGACCTCTGCCTGAGACTCCTGGACACTCACAGGCAAGTCTGAGTCAGTCTCTTGTGGGGTCACTGCTCCTTTCTCCTGGGTCCTGGTTCACACAAGGTTTTGTTTGTGCCCTCCAAGAGTCTGTTCTGGTGGCTCTATGGTGAGTTAATGACGACCTCCTCCAAGAGGGCTTCTGCCATACCCAGGTCTGCTGCACCCAGAGCCTGCACCCCAGCGGCAGTCCACTGCTGACTTGTGTCTCCACAGGAGACACACACTCAAACGCAGGTCTGTCTCAGTCTCTGTGGGGTGTGCAAGGTTTCGTTTGAGACCTCCGAGCGTCTCTGGTGGTACGGCATTTAATTCTAAACACAATTTTGAGTCTCTCACCATCTTGCTGGGGCTTCTCCTTTGTCCTTGGATGTGGGGTATCTTTTTTTGTTGGGATTCAACATTCTCCTGTCGATGGTTGTTCACCAATGAGTTGTGCTTTTGGAGTTCTTGCAGGAGAAAATGAGTGTATGTCCTTCTAATGAAATATTTTAATCCATAAAAAGAAGGTGGTGGTGGTGGTTTAGTCACTAAGTCATTTCTGACTATTGTGACCCCGTGGACTGTAGCCCACCAGGTTCCTCTGTCCATGGGATTCTCCAGGCAAGAAGACTGGAGTGGGTTTCCATTTCCTTCTCCAGGAATCCTGCCATTTGTGCAACATGGATGGACTTGGAGGGCATTATGCTAAATGAAATAAATCGGACATATTAATGTATGATCTCATTTGTCTGCAGAAGCTAAAAAACAAAACAAACAAACAAAATATGCCTAGACAACAAAAGCCACAAATTCTTAGAAAGACAAAACCAATTGTTCATAATGGGGCTTAAGGGATGAGGAAATAGTTGAAGTGAAGTGAAGTGAAGTGAAGTAAGTCGCTCAGTCATGTCCCACTCTTTGCGACCCTGTGGACTGTAACCTACCAGGCTCCTCCGTCCATGGGATTTTCCAGGCAAGAATACTGGAGTGGGTTGCCATTTCCTTCTCCAGGGGATCTTCCCGACCCAGAAATAGTTGAAGGAGATCAAAAGGCACAGACTTCCTGTTATGAGATGAATGAGATTGGGGGATCGATTGCACAGCATGGTGACTCTAGTTAGCAATACTTTTTTGAATATTTGAATATTCCTAAGACTTTGGCCACCTGATGCGAACAGCTGACTCATTGGAAAAGACCCTGAAGCTGGGAAAGATTGAGGGAGGGAGGAGAAGGGGACGACAGAAGATGAGATGGTTGGATGGCATCACCGACTCAGTGGACATGGGATTGGGTGGACTCTGGGAGTTGCTGATGGACAGGGAGGCCTGGCATGCTGTGGTTTATGGGGTTGCAAAGAGTCAGACATGACTGAGCGACTGACCTGAACTGAACTGAAGAGAGTAGATCTTAAAAGAGTTCTCATCACCAGAAATAATTGTAACTACATGAAGTGATGATGTTAGCTAAGCTTGCAATAATCACTTCACAATATATGCTTATATTAAAATATGTTGTAGACCTTAAATGAGTACAATAGTGGTGATTTAGTCACTGTATCTGACTCTTGTGACCTCATAACTGTAGTTCACCAGGCTCCTCTGTTCATAGGATTTTCCAGGCAAGAATACTGGAGTGGGTTGCTATTTCCTTCTTCAAGGGATCTTCCCAAGCCAGGAATTGCTTACTCCTTGGAAGAAAAGTTATGACCAACCTAGATAATATATTCAAAAGCAGAGACCAACAAAGGTCCGTCTAGTCAAGGCTATCATTTTTCCTGTGGTCATGTATGGATGTGAGAGTTGGACTGTGAAGAAGGCTGAGTGCCAAAGAATTGATGCTTTTGAACTGTGGTGTTGGAGAAGACTCTTGAGAGTCCCTTGGACTGCAAGGTTATCCAACCAGTCCATTCTGAAGGAGATCAACCCTGGGATTTCTTTGGAAGGACTGATGCTAAAGCTGAAGCTCCAGTACTTTGGCCACCTCATGCGAAGAGTTGACGCATTGGAAAAGACTTTGATGCTGGGAGGGATTGGGGGCAGGAGGAGAAGGGGATGACAGAGGATGAGATGGCTGGATGGCATCGCTGACTCGATGGATGTGAGTCTGGGTGAACTCCGGCAGCTGGTGATGGACAGGGAGGTCTGGCATGCTGCGATTCATGGGGTCGCAAAGAGTCGGATACAACTGAGCAGTTGAACTGAACTGAACTGAACTCCTTCATTGCAGGCAGATTCTTTACCTACTGAGCTACAAGGGAATCTCAGATGACTACAATATAACATGTCAATTATATCTCAATAAAACTGGAAACTATTGAAAATCCTCACAACACTTGAGGAGTATTTTCAAAAAGGAAACATTTTATAATGTGTGCTTTTGAGTAATCTCTTGACTTGCCATAATTTTAATTAGAATAATGAATTAATTTTTTAAGGTCAGTTCAGTCCATGGGGTCGCAAAGAGTCAGACACGACTGAGCAATTTTTTAAAGATTTTTATTCTAAAATTATGTATATGCATATCTGTATACTTTCAGATGGTGTTGTGTGCTGATGACCTTGTATTACAAGATGATTAGCCTTTGAAGAAAGCAGTTAGCTAAAATTTAAGGTGGTCATGCTTATTATAAAGTCAATCTACCACAGTTTCATTAAAAAAAAAAAAATCACATATACAACTCTCACAGGTGTTTGGCAAAAAGCAAACAGCCAGATCTTGAAACGAAGTGCTTTGAATCGTAGTTATATATGTTCTTTTCCTTTTTCCTTTTTTATACTTCAGGCCTGAAACAGTGTTCCCTTGCCAGTAAGTTCAGGTGTGTTGTGTTGTGGGCATAAGATGCTGCACTGCCTTCCTGCGCTCTATCTGAATTGAAATAAGTGACACTTTAGGTATCCAGTGGCGCATCAAGCCCCATGTATCTTGCTTGTCAGTTTTAAATGCAAAATGACAGTCATTCTAGAGGGAGACAGCACTTGTCTAATCCAGTGACTGCAGTGCAGCCATAAACTAACTAAAATAACCTATTCTGTTGCGGTGCACTTAAGCAGTTTAATGTTTGTTATTCATAGATACCAGCCTACTCCAGGCAACCACAAAAAATGGTTTCATGATACTTAGTAGTTCTTTGCAAATAAAGTGTTTGTTAAACTCTTTCTGGTCAGCTCACTAATAATCTTACATATTTGAAATGTTTCTGTACTGATTTGATTTTACTATAAAGAAGAAAATCTACTTCTCAGTAATGTATGAGGCCAGTGAGGTTGGAAGGCAAAAGAATAAAACTTCATTTTTTTTCAAGTTTTCTCTTCCAATTTTTTTTTTTTTCGGCAGAGAGATCAGATTGTTAATATTGTTGAAATTTTCATTTGATATCCTAGAATTGTCTTTCCTAAAAGTATACCCCCAAAATGTCCAGATATCATCTGAGAAGTACATGAAATTTGAAAATCCAAACAGACCATGTAAACATTCCGAATAATTTTTTAACTTTTTTTTTTTATTTTGTAAAATGATTGTCTTCCAATGCCCCACCAGTTGCAAATCCCTATCTCCTTTCATAAGTAATTGTTTTCCTCTCCGAAAAGGATTATACTGTAAAAGTCAGAGTGATATTGAGTTTGCATTCCTCATGATCTACAATTTCACTCTGAGATGCTGAATAATAAAAATGAGTTGAACTGAGAAAATATAAGAATCACTACATGCAACTAAATCCCAAATTTTGGGGTAAGTATCTGAGTATACAAAACAGTATTTGGGAAGACTGCAAAGGATATACAAAATATGTCCATACACAATTTTTCCTCATTTTATGTATTTATGAAAATACCTTATACACGTGGCAACAACCTATATAGTCTAGGAGAAGTGATTAAAATATGTATTATACCATGTTTATAATTAATTATTTTAAGATATGAGTAATCATTGTTAAGAAACTAGTTCTATTTGTTTATGGAATTTGTTAACTAGTTTATGCTTAAAATATAAGCATTTTTATTGGACATATTATTAAAATCAGTTTGAATGTACTGGATGTTTATGTGTTAACTGAACAATAGAGAAGAAGAGACTATTAATGTAGGCATGGGAAAAATTCATTTAGGAGAATTAAAGTTAAAATTCAAGTGAATTTTTTTAAACTTGTAAATAACAAATTGGGAAATCTGAATAAATTTCCTTGGAGTCACGGAGACAACTCTTCCCCCAAATAAAAATAGGAAGCTCTCCATGCCCAGTGGACTCCTTTCCAGATGCCTTTTTGTTTTCTGCTAATTGATCTTTTTCCCATGAGTCCTTATTGGCATTCCAAAAGGCATGTATGATGTGACTTCTTTTACTATTCCATGGTGATTGTTCAGTTCTCGGAGTTCTAATGATGATGGTTATTTCTTTTGAGGTTTGAAAGAATATCAATTCGAATTATGCATTTAGAAGATGAAAAAAATTAAAACCAATTTTAACATGCAATTTTGCAGTCTTAACTTTTGTAATAAGTGTGTCCAACCAGCAACTGAACTGCTATCACATCTGTCCCTCTAGTCGTCTATACCGTTTTTCTCCATGAGACTACAACTGCTTTGCCTCTCAGAATATCCAAATTTATGTTTCCTTAATTTATTTATTTTTACCAACTCTTGAGCTCTAAGATAGTGAAAACAAAACTCCACATGTTAACAACTGGGCACGTGAGTTCACTGCATGTGTGTGTGTGTACTAAGTCATTTCAGTCATATCAGATTTGGTGTTTTCTTGCAAGCACATCTAAAGCAATTTCTCAAAATAGAAGTATTCATTTATAAATCTAAATACAATCAAACACCTAAATAAAGCCAAACTCTGAAGATGTAATTTAGCATATGTCCATCTTAATAAAGAAGAATGGTTGGAGAGGAAAGTTTGTTGTTCCATTTTATTTTCACTAAATTATTGCTATTTACCATCTTTGAAGTCAGTGTTCACTTTAACTTTATACCAAAAGTTTACATTATTGTGAACATTTGACAATTTGTAATTGAATGCTTACAGGCTAAAGAGGTTCTGCTCTTTCATTTGATGGATTGTGTCATGCCAGACTCTGGCAGTGCATTTTATTTGACCTTTCTCCTTAACTCCATTCATCTTAAATCCCTTGTCACATGAATGACAGGCCATCACGATGTGATGGAACACAAAACTTCAAAAAGATGCATCACCTTGTCAGATAAATGTAGATCAAAATATTTTTAAAAAAATGTTTTGTGAGTTGGAGGGAAACAGGCTGAATTTGATTGTAATGTTGAAAAGTAATATAAACTTTGGAAATCAAAGATTACTGTTGGAATAACTCTAATAGTACTTTCAAAGGAAAAATTGGAATTATTTGTATGATCTTTCTTATAAATTAGAAGTGAAAAAGTACAGGATTTTCTTAAGAAGGTTCTTAGTGAGAGAAAATAATTTAACTAGATGTATGTGCATAAACACATATCACAAACACACACATATGCCCATAGTTTAACTTTGAGCATTTATTAAAACAAACAAACAAACAAAACAAACCTTCTCTTTATCTGGAGATACACAAAGCTTCATTCATTTGGAGATGTGATACTGTCAGGGATTTGATACAGCTGAAGATGGGCAGCTTTATATTCCTTGAAGAGAAATCATCTATCTACTCACAGAACAGACATCGTCGAGGTGAAAAAAGGAGTAGATGTTCTCATGGTTTGTAGGTCATTCATCTTACACCCAAGACTTTTTATTACAAAGTCCTGAAAGATTCTCTGCTTCGTGTGTTTATACCAATAGACAGAGGCCATTCATATTGTAAATCAATGAACTAGTTTCTTATTTTGACAGGATCTGTAGTGATTTAGTAGTGGAATATAAGCACAGAGTAAAGACATTGACCTGACACATTTTTATCCCTTCTCCTGTGAGTAAATTTTTTCTACCCATGGAAGAAAAGAAAAAATGTATGAGAAACAAAATAATCAAGTTAGAGATACTACAGCCCTGGAAAAGAAATTGAGAGAAGTAGAGACCTGGGTCCTCTATAACAAGATACTGGACTTTGATAATATTGTTTATCTATTTAAGAGTATGCAAATATACATACAGATACATGTAGATACATACATACATCGGGATTAATGTTTTATTTGTTCATTCATGTATTGATATTTAGTCATTCCAAGTCATAGGTTGTATATTTTTGAATAATGAAGCCATCAAAGACAACACGAAATGACTCAACATCTCCAAAGTTTAACATGTGTGAATTATGTATGAATATATATGCAAATATATGTATGTGTGGCTGCTAAGTCACTTCAGTTGGGTCTGACTTTTTGCGACCCAGTGGACTATAGACTTCCAGGCTCCTCGGTCCACGGGATTCTCTATTCTCCACGGGAATACTGGAGTGGGTTGCCATGCCCTCCTCCAGGGGATCTTCCCAAGGCAGGAAATAAACCAATGTCTCTTATATCTCCAACATTGAAAGGTGGGTTCTTTATCGCTAGCACTACCTGGGAAGCCCTCAGCAACACCCCTACCAAAATAATACCTGAATTTTAATACTGAGTATTGTGTGTATCAGATTAAAATGTAAAATGAAACTTGTAAACTATTTTGCTAAATTAAGATGGTGTGACCAGATTGGATATGGATAGGGCAGAATTAGGGGAAAAGGAATAAGCAAAAAAGTAATGCAGATTTTTAATAAAATAATGATGTTTTACAGCAGCAGTAATGGAACTATACAACTTTTCTTTCAAGTGGCCCAAATAGTTCCATTACCACTGTGAATAAACTATTCACATTGTGGTTAGAAAAGTTTGTTTTTGCAATTTCCATGCTTAAGGGCTTTCACTAAACAATAATTCTATGGTGGTGACTTTTTGGTGTGTCTAATTGTCCACAAAGTAAGCTTGAAACTGGCATTTCATGTCATTTAGAATTAAGACTTCAAAATATAATAATAATAATAATATAAAATAAAAGATTTACAAGGCTGGTCATTCAAGAAAAATAGGAACTTTAAAATGTCAAAGAGCTTTATATATATACACACACACATTAAAATAACATGACTAAAAATACAAAAAATTAAATAAAATTACCATAAAACATAATGATTTGAAATTACCTTTGCTGTTATAGATTTCTTTTTTAGCAATCAGTTTTCATCAAGTTTATTATTTTAACATTCCTAATGCAAATGGCACTAGCAAATGTTTGAAAAGTGAAAGTGAAGTCTATCAGTCATGTCAGACTCTTTGCGACCCCATGGACTATATAGCCCACCAGGCTCCTCCATCGGCCAGAATTTCGAGGCAAGAATGCTGGAGTGGGTTGCCATTTCCTTCTCCAAGGGATCTTCCCGATCCAGGGATCGAAGCCAGGTCTCTCACATTGTAGGCAGACACTTTACCGTTTGAGCCACCAGCAATTGTTTAGAATTTGTCTAATATTTTGTAAAGTATTTACATATTTGTTCTCATTGCCAAGAAGTAATTGGCCTTTGTACGTATGTTATAGATGCGCAAAATTACCCAAGAACTGTGGCTTTGAAAACCTATTTGTATGTTTGTGAGTCAGAAAGGAAAGATTCTCATTGTAAGCCCATCTGGAAACTAGTGCAAGCCTCAGGATAGCCTGAGTTTTAGCTGGCCTCTGAGAATATTTACAAAAACTGATGAAATTTCATCATTACAGCTCTCAGTGATTGAAGCCAACATATCCAATAAACCTCTATTGAACTTTGTGCTGAGGTTATGAGCATGATGCAGAGATAATTTGGAATAGAGTAGGAGTATTTTGTTTTGGTCATAATGAGTTTTTGGTCAAAAGAATGTGTGCTTTTAAAATAATGGGACTGATTTTTCTTTCTAGTCTCATAAAACATATAAAGCTGCTTATAAAATTAAGAAAAAATGTTCCAATATTTTAAGGATAGTCAACCTGATGAGGTAAGCATGCGTCTATTGTTGACGACTTTGAAGGGGGCTATATGTAATTGTTTTTGATATACGAATTGGAAAATTAGCTTTAATAATGTATAATTACATTTTGTACAGAAAGATATGTTAAAATTTCCTGTCAGTACTATCTTAAAATCTTTATACCAACATATTTAATAATTGCATGATTTCTTAATGGAAAGAGTTATTCATCATTTTCTATTGAAATGAGAAGGTAACTCGGTCTAGATACCTGTCCCTATGATCACTGAAACATGACCAAAAATGTAATTTTCTATTTTCAGCTAAATGCTTCTGCAAAAAAAGGATTTTCTTAATCAGGAACTATATTATGTTTAATCAGTCCTTTTATTTTAAGAATAATGAGGTTTGTTATTAGTCTTCTCTGGGGAAATGAACTTACTTTGTAGGATTTCAAGCAAATAAGAGTATTATCTGTGAAAGTGTCATTGACAAAAGAGCTATATCTCTGCACATAAGTAATGAAGAAATAAAAATAAAATTGATAAAGATCTCATATAAGATTCTTTTAAGTCTGTGCTTGGTCATTGTTTATTCTGACACCCTTATAATGCAATCACAAATACTAAAATTGTTTTGCATTTATTTGATGATGTTAGCTCTATTTCACTAAACAATAAGACTCTTTTTTTTTACAAAACAGCTGCAGGACACCCTAATCTTCTTCAACCTTCCATACCAAGTAATCTACATTTTCTGAATGAAACATATATATATATAATTGGCATTCATAATATTTGTTAGAGAAAATCATTTACATGTCCGACTTTCTAAGTCAGATGCATCTTTCTTATTTCAAATTTCAAGCATATTTCATATTGCTTATTCTAACATCTTTTCCTGACTTCCTGTCATAGACATGACCCTTAGTAATCCAGCTAATCAGTTTTGTTTATGATCCCAATCCCAATTGTCCCCAAGCTTATCAAGGTTCATAATGTTTTAAAGTAAATTTCTCATTTATATCTGATAAACTACTTGTTCAGTGTTTTCAAATAATTTTTATCAGCACCTGACTAGAGAAGCGTATTGGTGAAAGAAAGCAAATCAACACTTTGACAACAGAAAGCAAAGAGAAAAAGTCTTTGAAATGCCTCAAACTCAATGGCATAAGAGAATTCTAAAGAACATATTTAAAGAAAAATAAAGAGTCAAAGGAAGTGAGTTAATATTTTCTGTTTACTTGGAAATGTTAACAGAGAGAAAAGTAAAAATACTGTTTAAGATTCAGGAATTGGGAGTGGAATATAATAGGATATAAACAGGTAACAGAGTTATTGATGGATAAGATTAAAATAAGAATAAAAGCCAAAAAGAAAAACTCCACACACATGTTATGGTAGAAAAAGAATAGGGTTTCAATGACTTGTGATGATGGTGACATAAGGGTGATGCATTCTAACATGGACAGCTCTCTGCCACAAGATAGAAAATAAAACAACTAATGTTTATTGAGCTTATTTAAGACATAGTTCTGTGGGCTCTTCTTTCACTAATTCACTTAGTAGTCAAAAAATCTGTGAGGTAAAAGATAATAGTGTTCTATTCTATAGACAATAAAACTTATAACACTTCCAAGGTCAACAAATCAGTTAATGACAGACCCAGAACCGAAAATGACATGCATCATTATGCAGCCCTGTTTCCCTTCAATTGAAAAAGAAAGACAAATGTATTACCTGGGAATATCAATCAGTTCAGCTCAGTTCAGTTCAGTCTCTCAGTCGTTTCCAACTCTTTAGGGTCCCATGGACTGCAGCATACCAGACTTTCCTGTACAACACCAACCCCCAGAGCTTTCTCAAACTCATGCCCGTTGAGTCAATGATGCCATCCAACCATCTCATCCTCTGTCATCCCCTTCTCATCCTACCTTCAATCTTTCCCAGCATCGGGTCTTTCCTAATGAGTCAGTTCTTCGCATCAGGTGGCCAAAGTATTGGAGTTTCAGCCTCACCATCAGTCCTTCCAGTGAATATTCAAGACTGATCTCCTTTAGGATGGACCAGTTGGATCTTCTTGCAGTCCAAGGGACTCTCAAGAGTCTTTTCCAACACCATAGTTCAAAGTCATCGATTCTCAGCACTCCTCTTTCTTTATGGTCCAACTCTCATATCCATACATGACTACTGGGAAAAACATAGCTTTGGCTAAACAGATCTTTGTTGACAAAGTAATGTCTCTGCTTTTTAATATGCTGTCTAGGTTTTTAGCAGCTTTTCTTCCAACGAGCAAGCATCTTCTAATTTCATGGCTGCAGTCCCCATCTGCACTGATTTGGTGACTAGCGATAGGAATGGCAAAGTGAAGTTGCTCAGTCATTTCCGCCTCTTTGCAACCCCCATGGACTCTAGTCCACCATTCTCTTCCATTCCTGGAATTTTCCAGGCAATGGTATGCTGCTGCTGGTGCTGCTAAGTTGCTTCAGTCGTGTCTAACTCTTTGCAACCCCATAGACGGCAGCCCACCAGCCTCCGCCGCCTCTGGAATTCTCCAGGCAAGAACACTGGAGTGGGTTGCCATGTCCTTCTCCAATGCATGAAAGTGAAAAGTGAAAGTGAAGTCGCTCAGTCGTGTCCGCCTCTTTGCAACCCCATGGACTGTAGTTCACCAGGCTCCTCCATCCATGGAATTTTCCAGGCAATGGTATGAGTTGGTTGCTATTTCCTTCTCCAGCAGATCTTCCTGACCCAGGGATGGAACCCTGGTCTCCCGCATTGCAGGCAGATGCTTTCCCATCTGACCCACCAAGGATAGCAAAGCTATAGTTAAATGGTGCAGAGTATTCTATGGAAACTCAAGAAAAGATATCCATCTCCATGATCTCAGAACTTACTTTTGAAATTAAGGAAACTTAAATAGGGCTTCCCTGATGGCGCTAGTGGTAAAAAATCTGCCTGCTAATGCAGGAGGTTGTATCCTAAGAGTTGCGGGTTGAATCCCTGGGTTGGCAAGATCCCCTGGAGGAGGGAGTGGCAGCCCACTCGTGTTCTTGCCTGGAGAATCCCAGGGACGGGGGAGCCTGGCGGGCTACAGTCCATGGGGTCGCAAAGAGTCAACATGGCTGAATTGACTTAGCACACACACAAAATGAAAATAAGTGAAAAAATAGTGCAATGGAAAGAAGGGCTTGAAGTGTTCTAAGGTTCTAAAATTATTGAGTATAAAAAGAATAACTTTATATTAGTAACCCATTTTAATACATCTTAGAATATAATGTCATTACACAGTAATCTCTTCAGAATCCATTAGAGGAATAATAAAAATAGCAAAATAATTATAGTCTTTTTAAACATATGGATACCAAATGGCAAATTAGCATCTGAAGATCTATTGAACCTCAATAGTCACCAAGGAAATATAATTTTATTCCTAGATACATACTCAAAAGAAAATATTTCTCTCCATGTATGTGTCTGTGTGTTTCACCAAAAACACACTCACAACGATAGCAAAACTCTTCCAATAGCCTGAATTGGAAGTAAGCCAAATATTCATCTACATTGAGATAAATACAGACATTGTAGTATAATCATACAGAATTTTATATACAAACATGAGAGTGAACAGTTTAAAACCACGTGAGTCTCACAAATATAACGATGAGCAAAAGAAGGCAGAAACAGTGCATGCTACACAATTCATTTACATACAGCTCAAAGTGAAAATTAATCTACAGTGTTAGAAGTCAGCGGCTACTTTGTGAATGAAAACAGTAATGAAAAAGGGTTTGCACGTAGACTGTACGGTGTGGTAAGACTTTGTTTCTTGATCTGTGTGCTAGTTAAGCAACTGTTCCATCTGTGGAAAACCATTAAGCTGTGTACTCGTGAACTGATATTTATATGAATGTATTCTGTGAATCTTTTATTTCTATTAAAGATTTCTATGAAATTAATTTTCTAGATGGAGTTAGATATAGTGGAATATATTCCTATTTTTTTCCCTATGGCAAGACATGAACTGATTCCTAAAAAGGGCATTGTTTACTTTTAGTAATACTATCAACAAGAGATAGTCAATTATCTGTACCAGTTTTATTATTCAAATTTTTATTTATAAAATAGGATTTAGGAATCACATTTTAGCATTATGATCATAAGTTGAGAAAGAAAATGAGCCTTATGCACAAGCATGGCCATTGGTGCTAGAATTTTTTAAAACCTGTGTACAGATTTTTTTAATGTTTCATTACAAAAGTTGTGTTCATCTGATTGATTGTGAGAAGAGAAAACACATTTTTAGCCTCAAATGTTCAAAGCAAATAGCACATGCTGCTTTCAAGTAGTAGTACTAAAATTAAAGAAATTTTCCATCTCATCTTCAGGGTAATGAGTCTCATAAAAAGGCCATTTTTCCTCTATTAACATTTACATATTTTATTTTCAGAAGAAAAACTCAGATTTCTTTCTTTTGGAAAAATGCAATTTGATTCTTAATGTTTTTAGTTGATTCTTAAGCACTAATAATGAGCATGAAACAAAAAAGTTACCTTTAGTATATATTTATTGCTACATAAGAATAAGTCTTTGTAAGTAAAAATATAAAAATGAATGAATAATAAGAAAGTTTCCTGGAATTGGGTATAGTTTCTAAATTCTTTACCTGTATGTAGCACATTTTAATTCTACACTATTTTGAAAATCAGCACAGCTTTAGTTTTCTAAGAAATTTTGCTGTCGCTGGAAATTCCATGACAATTTTTGGCAATTAAGATCTATGAATTTAAAAGTTCCATTACGTTGCCTGAGAATTCAAAGTTTACAGATATTGGTTAAAGGAAGGAATTATACCATAATTTTATAAACTCTTCTTTCTGTTTTTTCCTTCTCTTCCTTCCCATGAGCCATACTAGCCAAAAGAAAACTGTGGACCAATTTTGTTAGTCCTGTCACCTAGAAATATGAAAGAAATACATGATGCATAATTTTATCATAGAATCATTTTGTAAAAAATGCAAATTAAAATAATTTGAAGCAGCTCTTATGGGTGGGGGGAAGTGCATCGCTAACTATGGCTGAGGGAGGCAGAATAACAATCTTCCAAAGATGAGCTTGTGAATGTGTTGCAAAACACGCAAACAGAAGGTGACCCTCTGGATGTCATTAAGGTTGCAAAATTGCCAGATAAGTTAATCATCCTGGACTATTTGGGTGGGCAGAATGTAGTCACCATAGGACTTGAAACTGCCCAAAAGAGGTAGAAGAAGAGAATCAGAGGAAGAGATGTGAGGACAGAAGGAATGTAATCGATGTGGTATGAGAAGAACTGGACATTCGCAGACTGAGAAAGAGGCCCAGGAGCCAAGGAATGCAGGCAGCATCTATCAGCTGGAGATGTCAAGAAAAGAAATTCTCCTTTAGGCCCTCCAGAAGGGAACCCAGCCCTGCCGACACCTTAGTTTTAGCTCGGTGAGAACTGTGCTGAACTTCTAACCTACAGAAATATAAGATAATACATTTGTGTTGCTTTAAGTTACTACATTTGTAATACTTTATTATATCAGCAGTAAAGAAAACAAGCAAACAAAAAACTGAAACAGTTATAATGAGCTGTATTTTCCAAGCAACAAAACAGGGATGGTGTTACAATCAGTTCCTCCAGATTTCATGGGCATGGACTAAGCACCAAAACAAGTGTTCAGCAGATTTTATAAAGCTGGGTAAGGAATCTCAAACTTATTCCAGTTTATAACATATAAAGCATGCTTCCACCAGCACATTTCTGTTGGAAAGCAGAATACGCTTCACTGTGCACTGTGGGGATCTGGCAGAACCGAGATCGGTTCCAACCAGAGTTCCTAATGCTGTCACTGAGGCCTGAAAAGCACCTGCTTACACATCATCTGCTTTAGTACCTCTGTCCCTGCTTATTGGGCAATGTTTCAAACAGTACATTTTGCGCCATTCCAAAGCAATTCTATACACATTCCCTGCAGATCAAGCTCCGAGAGCCGAAGGTCACTGTGAACTAGCAATAACTTAGAGGTGTTTTACTGAGAGATCTAAGGAAAAAGATTAAGCTATGAAATATGATTTGAGATGCAATTAGTCCCTGCTACTGATAATGTAAATGAAGACTCAAGTAAAGGACAATGTTGAATTCCGCTTTTGCTGATGCCTATGATTGTGTTCTCAGGAGACAAATAACGACAGAGAAAAAGAATCTATCAGAGTCAAATATGTTAGAAAACAGCTTAAGCTCACTCCTGCCAAAGTTGGCATCAGAATTGAGCTGTCTCTGGTACTCAATTGCTAACAGCTGAAATGTAAACCACAGAGAGAATAACTTCACACAGAGATACTGAATCTGTAAAAATTGTCCATTCGTGAATTGGCAAGAAATAGATGTAGGAGACAGAGTATATAGACTGAAATTCCAATGTGGGAGTAAATAATTACTGAAATATAATTTTAATTAAATTTGTTCCCAAAGTCTACATACAAAATATAAAAAAGAAGAAAGAGATTAAGTTCATTCACATGCAGTGTGTGAATCACTTTCAAACAAGGAGTATTAATTTTGCTACTAGAAGCCAGAGTATGATATGGTCACTGGATTAATTGGATCCTTATGGAATAGATCAGGTTGTGTAGCCTGCCTTAGTGATTTTTTTTTTTTTTCCTACGCTTTTACAGTCAAAGTAGCGAGGCAGAGGTTGACTGACTGTTTTGGATAAAATATCAGAATGGAGTCTTTGCGAATCTGAACTTTTCCAGGTTCAAAACACTAGGGACGTGAAAGTGACACTTACGTATTTTATAACTTATTTTCACTGTCTCTGATTATTTCAAATTGAATGGAGCTATGGAAATATGGGACCTTCTGACGTCTCATGACTGATGAACTATAGCTCTGATTTTTATGATGATTGATTTTATTTTTCAATTGTTTTGATTTCTGAAAATTTAAACACCCACTTAGCATGAAATTGATAATGGTTATTTGTCATGTAGAAATTCTGACTTAGATTTACGGAATTGCTTGACATATTTCAGACCTGCTTGTACGTGAGAATCCCTATTATTTTGTTCATATATGAATTTGAAATGAAACAAGAATATTTGCTGTTAGATTAGCATGAGAAGGGCAAGTTCTTATTATTGGCACCACCGATTTTGATGACAAAAAATACTGCAGTTTATTACGTTACTCCCAGAAGAATGTATGTGTATATATATACATATATATATATTTATTTCTCCCCCTCAAAATAAGCCCTTCTAGCAATATCACATTAATTTAAGAATGACTGTTCTTTGGGCATGAGCCACTATCAAATGATCAAATAAGTTTTTAAATAGTAATTGCACATAATAAAAAGAAAGACAAGTTTATTCAGGCATTTATTATCTGTGATACTTATATATGTCAGTGTGAGTTCATCAAATCTAAAAGATTTTTCACTTTCACCTGAAATAATCATAGAAATTTTGAGTTGGAGCTGACCTAAGACATAACCTTGCTTAACCACCCACCTAAAGTAGAAATTATCAGTGTCAGTATCTCTGACAAGTGGTCATTCATTATATGCTTCAACTACTACAGGTTAAGAAACTCCGTGCTCTGTGATTCAGATCATTTTATTGTCGAATATAGACCAGTGTTCTAACAAGATTCTCCTGTATGGTGAGGCACCTGCATCTTCCTAATACATATCCATTGACTCTCTCATCTGTCTGTCTTAGAGCTCTAAGACTGTGGTAGCTGTTAGCATATTCCTCTCCCTTTGTCTCCACTTCTGTTACTCTTAATCCTATCTTTGCTCTTTAGACATGTCCTCCACAGCTGTTGTGTGCATTGCTCGCCATGTTTTGGATACATGCTGACTTTTCAATAGACTTTTAAAACTTTGGTTTGAGAACATTATTGGATTTTTCCAAAGTAGACAGACTTCAGGGTTAGATACTGGCTTTCAGTCTTTCAAATTCTATTATTCCATTGAAGACCATGCTTTGTATTATTATTTAAATCGTCTTGTTTTCTTGGGCCTCAAGTCAGACTTTGGGTTTATTTCATTTTTTTCTTCGTGAATTTAGCATTCAACCTGACTGCCCTTCTGACTCCAGAATCGCCCCCACCCCAGCCCCATATTATTTGCAGTTGACTTTTTTTTTAACATGAATGCAACATTTCACAGTTTCCAATGTCAGGGCATAATACTGCACCATTTTTAAAATTGTCTTATGCAAGGCAGAGGTAGTTATTCTTCTAGCAGAGTATAATCTTTTCAAGGTTGTATTCTGAGTCTTTATCCATTTATTAAAAAAAAAAAAAAGTTTTACAACAATGAGCCCAGCGACTGGTTTCTGTGGCATATTTTAAGAAGCCTCTTTCCATTAATCATCATACATAATGTAGTATTTCCTTGACTTGATATGAAGTCTTATTGTTACTTGAATAAATGTTTCCTGAAACAACGGACAATATCATTAAAATTTCTAGGCATTTTCTCATTATACCTGTTCCAACTCAAGCATATTCATACATGTTCAGTTACTTTTAATACATCCATTTTAGTTTGAAGGACATGCTATACCCTAGCAGAATACTGGAGTGGGTCACCATTCCCTTCTCCAGGGGACCTTCCCAACCCAGGGATCAAACCCAGGTCTCCCACATTGCAGGCAGATTCTTTTTTTTTTTTTTTTTTTTTTTGTGTTTTATTTTTTTTTTTTTTTTTTTTATTTTTTTTTAAATCTTTAATTCTTACATGTGTTCCCAAACATGAAACCCCCTCCCACCTCCCTCCCCATAACATCTCTGTGGGTGATCCCCATGCACCAGCCCCAATCATGCTGTATCCTGCGTCAGACATAGACTGGCGATTCAATTCTTACATGATAGTATACATGATAGAATGCCATTCTCCCAAATCATCCCGCCCTCTCCCTCTCTCTCTGAGTCCAAAAGTCCGTTATACACAGCTGTGCAGGCAGATTCTTTACCAGCTGAGCCACCAGGGAAGTTAAGTAATCATTATTTTCTATTCTAGATTTCCTAAAACTATTATTTTTGATTAGCACCATTTTCTAAAATTTTATCTTTGGAGATGGACACGTCTTCCATCTTTTGCACATAGTATTTTCAAATATTGTCTTTCTGCCAAATTTAAAGAGCTTTAGAAGCAAGGAAGTTATAATAAGTAACTAGTTGCTATTATAACTCATTGCCAATTCTGTAGCCTATAACAGAAGTTCACAAATATACCTACCATCTTAAATATAGCCAGTGGTATTGCCATGATGTTGGTGCTGTGTCGTTTAATTAGGAAACTCATTCATAGATATATAGTCTTAAGTTTTCTGGATATTTATGTGGGTATATATGTTTCTCATGTCCAATTTTTCTATATAGTCTTTTTGTAATTAAAA
Organism: Capricornis sumatraensis; assembly: GCF_032405125.1. NCBI lineage: Eukaryota > Metazoa > Chordata > Mammalia > Artiodactyla > Bovidae > Capricornis > Capricornis sumatraensis. The sequence continues at coordinate 104,441,422 of NC_091077.1, read as the reverse complement.
TATAAACACTTTCTTGGAAATAATACAATCAAAAGACCAATTTTATTATGTAGGAGAACCAATAAAGTCAATTGAAAGTCTAAATGAATAGACATGAAGACAAGGCACAATAGATGAATCAATGGATTTTACAAAGATTCTGATGTTTAACATTTTCAGATAACAGTGTATTCTGAGTCTATAGGATTTTTTTCCCTCAGTGACATTTCCATTTCATTATAAAAGTACAACTTCTTAAAATAGAGTTTGTCAGGAAAAGACTGTACATATTAGTATTTGATGGGGCTTCCCTGGTGGCTCAGTTGGTAAAGAATCTGCCTGCAATGCAGAGACCCAGGTTTGATCCCTAGGTCAGGAAGATCCCCTGGAGAAGGAAATGGAAACCCACTCCAGTACTCCCTTGCCTGGAGAATTCCATGAACAGAGGAGTTGGGCTGGTTTCAGTCCGTGAGATTGCAAAGAGTCAGACACTACTGTGTGAGTAACTTTCACCTTCACTTCATTAGTATTTGACTCTTGTTAAACTCTGGACAATACAGATTCAAAAGTGACTAATACTTTCTTCATGAGCCCTAAAATATACTTGGATATCTATACAAACATTAAAGCAAAGCAGTATAACTATGGTTGAATATACGTGTAGTAATAACAATGCTATGAGAATTCAGAATATAATATTTGAATATTATAAATAAGTAATTATTCATTTAAGTGTTATGGACTAGTGTCTTTTCAAAATTCACAGTTAAAGCCCTAGCCCCCAATATGACTGTGGTACCTTTAGGGGATTCAGTTCAGCTCAGTCACTCAGTCAAGTCCGACATTTTGCGACCCCACGAATTGCAGCACGCCAGGCCTCCCTGTCCATCACCAATACCCGGAGTTCACCCAAACCCGTGTCCATCAAGTCGGTGATGCCATCCAGCTATCTCATTCTCTGTCATCCCCTTCTCCTCCTGCCCCCAATCCCTCCCAACATCAGAGTCTTTTCCAATGAGTCAACTCTTTGCATGAGGTGGCCAAAGTATTGGAGTTTCAGCTTTAGCATCAGTCCTTCCAATGAACACCCAGGGCTGATTCCTTTAGAATGGACTGGTTGGATCTCCTTACAGTCCAAGACACTCTCAAGAGTCATCTCCAACACCACAGTTCAAAACCATCATCTTCAGCACTCAGCTTTCTTCACAGTCCAATTCTCACATCCATACATGACCACTGGAAAAACCTTAGCCTTGACCAGATGGACCTTTGTTAGCAAAGTAATGTCTCTGCTTCTGAATATGCTATCTAAGTTGGTCATAACTTTCCTTCCAAGGAGTAAGCATCTTTTAATTTCATGGCTGTAATCACCATCTGTGGTGATTTAGTTAAGGTTAAATAAGGCCGTAAGAATGGGAACCTAATCCACTGGGTCTGGTGTCCTTATGGGGAAAAAAAAAAAAAAAACACGACAATATCAGTTCTCTGTCTCTGCATATACAGAGAAAATTACATATGAAGATGCTATGAAAAGGCTCCCTTAAAAGCACAAGGGAGAGACCTCACCAGTAACCAACCTTGTTGGCCCCTTGATCTTGGACTTCTGGTAGACTCCGGAGATGTGAGAAAATAACTTTCTGTCTTTTGAGTAACGTAGTCTATGGTATTTTGTTACAACAGTCTGATAAATAGGTGGCTATAAAGTAGATGACAGCAGTCCACTCTACCACACAAGTCAAATGGGGCTCCTCGTCTTCATTCAAATGAAGAGATTCATGATTATTTTGTTTACAAATAACTTATGATTTTTGTTCTTATGATGTAACATGTATGTGAAATTGATAATTTTATTATAATATATACAAATCAGAATTGAACTGGTTAAAAATGGCATCTAAGAACTGAGAATGGCATTCATATGCTAAAGTCTATGAAAACCATTTTACATATATTATTGCCTGTAATCCTCAGTAACTAGGTTTCTCTCCAGTTTACAAAAACAAAACAAAACACTGAGGAAGAGAATGAGTTTAATTACTAAGCAACCCTCACATTTAGGTATACCTTAAGCCCTAAAGTTTAACTATCACACTAGACTGATGTGGGGAGAGGGCAGCTGTTATGATGAATATATAAGACATTTAATTAAAATTAACCAGGTCTTCTATAGAGAAGTTGTCTGTTTTTGCAGTGTAGCAAACCCTAGCTTCTAGTAACTTGGGTTACTGAGTAGGCTGTGTGTTTGAGTCCTTCCACAGTTACAATGTGATATGAGAATAAATGCTATAAGGAGTAGTAATCACAATGAGATATTTTGAGAACTTTGGGGAAAAGTGACCTGAGTTATGAATTCAACCAGTTGGATTAATATATGGCATATGCTAAGGTTTTAGAGTATGGCTTTAGCTTCTCTGTGATACTTAAAGAATGCCCTAGTTCATGTACACACTTTCAAAATATATACCAAGAACCTAAATATAAAGCACATACTAAAAACAAAACCAAAAAATAAATAAATAAACCAAAATAGAACCCTGGGATATGAAAGGAAATTTGCTGAAAGCACTATTGTTACTATAATTGATGTTATTTATGTCAGTTTTCTTTTTAGTGGCTTTTTTTTAAAAGATAAAATAAGTAAGCATATATTTAATTTAAACCTTGTTTTAATCCATGGGAGCTTCCCTTGTGGCTCAGCTGGTAGGGAATCTGCCTGCAATGTGAAATCCCTGAGTTGGGAGAAGGGAAAGGCTACCCACTCCAGTATTCTGGCCTGGAGAATTCCATGGACTGTAGAGTCCGTGAGGTGGCAGAGAATTGGACAGGACTGAGCAATTTTAACTTTCACTAATCGATGCATATACCAAATAGTGAAAACAGGATTTCACCTCTACTTATTTTTCTCTAGAAAATAATTACGAAACTAATAAAGCAAACGTTTGTTGGGTAATTGGAAGGAAGTAACAGTATAAATTCATTGCACTCCTAACTAACATTGTACAACAGTGTTACACTGGGCAAGATAAGTGGAAAAAACTGTAATAACAAAATAAAAGGATCAGAACCTAAATCTAGACAATAGATGGAGTAGAAAACAGTTATATGGATTGCATCTCAGTTTTGGCTTGATGAAGCATAACCTGTCTGGGTCAGAGGACAGAGACTTCCTCCCCAAAACTCAAATATCTGAGAAAACATGATTTCACAGCAAGAGCGAAACTACTGCCACAAGGCCGAACAACAGAAGAGGATGCCTCTTGCCCTCTATGTCGATGACAACAGGTCTCTGGCAAGAGAGAAGTGTGGGTTTCGAAGTATAGGAATCCTTTTCTTCACTTGTGAGCTTGGGCTACTCTTGAACTTCCTGCTGTGGTTCAAGCTGTAACCCTCATGGTTCTAGCACTCTTTGGTTCTTTCTTTCTTTCGACCTCAGTTAATCCTTTTCTCTTCCCTTCTTCTTCAGTATCATCCTAAGTCTCTGCTTGGGATTTTCCAAATGTAGAAAGTGTGTAAATGAACCCAACTCCCAGGGAACTCTGATTCTGGTGGAAATGAAAGAAAAGGTGACAGGAGAGCATCGCTCGTTTATGGAGCGTCTGCCTCATGCGCCTCTTTTTGTTCCAATATCACAACAGTGAGATTGGTCTTTCATAACATTGTCAGACACTGAGACGCATCATTTTTAGAAAGTTATCAAACATTGGAGATAGGTAAGGAAATTATCTTTCAAGTCAGATGATACATGCATCAGCAACTTTAAGACTGTGTGGATGTTATTAGTGAGATGTAGAAGAAAGACACTCAGTGAATTTAGGTATGTCTGTTGGGGATACGGGAGAACAGAGTGGTCACAAAAGGCTTGGTGGAGAAGAAGATAGGAACTTAAAGACCAGTAGATTTAAATTGAATGATAATATGGGAAATGGTGATCTGGGCACACCAAGCTGTATTTGCAAAGTCAAGGTACTCTGGGGAAATATGGGGTCCAAATATCCCATAATTTGTGAGATATAAGTATCAAAGGATATATGATAGGGATGGAAGTCACAGAGTTTGAACAGATTGTAGGAACAAGATGAAGAAGCATCTAGTACGATATGGTACGAAATTTAAACTTTATCTTGAAGGCAGTGGTAATTCACACAGAGATTTTTAGCAGAGTAATTGCACAATCAGAATGCACGTCTAAATTTACTCAGAAATAAGGAGAAATGGAGAAAAACAGTGTAGGAGAGAAATGATGATAGTCCTCAGGCAGTGGCAGTGTGAATAGTAGAAGCACTTTGAGAGAAATCTGAAGTGACTAATTTTGTGCCCAGCACAGCGCTTTTACAGAAATAGAAAGATGGCACTTACAAAGCCATGCTTGGTGATTGGCCTACACATTTACATATCTCATACATGTATGTGTATATTTAATGAGGAAAAGAGAATAGTTGGCTTCTGTATATCACAGGAGCACATTGCTTTTAGAATAAGATGCACATGGGTCGCGAAAAATCGGACAGGACAGAGTAACTTCACTTTCACTTTCAAAGGTTCTGCTAGCATGCAAAGCATATTAATGCTTTACATAAACATATTGCTGTTTTCTCATGCACCATCAGTTCAGTTCAGTTCAGTTGCTCAGTCGTGTCCGACTCTTTGTGACCCATGTACTGCAGCACGCCAGGCCTCCCTGTCCATCACCAACTCCCAGAGTCCACCCAAACCCATGTCCATTGAGTCGGTGATGCCATCCAACCATCTCATCCTCTGTCATCCCCTTCTCCTCCTGCCCTCAATCTTTCCCAGTATCAGGGTCTTCTCAAATGAGTCAGCTCTTTGCTTCAGGTGACCAAAGTATTGGCATTTCAGCTTCAACATCGGTCCTATCAATGAATACCCAGGACTGATCTCCTTTAGGATAGACTGGTTGGATCTCCTTGCAGTCCAAGGGACTCTCAAGAGTCTTCTCCAACAACACAGTTCAAAAGCATCAATTCTTCGGTGCTCAGCTTTCTTTATCATCCAACTCTCACATCCATACATGACTACTGGAAAAACCATAGCCTTGACTAGACAGACCTTTGTTGACAAAGTAACGTCTCTGCTTTTTAATGTGCACCATACTTCCACTTATATTCTGCATACTTCCCACAGGAATCATGGTCTTCATACTGTGCAGGCAAAAAGTTCTATAAAGTAGATTTCTATGACGTTAATTGCATTTTCTTTACATAGTAACTCTCTGTTACAAACCAAATTTTTAAAGAGTAGTCTTATCTAGTTGAAACAAATCTAAAGTAAAAATGGCTATAAATTATTTATTGGGATATGTTTTTGCTGTCATTTAAGAGAAAATTAATCTAACACTCTAAAAATATAATGCCACAACCAAACATCACTCCTTGTTTCTGTTTTAGTTGTGTGGAAATTTGCAGTTAAATAAATTGCTATGTGCATTAATTACAAGCTTTACCAGTAGTTGTATGAAGTTTTTTAGCCCCAGAAAGGAATTCTGGCTAAAGTCTGGTTGCTATTTTAACATTATATTAATATGCTTCTTTGTGTTGCAAAGTGAGGGAGAGACTTATATGTGCTTTTATTTAGGAATATCTTCTTGATATTCACTCCTTAATTACAAACTATAATTACATCATTGTATTTTTAAATATTATTGTATTAATTTCCCCATATTTTTTCAATGTCCTTCAAATATGATTTTTAAGCAAAAGTTTGTGCTCTCCTAAGACTTTTATTCTTTGATTGCCTTCTAAAATTTATTTTATCATTGTGTTTCTCTATGTTATAAACATGCTCAAAACAATCTATCTATTTTTCTTCTAGTATTTGAATCATTGCCCTTTTGTGACATGCACGTTTAATTGAAAGTCCTTTTGTTTTTGTCAATCTCATTGCATCCCTTGCCATTTGCCATTCTGGAACTCAGTACACAAAAGTTCCTCTTTATTCTGTTTGCATTTACAGTTCAGTCCAAGTATATTCATAACACAGTACATCTCTCTGCCTTTAAAACAAATAGTCAAACCTATAAAATAGGCCTTAGTCTTGTCTTCCAACACTGAAGATATTGCATATTGCATAGTTTTCTATTCTAAGTTTTTGAAAAAATCCTAAGAAATACTGAGCCCAGATATAAAGGTCAGGTAGCACCGTATACACAGATACTCAATAACAATATGTCTCCCAAGTCACACAGGACAGAGAATCAGGGACTGTGAGAAATTTTGACTGAAATCTATAACGCATGAGCAGTGTGGATAGGCAAAAACACAGGTTTTCTCTTTCCTTTTCTGCCCATGCGTAAGCTTAGTGAGACAGAAAAATAGCCATGTACTTCATCACGGTGACGTGAAGTGAAGTGAAGTCTCTCAGTCGTGTCCGACTCTTTGCGACCCTGTGGACTGCAGCCTACCAGGCTTCTCCATCCATGGGATTCTCCAGGCAAGAATACTGGAGTGGGTGCCATTTCCTTCTCCAGGGGATCTTCCCAACCCAGGGACTGAACTCAGCTCTCCTGCATTGCAGGCAGACCCTGTAACGTAATCAATACAAATTCTTGTTGAAAATCTTTTATGTGCAGAGAACTGTTTCAAATCCTTGGGGATATAAAGAATTATAAAACACAGATCCTGCTTTTAAGTATCTTTAATTTAGATGTAGAGTCATTATGTCTATAATATATAAAACATACTTTTTGGATCCATAAAGAATGAAAGAGATATTTCACTTACCATAAAAAAAAAAAAATTGATTGGAAGCTAAACTTTCTACTGCTGCTACTGCTAAGTCACTTCAGTCGTGTCCGACTCTGTGCGAACCCATAGACGGCAGCCCACCAGGCTCCCCCGTCCCTGGGATTCTCCAGGCAAGAACACTGGAGTGGGGTGCCATTTCCTTCTCCAGTGCATGAAAGTGAAAAGTGAAAGTGAAGTCGCTCAGTTGTGTTGGACTCTTCGCAACCCCACGGACTGCAGCCTACCAGGCTCCTCCATCCATGGGAGTCTCCAGGCAAGAGTACTGGAGTGGGTTGCCATTGCCTTCTCCAATGCACGAACGTGAAAAGTGAAAGTGAAGTCGCTCAGTCATGTCGGACTCTTCGCGACCCCATGGACTGCAGCCCACCAGGCTTGATGATTTCCAATGATGCCTTCACTTTTCTTTGTTCTGTCCTGTTTCCTACTCCTTTTTTTAGGAAAAATCTTGAGGTTTAGCCACTCTCAGACCGGGCTATAATGTTGTAGGGAAGGAAATTCCCCTAAACAGGCACACATGCTAAGTACAGCAACAACATCTTTCAATAAACTCACAGTAACATCCTCTCTGATCAGCAGGAGCAGTTCCACGCAGATAAATTATAAACAATTCTATGAAACAATAAATAGCATTAAAGCACTTCTGTTTAGATGAGCACAGCACAAGTTGGCTTCATCTGTCTTTACATCTTGGCTTTCCCTGGTGGCTCAGTGGTAGAAGGATCCCCCTGCAGTGCAGGAGGTGCCAGTTTGAGCCATGGATCAGGAAGATCCCCCGGAGAAGGAAGTGGCAACCCACTGCAGCATTCTTGCCTGGGAAATGCCATGAGCAGAGGAGCCCAGAGGGCTACAGGCCCGTGGGATTGCAAATAAGTCCAACAGAACTTAGCAATTAAGCAACAATAATCTTTACATAGATATACTAGATTAAATGTAAGATGAACATAAACAAAATAAAATTATACCTCCATAATGCATTAAAAGTATTTCTAAAGAGGGGTTTGATGCAAAACTATAAAGTAGACTGAAATGTTGGTAGATATTCAGAGTATTGATAAATATTTAGAATGCTTAACTTGAAAAATATGTGTACTAATTCATGCTCTTCATGCATAAGAGTATTTATAAATCAATAAACAGAATGAGCATCTTATAGTATTAAATGAACGAATGAGGTCAACTTGGTAGGATGATCCAAGGTTTATATTTTTTTATTATTTCTATCTGATTACATGTATCTACCATTTAGCTATCTATTCATCCATACATATGCATGGCTCTGAAGTAATTTTTGAAGATGTATAGAGCTTGTATTTTCTTTATTTTCTCCTGTATTTTGTAACTTTCTAAAAAAATGATATTGATGTTATTAAAACAATCAGAAATAGTGTGGTAAGTTTGTGTGTAAATTTCCATAGCCTTCTCAAAGCTATTTGTGCCAAAATATTTCAAAAGACATGTGAAGGAGTAATGCTCTGTGAACCTTTTATTTCTATAACCCCCTTCCTAAGGAATGAGTCAAAGACATATCAAAAGTTATTACCGCAAGTAAATTAATATCATTATAATCAGCATTTATTATAAACTTTTGGAAAGAATCTGTTCATCAACAATTGGAAAATACTTAAAAATATTGTGTGAAATAATTATGAGGTAGAATATTATGCAACCAAATACATCATATTTGGAGGTAGAATATTATGCAACCAAATATATCATATTTGGAATTAATATTTAATGTTGAGAGAAAGTTTATAGTAAAAGGATAAATAAATACAAACACTATATAACATATACTGACTCATACAAAGATGTACATTTAGGCACACATAGGCTTTATGTGTTCATAGAATAATACTATAAGTAAATATATTAACATGAAGGTTCTCCCAGTAGAATTTCAATTTTATGATTTTTTTTTATGTTTTATAATATCTCACCATGAAATCATATTGCTATTACAGTCAGATAAAAAGATAAATGGTGTATAAATTAGGGCTAGATGTCAATCTGTTGATCAGGTTTGATAGTAATGGATACAAAAAACTGATAGGGTATTTTTCACACTGAACTTTACACAAAAGTGGAAGTAAGAGAGAAAAAAGTAGAAGAATAGAAAATGTAGTTAGTTCTCCATGGGTGTGTGGATTTCTTAACTACCAGGAAACACACTAAGCAGGCAGCTGTGGTTAGAAGATAGATTCATAATTTAGGAATCAGGAAGTTGGAAGCTACTCAGGAGTCATTTGGCTTCCAGCAGGACTAGATGAGCACTGATATCCTATTGTCGTGGGGCTGAAAAACAGCCCGGAGGAAGTGATCCTGAGTAATTTCCATGCGCTGTGTTTATGTTGCGGCCTGCCGGAGAGTGTTTCTGTAAGTACTGTTACGAGTCTTGGGTGCCAGCAGGCTCTCTGGCCTGATGCGTGCTCCAGAATGCCAGATTCACAGATTAGACACACTGGGTACATATTGAGCTTTGATGAGGATTTCACTAATTATGCTATCTCAACCTTATGTAACTACCAAGGGGGTTCAGGAGGGGAAAAAAAAAAAAAAAAAAGCCCTGTTTGTTTCCATAAATACCCAAAGAACTTATGCTATCATATTCTTAAATAATTTCCAGGTTTTTAACAGTGCAATTTTGAGATTTAACAAAAGTCAGTGGACAGGAAAAGACAGGAAGTAAGGAAGATATATTTTTTCTAAATGTCCCAAGTAACAAAACATATCCAATCTGGCTCTACTATTATTATATATTTGAGTGAGAAATCAACATGTAATTTGACTGGCCTCTATGCTTCTATTCAGACCCTGACTATCCCCTGCCCACAAAGCAACCACAAGTCTCATTTTGAAACCAAACACATTCTATCTTGTCCCTGTTGTAAACTCCCAATAGTATATTACACTCCTTAGTACATACTACACCACAAAGATGCTCTACAAATGGGCCCTCCTCTCTCCATCCTCACCTTGTACCACGGTTCCCTCTCTGACAGGACTGAACCAAAAGCTTTTGCTGACTTCTCAAACACTTCAGCTCAATCCAACCTTAAGATTTTTGTGCCAGCTATTCCAGCTGAATTAAATTCTATTCCCTATGACCTTTTTATGAAGAGTTCATGCTGTGGAGAATGTATTCTAACCTAAGCTTATATATAATTCTCTCACAATGTTTTGCTGACCATCCCATCTGAACCTTGCTTCTCAGACACTTTCTGCTTAATCACTCTAGTTTTACATTGGATCTGTGAAATTATGGTTTGTATATATCACATTCAGTCATTACATTCTCTGTGTCTAGTTATTGTTGAGTACATAGTAGGGTCTCAGACTTCCCTGTAGCTCAGATGGTGAAGAATCCGCCTGCCAATACAGGAGACCCGGATTTGATCCCTGGGTCGGGCAGATCCCCTGGAGAAGGGAATGGCAACCCACTCCAGTATTCTTGCCTGGAGAAGCCCATGGACAGAGGAGCCTGGCGGGCTGCAGTCTGTGTGCTCACAAAGAGTTGGGCACGACTGAGCGACTAACACTACTACTAGCAGGTGCTCTCTCTCTCTCTCGCTCTTTCTCTCTCTCTCTCTCTCTCTCTCTCTCTATATATATATATATATATATATCTCCAATTGTGAAGGTTATTTCCAGTGCAAAATAGCAGTGTCAGAAACAACACCTATGGTTTAAGGTTGCTGTTGGAGGTGTAGAGAACCTGTGAAATAAGCAATTATTATCTAGACTTTTCACCTAAACCATGTTACCGTACAATTGTTAACCGAGAGTTGGCAAGAGAGTGCTTTTATCTGAGAAACATCAAAGAAAGGACATTTCACATTAGAAAAGGATCTAATACAGAGTTAAGGAAAAAGGAAAACATGCTTACTCATATTGGATATAATACCATGTAATCATCAAAAGAGCTCTGGAATATTTTTAACTATTTTTATCACTGTCTCCTGCTTGTTTAACTTTAATGCAGAGTGCATGCATGCATGCTCAGCCGCTTCAGTCGTGACCGACCCTTTGCGACCCAATGGACTGTGCCTGCCAGACTCCTCTGTCCATGGGATTCTCCTGCAAGAACGCTGGAGTGGGTTGCCATGCCCTCCTCCAGGGGATCTTCCCAACTCAGGGATGGAACCAGCGTCTCATGCATCTCCTACAATGCAGCAGATTCTTTACCACTGAGCCGAGGAGGAAGCCATATATGCAAAGTACATCATGCGAAATGCTGGACTGGATGAAACAGAAGCTGGAATCAAGACTGCCGGGAGAAGTATCAATAGCCTCAGATACGCAGACGACACCACCCTCATGGCACAAAGGGAAGAGGAACTGAAAGAGCCTCTTGAAGGTGAAAGAGGACAGTGAAAAAGCTGGCTTAAAATTCAACATTCAAAAAACTAAGATCATAGCATCTAGGCCCAATACCTCATGGCAAATAGATAGGGAAACAATGGAAACAGTGACAGACTTTATTTTCTTGGGCTCCAAAATCACTGCAGATGGTGACTACAGCAATGAATTAAAAGACTCAGGCTCCTTGGAAGAAAATCTTTGACAAACGTAGACAGTGTATTAAAAAGCAGAGACATCATTTTACCGTCAAAGGTCCAGATAGTCATAGCTATGGTTTTTCCAGTAGTCATGTGCAGATGTAAGAGTTGGACTGTACAGAAGTCTGAGTGCCGAAGACTTGATGCTGTAGAACTGTGATGCTGGAGAAGATTCTTGAGAGTCCCTTGAACTCAAACCAGCCAACTTTAAAGAAAATCAGTCCTGAATATTCATTGGGAGAACTGTTGCTGAAGCTGAAGCTCCAGTACTTTGGCCACCTATGTGAAGAGCTGACTCATTGAAAAAGACTCTGATGGTGGGGCACATTGAGGGCAGCTGGAGAAGGGGCTGAAAGAGGATGAGATGGTTGAATGGCATAACCAATTCAATGGACATAAGTTTGAGCAAACTCTGGGAGATAGTGAAGGGCAGGGAAGACTTTCATGCTGCAGTCCATGGCGTCGCAAAGAGTCAGACACAACTGAATGACTAAACAACAACAAATCAAATACTGGAGCTCAGACCCACAGAAAACCAAGGACAAAACTGATGACATTTTAGCTAATGATAGAAATATTATTTAATTCATGTTCCTCTAATTCAAAATTAATTTCCATCAAACCAGGTTAGAAATGTTCCTATAAAATAGTTTAGAAACAACAAACCTCTTCCTTAAAATCAAGATCTTAATTAGAACCCCAGTATGTAGAGGAACTTTTTGCTATGGCTTCCATGGAAAACTGAATTCCCCCTTCTGAGCTTCTCACATATTTTCTTTGTATATTTTCATCTGTTCATGTAGTGGTTTAATCAGACCTTAAAGGCTTAGTTGTCAGTCTGTCTTCGAAAAGTCACTCTGCCTGCCTGGTCTCTGTATGTTTCTATGTTGGTTTATTGACTTCCCTCAAATTTAGTTAGAGGAAGAACATGGGGCAAGGACATGGTTGAGAAGAGGAAATGTGTTTTCCAGCTTTATTTGCTCGTGCTCTTTTGGAATACTTTTAAATGGGCTGGTGGAAGTGGTGCTACATGATGAGTCTTGTAGTTAATTTTCAGTTAACGGTGTAAATGTAGTCCTATTGCACCCTCCACGTGCTGGTCAGACACATGACACATGCATAATACATGAATACATACATGTGTACATGCAGTAGTCCATTCTCCTTCCCCCGACTTGTGTTCCCTAATTATTACCATGAATTATACATGTACAGTCCATGGAATTATCCTATATTATATATTATACTATATATACTATACCGTCCATGGGATTCCCCAGGCCAGAATACTGGAGTGGGGAGCCTTTCCCTTCCCCAGGGGATCTTCCCAACCCACGGGATCTTCCCAGGTCTCCCGCATTGCAGGTGGATTCTTTACCAGCTGAGCTACTGGGGAAATCCAATTATTACCATAGTTTTTTTTTTTTTTTTTAATTTTTTTAATATGCCACTTACTGAATCAAAGAAAATTGGAGAATAAGGAATATTTACCTCCTGTAACAACCAAAAGGGATGCAAGCTGCAGATCAGTGCCTGGCATGGGCAGCTCAAATGTGGTGCACAAAGCTAAGAGGTTGTTTTATGCCCTTAGGACAGTGGAATGCAGCGGTAATCTGCAGGGTTGTACTGGAGAGAGAATGACCACTCAAGCAGAAGGCCAGGTGCCAGGCTGGGCTGCATGTCGCCACCATCATGACACAAAGCCTCTTCACAGCTGTTCTCCTCCTGCACACAGACCTTCCAGGCCTCCTAGTTCTCCAGCTATTTGCTAGCCATGGAAGACCTCATGGTCTGGCCTAGGAATTCATGATGTCAAAGATACAAATCTCAACAATACAGTTGTCCTTGCCTCTATCCAGGGTGTATATTTTCCCTAATTATACCCTCCAAATTATCTGATTACAGCCCTTTTCCAAACAGGCAGCCACTTGTATAACTTTCTCACAACAGCACAAGCATCAAGAAAATTTATGTCTCTGTCTTACATATTATTGCTGTTCAGGCCCTAAGTCATGAGTCCAGTATGAAAGCACACAGGTGTAGGTAGTGTTTTCTGAAGTTTTTTGACCATGAATGAGTTTTCATATTCTAGTAGTTTGAGAAAATAGAAGTCTGTGATATATAACATATACTAGCATTAGAAAGGTGATAGAATATGGTTCTGTAAATAAATTAACTGCTTAAAATTATTTAAAATATGATCATTTTCTATTTATTACATTAGAAAAAGATATATCAGAAAAATATCAACTCATCATATTAGATGCTATATATATTATCACTTTAAATATTTAACAAATGTATATTGAAATTGCATAATGAAGCAAATGATATCACCAAATATCAAGTAGAGGTCAGCAAATGCTTTCTGTTAAAGGACAGATAGTAAATATATTAACCTCTGAGAGTTATGCAAATCTCTGTGATAACTATTCAGTTCTATCATACAGAGCAAAACTAGCCACACAAAATATGGAAGGAAATGGGTGTAGCCAGTTTCATATAAAATTGCATTTTCAAAAGCAGAAAACAGGCCTTATTTGGTCCAGGGACAATAGAAAGCCAATCCATGGACTTAAGTTATTAACCAGGTTGTCGATGATGCCATGGCTGAATCTGGTGTCCATACATCAGTGCAAGGAAATAACAAGCAGAGTATTTGTTCAACGAGGAATTAATGGTACACTCTTTGATATGGAGATATTTTCCTGAAAGCAGATTGAATACATAAAAGTTAGAATAATTTTAAAGGTGTATATGATATTTTACCCATGGCCTAAAATATATTGTAGCTAAAACTGTAATTATATAGCAATTTATTTCTTTTTTCTTTCTTCCTTCCTTCTTTCCTCCTTTCTTTTTCCTTTACTTGCTTTGATTTTCTTTAAGTTTAGTTACTATTTTTTTTCTTTTTAAAACCTTTTAATAGCATCTTTCAGAATGCAATTCTTTGCAAATATAGTTTAGGAAATTTTTTTTGAGAGGAATTGTGATAACAGTGCATCTTGTTTTATGTAATATTAATTGTTGCTGTTGTTCAGTCTCTGTCACGTTTGATTCTTTGCAGCTCCATGGGCTGCAGCATGCCAGGCTTCCCTATCGGGCATCATCTCCCAGAGTTTGCTCAAATTCATGTCCATTGAGTTGATGATGCCATCCAACCATTTCATCTATTTTATAATAATAGATGTTTTTCTTTTCAGTGGCTGTAGTCTACAGATAATTTTCTGAATTACCCATTTGCCGTTGCTGAAATAAATTATTTCCTCATATATTAGTCAGTGTAGATGCTAGTTGAAATAACTCAGCCCTGATATAGAAAAGTAAATTTCTTAAAAAATATGATATTAAAATTTTTTGAAGATTCAGTTAGTAAAAACAGTAATTCCTTACAACCAGTAAATAACTATTATCTTTGATCATTTTCTATGTTCTATAATTTCAAAGTTTGGAAAATTTACTTCTATTTTATTCTGACACAATATTGAAGTATTTGAGGCTTAGTGTTATTTGAGGTCCTTTCTTCACCTGGGATTTATCAGTAACAGAACAGCAGCAAGTCAAAAACCCTTTAGGTAAGTCTCCTATATTTACCATTCTGTAAATGAAGCTATTCAGGTTAAGGTGCTGGGAAATAGTCAGAGTGCGGGAAACCTTCAGAAACTGGACAGGAAGAAAGAAAACAAACAAACAAACCAAACAACTCCATAATAGTGCTTTCATCACCCAGGAAACAAATCTTTCATGATGAAATACCATGGCATCAAATTAGACTTTTTTTTTCTTATATGCTATCTGTTCTGTTTGGTTTATAAAAGAACTGATGAAAGAATTATGAGTCATGCACTTGGCTGTGATGTTTTGACAAAGCAGGGAAACAAATAAAGAACATGAAGCATGGTTGTAGCAAACCTAGAAATACAGTCTTTTCCAGTGGTTTGTTACTCATAAAAGTTTGAAACCACGTAGAGCTGAATTACATCCCCATTAGTCAGAAAATAAAACACTAGGTACTTCTGAAGCAAGGAGGTTTATAAAATTAGTGAATAAATGAATTAAATAAATGATTGACCTAAGTTCCAGTATGGACCCATATTTTGCTTAAATTTCGCACTTTTTTTTTCTTTTACACTTACTAAATTATTGCTGTATTTTATATATACAGCTTTTGTGCATGTACACATACATATATACCAATATGTGTGTGTGTGTGTGTGTGTGTGTGTGTGTGTGTTTGTGTGAGCTAAGTTGCTTCAGTCATGTCCAACTCTCTGCAGCCCCATGGACTGTAGCCTGCCAGGCTCCTCTGTCCATGGGATTCTCGAGGCAAGCATACTGGATTGGGATGTCATTTCTTCCTCCAGGGGATCTTCCCAACCCAGGGATCGAACCAGCATCTCTTAGTTCTCCTGCATTGGCAGGTGAGTTCTTTACCATATATATCTCAACAGGTTAAACCTTTGCTTTAATACTTTAATGTATCTTCAAGTCCTTTAGGCAAAAGTCCAAACTGTAGTCACTAGTGTACACACAGCATGTTATTTTCTGTTGCTAGGTTTCAACAACTTTTCCAGGGAAGTAGCTACTTATCATAAGTTAAGCAGCCAAATAGCTACCTTTTTCTCTGAAATTGTACAAGGCACCATGCATTCACTAATTCCCAATTCTATACATATACAAACAAAACAATGCAATATAGTGTCTTGCCAAGAATGCTATTATATTAGCTCTTTAAGGAAAACACTAATACTTAATTCTTGCCTCAGTGTCCAGGACAGTTCACTGACTGCATTAAGGGACTTGGAGTATGGGTATGCATGGAGAAAATGAACCATCCACCAGAGACAACTGCAAATGTATTCTTTTATCTCAGTGCTATAGAAATATTTCAGGAGCTAAAGAGTAGCAAAGTGGACGCTAACTTTGTTCAGTCGTGTCCGACTCTCTGAGACACTATGGACTGCAACCCCCAAGGCTCCTCTGTCCATGATATTCTCCAGGCAAGGATACTGGAGTGAGTTGCCATGTCCTACCCCAGGGAATCCTCCCAACAGAGAAGTCAAACCCATGTCTCTTACGTCTCCTGCATTGGCAGCGGGTCCATTACCATTAGTGTCATCTGGGAAGCCCTAGGAGTCAGACAGCCTTAGGTTTTATACCTGGATCTCTTCTAACTTTGTAATCTTGGTCAAACTACTTAGACTAGGTCTCATTTCCTAACTGTGTGGATAACAGCACCCACAGATTATGGTTTCACACATACTTGTTACTGCCTGATGAATAATAGAAGTTATTATTATTGTTATTAATTGGACTTCAGAAATTTCTTATTTATAGCCATGTGAGTAACTTGATATAAATCCCTTCCCTGAAATCTCTATTGAAGATCACCCTAGCAGAAGTTCATCAATAACTTAAAAATCGTTGCTGTGCATTTATTAAGTTAAGAGGCTCAGGTTATATTTAGAAGCTTGTAAATGCCAACTAGATTTAGAAATTACATCTATGTTTCTTAACTTTTCCAACTGCTTAGATGTGAAGATATATATTTCTTAAAAAGAGTTTAAATTTTTGAAATTCTCTTATATATAAAAATCATTTAACAACTCTCCAACTTTGGACTTAGATCATATCGGTGTTTTTAGCATTCATTCGAGTAATTCTTTGTGTGCTTACTGCTCGTCTGTCCTAATGACAGAAAATATAAAAGAAAAATCTAAAACAATCTCCTAATTAATAGATAGAAAAAAAGAGTGACAGATAAAATCCTAATAAAGATTTCCTGTATACGTATTTTTCTGGTGTGTCTGAAAGAAGTTGAATCTGTTGTTGTTGTTCGATCACTAAGTCGTGTTCAACTCTTTGTGACACCATGAAGTACGACACACTAGGCTTCCTTGTTCTTTGCTATATCCAAGTTTGCTCAGACTCTTGTCCATTGAAGCAGTGATGTCATCTCATACTCTGTCTCCCCTTCTCTTGCCCTCAATCTTTCCCAACATCAGAGTCTTTTCCAATAAATTGACTCTTCACATCAGATAACCAAAGTATTGGAGCTTCAGCATCAGTCCTTTCAATGACTATTCAGGGTTGATTTCCTTTAGGATGGACTGGCTTGATTGCCTTGCTGTCCAAGGGTCTCTCAAGAGTCTTCTCCAGCACCACAAATTGAAAGCATCAGCTCTTCAGTGCTCAGCTTTCCTTATGGCCCAACTGTACATGCATGCATGATACTGGAAAAGCCATAGCTTTAACTATCTGGACCTTTGTCGGTAGTAATACACTATCTATATTTGTCATAGCTTTTCTTCCAAGGAGGAAGGTCAGGTCAGTTCAGTCACTCAGTCGTGTCCAACTCTTTGTGACCTCATGGACTGCAACACGCCAGGCCTCCCTGTCCATCACCAAGTCCCGAAGCTTACCCAAACTCATGTCCATTGAGTTGGTGATGCCATCCAACCATCTCATCCTCTGTCATTCCCTTCTCTTCCCTCCCTCAATCTTTCCCAGCATCAGGGTCTTTTAAAATGAGTCAGCTCTTTGCATCAGGTGGCCAAAGTATTGGAGCTTTGGCTTCAACATCAGTTCTTCCAATGAACACCCAGGACTGATTTCCTTTAGGATGGACTGGTTGGCTCTCCTTGCAGTCCAAGGGACTCTCAAGAGTCTTCTACAAGGGCAAAGCTGTCTTAGTTTTGTGGCTAATTTCTCAGCAATTTTGGAACCCAAGAAAATAAAATCTATCACTGTTTCCACTTTTTCGCCATCTATTTTCCATGAAGTGATGGGACTGTATGCCATGATCTTAGTTTTTTGAATGTTGAGTTTTAAGCCAACTTTTCACTTTCCTCTTTCACCCTTATCAAGAGGCTCTTTAGAATCTATTTTGGCTACCAATATTTTTTCTATTATTCCATAATTATTTTTATTTAAAGGTTCTGCTTGATAGTATTTCCCTTTAAATATAGTCTTGTGATTGTTCTTATTTATAATTAGCACAATGAATATTATTCTTCAGAGCTACAAGACTTTTGTACATTTCACTCCTACACAGAATATTTAGCATTATAACTAAATATTAGCTATTAGGATAATAGCTAATATTTACTAGGATAATAGTAAATTAGGATAGAATGTCTTGATTCAATTTTTTAAAGAAGTCACAAAATTTTGTACACAAAACCAATACAATTAATAAAATAATATTTCACAAGAAATAGAAATTTTATTAGTGCTTTATCAGTTTACTTCCTTATAAAGCATTTTAAATATAAATTATAAAAACTTCTAAAACTTCTATAATGAATATAA
Organism: Capricornis sumatraensis; assembly: GCF_032405125.1. Taxonomy (NCBI): domain Eukaryota; kingdom Metazoa; phylum Chordata; class Mammalia; order Artiodactyla; family Bovidae; genus Capricornis; species Capricornis sumatraensis. Next base: position 104,422,815 of record NC_091077.1, on the reverse strand, counting down.
TTCATACTTAAAATTGACGTTTGCAGATAATGTTAGTCAAAGGCAAACCAAAAGCAATTTGTTGTATCCATGCAATTAAAATCCATTAAAAAAACTCAATTAATTATTAAGTATCTCTTTCTCAATGCAAAAAAAAGATACGGCTTTTCTGTATTTGTGTTTTGCTTCTTTTCTAAAATATTTACAGTGACTTCGTATGGAAACAACCTATGATCAGGAAAAGCATAAAGTTTTTATATGAATAAAACTAGTCATCTTCTTTGGTCTACAATTAAAAATTACACGAAATGAGAAATAACAATATTTCTAGATAATTAGAAAAAATCATCCTAATAAGCAGTTTAACTCCATGCTTCACCTATTCTCTAGGTAAGACCGCTCATTTCCTTAGATCAGTTCAGTTCAGTTCAGTCGCTCAGTCGTGTCCGACTCTTTGCGACCCCATGAATCACAGCACGCCAGGCCTCCCTGTCCAGCACCAACTCCCGGAGTTCACTCAAACTCATGTCTATCGAGTCGGTGATGCCATCCAGCCTTCACAGTCTTTTCCAATGAGTCAACTCTTCGCATGAGGTGGACAAAGTACTGGAGTTTCAGCTTTAGCATCATTCCTTCCAAAGAAATTCCAGGGCTGATCTCCTTCAGAATGGACTGGTTGGATCTCCTTGCAGTCCAAGGGTCTCTCAAGAGTCTTCTCCAACACCACAGTTCAAAAGCATCAATTCTTCGGTGCTCAGCTTTCTTCACAGTCCAACTCTCACATCCATACATGACCACTGGAAAAACCATAACTTTGACTAGACAGACCTTTGTTGGCAAAATAATATCTCTGCTTTTGAATATGCTATCTAGGTTTGTCATAACTTTCCTTCCAAGGAGTAAGTTTCTTTTAATTTCATGGCTGCAATCACCTTCTGCAGTGATTTTGGAGCCCCAAAATATAAAATCTGACACTGTTTCCACTGTTTCCCCATCTATTTCCCGTAAAGTGATGGGACCAGATGTGATGATCTTAGTTATCTGAATGTTGAATTTTAAGCCAACTTTTTCACTCCAAGGCCAAACGATATTTTCTCTCAAGGACAAGAGCTTAGTTAATGAATCCAAGGTTCATTTTGTTAGTTAAATGAAAATAAATTGGTAACAACTTAAGAGTTATCATCTAAGAACTCACAGATAATTAATCAAACTTTAAAAGGAGATTAAAAGTACTAAGGAAAGATAACTCTTTCAAAAGTACAACCCTAGTACCACTTCTGCCAATTGTATCTGTAAAGCATTAGACACAGACACACACATATATTTGATGTTCAGCCAACTTGCTCCCTTACTACTTCTGATGTATTTTGTATTCATTCCATTTGCTTTATGCTTATAACTTTCTAATCATTAAATATTTTTGACTATTATTTGTGTTTATACACATGCATATATGTGTGTATGGAAATAAATCACAAACTATGAAAAATCTTTCTGGGAATGAGAGTAATAATAAATGAGTATTGAAACTCAAATTCTTTCTAAAGTGATAGCAGTGTGCTTAGTCACTCAGCCATGTCTGACTCTTTGCAACCCTGTGGATTGTAGTCTTCCAGGCTACTCTTTCCATGAGATTTTCCAAGCAAGAAACTGGAGGAGATTGCCTTTCCTCCTCTACGGGATCTTCCTGACCCAGGGATTGAAAACATGCCTTCTGCATTCCTGCATTGGCAGGCAAATTCTTTACTATTGAGCCACCTGGTATATCTATTAAAATACAACTCTATATAAAAGAAAATCATATAAATGCATTAAAATTGCTCTTAAACAAAATAGAAGGACATCTTGAGTAAAGACAGAATGTATGTTGATTAGGGAGAAAAGTCTGGAGAATATGGTATGTAAAGAAGACTCACTGAATCATTGACATATGGTGAGTGTAAAGAGAAATATTTGGAAGTAAGTCTAGAGATCTCTAAATGTAAGCTAAAGAGAAGAGGCTCTGAGAAGCAACAAGAATCACTAAAGATGCCTGAGCTGAGGATACGTGTGATTAGATCTATGATGTAGGGAGATGTGTGCCATCCACACCCATACGGAGTTTAAGTACATAGAACTTAGAGGTAGAAACCACATTATTCTCATTCAGTCTCAGTGTTCAAGAAGACAAATACCAATTAAAGTGAGTTCACTTGCTCTAATGAAAAAGAAAAAGGATAAGAGGAAAAAGAAGGAGGAAGAGAAGAGAAGGAAGCTTTAAAAAGTGTGGAAGAAAGGAGCCAGAATCAAGTGAAGAAAAGGGCACTTCTTTTTCAGGAGTAACATCCAGATCTAACAAAGCCAACCTGTGTTAACATTGTGTGTGTGTGTGTTCAGTTGTGCCTGACTCTTTGTGATCCCATGGACTATAGCCTCCAGACTCCTCTGTTCATGGGATTTCCCCAGCAAGAATACTGGAGTGGGTTGCCATTTCCTATTCCAGGGGATCTCCTTGAGCCAGGGATCGAACCCACATCTCCAGGGTCTCCTGCATTGGCAGGTGGATTCTTTACTATTGAGCCACCTGGGGAGACATGTTGACATTCAGTTCAGTTCAGTTCAGTCACTCAGTCGTGTCCAACTCTTTGCAACCCCATGAACTGCAGCACACCAGGCCTCCCTGTCCAGCACCAACTCCCGGAGTTCACTCAAACTCACGTCTATCGAGTCAGTGATGCCATCCAGCCATCTCATCCTCTGTCATCCCCTTCTCCTCCTGCCCCCAATCCCTGCCAGCATCAGAGTTTTTTCCAATGAGTCAACTCTTCACTTGAGGTGGCCAAAGTACTGTAGTTTCAGCTTTAGCATCAGTCCTTCCAATGAACACCCAGGACCAATCTCCATTAGAATGGACTGGTTGGATCTCCTCGCAGTCCAAGGGACTCTCAAGAGTCTTCTCCAACACCACAGTTCAAAATCATCAATTCTTCAATGCTCAGCTTTATTCACAGTCCAACTCTCACATCCATACATGACTATTCGAAAAATCATAGCCTTGACTAGATAGATGGACCTTTATTGGCGAAGTAATGTCTCTGCTTTTGAATATGCTATCTAGGTTGGTCATAACTTTCCCTCTAAGGAGTAAGTGTCTTTTAATTTCATGGCTGCAGTCACCATCTGCAGTGATTTTGGAGCCCAAAGAAATAAAGTCTGACACTGTTTCTACTGTTTCCCCATCTATTTCCATGAAGTGATGGGACCAGGTGCTATGATCTTGGTTTTCTGAATGTTGAGCTTTAAGCCAACCTTTTCACGCTCCTCTTTCACTTTCATTAAGAGGCTTTTTAGTTCTTCTTCACTTTCTGCCATAAGGGTGGTGTCATCTGCACCTTTCAGATAATGTTGACATTACCTGAAACTAAATAGTTTTTGTTGCCTTGAGATCTTATATTGTGGAGAATGCTGTCATCTTTGTATTCAGTAGTAAAATAAATCAAGATAAAAATAAATATCTCAAAGTATGCTAAGGAATCATAAACTGTTCTCCTCAAAGTTAACAAGTGATGTGAGAATAAGTTGTCTTCTGAAGCAAAACAAAAGGAAATGTGGGAATTATATTTACCTGGGACTTCATCAAATCATTGGCATGGAGGTTTGTGGTTAACATGTGTCATTGCTTGCGTCCATTCTGTGCCTGGATTTTCTTCAGTTTTCCTCTAAATATTGCTTAAGTAATTATGGTCAACTAGTTTAATGGTTTTGAACCCAAGGAAGGAAAAAAAGAAGTTAACACCAGTTGTTTAAAAGAATCAGACACAACTTAGTGACTAAGCACAAGAGCAATGCAAACATGAAAAGACACTTCTAAACTAACATATATAGAAGGATCAAACAAGCTCAACCTGAGAAAAATAAACAAAATCCACCTATTGCATGATCAGAAACAGTCAGTTCCCAAACATGAAGCGAAAACTTGTGACTCTTGCACATCATCTTCCATAAAACCAAGAAATATGTGTTGCAGTTCCATGACCCTATGGTTATGTGTCTCTGTGGCTCAGTTGCTCAGTCACGTCCAACTCTTTGCAACCCTATGAACTGTAGGCTGTCAGGCTCCTCTGTCCAAGGCATTTTTCAGGAAAGAATACTGGAGTGGGTTGTCATTTCCTCCTCCAGAGGATCTTCCAGACCCAGGAATCAAACCCATGTCTCTTGTGTTGGCAGGCAGATTCTTTACCACTGGGCCACATGGGAAGCCCTCTAATGACTTGAGAACAAATGAGAAGCTCCTGTGGATAAATTGGGGAAAATATGTGAGTCATGGGGATAAATAACTTTAAAAGAACCTCATAAAAATGCAAATTTAAAAGATAATATGCCTCTTTTTTTGCATGGAATTTGAAAAAAAAGTACTGTAGAACAAAACTGTGGCATCAGTAGTCTCAGAGAAACTACCTCCTTTTCTAGTCATAAGACAACTATATACCCATATGCTCCATTCCATTAGAAAAGTAATGGTTAAATCTGACCACACATTAGAAACTCCTAGTTTTCTAAATATCCAAGTCTTTGCCACACCCATGGAGATTCTGCTATAGTTGTTTTAGAAGAGGAATCAGAGATTGGTAATTTTTCAGTAGCACCCTAGGTGATTCTAATGTGCAGGACTGGGGATCATTACATTAAATGGAGGGAATGTTGATCATATTAGTTTATTCAATTCTGGACATCATGGTAAACTCCTAACTGGCATCATCTTATTCCTTCCAGCTATCCTACATGGCAGAAGTTACTCATTTTGCTTATGGAACAAGCAAAAGAAATTAAATAATTGCCAAAACAGTGTAGTGTACACATATTGAAACAAAGACTCAAACTAAAGCTATATAAATTCAAATTCTTCACTCATAAACCTCTTTGCTATCTAATTTTTGCATCTAGGTTGTAATGATACAGCAGTCTTGTTTTTTCCCTCTGCCCCTTCTGTCATATGTCAGGGGGATTGTCATGTGTCAAGGGGATTGTCACTACGTCAGAAATAAGTAAAATGTGAAAAACGTAGGGAAGAATGTAAAACTTGCCTCCACCAGAGTCTGATCCATAGATATGTTTTGTGAATTGTCAGAAGTATTTAATATTTTTATTTAAAGAATTAAAAGTACAAATACTTGAAATTTTGTTTTAGAAGTTAGATTACAGCTTTTCTTTAAATGTTATAAAATCTATACTATTCCGTGTTAAACAGATGAAAGGCTTAAGCTATATATGGGCTGTGCTTTCTCCTACTCCCTGTTGCTCCCGCAGGTGTCTATTGTCTCCTATGCCAGTGTTTCTCCCCGATTAATAATGTTCATACAATTAACCTGAAGGTCTCATCAAAACGCAGATTTTGATTTAGTATGATTGAAGTGGGGACAGAGATTCAGCATTCCCAGCAAGTTTTTAAGGTTACGCTGATGCTCCTGGTAGTCTGACCACAACTTGAGTATCAAGGTTATATACGACCTGCCATATTTACTTACATTACTTGACCTTAATGAATCAATTAATTTTGTGTCTCCCAGGATGGTTATCCTATGTAGTCTCACATAAACAAATTCATATATGCTTTATTGGATGAAGATAAGAGCATGCAGTTCTAATTTCTTTGTCTGCTTTTCCTTGAAATTTATTTTCTTTCTAAACTTGTCATATGGCATGTAAGAAAGAGCAGAAATCCATCATAAGTTTAGAGTTTAGAATATAATTTAGATTTCCCAGCCCAAATTTCCTCAGATGAGTGTCAATGAACATTTGATACACACACACACACACACACACACACATACACACACACACTGTATTACATTGCAAAAGAGAAGCTCAGAGTGCAAAGAATTCTTTCCAGCACTGTGTCTAAGCTGGCCCACCCAAGAAAATAGATGTCAGACTGCAGTTTCACAAGGCCTGGGGTTATGCTTTCAATTTCAACAAGAGGCCAGTTGCAAGATAATAGCTGTTTTCCAAGTGGTGTACTCGGTAGCTTTGGCCGGGAGGCAACAAGTCCTAAACCTTGATGATCACTTCCAGGCAGAAGCTGCCTTCTTTGCCAGACTCCAATCATTAAAATGTTCACACCTGAAGACTTCTAGTTTAAAGGAGGCATTGGAGTCGTGAGGTCCCCCAGTAACCGTGCTTTTCTATATCAGCTCTTTTGATCAAGAGGCTTTCTTCTGCACTTATGAAATGGGGAATTACAAGTACATAAAACATCCACCAACTGAAAATTCAGTAACAGAAGCCACAAAAATTCAGTACACTGAACTGGCCCAAAGGGCCACGTGCACAGGTCATTTTTTCTCAGTATAAAAGGTTCTCAAATACTGTAAGTTGTATCTGGGTGGCCCCTTTGCCCATGAATCTAAGTAGGATGGTTATGTGGGTACATATATACAACACTGCCGTAACATTTGAGTCCCTTCTTTCGTCAAGCTTACGTAGCCTGACTAAGGAGTAAATACGCCCTTTAGGACTTCCAGGAGACAGCAGGACACCAGTTCCACCCTGTTCACCTTTATAGCTCCTGAGTTTGGGACAAAGGGGCTAGAAACCGTCAGCTGAAATTTGAAAGCAGTCCTACTATTCCAGTGAGCAATGCACATCTGCCTTTGGTTTCCAAGCAGCAAGTAGCTCTATGGCGTGAAACCTCAGTATTTCCTGTTCACCCAAAATCCTATTCTGGGCAGCACCATCTTCATTAATGACACCTAGGATTTCAGCTTTGGGTGTTCCTGGGTTTGATAGCCACAGCCGTATTGCTTTCCAGCTATGTCTATGTGGTTTATACTCTTGGCTGATTTACATTTGATGAATAGAGGAGCGCTTCTTTATGAGGTTCACGTGAATCTCAGAAAACTGTTGTTCCCTTAGTAAAATATGATTTAAGTTTTCACCTAATTTCAGAGTAATGGGTAAGGAAGTTTCCTAGGTGGGAGGGATCACCCCAAGAATTTCTCTAGATTCCTTTGGGCCACTTTTCTATTCTCCCTTGCATTAGACCTTATCAGTATTGTAAATCCAATCTAGAGCAATAGTATCGTAAATACTTTGTGTATTGTTCCCTATGGGAATTAGTATGTCTCTGGGAAAATTCCATAAAAGGGTCAACACTTTTTTACAGCAACCAGGAAATACTTCAAAAATCTCTGAATACTTTTAATGTTATCTCCAAATGTAGATGAGTTTGGCATAAGAGATTGTAAGGAGTCTGGAGTGGGAGTAGCAGCTGTAAATTTTTCTCCACTGTATCAGTAAATAATACATAAGAGAGAACAAAAAGCACATGTAAAAACAGAGAAATGTCAGGTTGGATAACACGGTTAACATCTCAGGCAAATTTTGTTTATAAGCCAAATGCCTAAAACCAGAATATGGAGAGACTGGAAATCCTCTTAGGTGAGTTTTCTTTCTTTTCTGCAGTTGTCCACCACTTTGAGTGTATAGGGTCTTGGAAAAGGGACAGGAAGTCAGGGTGCTTGAGGGTGGTCCCGGTCCTACTTCCGCTGGGTCTGCTTTGTCCTCAGAAGAGCTCTGCGCGGCCCTCGTTCCTTATCCGCCCACTCACCCCCACAGCGCTGGGCTCAGGCTGCTTGCTGAACAGCAGCAAAGCGAAGAACAAGGCCTCAACTCAACAATCTGTTGGAAGACAATTCTCTGGGAATGGGGTCCCACCCTCCTACACCTGCCTGCTCCCGCACCATGGAGTTCTTGTAGTCTTCATTTTGATTATTCCTATCCATTCAAAATCATGTTCCTTCTGTGGTGTCTCTAAGGTTGGACTCGGGCAAGGGGACAGCCGCCTGACCTCGTGCACCGTCTTGACAGCAAGGGCTCTGTTTTGCTTTTATCTTTTTAGAGTTGTTCATTTTCTTGTCCCTTTTCGCTCAGAACTGATAAACTCATCTTCACTGAGTGATTTTGAATGTCTCTCTTTTTACTTACTGTGTAATTGGATTCAAAGCTGATCGCGTTAGGCGTTAAACAATCAATATATTATTTTTTCTTCTTGCTTTTGTTGTTGCTTGCTCGTCTCCTTAACCCAAATCTAGTTCTTCTCTTGTATTCTATACCATTTTACTCTAATATAAAATATATGCCCCAAACAAGAATAATAGTAAAATACTGTCTGGATTGAATTTCACGATAAAAGGTATTTTTTTAATGCAAAGAGTTTTTTTTTTTTTTATATTCAAGAATTTTTTCATCAATAATGTCAGCTGCTTATTTTACATTGCAGCACTGTTATAGATGTGCATGTTAAATTGCTCCTGAATGTATGCTATCCCACAGATTTGAAACATATGAGTTTGGCTCAACATATCATATTGGCTATAAAGTAGCACAGCACTCACAAAAGAGCTTGGCAAAATATGGAGTGTGTTTTATTTACTGGTACATGCTATCTCTGCTTTATCAAGATTATTATAGAAATAGAAGGAATGACCAGTACTGACTTTGCTAAATTGTGAATCCTCCATCATCCTGGATCTGCTCTGCTATAGTCTAAGCTGACATCCAAGACTACTCCTTTGCAACTCAGAATCATTCCATCCAGACTGTGCCTGGTAGTTTTGCATGCTTCAATAATTTCTGATTTTATGCTTTTCAATAGAAATCCATTCTTTCTTGATGATCTATCAGCTATTGTCTCAATCATCCTTTTATCAAAGGTAGTTCTTAAGACTGTGACTGTTTAAATCAGTGTTTCTTAAAGTGTGGTCTCACTGGAATAAAATTTTCAAGTAAGGTCCAGTAATACTTTTTTAAATCAAACTTCCTAGGTGACTGAAGTCCACAGAGGTTTGGAAAGCACTGCCATAAGTTAGAGAAATGAATAACACTAAATTATAGGGATCTATTGAAAGTATAAAGGAAAAGCCTTTTAGGCAAGTAGGAGTGTGATTTCCTTCAAAACAAGCCAAGCTGCTGATCAGTTATGACACCTAGAAATCCATTTAAAATATTTTAAATACTTTAAATACCATTTACCAGAAATCCACTTAAAGTATTTTAAATGTTCATTATAGACACTGCTTCCCAGGTGGCAAAGTGGTAAAGGATCTCCCTGCCAATGCAGGAGACACGAGGAATGTTTGTTCAGTCCCTAGGTCTGGAAGATTCCCTGCAGAGGTTAATGGCAACCCACCCCAGTGTTCTTGCCTGGAAAATCACATGGACAGAGGAGCCTAGCGGGCTACAGTCCATGGGGTCTCAAAGAGTTGGGCACAACTGAACGACTGAGCATGTGGTGTAGACACCGTACACTTAAATAATCATTGCATAATTTTTAGTTTTTGAATTCATAGGCCATGTCGCTTTTGTTTTTGGAATCAAACCACAAGTTCATTTGGCCAATTACTCCATACAGTGTAATAGTGAGGGCTGTGGGATTTGGGCCACATTGGGGAATGTTTCAGCATATGAATCTGGGGGACATAAACATTCAACATACATCACAACCCTTGCTTTCAGTGAAATTCAGGTCCTTCTCAAAGGGAAATCTTTCCCTGCCAGCCTCTGAAGTCAATCCTTATCCTTCTCTTATGCCCTCAAAATCCAAGCTTAAGGGAGTGGCCCTTTCTACTTTTCTGTTTTAGCCCCTCTGTATTTTAAGCATTTGGGGGATTTTATGACCATACTGGAGTGGTGGCTGGGCAGGTGCAGGAGGGCCAAGAAGAGCTACTCCACGTTCAATGTCAGGAGGGGTGGCCGTGAGGAGATACCCCTCATCCAAGGCAAGGAGCAGCAGCTGCACTTTGCTTGAGCAGCCGTGAAGAGATACCCCACATCTAAGGTAAGAGAAACCCAAGTAAGACGGTAGGTGTTTCGAGACGACATCAGAGGGCAGACACACTGAAACCATAATCACAGAACACCAGCCAGTCCGATCACACTGACCAGAGCTTTGTCTAACTAAGCCATGCCATGTGGGGCCACCCAAAACAGAGGGGTCATGGTGGAGAGGTCTGACAGAATGTGGTCCACTGGCGAAGGGAATGGCAAGCCACTTGAAAACACCATGAACAGTATGGAAAGGCAAAATGCTAGGACACTGAAAAAGGAACTCCCTAGGTCGGTAGGTGCCCAATATGCTACTGGAGATCAACGGAGAAATAACTGCAGAAAGAAAGAAGGGATGGAGCCAAAGCAAAAACAATACCCAGCTGTGATTGTGACTGGTGATAGAAGCAAGATCCAGTGCTATAAAGAGCAATATTGCATAGGAACCCGGAATGTCAGGTCCATGAATCAAGGCAAATTGGAAGTGGTCAAGCAGGAGATGGCAAGAGTGAACATCGACATTCTAGGAATCAGAGAACTAAAATGGACTGGAATGGGTGAATTTAACTCAGATGACCGTTATATCTACTACTGTGGGCAGGAATCCCTCAGAAGAAATGGAGTAGCCATGATGGTCAACAAAAGAGTCCGAAATGCAGTACTTGGATGCAATCTCAAAAACGACAGAATGATCCCTGTCCATTTCCATAGCAAACCATTCAATATCACAGTAATCCAAGTCTATGCCCCAACCAGTAATGCTGAAGAAGCTGAAGTTGAACAGTTCTATGAAGACCTACAAGACCTTTTAGAACTAGCACCCAAAAAAGATGTCCTTTTCATTATAGGGGACTGGAATGCAAAAGTAGGAAGTCAAGAAACACCTGGAGTAATAGGCAAATTTGGCCTTGGAATACAGAATGAAGCAGGGCAAAGGCTAATAGAGTTTTGCGAAGAAAACCCACTGGTCATAGCAAACACCCTCTTCCAACAACACAAGAGAAGACTCTACACGTGGACATCACCAGATGGTCAACATCAAAATCAGATTGGTTGTATTCTTTGCAGCCAAAGATGGAGAAGTTCTATACAGTCATCAAAAACAAGACTGGGAGCTGACTGTGGCTCAGATCATGAACTCCTTATTGCCAAATTTATACTTAAATTGAAGAAAGTGGGGAAAACTACTAGACTATTCAGGTATGACCTAAATCAAATCCCTTATGATTAAGGGATTTGGAAGTAAGAAATAGATTTAAGGGACTAGATCTGATAGACAGAATGCCTGATGAACTCTGGATAGAGGTTCGTGACATTGTACAGGAGACAGGGATCAAGATCATACCCATGGAAAAGAAATGCAAAAAAAACAAAATGGCTGTCTGGGGAGGCCTTACAAATAGCTGTGAAAAGAAGAGAGGTGAAAAGCAAAGCAGAAAAGGAAAGATAAGCATGTGCATTTGGAATGCAGAGTTCCAAAGAATAGCAAGGAGAGATAAGAAAGCCTTCCTCAGCGATTAATGCAAAGAAATACAGAAAAACAACAGAACGGGAAAGACTAGAGATCACTTCGAGAAAATTAGAGATACCAAGGGAACATTTCATGCAAAGATGGGCTCGATAAAGGACAGAAATGGAATGGACCTAACAGAAGCAGAAGATATTAAGATGAGGTGGCAAGAATACACAGAAGAACTGTACAAAAAGAGCTTCACGACCCAGATAATCATGATGGTGTGATCACTCCCCTAGAGCCAGACATCCTGGAATGTGAAGTCAAGTGGGCCTTAGAAAGCATAACTACAAATAAAGCTAGTGGAGGTGATGGAATTCCAGTTGAGCTGTTTCAAATCCTGAAAGATGATGCTGTGAATTGCTGCACTCAATATGTCAGCAAATTTGGAAAACTCAGCAGTGGCCACAGGACTGGAAAAGGTCAGTTTTCATTCCAATCCCAAACAAAGGCAATGCCAAAGAATGCTCAAACTACGGCACAATTGCACTCATCTCACATGCTAGTAAAGTAATGCTCAAAATTCTCCAAGCTAGTCTTTAGTAATATGTGAACCATGAACTCCCTGATGTTCAAGCTGGCTTTAGAAAAGGCCTAGGAACCAGAGATCAAATTGCCAACATCCACTGGATCATCAAAAAAGCAAGAGAGTTCCAGAAAACCACCTATTTCTGCTTTATTGACTATGCCAAAGCCTTTGACTATGTGGATCACAATAAACTGTGGAAAATTCTTCAAGAGATGGGAATACCAGACCACCTGACCCGCCTCTTGAGAAATCTGTATGCAGGTCAGGAAGCAACAGTTAAAACTGGACATGGAACAACAGACTGGTTCCAAATAGGAAAAGGAGTACGTCAAGGCTGTATATTGTCACCCTGCTTATGTAACTTATATGCAGAGTACATCATGGGAAATGCTGGGCTGGAAGAAGCACAAGCTGAAATCAAGATTTCTGGGAGAAATATCAATAACCTCAGATATGCAGATGACATCACCCTTATGGCAGAAAGTGAAGAGAAGCTGAAAAGCCTCTTGATGAAAGTGAAAGAGGAGAGTGAAAAAGTTGGCTTAAAGCTCAACATTCAGAAAACGAAGATCATGGCATCCGGTCCCATCACTTCATGGGAAATAGATGGGGAAACAGTGGAAACAGTGTCAGACTTTATTGTTTGGGGCTCCAAAATCACTGCAGATGGTGACTGCAGCCATGAAATTAAAAGACGCTTACTCCTTGGAAGAAAAGTTATGACAAACCTAAACAGCATATTCAAAAGCAGAGACATTACTTTGCCAACTAAGATCTGTCTAGTCAAGGCTATGGTTTTTCCAGTAGTCATGTATGGATGTGAGAGTTGGACTGTGAAGAAAGCTGACCACCGAAGAATTAATGCTTTTGAACTGTGGTGTTGGAGAAGACTCTTGAGAGTCCCTTGAAGTGCAGGGAGATCCAACCAGTCCATTCTGGAGGAGATCAGCCCTGGGTGTTCATTGGAAGGACTGATGCTGAAGCTGAAACTCCAGTACTTTGGCCACCTCAAGCGAAGGATTGACTCATTGGAAAAGACTTTGATGCTGGGAGGGATTGGAGGCAGGAGGAGAAGGGGACGACAGAGGATGAGATGGCTGGATGGCATCACTGACTCGATGGACATGAGTCTGAGTGAACTCTGGGAGTTGGTGATGGACAGGGAAGCCTGGCGTGCTGCGATTCATGGGGTCGCAAAGAGTCAGACACGACTGAGTGACTGTACTGAACTGAACTGAGGTCCACTTGTTAATGGATGAAATTATAACAGCAGTTATTTTTATTAACAACAGCTTGGGCACTGAATGTTAAGATTAAAGTATTATTGTTTTAGTGAAAACAAAAATAAAGTTGAATAAAAATTAAAACAAGGAAAAATGAATTAAAGAATTTTTATTTAAAATTTTAATATATATTAATTATAATTTATGTATGCCTTTTAATAGATAAATTTAAATTTTGAGAATATACCTGTTTTGAGAACATGAAGTAATTATTTTTACATTAACATTAGCATATTTTTATATTTATGTTAAATATTATCCAAATTTGAGTGCTTGAATGCAAATGCAATTGTTAAACCTTTTGTGGTATCACTACCAATCAAATGCCTTTATATGAAAATCCTGGTCATAACGTATTTACTCTATCTACTAGTTTATAAATTATGCACATTTTTAAAATTTCTCCTCCAAACATCACTAGCCTATAAGTTCATTACCCATACATGTTTTATTATTAATTTATCTTTGATATATTGCTTACTTTTAGGTTAAAAAATAACTTTATACTTTTTTCTATGTTGTAATTAGTTATATTTGTCAGGGTATATATTTGATTTAGCCATTAGCATGATTTATTTCTTTTAAATATATGGCTTCACAGTACCTAATGTCTCAGGTGTATTTTTGCCATGAATAGTATATATATATATATGTTAGGGGCCTACTCTTCTCCCAAATTTTGTCAAATGGATACTCAGAAGTGACAGTGAAATTTTTTACTGTCCTCTGTGTGTGTGTGTTTATCAGTTATGAGAAGCTTTACCAAAGATGATAAGATAATAATGAGAAGAAAAGAGAGGTTCCAAAATAATTTGATTAAATAGCCTAGTTATAAAATCAAAGCAAACACCATAAAATTTTATGAAATCACATTGGCAATGTCAGACTGTTCAATAAATTGGGTAGAATATTGATCCCCCCTATTTTTAGGATAGTATTTTAGATATAACTTTTTGTGGTTTTTACAAAAATGTCAAGAAAATACAGTTATAATAGCAAAGCAATCTGACATTAATGGGAAAGAGACTATTTGAGTGTTTTGTGGAATTGGTTTCCTTTCTATTCTCAAAGAGTCAACATTTTTTGTCAAATGAGATATTGATAGAATGCACTCACATTTCATCTCAACAAGCTGTATGCATTGAAACATTTAGAAAAAAAGGTGAGAATTGTTGAATATAGCTTGTTTATTAGGATTGAACAGTTATTTACAAGGAAATATTCAAGAGATGCAGGGAATGATCAAGAGCAGAAGAGGGTGTCAGAGGCTGAGATGGCTGGGTGGCACCACTGGTGCTATGGTCAGGAAACTGGGCTCCAAACTCCGGTAGATGGTGAGGGTCAGAGAGGCCTGGCGTGCTGCGGTCCCTTGAGTCGCAAAGAGTCGGACATGACTGTGACAACAGCAATTTATGACAAAAAAGATAGTTATCATTCACTACCAACAGAGTTTGAAAATACCCTGATGCTGGGAAAGATTGAAGGCGGGAGGAGAAGGTGATGGCAGAGGATGAGATGGTTGGATGGCATCACTGACTCAGTGGACATGAGTTTGTGTAAACTCCAAGAGTTGGTGATGGACAGGGAGGCCTGGCATACTGTAGTCTGTGGAGTCGCAAAGGGTCGGATACGACTGGGGCAACAGAAATTTATGACCAAAAAGATACTTATCATTCACTATCAGTGGAGTTACATCTACTTCCACTGATGGTGAATGTTTTAACTAATGTTTCCTGACATTCATTTCTAACTCTGCCAGTCTCTCCCAGACTTCTAAATATTTCTATCTTATTTCTCTATTGATTCCTGGGAAATTTCTGATTTGTATGAGACACATCATTCTAATGTTTTTTTTTTCTTTATTTTTCATAAAATAATTCAGAAGCTTACCCAAATGCAAATATGAAGGTTAATAGTCAGTGTGAATTTAAATCACGTTAGAAATCCTGAATCAGCTCTATCTTGTTTTTGACAATGTCAGTCCTGGCTGCTCCTATTCCTTCCAGCCCTAAAATAATATTTTGAGGTTTTCTCAAAAGGAACAGCAAGCAAATGTCCCTCTATAAAATAATTCTTACTTTAATGTGTAACAAGATTTTGATTATAAGCTCACATACATTAAGGTAATAATATGGTCAATAGATAGGGTATTCACTACCACTTGTTACTTATTCAAAAATCAGTGCCTAAATGATAAAATCAAGATCATGTTCAAGTGTACTATTTGATACTTTCTCATGTTAAGTGCATCACAGGAAAAGATTTACTCTCATGATAACTTGTGTGCTCTTATAATTACCCACCTTTTGAGAAGTCACCCACAAATAGAGAAAGTTTGAAGGTACTCATATAGGATTTCCAGAATCAGAACAAAAATGCTTCAATTTAATCAGAAATATTTTGTCCCCAGTTTCCTGAAAGCAAGTCACTAACCAAATGTACTCCAATAGTTACATATTTTAATTTGGGGGGCCTATTCAATAATGAATTAATACTCATTCTGGGATCATCTCAGCTTTTTGCTTTCTCTGAGGGCAGGGTAGTCATTAAATCTTAGTAAGAGAAGCATGTGAAAAATGGCCACCTCTCTTCATTTAACTTATTCATATTGTGGCATCATCAATTTTAACTAATGTTATTAAATGGAAACTTATTTGCTGGAAATTTGAGAGAAAAAATATTTATTCTCAGGAAATACTGCAGACTGAAAATTTAAAAATTAGTATGGGAATGTCCATGGGGAAGTGTTTCTGCATTTTGTGAGCACTAAACTTTATCTTCCATCTCTGACAAGGCCAAATGACTTTCTTATCAGAAAATAGCAAGGAGGTAATATTTTGAAATATATTCTAACCTCCATTCAGTTACAAGTAGTACACTTTGTTTTATTCTTTAAATGATGTATCTCATGTAGGAGAATTTTTCTTCTTGAATCTAATTCGTTGTTGGATGTTATATTCCTACTTGAAGTTTTATCATCATGTACAACTAACTTAGCTAATCAAAGAAAAATATTGTGGAATGAATAACTTAATGGTTGTATCACAAAAATGTAAATACTTATAATCATTTTCATAAGACTAAAGATAAGAGCAAGAAAATAAAGAGCAAGAAATTTTGGAGGCTCAACATGGACACCTGTTAGAAAATTGTGTGTTAAGCTGGCACAATTATTATTGTCTTCTTAATATAACCATAGTGTTATGGCCAATCTAATGAATATTTCAGGAACACTAGGTATTTCTTGGAGAAGGCAATGGCACCCCATTTCAGTACTCTTGCCTGGAAAATCCCATGGATAAAGGAGCCGGGTAGGCTGCAGTCCATGGGGTCGTGAAGAGTCGGACACGACTGAGCGACTTCACTTTCACTTTTCACTTTTATGCATTGGAGAAGGAAATGGCGACCCACTCCAGTGTTCTTGCCTGGAGAATCCCAGGGAAGGGTGAACCTGGTGGGCTGCCGTCTATGGGGTTGCACAGAGTGGGACACGACTGAAGCGACTTAGCACCAGCAGCAGCAGGTATTTCTTTGGCACACTGCTAAGGATACTAGAGTTAGATAAGACCTCTGTTTTCATGGAGTTTCAAGCCATCTGAGAAAACAAACAAAGAAGCAAACATTTAAGCCATTGTAAATCATGCTTGGAACAAGAGCAGCAAGGGGAGAAATAGAGTGTAAAGTCAGCATCCTTCACATTGTACCTTAGCTAGTTGAAGTGAATAGGAAAGATGGCCCTGAAGCAAAGACCTAAAACTCAGATGTGAAGATGAAATGGTAATTAAGAGAGGGCGGCTACAGTAAGGCAGAGCAGACTATTTTAAAGCCCTGAGATTGGAATAATCAACTCCTTCAGAAACTGAAATGTAGCCACAGAAACAAGATACCTGTGACTAAGGGAGAAAATTCTAAGATCATTTTGAAAAGATAGGCAAGTGGCATTTAATATACGGCCAAGAAGGCCATAGTAAAGGATTCTGACCTAAAAGTTTTGGGAAGCCTTTGAAGAGGATGGACATAGCTGCTATAGGGTCAGATTTATTTTATTAAAAATTGCTCTGAACATCTGCATGCAAGATAACTGAATCTAGATGAAGACCTTACACTCTTCACAGAAATTATCCAAAATGGATCAAAGGTCTAAAGGTAAAACACAAAACTATACAGTTGTAATGGTGACACTGAGGAAAACCTAGATAACTGTTTAGTAGTGACTTTTATATAAAAGTCCTTATATGAAAGCTTCCCTGGTGGCTCAGACGGTAAAGCGTCTGCCTGCAATGCAGGAGACCCGGGTTTCATCCCTGGGTCGGGAAGATCCCCTGGAGACGGAAATGGCAACCCACTCCAGTATTCTTGCCATGGACAGAGGAGCCTGGCGGGCTGCAGGCCATTGGGTCGTGAAGAGTCGGACACGACTGAGCGACTTCACTTTATATAAAACACCAAAGGCATGCTATTAAACAAAGAATTGACAAGCTGAATTTTTTTGAAAATAAAATTTTCTGCTCTAAAGAAGACATTAATTATATGAGAATGAAATGACAAGCCACTGACTGGGTGGAAAAAAATTGCAAAAAATATATCTGATAAAGGATTATTATAAAACTATACAAAGAACTCTAGAAATTCAACAAGAAGGCAACAAATAAGTTGATGAAAAATTGCACTGAACACCTTACCAGGTCAGCAAAGAAGAATATACATGTCAAATAAGCACACAAAAAGATGATCCATATGATATACAAATTGAGAAATACAAATTAAAACAATAAATAATAATACCAGCAATTCCTTGGTATTTATCCAAAAGAAGTGAAAACTTAAGTTCACAACAAACCTGCATCCTAATGATTAGAGCAACTTTATTCATAACTGCCAAAATTTGAAAACAAAATGTGTCTTATAGTAGGTGAACAGATAAATAAACTGTGGTATATTATTCAGCACTTGAACAAATGATTTATCAAGCTATGAAAAGACATGGAGGAAATCTAAATGCATATAATTAAATGAAAGACGACAACCTGAAAAGGCTACATACTACATGGTTCCAACTGTATGGCAGGTTACAAAAAGTCAAACCATGGAGACAATAACAATTACAGCTACTGGCAGTGATTGTAAATTTGTGGGTGGGAAAAATGAATAGGTGGAGCACAGAGGATTTTTAGGATGGTGAAAAGACTCTATCTGACACTATACGGTAGCCACATTACATGCCATTCCATATTTCTCCAAAGCCATAGCATGCACAACACAGAGTGACCCTTAATATAAACTATGGAGTTTGGGTTATTATGATGTCAGTGTAAGTTTGTCAGTCATAGCAAAAGTGTCATCACTCTGGTGAAGAACCTTGGTAATTGTGGGTGGAGTATTCTATGTGTGGGGTCAGGGAGGATGTGGAAGATCCCTATACATGCTCTTCAATTTTGCCATGAACATACAACTTCTCTAAAAATGAGTGTATTCAAAAACCAAACAGTATGCTTCTAGGTTATAAAGACTAGACTGCAGAACAGATGTGGGTGTATGGAAATAGGTTACAAACCCACCGCATAGTTCGGGGGCACTATTGATACTATTTATAATGTAGATAACTAACGAAAACCTACTGCATTTCACAGGAAGCCCTACTCAGTGCTCAGTGGTGAGTTTATGGGAAGGAAGTTCAAAAACGGGGATGTGTGTATACATACTTATACGCAGAGTTCATCATGAGAAACGCTGGGCTTGATGAAGCACAAGCTGGAATCAAGATTACTAGGAGAAAAATCAATATCCTCAGATATGCAGATGACACCACACTATGGCAGAAAGGGAAGAACTAAAGAGCCTCTTGACGAAAGTGAAAGAGGAGAGTGAAAAAGTTGGCTTAAGGCTCAACATTCAGAAAACTAAGATCATGGCATCCAGTTCCATCACTTCATGGCAAATAGATGGGGAAACAGTGGAAACAGTGGCTAAATTTATTTTTCTGGGCTCCAAGATCACTGCAGATGGTGGCTGCAGCCATGAAATTAAAAGACACTTACTCCTTGGAAGAAAAGTTATGACCAACCTAGATAGCATATTCAAAAGCAGAGACATTACTTTGTCAACAAAGGTCTGTCTAGTCAAGGCTATGGTTTTTCCAGTGGTCATGTATGGATGTGAAAGCGGGGCTGTGAAGAAAGCTGAGCCCTGAAGAATTGATGCTTTTGAGCTGTGGTGTTGGAGAAGATTCTTGAGAGTCCCTTGGACTGCAAGGAGATCCAACCAGTCCATCCTAATGGAGATCAGCCCTGGGTGTTCATTGGAAGAACTGATGCTGAAGCTGAAACTCCAATACTTTGTCTACCTGATATGAAGAGCTGACTCATTTGAAAAGACCCTGATGCTGAAAAGATTGAGGGCAAGAAGAGAAGGGAGTAACAGAGGATGAGATGGTTGGATGATATCACCAACTCAGTGGACATGAGTTTGAGTAAACTCTGGGAGTTGGTGATGGACAGGGAGGCCTGGTGTGCTGTGGTTCATGGGGTCACAAAAAGCCAGACACGACTAAGCGACTGAACTGAACTGTACTGCTGATTCACTTAGCTGTAGAGTAGAAACAAATACAATATTGTAAAGCAATGATACTTCAATAAAAATTTTTTAAGGGGGAGACACAACATAAAGAGATATAATTAGTGAGATATATCTTAGAAAATGCGATTTGAAAACACTTAATGCCTGAATCAGTTCAGTTCAGTTCAGTCTCAAAATCGTGTCCAAGTCTTTGTGACCGCATGGACTGCAGCACACCAGGCCTTCCTGTCCATCACCAACTGCCGGAGTTTACCCAAACTCATGTCCATTGAGCCGGTGATTCCATCCAACCATCTCATCCTCTGTTGTCCCCTTCTCCTCCTGCCTTTAATCTTTCCCAGCATCAGGGTCTTTTCCAATGAGTAAGTTCTTCACATCATGTGGCCAAATTATTGGAGCTTCAGCTTCAGCATCAGTCCTTCCAATGAAAACCCAGGACTGATTTTCTCTAGTATGGACTGGTTGGATAGCCTGGCAGTCCAAGGGACTCTCAAGAGTCTTCTCCAACACCACAGTTTAGAAGCATCAATTTTTCAGTGCTCAGCTTTCTTTATAGTCCAACTCTCACATCCATACATGACTAATGGAAAAAACATAGCCTTGACTAGACGGACCTTTGTTGGCAAAGTAATGTCTCTGCTTTTTAATATGCTGTTTAGGTTGGTCATAACTTTGCTTCCAAGGAGCAAGCATCTTTTAACTTCATGGCTGCGGTAACCAACTGTAGTGATTTTAGAGCCCCTCAGAATTAATTCTGTCACTGTTTCCCCATCTGTTTGCTATGACATGATGGGACCAGATGCCAGGATCTTATTTTTCTGAATGTTGAGCTTTAAGCCATCTTTTTTACTCTCCTCTTTCTCTTTCACCAAGAGGCTCTTTAGTTCTTCTTCACTTTCTGCCATAAGGGTGGTGTCATCTGCATATCTGAGGTTTTTTATGTTTGTCCAAGTAATCTTGATTCCAGCTTGTGCTTCCTCCAGCCCAGCGTTTCTCTGCATTTAAGTTAAATAAGCAGGGAGACAATATACAGCCTTGATATACTCCTTTTCTGATTTGGAACCAGTCTGTTGTTCCATGTCCAGTTCTAACTGTTGCTTCCTGGCCTGCATACAGATTTCTCAAGAGGCAAGTCAGGTGGTCTAGTATTCCCATCTCTTTCAGAATTTCCCACAGTTTATTGTGATCCACATAGTCAAAGGCTTTGGCATAGTTGATAAAGCAGAAGTACATGTTTTTCTGAAACTCTTGATTTTTTGATGATCCAGCGGATGTTGGCAATTTGATCTCTGGTTCCTCTGCCTTTTCTAAACCCAGAGTGAACGTCTGGAAGTTCATGTTTTATGTACTTTGGAAGCCTGACTTGGAGAATTTTGAGTATTACTCTGCTAGCATGTGAGAAGAGTACAATTGTTTGAACATTCTTTGGCATTGCCTTTCTTTGGGATTGGAATGAAAACTGACTTTTTCCAGTCCTGTGGCCACTGCTGAGTTTTCCAAATTTGCTTTCGTTTTGAGTGCAGCACTTTCACAGCATCATCTTTTAGGATTTGAAATAGCTCAACTGGAATTCCATAACCTCTACTCGCTTTGTTTGTAGTGATGCTTCCTAAGGCCCACATCATATTCCAGGATGTCTGGCTCTAGGTGAGTGATCACACCATCATGATTATCTGGGTCGTGAAGATCTTTGTATAGCTTCTCTGTGTATTCTTGCCATTCTATTTAATAGCTTCTGCTTCTGTTAGGTCCATAAAAGTTCTGTCCTTTATTGTGCCCATCTTTGCATGAAATGTTCCCTCGGTATGTCTAATTTTCTTGAAGAGATCTCTAGTCTTTCCCATTCTAATGTTTTGCTCTATTTCTTTGCACTGATCACTGAGTAGGGCTTTCTTAACTCTCTTTGCTATTCTGTGGAACTCTGCATTCAAATGGGTATATTTTTCCTTTTCTTCTTTGCCTTGAACATCTTTCCTTTTATCAGTTATTTGTAGGTCCTCCTCGGACAACTATTTTACCTTTTTGCATTTCTTTTTCTTGGGATGGTCTTGATCACTGCCTCCTCTACAATGTCACGTATCTCCATCCATATTTCTTCAGGCACTCTATCAGATACAATCCTTTGAATCTATTTGTCACTTCCACTTCATAAGGATTTGAACCACTGATCTCCAGTAGCATATGGGGCACCTACCAACCTCGGGAGTTCACCCTTCAGTGTCCTGTCTTTTTGCCTTTTCTTACTGTTGATGGTGTTCTTAAGGCAAGAATTTTGAAGTGATTTGCCATTCTCTTCTTCAATAACGCCTGAATAGTGAGACTGATACAAGTAAAGTGTCAAGGATGTCTTTCAAGTTACTGTCAATGAGCAACTGATAGGGAAGTTGATTGCTTCTATGCATTTTTTTAATTGTCCCCTTTTCATAATTGATTATCCTCCTTTTTCTAAAATTTAAAGTTTTTATTATTGGATCTTGGTTGTGGGTTCCCTTTCTCACCCTCCCTTCCTCTCCCATTTGTTTCTTTACCACCATTGTCTTCTTTCTTCTCATCTTTTTTCTCTTTTCTGTCTTGTCTTTTCCTTTCTTCTTACCTCTTACCCTCTCTTCTCTTCCCCTTTTCCCTCCTCTCCCTTTTCTCACTGCTATCCATGTGTTCTCTTTTTTGTTTTCTCTGTCTACATCATGCATCCAGTGTTATGCCTTTGCAAGTCGTTTTTCTGTAAATAGACACAGACAAGGAACATATAGGATATTTATTGGGGAGAGCATGGGACTGGGCAGAGTAAGAATGTCAGACTGCAGTGTGGGCTAATAACAACCCCTAGGAAATGCCCGTGGGTTCATGACAAGTGTCCCATGGAAGTGAAACTTGTATATATCCCCTGTGGTTAGTTATCGTATGCCTGCTGCCCTGGGGATGTGTGATTTGAGAGAAAGGACTTTGTGTACCCCAGAAAGACCCTGGAGGATCAGACAACTGGAATGTGTCTATTGAGAACATGGCCCGCTGCTATGTCAGCATGTGCCATAAAGAAGCATCTTGAGAGACTTCCATGGTGTACAGTGGTTCAGACACTGCACTTCCAGTGCAGGGTCCACGTATTTGAGTCCTTGTTGGCGAAATAAGATCTCATATGCTGTGCAGCATGGTGAAAATATATATATTTTTTAGTATCAAGTTCATCTCTGTGCACTACATATGGCTTTCTGATAATGACACAAATACATATCCAAATATATATTCTCCTAAGGTAAACTCCGTGAGTTGGTGATGGACAGGGAGGCCTGGTGTGCTGCGATTTATGGGGTCGCAAAGACTCAGACATGACTGAGCCACTGAACTGAACTGAAGCTTCCATACAAACTATTTAATATCTCTATTTTGATGTTTCATGCATTTCAATTTTACCATGCTATGCTTCCTCCCATTTGCTGCTTATGACTTATCCAGTTTCATTAGGAGCACTATTATCAGTTGCTCAAGCCAGTATGTTAGACTGTTTCATCATTTCTCCCTTTCTTTGACTGGAATAAGTCAAATCATAATCGATTGATATTATTTTCCCTCCCAAATATGCTCAATATTTACAATGACCATTATTTCAATTCACCATCGTCTCTCCCCTAATCTTTTACAATAACCTACTAATTTGTCTTCTAGGGTACATAATTACTCACCTCCAACCTAAAATACAACTACAAAGAGATTCAGTTTTAAGTAAACTGAGTCATATCTTTATATACTACTTCGTAAACACTTACTTGACTTCTCACTATTAAAATAATATTCTAACTCCTTACTATAACTTCTGCTCCCAGCTTGACCTGGTCCCCTCTTATTTCTAAGATACCATCTCTAACTACGTTTTTCCTTCTTTTATTATCTTGCAGTAACATTGTCTACTTTTCTCCAATCAAAATTTGAAACTCCTATCGATCCCTATAGATTTGCTTTTAAAGGTTCATTTGCATGGAATTATCTTTCCTTGGCTCCCTGCTGTATCATTCACATTTCAATTCAAATGCAGACTCCTTAAAAGTGGTTTATCTGTGCTACCTAAGCCACATCACCATCCTTATTCCCTTGATTGCATATATCACAATCTATATGATATATGTTTATGTCATTTACTTGTTTATTGACTCTATTTTCCCTTCCTACCCACAATCCCTTGGCAGTAAGTTTCTAAAGGCAGAAAATCATGTGCCATTGTTAACTTTTGTTCCATGAATACTTAGAAAAAAGATTGTCTATCATATAGTAAACATTCAAAATTTATTTTTACCTCCATTAATGAATTGTCTGTGATCACATTCACCAAGAATAGATATTGGACATCTCAAGTAGAGATATCTGATGCACAGTCGAATATTGAGTATGTAACTCAAAAGAAACACGTGGGCTGAAAATATAAACTAATCATCAGGGAAATGCAAATGATAACCACAATGAAACGTGACCTCACACTTGCCAGATTGGCTATTATCAAAACAAAGCAATGACCATGCATGTCGGAGAGAATGTGTAGAAGTTAGAAACATTGCACACTTTTGGTAGGAATGTAAAATATTTTAACCTCGATGAGACACAGGATGAAGTGAAGTGAAGGTGCTCAGTCGTGTCCAACTCTTTGCTACCTCATGGACTGTAGCCAACCGGCTCCTCCATCCATGGGATTTTCCAGGCAAGAGTACTGGAGTGGGTTGCAATTTCCTTCTCCAGAGGATCTTCACAACCCAGGGATCGAACCTGGGTCTCCTGCGTTGTAGGCAGATGCTTTACCATCTGAGCCACCATGGAAGTGCGTAAAAAAATAAAAATAGAATTGCCACATGGTTCAGTAATCCTGCTTTTGAGTATTTATGGAAAAAATACTGATATCAGATTCTTGAAGACGTATTAGCCATCTCATGTAACTTATAGGACTTTTTGCACAAGCCAAGATATGAAAACAAAGTAAATTTTTATCAAAAGATGAATAAATTTTAAAAAGTATAGTATACATGTGTACAATGGAATATTATTGGGCTTTAAAAACATCAGGAAATTTTATAGTATATGACAGCATGGATGAATTTTGAGAGAATTATGCTAAATGAAATAATCCAGTTGCAAAAAGATAAATACTGCATGATTCTACTTACATGAAGCATCTAAAATAGTCACATTCATAGACTCAGATTTTGGAATGATGGTTTTCTGGTGCTGGAGGAGAGGAGAATTAATGGGAATAAAATTTCATTCAGCATGATAAATAAGAGAGATAAATGTAGAAATCTGCTACACTGTAAATATAGTCAACTGTAAAATATTGTACATGTACAAATCTGTTAAGGTAGCATCATGTTAAATGTTCTTATCAAGATAAATGTTATAATGGGAAAACCCTGGGGTACCTTGTAAAGATAAAGCTTATGGGTATCCTGGAAAGATTTTCCTGAAATCTGAAGTATTAATGAGAATAAATTAGGCATTTGGTGAGGAGGGGATTCTTAAAATAACAAGAACAATGCATGCAAATTCACAGAGATAAACAGAATTTCGACATAAGGCAGAGATGATAAAAAGGTCAGGATGATTCTATCCCAGGGACTGATGAGAATAATGGCAAAAGAATAAACTATAAATAAAAGCCCTGCCTTGATATAAATGCCCACATGGATTAAAGGGTTTTATTGTTGTTGTTCAGTCGCCGAGTCATGTCTGACTCTGCAACCCCATAGACTGCGGCACACCAGGCTTCCCTGCGCTCCACTGTCTCTCAGAGTTTGCTCAGATTCATGTCCATTGAGTCAGAAGGATTTGATATTTATCCAAAAGACCATGAGAAACTATTAGACTATCTTAAATTAGAGCAATGTGTATCTCTTTCTTTTTAAAAGTTCTTATTGGCTTTACTATAGGAAGGGAATTACAGAGATGAATATGGGAAGATGATCCACATGACAGAGTAACTCAGAGTCGGGAAGGCTATATGGAGATGGAAAGGAGAGGTCACACCTGAAAGGGTTTGAGGAGATGACTTTGAAAAAATTTAGTGACCAACTGTATAGTGGGTGGGTATGGAGGACGTGTCAAGTGATACTTCTATTTTCTACCTTGTTCAGCTAAAATTCCATTTATTTTTTGTATATAATTATATAAAAGTATAGAGCTGGAAGACATATTTAAATTTGAAAAAAATAGTGTCTAGATGATATAGATGTTAATTGAGTATAAGTGTCAAAGTTACACAGTCATGTCTGACTGTTTGAGACCCCATGGACTATACAGTCCATGGAATTCTCCAGGCCAGAATACTTGAGTGGCTAGCTGTTCCCATCTCCAGGGGATCTTCCCAACCCAGGGATTGAACCCAGGTCCCTTGCATTGCAGGTGATTCTTTACCAACTGAGCTACCAGTGAAGCCTTAATTGAGTAAAGGCATGAATAAATATTATCAGCTAGAGTAAAGGGTAGGACAAAAAAAGCTCTGAGTTGTAACAGTTAAAGTTCAGGTAGAGGAATGCCAAAACAAGACTGAAATTGGCCAGTAGGGAAATACATCAGTGCCACACCACAAAGAGAAATCAAGTGTTTCAGTTTCAGAAAGGAGAGAGATGGTACACAGTCGTAACTTTAGTTGAAGGTCAAGTAAAATGAGGCATTCAAAAATGTCCATTGGAATTAGAGACCCCAGGGAAAGTCATTACTATAAAGTGATTAAAGTGAAAACTATCTTCTTATGGATTGAGTAGAATTGTAGCCCTCTGATTCCTTTAAAACAGAAAAGAAAATTATGAATCTGTCAAAGTACAGGCTAACATTTTACTTTGTGTGACTCAATATCAGTGATGAAATTAGCAACATTAATAAGCCTAGAAATTTCTAGGCAGATAAAGCTGAATTTAAAGAGGAAACGCAGCACTTTACAAAATAACTCAGAAATTTTTGGACTGAGAGAGTTCGCGGGCCAAGAAATAATGCTGACATTGAAAAATAGAAGGCAGGAGTAAAAGATGTGAGACAAATGGGGATTCTCTTTCAAGTCTGTTTGAACTCACTAAATCATCTGAGCATTCTTTGATTTAATTATATTTTCAACACTTTTTCTCTCTTTATGATTTTTTTGGGGAAAGCTATCAACGGATTTTAAATTAATGGATTTGTATAATAAATCACTTTTGTGTGGGAGAGATAAAAATGTAAGTCTCTTGGCTTTGTCATCAAGGGGATTCTATTCCTAGACATGCATACATGGAGCTTTCAAAAATCCTAGGGAAGAACAAGGAAGATGATAAACAAATTAATGCTTATGTTAATATATCACTTAAGCTACAGGTCAGTGCATGCTATAAGAGTTAAAGAAATGATAAATTTCTTCTGGACCGGGTTCTGAGCATTCACTGCCATTCCAAGAAGTGCACTGTCTCTTGAAATCATCCAAATAAATCACCATTGATTAGAAAATGCACACACATGAGCATCATTACCACATAACATTAAATCAACTTTTGATTAACTCTTTCATTTAGTCCAGGCATTACATAACTTCCAAGATTCTTATGACACAAAAGTTTCTCTACTCCACTAACTTAAGACATCTCTTAAAATCTCATTCAGGACTTCAACTGTATTTTCCCTATTCAAATTTTTTCTTCCACTTGTACAAACATTTATATTTTCTGAAAAATCCTTTTGAATTTCTTACCTGTTCTCTCCCTAGCCCAGGGCTTTCTGTGTGTGCCTATTCTTGACTACATGCCAATTACATTAGAAGTAAAGGTAATACTTTCAGTTCAGTTCAGCTCAGTCACTCAGTCATGTCCAACTCTTTGAGCCCATGAACTGCAGCATGTCAGGCTTCCCTGTCCATCACCAACTCCCAGAGCTTACCCAAACTCATGTCTATCGAGTCGATGATGCCATTAAGCCATCTCATCCTCTGTCGTCCCCTTTTCCTCCGGCCCTCAATCCTTCCCAGCATCAGGGTCTTTTCCAGTGAGTCAACTGTTCGCATGAGGTGGCCAAAGTATTGGAGTTTCAGCTTCAGCATCAGTCCTTCCAGTGAACACCCAGGACTGATCTCCTTTAGGATGTACCGGTTGGACCTCCTTGCAGTTCAAGGGACTCACAAGTATATTCTCCAACACCACAGTTCAAAAGCATCAATTCTTTGACACTCAGCTTTCTTCACAGTCCAGCTCTCACATCCATACATGACCACTGGCAAAACCTTAGCCTTGACTAGATGGACCTTTGTTGGCAAAATAATGTCTCTGCTTTTTAATATGCTATCTAGGTTGATCATAAGTTTCCTTCCAAGGAGTAAGCGTCTTTTAATTTCATGGCTGCAATCACAATCTGCAGTGATTTTGGAGTCCAGAAAACTAAAGTCTGACACTGTTTCCACTGTTTCCACATCTATTTCCCATGAAGTGATGGGACAAGATGCCATGATCTTCATTTTCTGAATGTTGAGCTTTAAGCCAACTTTTTCATTCTCTTCTTTCACTTTCATCAAGAAGCTTTTTAGTTCTTCTTCACTTTTTGTCATAAGGGTGCTGTCATCTGCATATCTGATGTGATTGATATTTCTCCCGGCAATGTTGATTCCAGCTTCTTCCAGCCCAGCATTTCTCATGAATCACTGGAGATGGTGACTGCAGCCATGAAATTAAAAGATGCTTACTCCTTGGAAGAAAAGTTATGACCAACCTAGATAGCATATTCAAAAACAGAGACATTACTTTGCTGACTAAGGTCCTTCTAGTCAAGGCTATGGTTTTCCCAGTAGTCATTTATGGATGTGAGAGTTGGACTGTGAAGAAGGCTGAGCACTGAAGAATTGATGCTTTTGAACTGTGGTGTTGGAGAAGACTCTTGAGAGTCCCTTGGACTGCAAGGAGATCCAGCCAGTCCATTCTAAAGGAGATCAGCCCTGGGTGTTCATTGGAAGGACTGATGCTGAAGCTGAAACTCGAGTGCTTTGGCCACCTCATGCAAAGAGTTGACTCATTGGAAAAGACTCTGATGCTGGGAGGGATTGGGGGCAGGAGGAGAAGGGGACGACCGAGGATGAGATGGCTGGATGGCATCACGGACTCGATGGACATGAGTCTGAGTGAACTCCGGGAGTTGGTGATGGACAGGGAGTCCTGGCGTGCTGCGATTCATGGGGTCGCAAAGAGTCAGACACGACTGAGCGACTAAACCGAACTGAACTGACCTGACTCTGCATATAAGTTAAATAAGCAGGGTGACAATATACAGCCTTGACGTACTCCTCTTCCTATTTGGAACCAGTATGTTGTTCCATGTCCAGTTCTAACTGTTGCTTCCTGACCTGCATACAGATTTCTCAAGAGGCAGGTCAGGTGGTCTGCTATTCCCATCTCTCTCAGAATTTTCCACAGTTTTTTGGGATCCACACAGTCAAAGGCTTTGGCATGATTAATCTATAAGTAGATATTAATAAAAGACATATTAATTGTTCAACCTGCTCCATTATGAACACTGAAACATTGCACGTTTATATTACAGCTTGCATTATAAGATCTTCATTGATAATCAACACTTCCATGTGTTCCAGAAGTGCTAAGAAATGTGTTTAAAAATTCATCCTCGTTTCAGTTCAGCTCAGTCACTCAGTCATGTCCGACTCTTTGTGACCCCATGAATTGGAGCACGCCAGACCTCCCTGTCCATCACCAACTCCCAGAGTCCACCCAAACCCATGTCCATCCAGTTGGTGATGCCATCCAACCATCTCATCCTCTGTCGTCCCCTTATCATTATTTACCTGTAGTAAATAATTCACTTAGACGTAGCCAGCAAGGCCCCCAGAAATCTTCAGAAAATGGTTCATCTGACAGTCAATCACTTTCTTCAATAAGGAAAGATGCATTTTTAAATATAAAGTATAGGACAGATAATAAATTTTAGCTAGAGCTACGTTAATTTGAAATTTTTAATTTTTTCTGTGTTGAGTACTTTATATGCAATTTTCTTACCTTCAACACTTTTTTACTTTATTTTTATTTTCTATTATCTTTGTTGAAATGGTTTTCACTCACATTCCTAGGAAAACAGTAACTTAGGGCATTATTCATGAAACTTATTTGTTTATGAAACACATTTTTAATTCTTTTGCTATACTGTGCCAGTTACCATTCTAGGCATTCTGAAACTTGCAGTAAAGGAATCAAATCTCCTGAGCCTTTAAGAATTAAATGTGGCAATACAATAAGATTGTTAGAAGAGTACCTGACACATGGTAAGTACTAAATAAATTATAGTCAGTAATAATTTAGTGGAGACTTCCCTGGTGGCTCAGACTGTAAAGCGTCTGCCTACAATGTGGGAGACCTGGGTTCAATCCCTGCGTTGGGAAGATCTCCTGGAGAAGGAAATGGCAACCCACTGCAGTACTTTTGCCTGGAAAATTCCATGGGTGGAGGAACCTGGTAGGCTACAGTCCATGGGGTCACAAAGAGTCAGACACGACTGAGCGACTTCAATGTGAATGTCAATAATTTAGTGGTGACTATATTTTATTATTAAACAACTCTCTACTGGCAAATACATGCTCTAAATACATACAACAATTATAATAGTGTCATTTTTTATGGAGATAGGTGCTTTGAAGTAAACACAGCAGGTTAAAGAGTTGGAGTGTTCTTTAGTTAGGATCAGTTCAGTTCAGTCTCTCAGTCATGTCCAACTCTTTGCGACCCCATGAATCACAACACGCTAGGCCTCCCTGTCCATCACCATCTCCCGGAGTTCACTCAGACTCATGTCCATCGAGTCCGTGATGCCATCCAGCCATCTCATCCTCGGTCGTCCCCTTCTCCTCCTGCCCCCAATCCCTCCCAGAATCAAAGTCTTTTCCAATGAGTCAACTCTTTGCATGAGGTGGCCAAAGTACTGGAGTTTCAGCTTTAGCATCATTAGTTAGGATAGTGGGGAAAAAAATGCCTGTCAGGAACTGAAGTTTGGACTTAAGCCTAAATGAAGGGAAATAACAGCAGAACCTCCTGCAGAGTTCTGAGAAAAGAATATTTCGGGTAGAGTGATATTTAGTGCAATGCCCACAAGGAAGGAAAGAGACGAGTATGTTCAGAAACTGGAAAAATATAGCCAGAACAAACTACGCCAGGAAGAAGCAGGTAAGGGGTGAGGTCAGAGATTTGTAGGTTATTACATGCCAAAGGTACCACCTTAATGGCAGAATGTGAAGAGAAACTGAAGAGCCTCTTGATGAGCGTGAAAGAGGGGCTGAAAAAGCTGGCGTAAAGCTCAACATTCAGAAAACTATGAGCACGGCCTCCAGTCCCATCACTTCATGGCAAATAGATGGGGAAAAGTGAAAGCAGTGACAGATTTTATTGTCCTGGGCTCCAAAATTACTGTGGATGGTGACTGCAGCCATGAAATTAAAAGCCACTTGCTCTTTGAAATGAACGCTCTGGCAAACCTAGATAGCATTTCAAAAAGCAGAGACATTACTTTGCCGACAAATGTCTGTGTAGTCAAAGCAATGGTTTTGCTAGTACATGTTTGTGAGTGTTATAAAGAAGGCTGAGTGCTGAAGAATTGATGCTTTTGAATGTGGTGGTGGAGAAGACTCTTGAGAGTCCTTTGGACAGCAAAGAGATCAAACCAGCCCATCCTAAAGGAAATCAACCCTGAATACTCATTGGAAGGACTGAAGCTGAAATTGAAGTTCCAATGCTTTGGCCATCTGATGCGAAGAGTGGACTCATTTGAAAAGACCCTCATGCTGGGAATGGTTGAAGGTGTGAAGAGAAGGGGACAACAGAGCATGAGATGGAGGGATGGCATCATTGACTCTGTGGACATAAGTTTGAGCCTGGTGTGCTGCAATCCATGCAGTTGCAACGAGTTGGACGCAACTTAGTAAATGAGCAACAGCAACAACACACTATTGTTAGGTAGTTAGAATAGGAAACAGGAGTCCAAAGTGGTAGTGGCTAAAAGACAAGGAAGGGAAAAGCCCGCGAAAAGAGAACAAAGGCAGGTCAAAGGACAGTCTGAGGACCAGAGTGAGGACCTCAGGTAGAGCGAACAGCGCACCGGGCTAGGCAGGCTGCATAGGACATGCCCAGGGGAAGGTAAGTGTATATAAAAAGAGGAGCCCGAGGGCCGAGTGTGTCTCTCTTGTTCACGTGGGCGCTCTTGTTCTCTCTTCTGTTCAAGTCTTTGGGTCTGCATGCCCTCACGCTTCGAGGATGTATTTTCCTTTATTTTCTAAATAAAACTGATCTGTCCAAGAACTATAACACGGACTGTCCAAGAGCTGTGACACACCGAAGGCTTTAATGTCCATCACTTCAAATTTTTGTTGAGATGAGACAGAACTGAGGAGAATACACTCGCCTGACACCATAAAAGGAGACTGAGTTTTATAAAAGTTGCTGTGGGAAGTGGAGGATCCTAAGACAAATGATGTTCCCTGATTTGAAGTGAAAACTTTATTCTTGCTGCCCTTTGCTCATGTGTAGTGGGAAGAAAATCATTCAGGAATCTAAAATATCAGTCCTAGTTAGATATAATTTTGATTGGGGCTTTTATGCAGTGGAGATGATGGAATCAACTAAATTATGGATAAAACACTAATGGGATATGTTCATGAATTAATATGTGAGACAGCAGAAGGAGAGGGATCAAGAATGGGATTTTAATTGAACTTTTGAATGGACAGGGCTCACTCTTCCAGAGAGTACTGTAGGAGAAACAGCTCTGATGAGTGAATGAGCTAGTGTGGTGGTCTGTGTCCAAACACACCTCCTTGCTAACTATTCAAGTGAGACAATGCATTTCAAGTATGAATCTACGTGACAAATTCCCTAGATTATATTGCCAGTGGGGAAAAAAATCTGCAACAGCCTGTTTGCTTTCTTTAATCAGTCGCTGATTTTATTAGCGTACAAAATATTTCCTCTTTTAAGTTGGCTACCTGGAAATGGAGAGAGAAATTTCATGCTCTGTTACAATAAAGAATTCCTTCCAATTTTACGGTACATTACTAACCTTCTTTTCCTAATTGGATTTTGAGAAAACTTTGTATTTTAGTTGACTTTCTTCATATATGTTTTAAGATTTTATGTTGCTTCAAGCTAGTTTGAGGACTCTAAATCATAGATGAATAAATAAGTAAATGAGTGAATTAATTAACAGATATCTATTGTTTTAAATTCAGTCTATCAATAAATTCAGATAAGTACCAACACCACAAACAAAGTTCACGAATTAAAATGTTTAAAGTACCTAGCATTTGATGAAATTAAGCCATGAGGCAAATCTGACCTGTTTACCATAAATTCCGTACCTTTTCTTTCCTGAAGAATTATCATTTGAGTAATGGAGCACATTTTTTCTTACCAAATTGACAAAAATAGCTGGTAAAATGCAAAAACAGCGACAGTTTGCCTCAGAGCTTGCTCACATTTAACATAAATAAAGTGGCAAAAATGTATTAAGAAGTACTCTTTGAGAATGTGAATTTGCACATTCCCTTTCAGCTGCTGAGTTAATGCAGAAACAATGTGTGCATTTACTTTTAGCCTTAAGAAGGATGCATGAGACTTATTTTACTCTTTCATGCTTTCAGAGCAGCTTATAATCTGGCCCTTAAATGCTGTACAAACACTGAACTCACTTTTTGTCTGTCTGCCCTTCAATAATACCACAGCCCCACACCTATTTCAAGGAAAGCATCGATTGCTTCTGAACTGTCTCGTCTTTGCAACACTAGAGGACTCTGCAGCCAGTCTGCCTAGTGCAAGGCACTCTCCACTGCGCACTAGCTGTGTGCTCTTGGACAAGCTGCTTGTCTTCTGAAGCTTCCTTTCTCGTTTACAATCTAGACATGATATAATACTCTTTCATACACTCATTGATACTAAGGTATTTAATATAATCCTTCAAAAGGAAGACGTACTAAATTAAAATGAGCACCATCACAGTACCATTTCTCCTCCTTCTGCACCCAAAACAGAAAGGCTCACAGGAAAAGCAGTTCAGTTCAGTTCAATTCAGTTGCTCAGTCGTGTCTGACTCTTTGTGACCCCATGAATTGCAGCATGCCAGGCCTCCCTGTCCAGCACCAACTCCCGGAGTTCACTCAGACTCACGTCCATTGAGTCAGTGATGCCATCCAGCCATCTCATCCTCGGTTGTCCCCTTCTCCTCCTGTCCCCAATCCCTCCCAGCATCAGAGTCTTTTCCAAGGAGTCAACTCTTCTCATGAGGTGGCCAAAGTACTGGAGTTTCAGCTTCAGCATCATTCCTTCCAAAGAAATCCCAGGGCTGATCTCCTTCAGAATGGACTGGTTGGATCTCCTTGCAGTCCAAGGGACTCTCAAGAGTCTTCTCCAACACCACAGTTCAAAAGCATCAATTCTTCGGCACTCAGCCTTCTTCACAGTCCAACTCTCACATCCATACATGACCACTGGAAAAACCATATCCTTGACTAAACGGACCTTAGTTGACAAAGTAATGTCTCTGCTTTTGAATATGCTGTTTAGGTTGGTCATAACTTTTCTTCCAAGGAGTAAGTGTCTTTTAATTTCATGGCTGCAATCACCATCTGCAGTGATTTTGGAGCCCAGAAAAATAAAGTCAGCCACTGTTTCCACTGTTTCCCCACCTATTTCCCATGAAGTGATGGGACCGGATGCCATGATCTTCATTTTCTGAATGTTGAGCTTTAAGTCAACTTTTTCACTCTCCTCTTTCACTTTCATCAAGAGGCTCTTTAGTTCCTCTTCACTTTCTGCCATAAGGGTGGTGTCATCTGCATATCTGAGATGATTGATATTTCTCCCAGCAGTCTTGATTCCAGCTTGTGTTTCCTCCAGTCCAGCGTTTCTCATGATGTACTCTGCATAGAAGTTAAAGAAGCAGGGTGACAATATACAGCCTTGACGCACTCCTTTTCGTATTTGAAACCTGTCTGTTGTTCCCTGTCCAGTTCTAACTGTTGCTTCCTGACCTGCATACAGATTTCTCAAGAGTCAGGTCAGGTGGTCTGATTTTCCCATTCTTTCATAATTTTCCACAGTTTCTTGTGATCCACACAGTCAAAGGCTTTGGCATGGTCAATAAAGCAGAAATAGGTGGTTTTCTGGAATTCTCTGGCTTTTTCGATGA
Organism: Capricornis sumatraensis; assembly: GCF_032405125.1. Lineage (NCBI taxonomy): Eukaryota > Metazoa > Chordata > Mammalia > Artiodactyla > Bovidae > Capricornis > Capricornis sumatraensis. The sequence continues at coordinate 104,387,972 of NC_091077.1, read as the reverse complement.
TCCAGCGGATGTTGGCAATTTGATTTCTGGTTCCTCTGCCTTTTCTAAAACCAGCTTGAACATCAGGAAGTTCACGGTTCACATATTCTTGAAGTCTGGCTTGGAGAATTTTGAGCATTACTTAACTAGCATGTGAGATGAGTGCAATTGTTCGGTAGTTTGAGCATTCTTTGGCATTGCCTTTCTTTGGGATTGGAATGAAAACTGACCTTTTCTAGTCCTGTGGCCACTGCTGAGTTTTCCAAATATTGAGTGCAGCACTTTCACAGCATCATCTTTCAGGATTTGAAATAGCCAGGAAAAGCAAGTGGTGGTAATTAATTTAAAGTGATTTTAGTAATTTCTTTTGGAGACTCTGCCTCCAGCAGAGCAGCAACAAAAAAGCCTCGATTCACACAGTAAGGTGAGAAAGTCAAGACTGTTTAGAGACCATCTAGAATGTGTCAGGCACAGTAGTGAGTCAGCATAATTGTGTCTTTTTAATTTAGTTTCGCATTAAGGAAGGTAGAGCAAATGTAAAGTTTTCTCATTAGCCTTGACATTAAGATGCAGAATGTTGAGTGACATACAACAATCATCAGTGGCTGGTGTAAACCATATTAGCTGTGTTTTCAGATGGATAAATATAAATAAAGTAAAGAGGGAGGAAGAAAGGAGTTCAGGAAAGAGAGACCAAAGATGATGTATAAATAATCAACAAGCATATGAAAGATCTTCCACATCACTAATCACTAGGAAAATGCAAATCAACCACATAAGCATCACCCCCTCCCCCCAAAAAAAAATCTACAGTGAGCCATCGACCACTAGGATAGCTGCTATAAAGTACACACACATATATTCACTTACAGCAAACCAAAATGATACATGGTCCTGAGGACGTGGAGAAATTGCAGCCTCTGTGTTCTGTTGGTCAGGTTGTAAAATAATGCAACTACTATGGAAATCAGTATGTAAATTCCTCAGAAAGTGAAAGTAGAAGTACCACATAATCCAGCAATACTCATTTCTGTGTATATATCCAAAAGAAATTAAAGCAAAGAAGAGATATTTACACACTCACGTTTATAATAACACTTTTCACAATAGCTAATGGAAGCCACTCAGGTGTCCATTTATGGGTGAATGGAAAAATAAAATGCAGTATACACATAATGTGGAATATTATTCATCCTTGTGAAAGAAGAAAAGTCACACATGCTGCAACATGGATGAGCCTCAAAGATATTAAGCTAAGTAAAATAAGCCAGTCATAAAAAAACAAATGCTGTGTGATTCCACTTAGATAAAGTATATGTAAACTATTTTAATTTTTAGAAATGGAAAGTAAAATGCTGTTTATCAGGACTTCAGAAAAAGAGGATTTGCTGTTTAATTTGTATAGAGTTACAGATTTGAAGGTAGAAAATCCTGGAACTATTTTGCAGTGGTGTAAATTTGCTTCAGTTCAGTTCAGTTCAGTCACTCAGTCGTATCCAGCTCTTTATGACCCCATGGACTGTAGCACGCAATGCCTCCCTGTCCATCACTCCCAGAATTTACTAAAACTCATGTCCATTGAGTCAGTGATGCCATCCAACCATCTCATCTTCTGTGATCCCCTTCACCTTCTGCCTTCAATCTTTCCCAGCATCAGGGTCTTTTCAAATGAGTCAGCACTTCGCATCAGGTGGCCAAAGTATTGGAGTTTCAGCTTCAACATCATTCCTTCCAATGAATACTCAGGACTGATTTCCCTTAGGATGGACTGATTTCCTTTAGGATGGACTGGTTGGATCTCCTTGCAGTCCAAGGGACTCTCAGAGTCTTCTCCAACACCGCAGTTCAAAAGCATCAATTCTTTGGCGCTCAGCTTTCTTCACAGTCCAACTCTCACATCCATACATGACTACTGGAAAAACAATAGCCTTGACTAGACAGACCTTTGTTGGCAAAGTAATGTCTCTGCTTTTGAATATATTATCTAGGTTGGTCATAACTTTCCTTCCAAGGAGCAAGCATTTTTTAACTTCATGGCTGCAGTCACCATCTGCAGTGATTTTGGAGCCCAGAAAAATAAAGTCAGCCACTGTTTCCACTGTTTCCCCACCTATTTCCCAAGAAGTGATGGGGCCAAAATCCATGAACTTAGTTTTCTGAATGTTGAGCTTTAAGCCAACTTTTTGATTCTCCTTTTTCATTTTCATCAAGAGGCTCTTTCATTCTTCTTCACTTTCTGCCATAAAGGGTATGCATATCTGACGTTATTGATGTTTTTCCCAGCAATCTTGATTCCAGTTTGTGCTTCATCCAGCCCTGCATTACTCATGATGTACTCTACATATAAGTTGAATATGCAGGGTGACAATATACAGCCTTGACATACTCCTTTTCTTATTTAGAACCAGTCTGTTGTTCCATGTCCAGTTCTAACTGTTGCTTCCTGACCTGCATACAGATTTCTCAAGAGGCCAGTCAGGTGGTCTGCTATTCCCATCTCTCTCAGAATTTTCCAGTTTCTTGTGATCCACACAGTCAAAGGCTTTGGCATAGTCAATAAAGCAGAAATAGATGTTTTTCTGGAACTCTCTTGCTTTTTCCATGATCCAGCAGGTGTTGGAAATTTGATTTCTGGTTCCTCTGCTTTTTCTGAATCCAGGTTGAACATCTGGAAGTTCGCTGTTCACGTATTGCTGAAGCCTGGCTTGGAGAGTTTTGAGCATTACTTTACTTGCATGTGGGAGGAGTGCAACTGTGTGGTAGTTTGAGTATGCTTTGGCATTCCTTTCTTTGGGATTGGAATGAAAACTGATATTTTCCAGTCCTGTGGCCACTGCTGAGTTTTCCAAATTTGCTGGCATATTGATGTGACATTTTCACGGCATCATCTTTTAGGATTTGAAATAACTCAACTGGAATTTGATCATCTCCACTAGTTTTGTTTATAGTGATGCTTCCTAAGGCCCACTTGACTTCACATTCCAGGATGTCTGGCTCTAGGTGAGTGATCACACCATTGTAATTACCTGAGTTGTGACAATCTTTTTTGTATAGTTCTTCTGTGCATTCTTGCCACCTCTTCTTAATATATTCTGCTTCTGTTAGGTCCATACCATTTCTGTCCTTTATTGAGCCCATCTTTGCATGAAATGTTCCTTTGGCATCTCTAATTTTCTTGAAGAGATCTCTAGTCTTTCTCGTTCTATTGTTTTCCTCTATTTCTTTGCACTGATAACTGAGGAAGGCTTACTTACCTCTTCTTGCTATTCTTCGGAACTCTGCATTCAAATGGGTATATCTTTCCTTTTCTCTTTTGCTTTTCACTTCCCTTCTTTTCTCAGCTATTTGTAAGGCCTCCTCAGATGGCCATTTTGCTTCTTTGCATTTCTTTTTATTGGGAATAGTCTTGATTCCTGTCTCCTGTACAATGTCCCAAACCTCTGTCCATAGTTCCTCAAGCACTCTATCTGAGCTAGTCCCTAAAGCTATTTCTCACATCCACTGTATAGTCAAACTTGCTTAACGCTACTGAACTGTGGGACTTCCCATGTGGCTCTATGGTAAAGAATCTACTTGCTAATGCAAAAGATGTAAGAGATGGGTGTTCAATCCCTGGGTCAGGAAGATCCCCTGGAGTAGGAAATGGCAACCCACTCCAATATTCTTGCCTGGATAATTCTCTGGACAGAGGAGCCTGCAGAGTCCATAGGATCCCAAAGAGCTGGACACCATCGGGCACACATACACACTGAGCTGTGAATTTCAATAGTTAAGATGGTAAAATTGTCTTTACAATTTTAAAATACAAGAGAGTTGACCTCCATCCACAGGGGTGAGATGGACTTGCACTTCACCCAAAATTTATTCAGATGTTGAGACTGATGGCACCATGTTAGAAGGGTATAAGAAGGCTTATTACTCACATAAAATGAAACTTTCTAAGGAGAGCAAGGTAGCCCCTAAAACAGTTTAAATAATGGTATGAAGGACAGGGAAGAAGACCGGTTTTGTTCTTATGGTTTCTTGGGGATCAGGCTGAGTGAAGGTTTCTGCATGTGAGTTGGACCTTATGTGGTGTGTACTTCCCTGCAGTACCAAAGGAAGGGATATTCATGCTTTCTTCACTCATCCAAATGTGGGGCAGAATGGGAAGGAGAACTGGTGGGACTCAGAAGCCATAAGTGGTCAGAAAATGAAGTCAGACTGTTAAAATTCCTGGTCATTACAGACTACTGCAATTCATGATGTTTGGCTGAAACATGCCATGCTTTATTTAATTATACTTGTGCTTATTTAAGTAAGATGCTACTGTCCCCTATGATAGCCTTGAGGCCATAAGTGAGTGAAGTTTTCATTGAATGCTTTGTTCATAAGCTCCTGTCGGTTTTGTATAGTGTCTTGTACTGTGGCTTTTATGTAAAGAAACATGCATGACCTTCATGTATAGTGAAATTATCTGTGAAATGAGAGCTTCCTAGATTTCTTCACCCCAAAGAGGGAAATCTTGAATAGGGACATTTTGTTGTTTCTATTGGCCACGCAAGACAAGCTACATAATTGGCAATAGTTTGAGTTTGTAAAAATGTGGGGATAGGGCCAATAGTTGGCCAGGGAATCCAGTGCCAAGATGAGTATCTGAAGTTTAGCCAATTATGCTGACCCTTCAGTGTCATCATGGATTAGGCACAGACTGATTAATGGGTGAAAAGCAGCCGCTTTCCAAGGAGCTTCATCACAATTATAGTGGAGACACAGTCCTTCAGTGTAGGAATCCCCTTCGTTGTACTTTGAAGCCAAGATGGCTAGGACAGAGCTGACCTCATTAAACAGCACCATGGCATCTGGCAAGGGACTGAAGTCAGGAGAGGAGGCCACCCCTTCCTGCTGGCAGAATATGCCAGAGAGCCCAGTCTTGTCTCCATCCTGTAGCAGGGAGATCTTGGCAACCGTGCTAAACTTTCAAGTGCCACAAGGCATACTCGCGCAGCTGGGCACCAAGGGTCACAGACTGAGGGCCCAGGAGAGCCTCTGTTTCCTACCGAGTGCAGTAGCAGTCTGCACTTCACACCCTGGTGATACACAGAATAGGGCTGAGGAGAGTTTCTTATACTAGAAGTTCATGGACAATTTGTGGTGATCATGAGTAGCCCAGAGATTCAAAGGTGCATAAAACAAGGTTGCTAAAGCCTCAAAAAGAAAAGAGTCTTCGGGGACACTAACAAGAATGCTGTTGTCTTGCAATCTGGGCAAATTCTTTAGACTTTGTTGTAAGAGGATCATTCCAAAGGGGCCAGTTTTCAAGTAACAGCCAAGATGCTGCTGCTGCTGCTGCTAAGTCGCTTCAGTCGTGTCTGACTCTGTGCGACCCCACGGACTGCAGCCCACCAGTCCTCCATCCATGGGATTTTCCAGGCAAGAGTGCTGGAGTGGATAGGGTTAGGTAAAATTTTAAGTTAAAAAAAAAAAAAGTAAAATTGAGAAATATATTGCCTCTAGAATCCAAAAAATCCTAAAAGACATTGGACTTGTTTCAATCATATGGGTACTGAGACAGCTAATAACTGTTTCTTGACAGTGTCACCGATGGAACAGAATTTGATTATCAAACAATGTTTAAGAATTTAACTGAGGTGATAGGGCCTTGTACTATGTGTGGGGTAAAGACCCATTCCCTTTTAATGAGCTCCTTTGTGAGTATTGACCTGTCCTGAATGAGGGTGTCAAATGAATCTCCTTGGGAGATGTCTTCAGTGTGATGTGATACCTGTATTCTTAGAGAATGTCATTTGTGGTTAAGATCTTGCGAATGTTGTATATGATGCCATTGTTGTTCAGGGTACTACAAGACTAGCTGAGTAAATGTATTTTGTGTCTCTTCAAAGAGGAAGGCAATCTGCAACTAAAAGCCCATTGTAATATGAACCAGATAGGACATATTAGCAAAATCTCTGACTGTAATGTATTTACCTGATGCTGATTGGATGATGTCAGTAAGTTTAATCATGTTGATACATATACAGAGACACAAATAAAATTACATGACCTAAAGGCATTTTGAGGAGGGCTTCATTCCCATACTCTTGTCTCTACATACTGATTATAACTTCTGATTTAGATTTGGGATGAATCTATAACAGAGACAAGGGAATACCCCTTAAACGTAGCACAGATCAAAGTACACACTTGCCAGCAGTTAATAATTACCTGTACAACATGGAGAATGAAAATCCAATCAGTTTATTTATATTGTGATGAACTAAAATGATAAATAATATGTTTAGGGAACAGTAGACTGTTTCACACTCATGTAGAGAGATATATAATGGATGTGGAGAGAATGAACACTCCCCCCTCCCTGTGTTTTTTTTTTTTTTTTCTCTTTGGGGTTACAATAATTTTTGATAAACTAGAAAACTGGCTCATCATTCAGGAATGTTCTTTATTGAATCAGTTCAGTTCAGTTCAGTCTCTCAGTCACGTCCGTCTTGTTGTGACCCCATGGACGGCAGCATGCCGGGCCTTCCTGTCCATCACCAACTCCCCGAGTTTACTCAAACTCATTCTTTATTGAATGCTAGACTCTAAATACTGAATGCTGTAAATGCTGATGTCTCCCTTCAGCAACTTCTAACTTGGGAATTGCACAATATTGATTAATTTAACAAATATATGTGGGACATCTATAATTTTGTGTTATAGAAGGATAAAAGGATTTAGAGATCCTAAGAACAGGATAGATTCTCATAAAGCCTTTGTTTCTGATATATAATAAAAATGTGAAATCATAATATCTAAAGTTTATAGGTATGCTAAAATCAAAGAGGGTTTCATTATCTTTGGGCAAGTCTAAAACCTGAACCAATCATCTTTCTCTTTTACTGTACTTTCCTCTGTTGCCCTGCTTTATCAGGGACATAATTGGTCCTGTCATTACACGGGTTATATAAGCTTTCATCCTCAGTATGCAGTGTGGTGCTAGTGGTCCACAGGTCAGAAAGACGTCAGGTCGTTGCACTTGTGGAGCGTATGTAGGTTGCCAGCTTGCAGAGGGTGGTTTTCTGTTCCTCCTAGATCTAGTTCTTTTTATAGCCTTGAGAATGTAATGGGGCTTTGTGCAGACTATACAGAAAAGAGCTCTGATTATAAATTAAAGGATACCCCATACATTTTAGAGATTGGATCTCCCTGGTGGCTCAGATGGTAAAGCGTCTGCCTGCCATGTGGGAGACCCGGGTTTGATCCCTGGGTTGGGAAGATCTCCTGAAGAAGGAAATGGCAACCCACTCCAGTAATCCTGCCTGGAAAATTCCATGGACTGAGGAGCCTGGTGGGCTACAGTCCATGGGGTCGCAAAGAGTCGGACATGACTGAGCAACTTCACTTTCATATTTCACTGTCCTTCTTACTATTTTAAAATACATAGTTTTAGGTAGCAGATGTGAAATATCAGTTTATTAAAAACACATCCACATAGTGGTATGAATTGTGTCTATAAAAACTGCCTGTGTTAACAGTCCAATCTTTTGTGAAGTCTTTAAATGATTGTCTACCAGTAGAAGCAGGAAGTTCTAGGACTGCCTTTCCATGTGTCTCATCAATGCCTCCTTATTTCCACCACCTATCCTGTGATAGATGTTAATACCAAGTAAATTTGTCCTAATAGAGGTGATTCTGTCCCTTTCCAACTAAATAGATGTGACAGCCTGTGAGAATAAAATCAATGTTAATTTTCAGTGAATTGTGTCCATATGAAAATAACCAAGTGTTCCAAGTATAAGGAGACAGAAAACCAGTAAACAAAAGAAAAAGTGAGGCCTCTGCTCAGCTTTTTTGTTCGCTTCCATTACAAATAATTCCATCTATAATAATCTGTTCTTTAATCTTTCTTTGTCTTGCTTCATTATGTTACAGAGAATTGAGTAGTGAAAAAATTACATCCAGTCGACGTTTGGAAGATTTGTTTTTACCTATGAAATTTACTATGTAATATGAAAGTGAAAGTGAAAAGTGAAGTCGCTCAGTCATGTCCGACTCTTTGCGACCCCATGGACTGTAGCCCACCAGGCTCCTCCGTCCATGGGATTCTCCAGGCAAGAACACTGGAGTCGGTTGCCATTTCCTTCTCCAGGGGATCTTCCCGACCCAGGGATTGAACCCAGGTCTCCTGCAATACAGGCAGATGCTTTAACCTCTGCGCCTAAATATTCAGTTCAGTTCATTTCAGTCCAGTTCAGTCACTAAGTCGTGTCTGACTCCTTGAGACTCCATGAACCGCAGCACGCCAGGCCTCCCTGTCCATCACCAACTCCCGGAGTCCACCCAAATTCATGTCCATTGAGTTGGTGATGCCATCCAACCATCTCCTCCTCTGTCATCCCCTTCTCCTCCCACCTTCAATCTTTCTCAGCATCAGGGTCTTTTCAAATGAGTCAGCTCTTCTCATCAGGTGGCCAAAGTATTGGAGCTTCAGCTTCATCAGTCCTTCTATGCTAAAACATTTCCTCCTCATTTGCTACTTACTCCTGCTCCTACCCCTTTACTTATTTTTTCTTTCATCACCGACTCGATGGACATGAGTTTGAGCAAACTCCAGGAGACAGTGAAAGACAGGGAAGCCTGGGGAGCTGCAGTTCACAGGGTTGCAAAGAGACAAACATGACTTAGTGACTGAACAACAAATATTTGCAAATGCAGTGAAACCTTTCTAGGGATAGCAGCCAGGGATCAAAGACTAGCCAGATCTCCACTCATTTCCAAATACCAGTTTTTCTTTTATGGGGAGGTGTAATAAGCACAGCAATTAGGGCTAATTTTGTACAGTCCTCACTTCAATTTATAACTAGGAACTCAGAAAACTTTTCCTTCCACAGAAACTGTTTTAAAAGTGATCGGTAGGTTCTTAAAGTTTCTAAGCATACCTTATTTAACTGATGACATGCATAAGTAATTAAGGAAATCATAGTACATAAAACATATATATACATAATAGAAGCAATGGAGAAAGTCATTCAAAGTTTAACTTGTGGGCAAACTAATACCCCATCCATAAGAGGGGAGGCACCAGGTAAGTCACTCTCTGTCCTTAGACAAACTAAGACAACTGACTCATCTATAAAATATGTGCAATGACATTATCTATTTTATAGCACCAATGTGAGGACTAAATGGGACAATGTGCGTAAAGTGCTTAGCACCAGACATGGCATTAGAACGTGAGCTGCCACCACGATAGTGAGTTCAGCAGTTTGCTCTTTACTCTTGTCTTTGGAAAACGCAGATCAAACTCAGCAAAGAAGCTTCATTCAGATCCAGACCTACAGAGATATGGGTATTGGTGCAGTAATAAAATTTGGCTGAAGACATGGGATTTGGAAACTTACTGTAGAAGAGAAAGAGCATTGGACTTGGAGCCAGGAAAATTGGAACTACGTTCTGACACAAGAATTATATGCTATAAGCTTTAGTCCAGTTACTTCATTTGAAAATAAGTGTGACATTACCTAGAGAAGGAGCCCCATCATTAAAACTCTGCACGTCCACTGCATGGGGAAAGGGTTTGATCCCAGGTCAGGGAACTAAGATCCCTCATGCTATGTGGCCAAAAAAAAAAAATCTTGGTAGATGTGATATTCAAACTATGCTTTTAAAAATTATGTGAGCTAAGAAGCATTGTAGAGTGCCATAGTATTGTTATTATTTTTATTACAAGAAGTAACTGGGACTTATTTGCTTTCCCTAAAACTATCATGACCCAAATGGTCAAATGATGATCTCTTTTAATTGAGAACTTCAAACTCTATGATATTTACCCAAATTTTTATTTTCTAAAGCAATCACAGTCTATTCCCCAATATCTTTTCTCAATTTTTCTTTCTCTCCCTTCCTTCCTTGTTCCCTTTTTTTCTTAAATTTCATTTAGAATTTATATATTATTTTATGGCTCAGCAGTATAGAATCTGCTTGCAATGCAAGAGCTGCAGGAGATGGGAATTTGGTCCCTGTGTCTGGGAGATCCCCTGGAGGAGGGCATGGCAACCCACTCCAGTATTCTTGCCTGGAGAATCCCCATGGACAGAGGAGCTTGGCAGGCTACAATCATGGGGTCACGAAGAGTTGAACAGGAGTGAAACAACCTAGCATATAGGCTGTAAAAAATCAAGTAACAACTAAAATGTGCATTTAAGTAGTAGATATGAATAAGTAAATTTGCAGGAAAGGAGACACAGTGGTTTACTCAGTGTTTAGGGAAAGACTTATTTTTCGTGAATAATAACTCATTTTCAGAGAAAAAAGGACATAAGAAAGATTCATCCACATTCATTAAAGGACTGAAGCTCTTTAAAGATAAGACATATCATAGCAGTCATGGTTCTAAAATAGAAGTCACTTTGGGAGGATGCTCTCAGGCCACTAGCCTGGACCTGGGATGCTGCCTTTGGAAGTGGGCTTCTGGGACTGACAAATGGGACTTGGGAGGTGGGAAAGGGTATAAGACTTCCTTAGATAATCCTTTTATTTTCCTCATCTGCCTTGATATTCCAGCAATTTAGAAATTTCCAAAGTAAATGTCCTCTTACTGACTCAGGAGATCTTTTCTATCAATAATTAGAATTTTAGAGTCAAATTAGGAAAAGCCATAGGGCTCAACAAATGCATTCCCCCGCCCCCACACACACACCAAATTTACCTGAGTATGAGAGATACTTAGGAAATCTCTTCCATGGAGATTCTAATTCAAAATATTTGTGATATGCCCTAGGAATTTATAGTTCCAATAAATGTCTAGATGATTCTATTGATGATCCAGTTATAAAAATACTCTCATGTTACTGCCTTAGAGCTAAAATTTTGAGACTCAGTGTAGCAAACAGATGAGTTGCAAGATACCATAAGATGAGAGGAAACTGAAATGAGTAAAGAGTCTAGATCTCCTAAATTTCAAACCAAAGCTCTTTTATCTTTTAGAATCTGACTCATGAGAATTGACATCACATGCCTTTGTATTATTTGATATTCACCGGTCAACACCTTATAAGAACAATGCACACCAAAATAAGAATTGATTTTGCTTCATGTAGTCATGAAAAGTAGAACAAGCTACCCAAAATCTTTTCAACAGATCTTCAACTGTGAGATAAGCTACAGTTTGAAACCAGAACATGGCAAGTATATAAGAATGGTTATAAACTAAAATAAGCTACTTAGTGAGGTTTTAGAATCCTTTTCCGAAGGGCTAGGGTTTTTTGTTTGTTTTTTGATACTTGGTTTTGTTTTGTTTTTGCCATGCTGTAGAACCAACAGGCAGTGGGAATGATGGAAAAGTATAATCCTCTCGCACTATAATTTTATAACTTACCAACTCTTCCTCTTTTGAGTCTGCCTTTCATTCACAATAAATTATTAATAGATACAGGCGTTTATGTGGGACCTATGGATGAATACAAGGAAATAATATAGATGCAATATCTTATAAGCTTTTAGACTAAACATATCATCTACAACCGAGAATTATTAAGAGAAGCAATAGAAACCCCTTTAAATTTGCTCACATCCTGTCTCATGCTTCTCCCCCTGCCATTAGCAGGGACAATTTGCCTGCAGTGTCAGTCACCCAGCAGTGTCCGACTCTTTGCAGCCCCGTGGGCTGCAGCATTCCAGGTCTCCCTGTCCCTTACTATCTCCCAGACTCTGCCCAAGTTCTTGTCCATCGCATCGGTGATGCCATCCATCCATCTCAGCCTCTGGCGTCCTCTTCTCCTTCTGCCCTCAATTGTTCCCAGCATCAGGGACTTCTCCAATAAGCCGGCTGTTTGCAGCAGGTGCAGGTGGCCAAAATCCTGGAGCTTCAGCTTCAGCATCAGTCCTTCCAATGAATATTCAGGGTTGATTTCCCCTAAGATTGACTGGTTTGATCTTGCTGCCCAAGAGACTTGCAGGAGTCTTCTCCATCACCACGGTTTGAAAGCCTCATTGCTTTGGTGTTCTGCTTCTTTATGGTCCAGCTCTCACAACTGTTCGTGACCACTGGGAAGACAATAGCCTTGACTGTATGAATCTTTGTCAGCAGAGTAATGTCTCTGCTATTCAACACACTGTGTAGGCTTGTCATAGCTTTCCTGCCAAGAAGCAATCTTCTGATTTCATGGCTGCAGTCACTCTCTGCAGTCATTTTAGAGCCCCAGAGGAAGAAGTCTGTCACTGCTTCCACTGCTCCCCCTTCTATTTGCCGTGAAGCAATTAGCCCAGATACCATGATCTTAGCGTTTTTCAACATTTCGTTTTAAGCTGGCTCTTTCACTCTCTTCCTTCACCCTCCTCAGGAGGCTCTTTAGTTCCTCTTCGCTTTCTGCCATTAGAGTGGTATCATCTGCATATCTGAGGTTGTTGATGTTTCTCCCACCTATCTTGATTTCAGCTTGTAACTCATCCAGCCCAGCATTTCTCATGATGTGCTCAGCACATATGTTAAACAAACAGGGTGAGAGCAGACAGCCCTGTCACACTCCTTTCTCAATCCTGAACCAATCAGTTGTTCCATGCAGGGTTCTAACTCTTGCTTCTTGACCCACATACAGGTTTCCCAGGGGGCAGGTAAGATGGTCTGGTAGTCCCATGTCTTTAAGAGCTTTCCACCGTTTGCTATGGTCCACACAGTCAAAGGCTCTAGCACAGTCAATGCAACAGAGGTAGATGTTTTGCTGGAATTCCATAGCTTTCTCTCTGACCCAGCGAATGTTAGGGATTCGATCCCTGGTTCCTCTGTGTAGCCCTTCCGTGTATCCTTCCCATCTCTTCGGGATCTCTTCTGCATCTACTAAGTCTCTACCATTTTTGTCCTTGGTTGTGCCCATCTTGGGTGAAAAGTTGCCTTGCTATTTCCAATTTTTCATATCATATCTCATGCTTCTTTCCCCGCAATTAGTAGGCACAATGTGACTAACAAAGACAAAGACACTAATAGTATCATGAGAAACAGATATAAACAAATAATAAGAGAAAACCATGGTTATAAAAAGAAAAACTCTATTCAAGATTATAAGCAATTAGATATATAAAAGGAATATTTTTATGTAACAATTTTTTTCCATTTCTTTGGAAAAAATGAATGATAATTTCAGAATAGTCATTAGGATGTATAAAAGGAACCCTCAGACTTTGCTGGTAGACAGTGTATATTTACAGGAAGGCAATTTGAACAGTTTGTAAAAAGTCTTAAAAATGTTAACAGTCTGTAACACAGAATTCCACTTTTAGAATTTCTAAGGAAATATTAAACAAGCTTTAAAGGATGGTTTACAGATTCATTCATTCAACAAATATTGAATATTTGCTATGTATCAGACAATGTTCTGGTCACTGTACGTATAGTTTAAAGCACGTATAAGACACTTACAGTCTAATAGAGGAGTTGGTAATTAACTCAGTGTTCACAAGTAAGTATATGGCTGCAGATGAAGGAAAGTTCTATAAGGTTAAAGAACATGCTTTTATCACACACTTCTCTGCTCCTCTTAAGGGTTATTTCTCTAGAGAAATTAAAATTCGAGCTAGAATTAAAGGAACCAATTGTGAGTGAACTAGGCAAGGATAATTTGGGAGAAGGAATAGTGCACACAAGGGCCAGGATTGATGAAGACATATTCTGTTCAAGAAATGTTCTGTGTGGAGAAGCAAAGAGTGACGATGGAAGATGAGGCTGGATGGTAAGCAGAGTGAAAACTTCACAAGTCATCTTATATATATATGTATAATCACACAGACCAAAAAATAGAGATTCAGTGAGCAAACAGTAGGAAACAATAGACCCGGTTTTTCTCTTGAAAGCAACCCTCTAGCTACAGAGTAAAGAACAGATTAGAGAGAGTCAAGGAGAGATTGTAAAAATTTAGTTAGTGGGCGAATGCTGTGCTGTGAAGTAGAGGTGACTGGCTTATATAAAGGAAGTGCAGGGCAGATGGAGAGAAATAAATGAACTCAAGTACTATACAAGATGTGAAATCTTTAGGATATCTATCGGATTTGGGGAAGAACGGAGAGGGATTCTTTAAAAGTGACTTTAAAAGTGGCTTGTTGAAATGACTGATAAGACATTAAGCTCACTCAGAAAACATAGGAAATCATGGCTAAAGACAGAGTTTTGGTATCTTGTTGGGGAGGAAAGGTCAAGAGTTCAATTTTTGTACTTGTTGTGAAAGAGTTGGTTCTGAGAATTCTAAGTGCCCATGCCAATAACTGACTTGAGTATTCAGGGCTAGAGTTCCAAGAGAGGTCTGTAATGAAGATATAAATATATACTTCATGACTTTTTGATTCTTATTAAAGTTATAAATATGAATGAAGTTTTCTTGAAAAAGTGTAGAATGAAGAAATATAAGAAATGGAGATACAGGACTTTAGTTTTTGTGTGTGGACTCTGACATAAATAGTAGTACATGATTCTGAAAATAATAATCACACATCTCTAGAAAACACTGGAGATAGAAAAGCTAAAGGCCAATGTAGGGAGTCTCACTGTGCAAAAAGTAGCCAATATTTATAGCTAAGTATGAAATAGATAACGGCGAAGACTGACTAGATTTCGAAACTGGAACAATGACACTGTGCTCATGGTGTAAGGGAGAGGAGAGCCATGTGGGAATGAACTGAGGAATAAATAGATGTGTGAAAGTGGAGATCGAAACACTGCTAGAGTAGAAAAGAATTTAGTTTTATAGTTGAAACACGGGGTTAAGGAAGGAGTTTTGGGTTGTTGCGGCTGTTTTTTTTTTTCCCCACTTGTTTTGTTTTAAGATGAGAAAAATATGAGACAATGCAGTGGAAATGGAGGGAGAAAGAAGCAGACAGTGAAATTTTCTAGAAAAATAAGAGGTATAGCCTATACCATGTCAAATAACTGAGCATCCTTTATGCTACAGGATGCTTCCAGTATAATGTTCATTAAATCTATGCTTTTGTTTCTGTTTTTTTTTTTTTTTAATTCTAGAGGAAAGTTAAAAGTTGCCTAAATGTTAAGCCAATATCAGTTCAGTTCAGTTCAGTTCAGTCGCTCAGTGGTGTCCGACTCTTTGCGACCCCATAAATCGCAGCACGCCAGGCCTCCCTGTCCATGACCAACTCCCGAAGTTCACTCAGACTCGCGTCCATTGACTAAATAGAACATTGTATACATATGAGTAAACTATAGTTTGGACTTTAAAGTTACCTAAATTTTTATTTATTAAACTGGAAATGTTTTAACTGTAGTAGAATCATTAGGTGGCCCAGTGGCAAAGAATCTGCCTGGCAATGGAGGCAATGCAAGATGCATGGGTTCGATCCCTGGGTTAAAAAGATCCTGTGGAGAAGGAAATGGCAATCCACTCTGGTATTCTTGCTCAGGAAATTCCATGGACAGAGGAGCCTGGTGGGTGTCCATGGTGTTGCAAAAAGCTGGATGAGACTGAGCATGCAGAATTGTCCTGAAGTTTATCTTTTTGCCTTATATTCAACACAGTGTCTTGTACATAAGGCATTATCTTTGATAAACATTTACCAAATAACTAAGCAGAGAGCTACACTTTTTCAAGTAAAAATCCTCCTACACAAGCAGACATGCAGGAATACTGACATACTGACAGCATTTCTTCATCTTCTATAAATCAGCTTAATCTGATTCCAAATCCTCCTTTCACACGGACTTGTGAAAACTCTCGTCTCAGCATCCGCCTAGGCTCTTTTGCTTTCAGGAGCTGGGCAAGAATTTCAGGGTGGTAACTCTGGCCATGGGAAATGTCTATCACTGGTCAACTAGGTTCTGGTTCCCGTGATCCTTTCCAGGCTGTTACTCTGTCTTGTTTGGACAGTGAGAATCTTAGACTTTAGGCATATGGTGTAGGATTGGAACCTTCCAGTGTGTCAAGCATCCTTGCCCCCAGAGAATACCCTGACTCCCTGCCAGTGTCCTGCCAGAGAGCCAACCAGGCCCCATGACTCACGCCACTCTCTCCCGTCTTCAGAAAGGTTTACTCAGCAAAGCAACTTCTCTTCTTCAGCCTTATTCTTCCTCATGTCCATGAATTTTTGATAGTAATCAAAAATCTACAAGTCTACCTTGACTCATAAAGCACAGAAAATGCTACCTCTTGGAAATAGGGAAATCTTATGGCCATAAAAAGACAGATCTCAAAAGTTATCTGGTCATATATATATATATTAGTTCTATGAAAAAGTCATCAGAATTTTAAATAGACACATGCATAGTTAGATAAATAGATGGAGAGACTAATAAAGTCTCTGTGTAGGGAGATAGTACATTTTTAAAATTTGTTTTGCTTGACTCATTTTATTTAAAAAATTATAATAATTTCATTTATGGTATTTTACTTAATAAATGTGATAGAGAAATACTGGAAAAAGAAAAAAATAGCCTTAATATTCTTGGAACATAAATGATCTTCCTTAGAAAAGTAAAGCAAAGCCTAGAGCTGATACATGGCAGAGTCTGCTAACAATGCCAGTTTCTAAATGGCCAGAGATATACGTATATGAAACCCCTGTTGCATGTTGGCTTTTAGAAGCTCTATGTAACTGTTGCCTTGAGGATACACTATATTAATTATGTGCTCCACTTTTAAGTATTTTTCTTTCCTAAAGAGTCATAGTGTATGTGTTACATATGGAATAATACATATTTGTTCTTCAGCGGACTCCATCCTGCTTTGCATTTATTTAATTTTGGATATATTATGAAAAGGTCTCCAATTACAGTGGGAGGACAGGGTCTAATAAATCACAGAGGAAGGAAAAACCTTATATGGGAAAAGGCATTTTCATACCTTTACCACTTCTAAAATATATCATCCATCCATATAGGTACTGGGGTTACAGAAAGGGCTTGCACATATTGATAACGCTTTTGAGCATATTCATTACTTGTCGCAGCTTTAGAACATCTGGGCTCTCTTCCTGTTGCAATACTGCCCATCTTGGTCTTCTTTCCCTTCACCTTTCTCAGCACTTTGTGATTGGCAGTGAGAATGTGGCTTTCTTCTTTTTCCCTTAAGTATTCGTTTGCTATGGCTAAATTCCTTTTGCTAATACTGACAGGCATGTTGCCAACAAGAGTGCTTACTGCTCATTGTTCTTGACCCTGCTCTGCTGGGCACGGGGCTACACACCAGAACAGCATGCTCTGATCTTCTCCACAGAGAAAGTCAAAGCGAAGCACGAAATGATAGCAACCGACTGTTATTCCGGTTTGATTCTAAGAAGTATACATGACTCTTCTTTCATCTTCACTTTGTATAAATTCTCTTTGCTCGCAAGGCAACAGGACGAGGAAGACAGAGGCACAGGTAAAGCTTGCAAATATTCAAGGCCAAGGGTTCTCTTAAAACAAAACCTCACCTTAATGAGAGCTGTGCATACTTGAAAAGCCTATCTTTGTTCCCTTGTGCCTTTTGGAAGCTCAAGTCTAGGAAACAGTTGTCAGATATCAGTCCAGACCTTCAGCTTAAGGATGTTGGGCAGTAGCTACTGGGCACAGAAGTAGGAAAGAGAAGCTGGAATTAGACGAGCCACAGATTCAGAGAAGGTGCACAGAAAAAGGCTGAGCAGTGGATCCACAATAGAGAGAAAGCCAGGTATCCAGAGCCAAATAAAAGTTGAAGATCGCCATGAAATAGTAGCTTGGAAGTCACACTGGTAAGCAAAAGCGCCAGACACCTGGATCCTAGGAGTTATTTTAGAGCATAGCTCCTGCAAGATGTGGAACCCACACCAGTGAAGGGACAAGAGAAGATTTTAGGCTTTGCCCACAGCCACTGTTCAATAAAAGTGAATACATTTCACTGGAGTGGGTAGCCTTTCTCTTCTCCAGGGGATCTTCTCAACCCAGGGATCGAATCCAGGTGTCCCACATTGCAGGCTGATTCTTTACCAGCTGAGCCACAAGCGAAGCCCAGATGTGTAATCACCTTATTTCTAATCACTTTTTTGAGCCTTTTCAAGGAAAAAGTCTCAATTTAAAGCTTTCTTTTTCATAACTCTCCACTAATTTCTTTTTTATCAAAAGGAAACCTAATCTCTGGTTCAAAGACGTTACACAGTATTGTGTGTCTCATCACATTTATTTTATATTGCTTCCTATTTATGACAAGTTTTTTTCATTTTTAATAGCATAAATTTTCCTGATAAACATACTTAAAGTTAATAAACTTAAAGATACATGTTAAGGAAATAATACTTTCAATATATTATTAGTGAAGCTGGTACCTAGATATGGCAAAATCCTGAAGATGGCACTCAGATGACAGACATCTGGGAAATATTATTTTGAGTACTTACATATAATCTTGCATATACCATTAGTTATAAGCTATGTCTATTTTCATACAAGACTGAGAATACTGAACACATTCACACACAGGTAGATGTTACTTTGAGGGATGGGGAGAGAGGAATCTGCTTCCAACATTTATTATCCTCTTATCCCCAAAAAAGAATTTGAAATGAAACAACTTGAATTTTTGATTTACCCAACAGGAGTAAAGTTATGCCTGTAACTTATCTGAATTAACTTCGGTACATCAGTGATCCGGTTTCAGAATGTCGCTGGCATTCCCCGTGGTTGATGACAGTGGCGCTGGGTAATACTAGTGGTCTGCTTTCAGGAAGGAAGGTGACACTTTAATGCTTCAGGTCCACACATACAATACACACATACACACACACAAAGCTTTCTAGTATAAAAACTCCATGAATATAGTCCATAAGGCAGTACTCTTCTATGATAATTGTGAAGCAAAAACAAGTTAGAATACTAGTCAACTGTCATAATTCTGCCTATGTTTGAAATAAAATACTTGTCTTTTCCTTCATATTTGATAACATATTCAACTCTATATCTAGTACTCATGTCAACCTAAGCTCACTGTTTTTAACAATACAAATATGCAAGCAGAAAGGTACACATATCATAATTCAAGAAACTTTCCCAGTCCAAACATGCTCATGAAGCAAGCACCGAGATCATGAAGCACGAGGTTACTTGTCTCTGAGGACCTGTCAGTATTATCCTTTGTGGTTAATTCAAGTCTGACAAGGATGAATGCTCTTCTGATTCATAATAGTGTGGATTAGTTTTGAAATATTTTGTTATTTATATGAATGAGGTAATGCAGAATATACTATTTTACGTCCAGATTCTTAAACTCAGAAGTATATTTTTGACTCTCAACTTTATGAGTGTAATTGTAGATTATTTTTATGTTAAACATCGTTTATGAAAAGATGTTCTACCTGACTCAGAACAGAGAATTCTAAATTAAAACTACACGGAGATACTACTGAGATACTCAGATTGACAAAATAATAAGGTTAAAGCAACTTTTTAAAAGTCACTCAGTCATGTCTGACTCTTTGTAACCCCGTGGACTAAACAGTCCATGGAATTCTCCAGGCCAGAATACTGGAGTGGGTAACCTTTCCCTTCTCCAGGGGATCTTCCCCACCCAGGAATTGAACCCAGGTCTCCCACATTGTGGTTAGGGTGGATTAGGGATTCTTTACCAGTTGAGCCACAAGGGCAGCCCAAGAACACCAGAGTGGGTAACTTACCCCTTCTACAGTGGCTCTTCCTGACCCAGGAATCGAACCAATATTTCCTGTATTGCAGGCAGATTCTTTACCAACTAAGCTATCAGGGAATCCCACTAATTAAAACTACACTGAGATACTTTTGTTATCTATCACACTGAAAAGATTACAAAGTTAAACAGCATGATCTGTTGCTGAGGTTGCATGATGAGACAATCTCATACTTTTTGCATTAGAATGCAAATCAGTATATTGCTTATGAAAAACACACTAATTTACCTTTTGATCCAGCCATCTGACTTCTAGGGATTTACCTTACAGATACACCTATCACAATTTTTTAAAAAATAAAAATCTTATGATTTAATATTTTAATAGCATTATTTATAAATATGAAATAGTAAAAATAATGTTCATTGATAAGAGAGTGCTTGAATAAATTACAGCATATTCTCACAAAGGAGGAGAGCTTTATAACTAAAAAAAAACTGAACTTTTCTCCCTTCTAGGATTTTACAGTTTCAGATCTTAACAACACAGAGAGACACAAGGACACGTTTAGAGGTGATGATTATGTTTGTTAAGGTAATGGCAAAAGAGTGTATTGTATACATATGTCCAAATTCAACAGATTGTCTTATTTATTATATGCAGTTTTTTGTATAACTGTTATGTACCTTAATGAAGCTGAGAAAAATGAACTGAGGGAAAGTGACGCATCTCTGAGTATATCTTTTACTGATGTTTCATATGTTAAAAAAATGGTCTAAAGGAAAATTGAAATGAAATGTGAACAAAAACAGATTAATCAAAGTGTATTTTAAATTAGTATTATAACACACTCTCATCCAGTCCCATCACTTCTTGTCATATAGAAGGGGGGAAAGTGGAAACAATGACAAATTTTATTTTCTTAGACTTCAAAGTCACTGTGGGAGGTGACTGCAGCCATGAAATTAAAAGATGCTTGCTCCCTGGAAGAAAATCTGTGACAAACCTAGACAGTGTATTAAAAAGCAGACAAATCACTTTGCTGACAAAGGTCCATCTAGTGAAACCTATGATTTTTCCAGTAGTCATGTACAGATGTGAGAGTTGGATGATAAAGAAGGCTGAGTGCCAAAAATTGATGCTTTTGAACTGTGGTGTTGGAGAAGACTCTTAGAGTCCCTTGGACTGCAAGGAGATCCAACCAATCCATTCTAAAGGAAATCATTCCTGAAGATTCATTGGAAGGACTGATGCTGAAGCTGAAGCTCCAATACTTTGTCCACCTGATGCGAAGAACTGACTCATTGGAAAAAACCCTGAGGCTGGGGAAGATTGAGGGCAGGAGGAGAAGGAGACGACAGAGGATGAGATGGTTGGATAGCATCACCGATTCAATGAACAAGAGTTTGAGCAAGCTCCAGGAGATGTGTACAGGGAAACCTGGCATGGTACAGTCCATGGGGTCACAAAAAATCTTATGAAACTTAGTAACTGAACAACAACTAAATGTTAAAGAAAAAGCTCAAACAAAATATAAATCTACATATCAAAAATAGTAAATGATTAATAAATAAACTAGCAAGCAAATGAATGAATGCACAGGAAAAATAGGAAAGGTCTTCCTAGTAGTATACAACTGTAGTAAACGTGGAGATAGTGATTCGTTATGATGGCAACAATCATCAACTAATTCAAGCAGGAATTATAAACACACGGTAAAATAAATAGGTGATAGTTTGAGAGGTGGAATCTAAAATCATTTCCATACATGATATTTGTTAATTATAAAGGGGAAAATTGTAGGTGTGTAGTGAAGAAACTTTGCAGAAAATGACCCTAACCAGGGGATACAAATTAATATCACAAATAATGGGAAAGCAAACCTCACAGTCCATCTGGTACTATGCACCGGGAAGACAGCAGAACCGTTCCTATGATAACCAAAATAGCATTCAGTCCAACATGAGGACATGTTTCAAAATAATTGTCCTGCATTTAAAAAAAAATCAGTGTGCTAAAACTCAAGGACTGCGAATCAATTTCAGAATCAAGGAGGTTAAAAAACTGTGATTACTAGATGTAATACACAACCCAGGATTTTAATTTTATAGGAATATAATTGGGACATGATTGAAATCTGAATTTTGGTTACCAATTACAAAATTATATCAAATTAATTACCTGACTTTTTGTAATTTTTCTGTAGTTGTGTAAGAGAATGTACTTTACCCTTAGACATGCAAATTGAAGTATTTGGATAAACAAATATCATGTTTGGAAAATTATTTTCAAAGATTGTGTGGGATATATACATATATATATATATATATATAGAGAGAGAGAGAGAGAGAGAGAAAGACAATTATAAAATATCAACTGCCAGTATACATATTTGTATGTATAAGCATACATATAGGCAAGTGTGTAGGTATACACACAAGTAGCAGTCACAATTTTTTAACCCTCTTGATTCTGAAATAGATTTGTATAGGATTACATATGAGTACATAAAATACACATATTAAATATAATACATTATACTATAATTTGGGGTATCTGAGTGGTGGATTTATACAGGATTTTTTTTAATAGATTTATTTTTCTGTGTTTTCCTTGCAACTTTTTTGTATGTCTGAAATTATGTCAAAGCAAAAAGATAAAAATTAAATTAAAAAAAGTACAGGTGCAGCACACTAGTTTTAAAAAATGTCATAGGATCAGGAGCCACACTTCAGTGAAAGATGAAATTGGAGAATCTGAGGCTAGGGATGTAATAAAGGTAAAGAAAGACAAGCTTTCAGGGATCAGTTGTTGCATCTTTCTGGCTAACTTTGCTAGGTGACTTGTCTTTCACCCAGACCTTTTAAAATCAGTCGCATGGATACTTGCCAAGACGTGGACTCCTGTGCTTTAAAGTTGTGGCCTGGAACTGAGCAACAATAAAACTCCTCACTTCTCTGAAAATGCTAGCGATTTTGACAGTTTATCTCCATCCCTTAGCTTTATCTATGACTAGAAAGTGGACATTAGTTAACTGAGAAAGTAGTGTATACTTCTATTTTCGAACATAAATTTCCCTTCAGTAAAATATTCATGCTGCCATTTATAAAGTTTTTAGTGGGTCTTATATTGTAGTAATGTGTTTAAATTTGCAAGGTTTGCCTGAGTTTTACATGGGTTTTAAAATAGACATAGAAATCTTTTGAATATGTTTAATTAGTATTTATTCAAGGCTGATATAACCTACAAGCTTAATTATTTTAAAATACAAGCAAGATTAAATTACCAAGTATACTAGCTGTGCTGATTTAGAAATTAAGCCCAATTCACTTCATTGGAAAACTTTAAGAGACAGTAAACTGTAGTCAAATATAAAAGGTGTCAATAAACAGGAGTTTTATTGAAATATGTTCCTTGATTCCAGTATATCATTGTTAGCACTTGGAATTTGTGTTTGTGTGTGTGTGTTTATGTGTGTATGTGTTTGGTAAAATACCAGTGTATTTTGCAAGGTTTAAAAATGTCGTCTGATATTATTTTCAACTTATTTTTCCAGTGGGGAATATACAGTAAGACATGGCTTAAACAGTCAAGCTGACCTTTAAATTTAAAAAAGAATTAAGAAAAGCGAGTGTTCGTGTTTTTGATTGGACGCGTCACAAAGACAAGGTAAGCTTCTTGCTCACAGTTAGAGGGAAAAACAAAGTAAGGTGTTGACTATGACTTTTTCTGAAGAAGATGTTGACTCTGAAAGCCAACACTGCAAACAAAGCTTCTGCTTAGATTTTCATAGCTATTATTGCTTATATCAGTAAGTCAATGGTAACAACAAATGATAAACACTACAAATAAAATTCTAGGGAAAATAAAAATTCCATATTTGGGAGCTACAAATAACTTAGAAAAGAACTTCATTGAAAAGGAGTTTCTGTATAGCATTATTATATTTTTGTTTAATCTAATTTGCCATGGTTTAATGTATGCCTGTGTGCTAAGTCGCCTTAGTCGTGTCCGGCTCTTTGCTACCCTACAAACTGGGGCCTGCCAGGCTCCTCTGTCCGTGGGATTCTCCAGACAAGAATCCTGGAGTGGGTTGCCACGCCCTCCTCCAGGGGATCCTCCCAGCCCCGGGACTGAACCCACATCTCTTGCGTTGGCAGGCAGGCTCTTTACCAATGGCACCGCCTGGCAGTTATCCCAGGCTTCTGGCCAGTGTACTAGAAGAGGAGACAGTGACAGGCAAGAGATCCTTATTCTTAGTAAGTGCTTACTACACGCCACGGTAATTTGAAAATATTTCGCCTAACACCATGTTTTATGTCAGTATCCGAGTGATCTGCTGTGCTGATATTTATACAGGAGAAGAGCATGCACAGAACACAAGACAAATGGTGATGTTTGAAAAATGACAGGAAGAGAATCAGTTGTCAGAAAATACAGGTGACTGAACCCTGCTCCTTCCTTCTCCTGAGTTCTCATAGAAACTAAAATACTCAAATAAGTATTGATCTAAAGGAAAATGTGGTCGTTAACAGTAGGTCAATTTATGAAAATCTCTTCTTTTCTTTATAAAGATAGATGTCTTATAGTTTATACAGGTCCCATAAGCAGGTGCCCTCTCTTATCCAATAGATAATACAAGTTTTGGCATATTTGAGAGTCTAATAACATAATTTTAGTGTGCTGAAGATTAACCTTGTATTGTGTCATTTCTGCATTGTATATGCTTGTATGCATATTTTCAGTATTTTTTTCTTTTTTTAAATTTAATTAAAATAAAGTTCATAAAGATTACATACAGTTGAAGACAGAAGAGTCCAGGGCAGTGTCGTCTATAGAGTGAACCCCCAGAAGGATTGGCCAAAGCTACATAAATTTGTTTTGGCTCTTCTTTGAATTAAGTAAATATTGTATTTAACTTTCATTTTATAATGCTTTCATAGTCTATTTTAAATAAAGTAATATTTTAGTAATATTTAAAGTAATATTGAGAAAACTAATAGATAACAAGATTTCATAAACCTTTTTGATACATAAGAATTTTAAGCACAGAGTAAAGGGAAGAGATAGAGAGGAAAATACAGAAGAGAGAAAAATAGATAGTTTTTAGTATTAGTCAGTTCAGTTTAGTTCAGTCGCTCAGTCGTGTCCGACTCTTTGCAACCCCATGAATCGCAGCACACCAGGCCTCCCTGTCTATCACCATCTCCCAGAGATCACTCAGACTCACGTCCATTGAGTCAGCGATACCATCCAGCCATCTCATCCTCTGTCGTCCCCTTCTCCTCCTGCCCTCAATCCCTCCCAGCATCAGAGTCTTTTCCAATGAGTCAGCTCTTCGCATGAGGTGGCCAAAGTACTGGAGTTTCAGCTTTAGCATCATTCCTTCCAAAGAAATCCCAGGGCTGATCTCCTTCAGAATGGACTGGTTGGATCTCCTTGCAGTCCAAGGGACTCTCAAGAGTCTTCTCCAACACCACAGTTCAAAAGCATCAATTCTTCAGTGCTCAGCTTCCTTCACAGTCCCATTTTCACATCCATACATGACCAAAGGAAAAACCATAGCCTTGACTAGACAGCCCTTTGTCGGCAAAGTAATGTCTCTGCTTTTGAATATGCTATCTAGGTTGGTCATAACTTTTCTTCCAAGGAGTAAGCGTCTTTTTAATTCATGGCTGAAATCACCATCTGCAGTGATTTTGGAGCCCAAAAAGATAAAGTCTGACACTGTATCCACTGTTTCCCATCTATTTCCCATGAAGTGATGGGACCAGATGCCATGATCTTAGTTTTCTGAATGTTGAGCTTTAAGCCAACTTTTTCACTCTCCTCTTTCACTTTCATCAAGAGGCTTTTTAGCTCCTCTTCACTTTCTGCCATAAGGGTGGTGTCATCTGCATATCTGAGGTTATTGATATTTCTCCTGGCAATCTTGATTCCAGCTTGTGCTTCTTCCAGCCCAGCGTTTCTCATGATGTACTCTGCATAGAAGTTAAATAAGCAGGGTGACAATATACAGCCTTGATGTACTCCTTTTCCTATTTGGAACCAGTCTGTTCCATGTCCTGTTTTAACTGTTGCTTCCTGACCTGCATATAGGTTTCTCAAGAGGTAGGTCAGGTGGTCTGGTGTTCTCATCTCTTTCAGAATTTTCCACAGTTTCTTGTGATCCACACAGTCAAAGGCTTTGGCATAGTCAATAAAGCAGAAATAGTTGTTTTTGGAACTCTCTTGCTTTTTTGATGATCCAGTGGATGTTGGCAATTTGATCTCTGATTCCTCTGCCTTTTCTAAAACCAGCTTGAACATCTGGAAGTTCATGGTTCACGTATTGCTGAAGCCTGGCTTAGATAATTTTGAGCATTACTTTACTATCATGTGAGATGAGTACAATTGTGCCATAGTTTGAGCATTCTTTGGCATTTCCTTTCTTAAGGATTGGAATGAAAACTGATATTTTCCAGTCCTGTGGCCACTGCTGAGTTTTCCAAATGTGCTGGCATATTGAGTGTGGCATTTTCACAGCATCATCTTTCAGGATTTGAAATAGCTCAACTGGAAGGCCATCACCTCCACTAGCTTTGTTCGTAGTGACGCTTCCTAAGGCCCACTTGGCTTTACATTCCAGGATGTCTGCCTTTAGATGAGTGATCACACCATCATGATTATCCGGGTTGTGAAGATCTTTTTTGTACAGTTCTTCCATGTATTCTTGCCACCTCTTCTTAATATCTTCTGCTTCTGTTAGGTCCATACCATTTCTGTCCTTTATCGAGCCCATCTTTGCATGAAATGTTCCCTTGGTATCTCTAATTTTCTTGAAGTGATCTCTAGTCTTTCCCATTCTGTTGTTTTCCTCTATTTCTCTGCATTGATCACTGAAGAAGGCTTTCTTATCTCTTCTTGCTATTCTTTGGAACTCTGCATTCAGATGCTTATATCTTTCCTTTTCTCCTTTGCTTTTCGCTTCTCTTCTTTTCACAGCTATTTGTAAGGCTTCCTGAGACAGCCCTTTTTGCTTTTTTGCATTTCTTTTCCATGGGGATGGTCTTGATCCCTGTCTCCTGCGCCATGTCACGAACCTCAGTCCTCAGTTTTTAGTATAGAAAACTAATAACGTTTAAAAACTTTTGATGAATAAACGTGAAAGTAAACTAAAAGAACCTTTGTTTTAAGAGCTAAATCTTAAGAATGGACAACTGAAACAATTTCTGTTGAGTCCTGTGGAGAGGAGATAAAGCAGAAGAAAATAAGACTCTTCTACAGGAAGAATGAAGATAACTCCAAACACACTGAGTTCATTAGAGCAAACTTTATATTGTTTTGGGTTTTTGTTGTTGTTGTTGTTGTTCATGAATGTCATGTCCACTGTGTTTTGCGTTTGGTTTCCTTCCATTTGAAACCCTGGGAAACCTGAAACTCAAAATAAAATCCCTACTCTTTGCCTACCCTCTGTGGGTTTGGAAACTTCTCTAGGGTTAATGTTCATTTTTTCATTCTTATCAACCGGCATAAGAATTAGACATTGAACCCAAATGAAACCACAAAATTGGTCTCCAAACAGCCTTGGCTATGAAGAAAGAGCAAGATGTTTCCAGATTCACTGAAGGATTCAGGGTTTTTGAAAGATTTTATCTCTATTTTCAACCCTCACCAAAGAATCTCTCAGTTATAAGCTTTTGATTTTAAGACAGAAGCGTGGGTCTTAAATGCTGAAACTCTCTTGAATAGATACTCAAAAAAAGATAGTTGCGCATATTTGAATCTTATAAAAAACAAATTTAAAGTTTATCTTAATTTGCATTATGAAATGTTATGAAAACTTATAAAGTACAAACTAATCTCCTTATTATGGACTCATATTGATGGCATATGGCTAATTCATTCACTAGACTATCCAGACATGATGTGTGCTAAGTCATTCTGTCATGCCCGACTCTTTGCTATCCTGTGGATTGTAGCCCCTTAGGCTCCTCTGTCCATTGGGGTTTCCAGGTATGGAACCCATGTTGCTTTCACCTCCAGCATGGACAGGTGGTGTCTTTACCACTAGCCCTACCTGGGAAGCCCTATGTGACATGATGAGTGGTGTACAATATAGGCATTTAGGTAGTCAGATAATTTGAGAAAATTACCATACACAGTTTATGGCATAATTAAAATTAAAAACATAATAAATTTTATTGTTAACTTTGCATGAAAGTAAAAGTGAAGTCGCTCAGTCGTGTCCGACTCTTTGCGACCCAGTAGACTGTAGCCCACCAGGCTCCTCCGTCCATGGGATTCTCCAGGCAAGAATACTGGAGTGGGTTGCCATTTCCTTCCCCAGGGGATCTTCCCAACCCAGGGATTGAACCCAGGTCTCCCACATTGCAGGCAGACGCTTTAACCTCTGACCCACCAGGGAACCCCTTTGCATAGGAACTAGAATTACAACTATGCTGTTAGTAATTGTGAGAATTATTTTCATTCATAGGAAATGTGGATGTAAAAATAAAGGATAAAGGCAATTGTTTAGGGAATTAATCAAGGACATAGATTTGTTTTTGTTTCCTCTTTCTTCTCTTATACTACACAGCTTTTCTTTTACTCAATATCACTGCAATTTTTTTTTCTAAGAAAGAAAAGCAGATAAAAGTCAAACAAAAAAAGTTTTCCATTTATGTATTCCTTTTTTATCTTACTGTGGTAAGAAAAAGTATGAAATCTATCTTCTTAACAAATTTTTAGTTGTACAGTACAGTATTATTAACTGTAGGTCTCTTCCTTTCAGAAGCTTTCTTAGAACCTCCAGCCATCAATATCTACTTATTTCATCTTAGCCAGAGCTACATCAAGTGGCAACTCCCTATAGGAAGACAGTCTGAGAAGCCAGTTATTTTTAACTAGATACAAAGTAAGCATTAAAAAAGATAGGGTTGTTTAAGTAAGATAGAATGGAAAAACAAATAGTAGTGTCTATTGAATATAGATGACTAAAAACAAATTAAAACAGTAATTCTTGCCCTATATCTATCTCCCTATGTCTATCTCCCTATGTCTATCTACCTACCACCTCTTATCTAGATACATACATAGATATGAAGATTAAGACCTCTGTAAAATGATAACTTTTGAGAGTTTTCCACAGATACAGAGAGATAGTAGTCTTTAGATTTAAAATGCACATTGTAACCCAATAGGGTAACCAAACCTATAAACTATAGTGAAACTCCAGGGAAAAAAGACAAATAGGAAGGAAGAAGGTATCCTAAAGGCAAGGACAGAGAGAAGAGAAAGAATATTTGCAGTGTAACAGTAATTTGATTAAGAGCAGACTGCTCTTTTGTAACACTAGTGTCCTAAAGGGAATAAAACAGTATTTTACTTGTGCTCAGGGGAAACATCTGTCAATGCGGAATGCTATCATTCACGAATAAAAGTAAAATAGAAAGATTTTTAGAATAAAGAATTTTGCATCAGGAGACATGCCTGACCCACCAATATCTGTTTTACACAGTTAGTTCAGCAAAGCTTGATTCTTTCATCTTTCTTTCCATTATATAGGTGGATTTCAAGTATACTGTAATGGCCTGAATTCCGTACATTGGAACCACTTACAGAAACAAAAGTTTATTTCTCTGGGTTGAGATCCAGACAGTGGCATAGTCTAAAGCCTCCCCACATGATGTAATATGAAACCAAAGTGAAACTGCTACAGTAAATGTTTGACAAATTCACCTCTATAGTCAGCTTCCACCTGAAGACTGCTGTTGTCTGGATACTGGATATTTTTGTTTTATGAGTTAGCACAATGAGGTCTAAAAGAACTTAAAATGCATGAGAGAGGAGGAGATCCTTCATTTCCTCTACGCAATATTAATAAAGAAGAGAGATGTCTCAGCTGACAATGGCATTCACACCAGCAGAGCAGCATGATGAGGACACCTAGAATTTGAGATCCTTTTAACAAAATCGAGGTACTGACTGGGTTAGTTCTATACCTGCTTCTACAGTGTAGCTTCCCTGATAGTTTAAGTTTGTCTCAGGTCTCAGTTGTTGTTATTTGTAACTATCCTGACTGACATGCTCCCATCAGAGAACTCTCAGAAAGAAACACAGACACACACACACACACACACAAAGAAATATTACATTTCAGACAAAAGAAAATTGAACTCAGGATAGATTGGAATATAAGGAAAACTGATGGGAAAACAAGAAATAGAAATCAAGGTAAAACCAAATACACATAAGTGACTAGTTGGGGAATGACAACTGTACAATATTTGACTAAAAGATTAAAATGCACAAATAAGGTGATAAAAATGAAGAATTGAATAAGTACACAGGAAACATTCAGTGAAATGAACCATAAAATAGAAAATTAACAGCAAAATATAGAAAATATTATATGAATACAGATACAGAGTTTTAGGCATTAAAAAGAAAACCCTACTCATCTGAAACTTTAAAAACATAAAAGAGGTTTTCATAATTGAATTTATAATTATTTAGATCTGAACACTAAAGTATCAGAACATACAAAATACAAGATAAATCAAAAACAGTACACAGAGAGACAGCTGCCAATTTTGCATCTAAATGAAAAATTTGGAAAAAAAAGGAAAATTAATGACCTATGACTTAAAATCAAGAAACTAGAAAAAAAGAGAGGGGAAAATAAGAGAGAAATAAAAGATGATTAAAAATGGGAGAAAATAAAGTATAGTAATTGAGTAGAAAATACCTAACTATAAAATGAAAACATATTAGAATGGTAAGATAAATCCAGCAGATAAATCATGGGGAGGAAAGAGTATTCATGTATGAGAAAAAGAAATTTAAGTAAAAATTATTAGGAATGAA
The DNA here is from genome assembly GCF_032405125.1 of Capricornis sumatraensis. NCBI lineage: Eukaryota > Metazoa > Chordata > Mammalia > Artiodactyla > Bovidae > Capricornis > Capricornis sumatraensis. The sequence continues at coordinate 104,357,579 of NC_091077.1, read as the reverse complement.
GAAACAACCATTGGTACTATGGACTGAATGTTTGTCTCTCTCCCCTCACATTCTTTTTTTTTTTCCCCAGCTTTATTGAGGTATAAATGATGTATAAATTTATAAGATATTTCAAGTGTACATCATGGTGATTTGATACATATATATATATATATATATATATACACACATACTGTGAAGTGTATAGGTATATATTGTATATATACATCAACTGTGTAACTCCACATTTTCTATGTTGAAGATTTAACCCCCAGCATGACTAACATCACGGCACCCACTCCCATCACTTCATGGCAAATAGAAGGGGAAAAAGTGGAAAGAGTGCAGCCACGAAATTAAAAGATGCCTGTTCCTTGGAAGGAAAGCTATGACCAACCTAGACAGCATGTTAAAAAGCAGAGACATCACTTTGCCAACAAAGGGCCATCTAGTCAAGGCTATGGTTTTCCCAGTGGTCATGTGACAGTTGGACTGTAAAGAAGGCTGAGTGCTGAAGTATTGGTGCTTTCAAACTGTGATACCAGAGAGGATGCTTGAGAGTCCCTTGGACATCAATGAGATCAAACCAGTCATTCTTAAGGGAAATCAACTGTGAATTCTCTCTGGAAAGAGTGCTTCTGAAGCTGAAACGCCAATACTTTGTCCACTTGATACGAAGAGCTGACTCATAGGAAAAGACCCTGATGCTGGGAAAGATTGAGGGCAGGAGGAGAAGGAGGTGACAGAGGATGAGATGTTTGGATGGCATCATGGACTCAGTGGACATGAGTTTGAGCAAGCTCTGGGAGATAGTGAAGAAAAGGGAAGCCTGGCATGCTGCAGTCCATGGGGTTGCAAAGAGTTAAACACATCTTAGAGACTGAAGAGTAACAACGTTATACAGTACTGCAAAACAAATTCCAGGTGAATTAATACAAATAAATCCAGAAGGCAATTCTTTAAAACTATTAGGACACAGTGTAGGAGTAACCAGCCAACTATTAGTGCTTAAAATGTAAATGTTTTCCCATATTACTGCAAAAAAGATGCACAATCTAATTAAAAGCTCAAAATGAATAAAAACAGGTAAAAATCTGAATATTAATATATGTATGAAAATGTAATTCTTTGGTTATGGAATATAATTTGTTTAATGTTGCGTTTCCCAGTGTAGTTTCTGCTACATACATACAAACTGTGAGGATCATACTTTGACTAACAAGATATAAGGAATCTCACCTTGTGCAAAAGGATGTGTCTAATTCTTGTTGGCAATTGATAAATTGTAAGTTTCATAAAACGTGGTCAAATAAATGAACCATTCTGCAATCATAAATTGAGATACTGTTCCACTTTTAAAGTGAATGAACCAAATTTACCTATATTAACCTAAATGCATTTGGGAAAATGCTAATTTTCAAAAACCTTAAGAAAATATTTACCCTGTGTTAAAATAAAACAAATCCTACTACCAGTATGTGTACATGATTATTTACGTAACATATAAAATACCCTATGTATTAAATATTGCAGCCTAAATATAATAGTTTCCTCTTATAAAGCAGGGCTTCCCTGGTGGCTCAGTTGGTAAAGAATCCACCTGCAATGCGGGAGACCTGGGTTTGATCCCTGGGTTGGGAAGATCCCCTGGAGGAGGGCATGGCAACCCACTCCAGGATTCTTGCCTGGAGAATCCCCATGGACAGAGGAGCCTGGTGGGCTACGGTCCATGGGCTCACAAAGAGTCAGACATGACTGAGTGATTAGGCAGAGCACACTTGTACAGGAGAAAAGAAGGATGGATGGAGTAGGTTTTATCTGTAATTCTCTAGATATTTAAAAATGAGTGATATAAGACAAGTATTACATTTACCAGTTAACAAAACACAGACATTTAAAAAACAAACATTTAAAATTCTAGGTGATATGTACATAAATTCATAGCTTATTATGTTTTGCATGTATGAAGCATTTCATAGTTAAAATAGTTTTTTAAAATATATTCAACTTCAATATCAATTTCTAAGTAGAAAGAATAGACATTTCTTACCAAAATTATTTTTTAAATGTAATGGTTTTTCCATATATATATATATGATAATTATCATTCTGTCATCAACTGAAAATCAAATCAAGACTTTTACTTTCCTCCAGCTTTATTTAAATACAATTGACATATAGCACTTATAAGTTTAATTATGACTTACGTATATTTGATTTACATTGTTTTGACTTACATATATCTTAGAATGATTATTACAATAAGTTTAGTGAATATTATATCATACAGATACAAAATTAAGTGAATAAACAAAACAATCCTTGTGAAGAGAACTTGTTGGCTTTTCTCTCCTAACAGGTTTCATATATAACATACAGCAATGTCAGTTATATTCATCGTATCGAACGTCACATCTCCAGTGCTTATCTCACAACCATGAACTACCTTCATCCGGCACCCCGCCCTCCACCCCTTTCACTTGAAACCACAGATATAGTCCCTTTTTCTGTGAGTTAATTTACTTTTGAAGTTTAAGTAACATGCAACACTTCAGTTCAGTTCAGTTGCTCAGTCGTGTCCGACTCTTTGCGACCCCATGAATTGCAGCACACCATGCCTCCCTGTCCATCACCAACTACCAGAGTTCACTCAGATTCACGACCATTGAGTCAGTGATGCCATCCAGCCATCTCATCCTCTGTCGTCCCCTTCTCCTCCTGCCCTCAGTCCCTCCCAGCATCAGAGTCTTTCCAATGAGTCAACTCTTCTCGTGAGGTGTCCAAAGTACTGGAGTTTCAGCTTTAGCATCATTCCTTCCAAAGAAATTCTAGGGCTGATCTCCTTCAGAATGGACTGGTTGGATCTCCTTGCAGTCCAAGGGACTCTCAAGAGTCTTCTCCAACACCACAGTTCAAAAGCATCAATTGTTCGGTGCTCAGCTTTCTTCACAGTCCAACTCTCACATCCATACATGACTACTGGAAAAACCATAGCCTTGACTAGACAGACCTTAGTCGACAAAGTAATGTCTCTGCTTTTGAATATGCTATTTAGGTTGGTCATAACTTTTCTTCCAAGGAGTAAGCGTCTTTTAATTTCATGGCTGAAATCACCATCTGCAGTGATTTTGGAGCCCCAAAAATATTATCTGACACTGTTTCCACTGTTTCCCCATCTATTTCCCATGAAGTGATGGGACCAGATGCCATGATCTTTGTTTTCTGAATGTTGAGCTTTAAGCCACCTTTTCACTCTCCTCTTTCACTTTCAGCAAGAGGCTTTTTCGTTCCTCTTCACTTTCTGCCATAAGGGTGGTGTCATCTGCATATTTGAGGTGATTGATATTTCTCCGGCAATCTTGATTCCAGCTTGTGCTTCTTCCAGTCCAGCGTTTCTCATGATGTACTCTGCATAGAAGTTAAAGAAGCAGGGTGACAATATACAGCGTTGACATACTCCTTTTCCTATTTGAAACCAGTCTGTTGTTTCATGTCCAGTTCGAACTGTTGCTTCCTGACCTGCATACAGATTTCTCAAGAGGCAGGTCAGGTGGTCTGGTGTTCTCATCTCTTTCAGAATTTTCCACAGTTTATTGTCATCCACACAGTCAAAGGCTTTGGCATAGTCAATAAAGCAGAAGTAGATGTTTTTCTGGAACTCTCTTGCTTTTTCCATGATCCAGCAGATGTTGGCAATTTGATCTCTGGTTCCTCTGCCTTTTCTAAAACCAGCTTGAACATCAGGAAGTTCACGGTTCATGTATTGCTGAAGCCTGGCTTGGAGAATTTTGAGCATTACTTAACTAGCATGTGAGATGGGTGCAATTGTGTGATAGTTTGAGCATTCGTTGGCATTGCCTTTCTTTGTGATTGAAATGAAAACTGACCTTTTCCAGTCCTGTGGCCACTGCTGAGTTTTCCAATTGTGCTGACATATTGAGTGCGGCACTTTCACAGCATCATCTTTCAGTATTTGAAATAGCGCAACTGAAATGCCATCACCTCCACTAGCTTTGTTCGTAGTGATGCTTTCTAAAGCCCACTTGACTTCACATTCCAGGATGTCTGGCTCTAGATGAGTGATCACACCATTGTGATTATCTGGTACATGAATATCTTTTTTGTACAGTTCTTCTGTGTATTCTTGCCACCTCTTCTTAATATCTTCTGCTTCTGTTAGGGCCATACCATTTCTGTCCTTTATTGACCCCATCTTTGCATGAAATGTTCCCTTGGTATCTCTAATTTTCTTGAAGAGACCTCTGGTCTTTCCCATTCTGTTCTTTCCCTCTATTTCTTTGCATTGATCATTGAAGAAGGGTTTCTTATCTCTTCTTGCTATTCTTTGGAACTCTGCATTCAGATGCTTATATCTTTCCTTTTCTCCTTTGCTTTTTGCTCCTCTTCTTTTCACAGCTATTTGTAAGGCTTCCCCAGACAGCCATTTTGCATTTTTGCATTTCTTTTCCATGGGGATGGTATTGATCCCTGTCTCCTGTACAGTGTCATGAACCTCATTCCATAGTTCATCAGGCACTCTATCAGATCTAGGCCCTTAAATCTATTTCTCACTTCCACTGTATAATCATAAGGGATTTGATTTAGGTCATACCTGAATGGTCTAGCGGTTTTCCCTACTTTCTTCAATTTAAGTCTTAATTTGGTAATAAGGAGTTCATGATCTGAGCCATAGTCAGCTCTTGGTCTTGTTTTTGTTGACTGTATAGAGCTTCTCCATCTTTGGCTGCAGAGAATATAATCAATCTGATTTCGGTGTTGACCATCTGGTGATGTCCATGTGTAGAGTCTTCTCTGGTGTTGTTGGAAGAGTGTGTTTGCTATGATCAGTGAATTTTCTTGGCAAAACTCTATTAGTCTTTGCCCTGCTTCATTCTGCATTCCAAGGCCAAATTTGCCTGTTTCTCCAGGTGTTTCTTAACTTCCTACTTTTGCATTCCAGTCCCCTATAATGAAAAGAACATCGTTTTTGGGTGTTAGTTCTAAAAGGTCTTTTACGTCTTCATAGAATCGTTCCACTTCAGCTTCTTCAGTGTTACTGGTTGGGGCATAGACTTGGATAACTGTGATATTGAATGGTTTGCCTTGGAGACGAACAGAGATCATTCTGTCATTTCTGAAATTGCATACAAGTACTGCGTTTTGGACTCTTTTGTTGACCATGATCCTACTCCATTTCTTCTGAGGGATTCCTGCCTGCAGTAGTAGATATAATGGTCATCTGAGTTAAATTCATCTATTCCTGTCCATTTTAGTTCGCTGACTCCTAGAATGTCAACGTTCACCCTTGCCATCCCTTGTTTGATCACTTCCAATGTGCCTTGATTCATGGACCTGACTTTCCAGGTTCCTATGCAATATTGCTCTTTACAGCATCGGACCTTGCTTCTGTCACCAGTCACATCCACAGCTGAGTATTGTTTTTGCTTTGGCTCCATCCCTTCCTTCTTTCTAGAGTTATTTCTCCACTGATCTCCAGTAGCATATTGGGCACCTACTGACCTGGGGAGTTCATTTTGCCTTTTCATAATGTTCATGGGGTTGTCAAGGCAAGAATACTGAAGTGGTTTGCCATTCCCTTCTCCAGTGGACCACATTCTGTCAGACCTCTCCACTTAGTCCCTGTTATATAACATAGCGATTTGATATTTCTGTCAATTCAAAATGATCACTTTAAGTCTAGTTAAAACATGTCACCAAAAAAATATTGCATAGTTATTGTCTATGTTCCCCATGCTGTGCGTTCCATAGCTGTGCCTCATTTATTTCGCAGCTGTAAATTTTTACCTTTTTATCTCTCTCCCTTGTTTTACTTGCTATTTTCGTCCATCTCTTAATGCCCCTCTCCCCTGACAATCACCTGTCTGTTTTCTATATCTGTAACCCTGTTTCTGTTCTATCTTTCTTAAATTATCTCATTTTTTAGATTTAAATGAAATAATACAGTATTTTTCATCCTCTGTTTTATTTCACTTAGCTTAATACACTTTTCCATCCATGTTTTTCCATATGGCAAGATTTCATTCCTTTTTTGTGGCTGAGTTAACTCAATCTCTCTCTCTGTCTCTTTTGTTTTTCCTCTCTCTGTCACACCTTCTTTATCTATTCATTTACTGATGAACATTTTATTTGCTTACACACACACACACACACACAGGAAGCACCCCATCCAAAAGCAGCGTAATACACACCCTTTTCAATTGCACATGGAGCCTTCTCCAGGATAGCACATATGCTATGTTATAAAACAAATCTTAGTAAATTTAAGAAAATTGAAATCTTATCAAGCATGTTTTTCAGTGTAGGCTGAGACTTGGAATCAATTACTTTCTTGTAAAATGCAAACAAAACAAACAAACAAAAAACGCACAAACAAATGGAGGCTAAACCATATGCCTACTAAACAATCAATGGCTCAGTGAAGAAATTAAAAATAAAAAATACAAATGAGAGAAATGAAAACAACAAGAAAAATTCTTAAAACATAGCTGTGCTGGTTAGTTTTACATGCCAACTTCCCTGGGCAAGCACTGATCTAAGTATCGCACTAAGGTGTAGTGTGGTTAATATCTATATTACTTGACTTTCAGGAAAGGAGATTGTCCTAAGTAATGTAGGTGAGACTCAATCTGTCAGTTAAAGAGATCTCAGAGCAAAACTGGGGTTTCCCTGAGCAGGAAGAGATTCTGTCTCAGGACTCCGCAGCATCAGCCTCTGCCTCAGAGTTTCTAGCCTCCCCTCTGTCCTATACTCAGCTGAGGGGTAAACCTTACATATCTGAGCCTATTCATGAGCATATGATTTCTCTTTTCAGTGACTGATCAAGAGTTGATTAAGCACGTGGCTAAATTCTGGACACTGACACCCAATGATGCGTCTACTGGGCCTTCTGTAGGCAGACTAGGAGAGCTAGTCCCCTCCCTCCCTCTGGATGAAACACTTGGGCATTGTTGCAGCCTTTGTTCAGCTATGATAGGAGCTACCATCATTAAGCCTTTTAGAATATGTCATATTCCCATACTTGTAACCTAATCTAGACTAGATATTTCTGTTGCTTGTGGCCAAAGTCATCCTCATGTTTATTTTATCTCTTTATTTAGAAAATGTAACAAAATATGTAACTTGTCAACTACAAAGTTGAGTGCATTTCAACTGAGAGAGTAATTCAAAACTTTAACATTAAACTCAGAACTTGATAGCATATTCATTGAAACCTCGTATCTTGGTAGAGCCTCTTCAAACACCCAGTTTGAGTGAATTCAACTAATGACACTTAATTGCAGATTTTGGGGGATAGTTTCAGTCAATTGAAGGCATTATTAATGTGGAGTGCAAATGGATATGAATTCTTCTAATCCTATTCTCATAATACTAATACAGTATAGACCAATCTTTGTTAACTACCAAAAATACTTTTCAACCATATCTGATTAACTGCATAGACTGGTAGAAATATCTCTTTGTAGAAAAGAATACAGCCTTATCAGGTTGCTTAGCTTTGTTTATTTTTTGTCCAGATTAGGAGGATTTATCGGAAAATTACCTGAGAGGCAATGATTACTAAATAATCATTCATTTTCTTTTATATATTGCCTAAAATAGGAATGTTAACTGTTTTATATTATAATGAAAAAAGAGTATAATCCAGTCTGTACCCTCTTTTGCTGTGGATATGTGCTAAACATTAAAATGACAAAAACCAACAACAACAACAGCAAAAACAACTTTTCAATTTTCAATGAGGTTTTTAAAGTTCTAATAACTAAGCATATATTTCTATGAATTGTATCTGTCTTAATTTACATAGTTACCATGGAATTTTAGTTAACTGTCTCTTTTCAGTAGCCAGTACGGAATGGAAGCTCTCAACTGTTTTTATTTCAGGACGAGTTGGTATAATATTTGGTATCTCTCCTATGAGTTTCCTTTTACTTCTCTTAGTGCGTTAATTAGCTAATAAACAATAGCTTATTAACTATTCTAATGATCACACAGTGAATGAGTTCATGTTCAGGGCTTTCCCACTGGTGGGGCTGCGTCACAGGGTGCCCAGTTTCTTCAATGGGAAGCAGCCAAAAGTCCCCTGTGCCTCATGTTGTATCTTGGGTCGTGTTGCACAGAGAAGAGCCCTGCAGTCGCTTGCCTGTGTGAGAGTTGGTGTGGGGAGGTGTGGGTCAGATTTAGCTGGTTCTTGGAATTTTGTGGAGTTGAGTGACAGAAATAGGCTAGGGTTCTTACCTCTCAGTTGTCTATTTTCACCAAATCTTTGCAGAACGTCCCCAGTATCCACCCTCTGGTCTGCTTCCCGTATCTGATGGAACGAGGGAGACCAGTTTCCTGCCTACAGAGTCGGAAAGGAGGGCCCTAACTCCCCCTCTCCTTCCTCTGAAACAAGCGACCAACTTTCCTGTGTTAAACCAACCCCTATATTATGGCCTTGTGGCTCAGCTGGTAAAGAATCCTCCTGCAATGCAGGAGACCTGGGTTCGATCTCTGGGTCAGGAGGATCCCCTGGAGAAGGGAAAGGCTACCCACTCCAGTATTCTGCCCTGGAGACTCCCATGGACTTTAGAGTCCATGGGGTCGCAAGGAGTCGGACGCCACTAAGCAACTTTCACTTTGACTTCACTATATTATGGCCTTTGGCGATACCATGGACCTCAAATTCCTGAGAGTGTCTGACGTTTTGTGACATTCATTGTCTTCCTTGTTAGGAGAATACCTCTATATTTCCCCTGCCACAGGCAGACTTAGATGTTCTTCAGCCTGAAATGTAGCTTATGAAGTGTTTTTCATTTGACCAACTTCTAAGCAACAGTTGCAATATTCTTTCCTCTGTGTCTTTGTGGTTTCATAACTTTTAAATCATTTCTATGGAGTGTCAGAAAGGAGGGAAAGATAAATGTGTCAGTGTCCCATATTTATAAATGCAGATAGCCTACAAAATGGCAGTGCTATGCTTGCCAAACACTTACATTGGCATTATATGTTATACTGCACTTAATAATCATTATATGAGAGAATTAAACTAGATACTATTAAAATTTATAGCATTTGACATTTCACAAGGCTAAATTTAGTCATATTACTGTATTTACCATTTTCCTTGTGAAATAAATTTGCACTTTCTTAAATTTTAAAAATATTCCATGCCATACATAAAAAAATAACACAATTTGGCTAATGAAATTGATATTTAGTAAACATAGTCAGAAGTATAATAACTGCATTTTGCTCCTCTCTAGAGAAATCAGATTTTGCCAACTTCACTTTAGCATGCACAGGCGATATGTCCTTGCATCGTATCTGTTTTGAAAACTGATAAGATGATGCATCTGTGAAATGTACAATCTTGCCTCCATTGACTTAGTGATACCTGATTACATGGTGATGGGCCTTCCTGGTGGCTCAGCAGTACAGAACCTGCCTGCAGTGCAGGAGCTACAGGAGACGTGGGTTCAGTCCTTGGGCTGGCAAGACCCCCTGGAGGAGGGCATGGCAACCCACTCCAGTACTCTTGCCTGGAGAAGCTCATGGACAGAGGAACCTGTCCTACAGTTCTACAGTCCATAGGGTCACAAAGAGTTGGACCTGGCTGAAACGACTTAGCAAGCACACACACACACGTGTTACCTTATAATATCTGAAAGCTGGAATATTCTCAGCTTAATAAATAGTCACAGATTTTAGTAATAAAAACGTGCCAATTTGACCAGAAAACCAAGAATCTTTGGCATAAAATACCCAAGGAAAACTGAGGTTTTCTTATATTTTGCTTGCTGCTAATTTTGAACCAAAGGAATCTATAAGAAGAATTCAAAACAATGCTTTCTTATGTCAAAACCAAAAGTGTGAATAGCCATTTATGCCTCCTTCACAGTCTAAGTATGTCATAATAATTGCTGAGCCTTTTCAGACCTTTTTAGTGAAGGTAGTTATAGCATTATCCTATGCAACATGATAGACTTGAGTAACCCTGTGTGTGCTAATTGTGGAATTTCTGGCAACATAACAAATGAAAGCTTGTGATTCAGAGCTCCATAGGTTTCTCATAATACATTCAATTTAGAGTCATTTTTCAGTTGTTATCATTCCATGATAATATTACTTATAATATTAAATACTTTTCTTGGATAGCTTATATTTGGAAATTCAAATAAAAGTCTCATATTTAGCTTACTATTCAGAGTTTAGACATAGGAAAGGATAACGCTAACATGATTTTTTTGTGATTTAATGATAACATTGAATATATTGACTGGGTTGAGCCATACTGTACATTATAAACTATTGTTCTTCAGTCAATCAGATTGCTATGTTTGTGAAGAAGCTGTAATTTATTAACTTTTGTGCAGAGTGAATTACATTTTAATTCAAATATGTTTGATAGACTCACAGGAGAGGTGGAGAGGAATGATCTGAAACTTGTATTTTCCATTTTAACATGTTCCGATTCTCAAACCTGTAAGGAAGCAATAGAGAAGCCAGTGTGTTGTTTATGCCCAATAGCAATATCCCAGACCGAGGCAGCCTTGTGGGCTTGTACCTGAGAGTCACAGAATTTGGCAGAGAAACTCTAGTAAGCTTATATATGAAGAGCACCTTAAAAGCTGAGGGTAATTTTTGTGCCCCCCTCTTTTAGACCGTCTGTCTTCCATTATCTTATCAGTGATCGGGGTTACACATCTTTGGCCTTGGCTAACAAAAAGTGGGATGTATGTTCAGGAGTGCTGAGGCACAGTCTTCCCTGTTCCCCTTGCATTTCTGCATGTCTTGTTAGCAGAAGCACAGGCTGTGTTCTGGAGTATTTTTTTAAGAATCGGTATATAGGGAAGAGCCTTGGAAGACAGAGACATCATCACCCTTTAAAGCAAAGGTCAGGCTTGCTCACGTCCTTGAACTTGAGACATACTTTCACTCTCTGGATAGTTTGCTTGATAGTGTCTGGAGCATAAAGTAAGACACACTTGCTGTCCATAGTAATCCATCGCGTGCACAGATACCATTTGGCCTTCTTTACATTTCCCTGGGGGATTTGGGCTTGAGAAAAAGCACAAGAAAGTGCTGATACTCTGACTTCTGCTATTACTGTGAGTAATGAAACCATTTTTGTCTCTAACCCAGGTGTCTTGCACCTTCTGCCAGTGCCTATTAAACTATCCTAGATTAACTTGTTGCCTTGCAAGTCGGGTAAAAATTCAGACACTCCACAGTTCTTGACAGAAGGACACCTCCTTTTATCTTGCTTCAGGTTCCTTCACTCACATTTCCCCGAATTTTTGCTGACATGGCTACATATCTTACTTTCACTTGCTACCTCAGTCTTTTGGAAATACTGAAAAAGGTCTTGTTTAAGAAATGCATAATGCCTGCAGAGAAAAATTTCCTGGTTTAAGATAGACTAACTTTAGAAAAAGTAGATTTAGTCAATAAAGTGAAAAATTATATTCTTAAAACATTGCTTCACACACACAAAAATTGGATTTGACTCTTCAAGTATGTGAAAACACAGAATTCACTTTTGCCTTTGACCTTAAAACCATTGGTGTCAAAAGTGCATTACCACCCAGTGCTAGAATTCACACTTTCTCAGCAGGACCATTTTGAGTAGGAGGAACCACAGGTCAACCCTATCTCAGTATGCTTTGTGCCAGTTCTGTGTGCGCACGCTAAGTCACGTCAGTTGTGTCCGACTCTTTGTGACCCCATGGACTGTAGCCTGCCAGCCTCCTCTGTCCATGAGAGGCTCCAGACAAGAATACCGGAGTGGTTTCCATGCCCTCCTCCAGGGGATCTTCCCACCCCAGGGATCAGACCTGCATCTCTTACGTCTGCTGCATTGGCAGGGGGGTTCTTTACCACGAGCGCCATCTGTGGGGCCCTGTGTCAGTTCTATAGATCTAGTCAAAGTCTAGCCTGCCTCTTCACGGGAAATCTATTTCAGTTTTGTACTTCCTAAAGAGACATTCATACCAGTGTGAAATGTTCTTCTTTATGTTTTTAATAGAATGAGAAGCACTTAAAAATCTGCTGTGAATGTAAGTGACACTAGTTTGATTGCTAATTCTGACATGTGCTTTGGTGCATATTCATATTTATTACTTGCAGCTAATGACTATGGACGGGTGGAAAAGTCACACATGTCAGTGCTCCTCTCTTGGGAGCTGGTAAATGAATCAGCTGTCTAGCCTTGGGTGTTAATATCTGGCAAATAACTTTGAGTTATATTTTAGTTTGAATTTATTACTTTGTTGTAAATTGTGACATGTTTGATATTATAATAAACTTTCACGCTTTGGGATATTATTAAAAGATTATATTGGCTTCATATAATTGAACACTACTCTTTCAAGAAATCACAATGTTTCCCTCTGTTGTACAGGCACGTTTCAAGAAGCATATGCCTGTCTTTTTACAGAAAATCATGATGCCATTAATATTGACATATATGCTTGTTGAAGTAACAAAGATAATCTGGACACTCAATTTGCTATCTTATTGATTTGTGGGCAAATGACATACTAAAAAGTCTTTTTTTTTGTCTTTAAGGCATCTATTTTTGCCAAGTTTTAGAGCCATACATTTCTTTGTAGGATTATGGTCCATAGTACATAGTTCCTACGTTTTAGAAAAGGAAATTAAGGAATAGAGAATGATGGCTTCTTGGTACATACGGATGCTTAGCAGGGGATCTGATACTAGAATTATATTCATAGTACTAGATCAATGGCATCAGAATTACTACAGAGATTTTATATATATACATATATGTATGTAGACACACACATATATATTCATATTCACACACACTCATATTATTTGGCCTGATTCAAGGAAATTCTGTAATATCCAGCATAGAATCAGTATCAGATGATTCAATCAGATCACAGGAAAAGAAAAAAAAAGTATCTCGAAAAGAAGTGGATACCCCAAGCAAGCAATGCCATGGGAAGATTTTTGAACAAGGTGGACATTGGTGGACAGTCATTTTTGTGAGCAATCTGAAAATACACTAGAAAGTTTTCTAAGAATCTAGACACATTGTATCAGGTATATATTGATCTGTTTCATTCATATTTTGAAGAATATATTGTCTTCTTGGCAGAGATATGACTAAAATGAGTAAAAAATAGACTCAATATCCCGCAGGAAACATTCTTTAAAATATTGTACTAACAACTGTATAACTACAAGAGAGAGATTCTGAAGGACAGAGGAGAGTATAGACCGAAAGAAGTGGCCTGGTGACAGAGTGTGGCGAAACTTTCGGGGACATACTGATAGCTTACAATTTAGAGGATAAGTGCGAGGGCAAGCAAAGGTTTGAAAAAGTGCCTGTGATGAAACTGTTCTTGTCACATTCAAGGAACAAGAGTAATTCAATACGGAAAAGACTGTGAATATATTATGGAAGAAGCAGCAGTTGTATGAATACTCAGAAAAAAACGGGATTGGAGAGAATAACAGAAAAGAACAAGATAAATACCATTTATTTATTTAGAGCATGTATATTGAGTTCTGTGTTTATGCCAGGTACCTTGGTTAATATTCTGGAATATGAAAAAACCTGAGTAGTTCCTAATCTAATTCAGAAAAGGTACACATTTGAAATAAATTTGTTAGCATGACCATAAGAAATAATTATTGCATGTTTGGGTTTCATAGTTTGATAAAATATTAAATGGATTTCAAAGGAAACTAAACAATAAAGCAGCATATAAAAGGTTCTAAAACTTCAATATGCAAATTTTTGCTGGGTGTTTAGAGTCTAGCCTTCTGTTTTTAAGCATTCTGTATCTTTATGTGTCAATTAACATAAACTAACAAGAAAATAACAAATGCTAGTTAAATAATACGGGACCAGCCTACGTGGAAGGTGGCAGAGAGAACTTCTGCTGAACACAAATTTCCAGACACTTGTGTTGCTAGCAATACAGTTGCAGGCGTCTGCTTGTGCCCAGTCACTCAGTCGCGTCTGACTCTTTGCCACACTTTGGACTGCAGCCTGCCAGGCCCCTCTGTCCATGGGATTTTTCAGACAAGAACATTGGAGTGGGGTGCCATTTCCTCCTCCAGGGGATCTTTCCAACCCGGGGGTGAAACTCGAGTCTCCTGTGTCTCCTGCATTGCACGTGGACTCCTAATCTACTGATCCATTGCGGAAGCCCATGGTTAGTGTTGAGTGTGTTCAATTATTATTGCAAATTGACAACACTTATCAGTCTTCTAATCATTCAGTATATTCTTTCATGTTCAAGCTCAGCTGATAGTTTACTCAAACAGTTAGTGTCAAAAATTTCCTCAATTGTCTTTACCTGTATGTACAGAACAGTTAGATTATAAACAGGAAAAAAACGTTTGTGTCTCTGTTTCCATCTATTTTACAAATACTTAAAACGAGTTGTAGATTACTTAGGTTGCTGGCTAGAATATCACAATGTAAACAAAATTTTCTAACTATACCTGTGTTCTTTCAAGTGCTAAAGTAGGCAGGTGATGGTGAAATTTTTCACATATTGCTCAAATCTGTACGGCTTATTCTCTAGACAGTTTATCAAAGGTCAAGATTATACTTTTGCCAATAAAAACAATAAAACTACGTTTCATATACTTTGCAGTCCCTTACTCCATACTTTATAGACATGGCCTGCATAATTCTCTCTGTAGAAAGAGATTATAAAATAACTGTCGTGCAGTTTTTATTCTTTCTTCTTTCCTAATCTTTTCTCCACTCCACCTTTCTTTATGAGAAACTTATATATTTTTTAACAAATAGGTTGTTGAAGTTGTTTGACAACCCATTGAATTATCTGATCACCTAGTTTACTGGCAGAATTTACTTCAAACTATTGTTTTCCACTTTCCAGCACAGATTAAAGGAACTTTACAAGAGACGAGAGATAGAGTACATAAACAGATCAAAGCACAGTAGGAAACATAGACCCTCAAAAAACTGGTTCTAGTAGAAAGAAAAACAAGTTTGAAATCTTATGATGAGGGCAGATTCTTGTACATTAACTAACAGAGAATTTGTACTTTGTTTTCTTCCTAAAGGAAATACATAGCGGGAGATTCAATAAGGGTTTTAACTTGCTCCTTCCATCTGGGGAAGTGGTCTCCGGGGACTCTCTTGCTATGCAATTTGAATTTGGCATTTAATGCCCTGTGTGGAATGCAGGTTTCTTTGTAAAGCCTTAAAAATGAAGCTTTAATCAGTAAATGTGACTTTTTGCATTTATTTTATCTAATATACTAGCGTTACCAAATATGAGTGGAATTTAAGTATCTAAAACATGAAGTAATTAAACATGAAATTTTAGTTTCTATTTATCATCTTTTTGTTTTGTTGGGAGGATATATACTACCAAATGAAATAGATATACTTTCTAACATGCTGGTTCATTTTCCAGGGTTAGAAGTGAATACTCAATGATTTCCACCAGTTAATATAAACACTGACCTGAACAAATGCATAGATCTCCATATACCATTAAATGGCCATGGATTTATCATTCCCACTAAGGTTTTGCTCCTGGCATCTGATTAGAAACCATAGGCCAATGCCTGCTTTTATCTACTTGTTTTGATTTCCTCTTTGGATCCCTTCACTGGCACTGTACTTATGACTCCCTGCTGTTTCCATGCTTCCTGGCATTTTTTATCTTGGTTTTTCTCTCAGCGTGGTACCACAGTCCAACTGCATGATATACTTCCCTCTACAAGGATAATCCACATCTTCATCATCACCCGACCATCCTGAACATGGTTTCTGTAATGTCTTGATACAAGAGAGGAGAAAGCAATCACCAATGACCCTAGGATATTTCAAGTTGGTATAGAATGTTAACAAAATGCACCATATGCTTCTGTGAGCCAGGGTTTATTCCTGAGATCTGTGCAAGGCACTAAAGTTTTGGGTCAAATGTCATCTAGCAGAATGGTTTTCTGGAGAAATTAATGGAAAGAGTCCTTATTATGTGGTTATTCAGATCCACACCAGTATTCTTCTCACTAGAGCATTTATTAAAACGAATGAGTTTTGCTTCATATGGATGACACTGAATTCAGCCCTCCCTTAAATAGAGTAAGACTGGTATGCTAAGAAGACAAGATATTGAGGTATAAATGATAGCCTATTGGCTAATTTATTAATCTTTCCACTTTTACTAAAGAGAGAGAAAATAGTTGAGAGTGATCAATCAACCATCTCATCCTTTGTCATTCAATTCTCCTCCCACCTTCAATCTTCCCCAGCATCAGGGTCATTTACAATGAGTCAGCTCTTTGCTTCAGGTGGCCAAAGTATTGGAGTTTCAGCCTCAACATCGGGTCAGTTCAGTTCAGTTGCTCAGTCGTGTCCAACTCTTTGCAGTCCCATGGACAGCAAGCAGCACGCCAGGCCTCCCTGTCCATCACCAACTCCTGGAATTTGCTCAAACTCATGTTCATTGAGTCGGGGATCCCATCCAACTGTCTCATCCTCTGTTATCCCCTTCTCCTTTAGCCTTCTATCTTTCCCAGCATCAAGGTCTTTTCAAATGAGTGAGCTCTTTGCTTCAAGTGGCCAAAGTATTGGAGTTTTAGCATCAGTCTTTCCAATGAGTATTCAGGACTGATCTCCTTTAGGATGGACTGGTTGGATCTCCAGTCCAAGGGAGTCTCAAGAGTCTCCTCCAACACTACAGTTCAAAAGCATCAATTCTTCAGTGCTCAGCTTTCTTCACAGTCCAACTCTCACATCCATACATGACCACTGAAAAACCATAGCATTGACTAGATGGACCTTTGTCAGCAAAATAATGTCTCTTCTTTTTAAAATGCTATCTAGTTTGGTCATAGCTTTTCTTCCAAAGAGCAAGCATCTTTTAATTTCAAGGCTGCAGTAAACATCTGCAGTGATTTTGGAGCCCCCAAAAATAAAGACTGACACTGTTTCCACTGTTTCCCCATCTATTTCCCAAGAAGTGATGGGACCAGATGCCATGATCTTCGTTTTCTGAATGTTGAGCTTTAAGCCAACTTTTTCACTCTCCTCTAGTTCTTCACTTTTCACCATAAGGGTGGTGTCATCTGCATATCTGAGGTTATTGATATTTCTCCTGGAAATCTTGATTTTTAGCTTGTGCTTCATCCAGCCCAGAATTTGGCATGATGTACTCTGCTTATGAGTTAAGAAAGCAGGATGATAATATACAACATTGACGTACTTCTTTCCCTATTTCGAACCAGTCTGTTGTTCCATGTCCTGTTCCAACTGTTGTTTCTTGACCTGCATACAGCTTTCACAGGAGGCAGGTCAGGTGGTCTGGTAGTCCCATCTGTTAAAGACTTTTCCACAGTTTGTTGTATTCCACACATTCAGAGGCTTTGGCATAGTCAATAAAGCAAAAGGAGATGTTTTTCTGGAACTCTCTTGCTTTTTCAATGGTCCAGTGGATGTTGGCAATTTGATCTCTGGCTCCTCTGCCTTTTCTAAATCTATCTTGAACATCTGGAAGTTCATGGTTCACGTACTCTTGAAGCCTGGCTTAGAGAATTTTGAGCATTACTTTGCTAGCATGTGAGATGAGTGAAATTGTGCGTTAGTTTGCACATTCTTTGACTTTGCTTACTTTGGGATTGGAATGAAAAGGGACCTTTTCCAGTCCTGTGGCCACTGCTGAGTTTTCCAAATTTTCTAGCATATTGTGTGCAGCACTTTAACAGCATCATTTTTAAGGATTTGAAATAGCTTACATGGAATTCCATCACCTCCACTATCTTTGTAGTGATGCTTCTTAAGGCCCACTTGACTTTGCATTTCAGGATGTCTGGCTCTAGGTGAGTGATCACACCATCATGGTTATATGGGTCATTAAGATCTTTTTGTATAATTCTTCTGTATATTCTTGCCATGTCTTCTTAATATCATCTGCTTCTGTTAGGTCCATACCATTTCTGTCCTTTATTGAGCCCTTCTTTGCATGAAATGTTCCCTTGGTATCTCTAATTTTCTTGAAGAGATCTCTAGTCTTTCCCATTCTGTTGTTTTCCTCTATTTCTGTGCGTTAGTCACTAAAGATGGCTTTCTTATCTCTCATTGCTATTCTTTGGAAGCTGCATTCAAATGGATATATCTTTCCTTTTCTCCTTTACCTTTAGCTTCTCTTTTTCTCTCAGCTATTGGTAAGGCCTTGAAAGGCAACCAATTTGTCTTTCTGTATTTTTTCCCCCTTGGCAATGGTTTTGATCACAGCCTCTTGTACAATATTATGAACCTCCATCATAGTTCTTCAGGTACTCTTATCAGATCTAAAACCCTGAATCTATTTGTCACTTCCACTGTATAATCATAAGGGGAGTTGATTTAAGTCATACCTGAATGGTCTAGCAGTTTTCCCTACTCTCTTCAATTTAAATCTAAATTTGCAATAAGGAGTTCATGAATGAGCCACTTCCATACTCTTTTCCATAGTGGCTGCCTTAATTTACCCCCCAACAGTATAGGAGGGTTGCTTTTTCCCCTCACCCTCTACAGCATATTTTATTTGTAAACTTTTGGATTTGTGGCCATCCTGACCATTCTGAAGTGATGCTTCATTGTGGTTTTGATTTGCATTACTCTAATAATTGGCATTAAATTACAATATTGTACAATTTGTATCTATGATATTTCAAAAGTCTAAACAATTAAAATGAAATTACCAAAAAGATAAAATTAATATTTACTTACTTTGAATCCATTACAGTAGAATCTATTATGCAGCCATGGTTTGAGATAAGCGGGGGAATATGCATTTTTGCTCTATAACAAATTAACAATAAGTTGAAATCTTCTGTTTGAATACTGTTTTTTAATAATCAGAGTCTCTTTCAAAGGAAATTTAAATTTGTTGTTACTGGTTAAATAAGTAGTTAAAATTAGTTAGAAAAGAGCATGGTGAAATCAGAAATATATGATATATGGATTATGTTCTACTGGTTAATGACAATACTTTTCCATTGTTATGTTTTTATTTAACATGATCTATTAATGTATATGTTTACATAACTATACAGTGTATACATTTATACATGTATATGAAATATATAATGTATATGTTTAAATAACTATATAATTTAAAATGTATCCATTTATATAATACAGACTGAAGAATGGTCGCTTTTCCTTGCTACATTACCAGATTACCTAGTCTTTTCAAAGTATACAGAGCCTAGGTGGAAACAAGACACTGTTTAAAGTCAATAAAAGAAAACGGACAGGTTTTATAGGACAATATTGATAGATTTTCATTTTATTGATGATAGAGATGACTTGAATACCAATTCTCATAGTGTTACAAATCTTAAATATTAGAACATATTGAGAATAGATGAAATTTAACCCATCTGAATATATGTATCTAATATAGATAAACATAAGTAAGTGTATATAACCTAGTTATTTTAAACTCTCACTGTCTATGTGTTTCAATGATATTATTGCTATAAATAATTTGGCAATTTTTTTCTAAATTTATTTTGAGATTTATTTCATAGCTCTTACATTATATATTACTAAATGTTAAGAGTTTGTAGTTAAGTACAAAGAATATATTTAAGGCAAAATATTAGTAAAACTGAAAAGCAGTAGAGTCACCTGATATGTACATAAAATAGAAGAATAATTTTACAAGTTTTCATAATATAAGCTTTTATTTTAGTAGAAATATCTCTTTTCTCAGGCTAACACTGAGATACCTGAGGTTATTTTACAAGGTCAAATGCTTGTTTACATTGCCTTGAATTTCAGTTATATGGTTAATATTTTTAAACAGCAGTACAGTAGATAGGACTTCCCAGGTCACATTTTAATAATCCTCATTTTTCAAGCAGTATCCACTTTTCACATTGCATACTAATTTGGGACAGTCCACTGTAATAGATGTATATATGACCTCTATGTCTTAGAGTTCCTGGGTTCAAAAACAAAACAAAAAAATACTTGACTTTATTTTTTCCCAAGGATAATTTTGATAGGCAATCAAATCCTATATTCTATTCTGCTATTGTTATATTTGGTTTGTTAATTTATTACTTTTCACATGCTTTATCTGTAATTGATTGAATACTAGGACTAGATGTCATAAGATTAAATTTCCTGAAGAGGGTGAAAGAAGACAATGAAAAAGCTGGCTTAAAACTCAATATTCAAAAAAAAACAGATTGTGGCATTCAGTCCCAACACTTCATGACAAATAGATAGAGAAAAACTGGAAACAGCATCAGATTTTATTTTCTTGGCCTCCAAAATCACAGTGGACAGTGACTACAGCCATGAAATGAAAAGACACTTGCTCCTTGGAAGAAAAGCTATGACAAACCTAAACAGTGTATTAAGAAGCAGAAGCATCACTTTGCTGACAAAGGTCCATATACTGAAAGCTATGGTTTTTCTAGTAGTCGTATACGGATGTGAGAGTTGGACCATAAAGAAGGCTGAGTAATGAAGTACTAATTCTTTTGAACTGTGATGCTGGAGAAGACTCTTGAGAGTCCCTTGTTCAGCAGGGAGATCAAACCAGTCAATTGCAGAGGAAATCAACCCAACTCAGATGATCATTATATCTACTACTGCAGGCAGGAATCCCTCAGAAGAAATGGAGTAGCCATCATGGTCAGCAAAAGAGTCCGAAATGCAGTACTTGGATGCAATCTCAAAAACGACAGAACGATCTCGGTTCGTTTCCAAGGCAAACCATTCAATATCACCGTAATCCAAGTCTATGCCCCAACCAGTAATGCTGAAGAAGCTGACGTTGAACGGTTTTATGAAGACCTACAAGACCTTGTAGAACTAACACCCAAAAAAGATGTCCTTTTCATTATAGGGGACTGGAATGCAAAAGTAGGAAGTCAAGAAACACCTGGAGTAATAGGCAAATTTGGCCTTGGAATACAGAATGAAGCAGGGCAAAGGCTAATAGAGTTTTGCCAAGAAAATGCACTGGTCATAGCAAATACCCTCTTCCAACAACACAAGAGAAGACTACACATAGACATCACCAGATGGTCAACACCAAAATCAGATTGATTATATTCTTTGCAGCCAAAGATGGAGAAGTTCTATACAGTCAGCAAAAATAAGACCGGGAGCTGACTATGGCTCAGATCATGACTCTTATTGCCAAATTCAGACTCAAATTGAAGAAAGTAGGGAAAACCCCTAGACCATTCAGGTATGACCTAAATCAAATCCCTTATGATTATACAGTGGAAGTGAGAAATAGGTTTAAGGGCCTAGATCTGACTATGGAATGAGATTTGTGATATTGTACAGGAGACAGGGATCAAGACCATCCCCATGGAAAAGAAATGCAAAAAAGCAAAATGGCTGTCTGGGGAGGCCTTACAAATAGCTGTGAAGAGAAGAGAAACGAAAAGCAAAGGAGAAAAGGAAAGATATAAGCATCTAAATGCAGAGTTCCAAAGAATAGCAAGAAGAGATGAGAAAGCCTTCTTCAGCGATCAATGCAAAGAAATAGAGGGAAAGAACAGAATGGGAGAGACTAGAGATCTCTACAAGAAAATTAGAGATACCAAGGGAACACTTCATGCAAAGATGGGCTCGATAAAGGACAGAAATGGTATGCACCTAACAGAAGCAGAAGATATTAAGAAGAGGTGGCAAGAATTCACAGAAGAACTGTACAAAAAAGATCTTCATGACCTGGATAATCACAATGGTGTGATCATTAATCAAGAGCCAGACATCCTGGAATGTGAAGTCAAGTGGGCTTTAGAAAGCATCACTACAAACAAAGCTAGTGGAGGTGATGGAATTCCAGTTGAGCTGTTGCAAATCCTGAAAGATGATGCTGTGAAAGTGTTGCACTCCATATGCCTGCAAATTTGGAAAACTCAACAGTGGCCACAAGACTGGAAAAGGTCAGTTTTCATTCCAATCCCAAAGAAAGGCAATGCCAAAGAATGCGCAAACTACCGAACAATTGAACTCATCTCACACGCTAGTAAAGTAATGCTCAAAATTCTCTAAGCCAGGCTTCAACAATATGTGAACCGTGAACTTCCTGATGTACAAGCTGGTTTTAGAAAAGGCAGAGGAACCAGAGATCAAATTGCCAACATCTACTGGATCATGGAAAAAGCAAGAGAGTTCCAGAAAAACATCTATTTCTGCTTTATTGACTATGCCAAAGCCTTTGACTGTGTGGATCACAATAAACTGTGGAAAATTCTGAAAGAGATGCGAATACCAGACCATCTGACCTGCCTCTTGAGAAATCTGTATGCAGGTCAGGAAGCAACAGTTCGAACTGGACATGAAACAACAGACTGGTTTCAAATAGGAAAAGGAGTACGTCAAGGCTGTATATTGTCACCCTGCTTCTTTAACTTCTATGCAGAGTACATCATGAGAAACGCTGGGCTGGAAGAAACACAAGCTGGAATCAAGATTGCTGGGAGAAATATCAATCACCTCAGATATGCAGATGACACCACCCTTATGGCAGAAAGTGTAGAGGAGCTAAAAAGCCTCTTGATGAGAGTGAAAGAGGAGAGTGAAAAAGTTGGCTTAAAGCTCAACGTTCATAAAATGAAGATCATGGCATCCGGTCCCATCATTTCATGGGAAATAGATGGGGAACAGTGGTAACAGTGTCAGACTTTATTTTGGGGGCTGCAAAATCACTGCAGATGGTGACTGCAGCCATGAAATAAAAGATGCTTACTCCTTGGAAGAAAAATTATGACCAACCTCAAGAGCATATTCAAAAGCAGAGACATTACTTTGCCAACTAAGGTCCATCTAGTCAAGGCTATGGATTTTCCTGTGGTCATGTATGGATGTGAGAGTTGGACTGTGAAGAAGGCTGAGCGGCAAAGAATTGATGCTTTTGAACTGTGGTGTTGGAGAAGACTCTTGAGAATCCCTTGGACTGCAAGGAGATCCAACCAGTCCATTCTGAAGGAGATCAGCCCTGGGATTTCTTTGGAAGAAATGATGCTAAAGTTGAAGCTCCAGTACTTTGGCCACCTCATGCGAAGAGTTAACTCATTGGAAAAGACTCTGATGCTGGGAGGGATTGGGGGCAGGAGGAGAAGGGGACGACCGAGGATGAGATGGCTGGATGGCATCACACACTTGATGGACGTGAGTCTGAGTGAACTCTGGGAGTTGATGATGGACAGGGAGGCCTGGCGTGCTGCGATTCATGGGGTTGCAAAGAGTCGGACACGACTAAGCGACTGAACTGAACTGAACTGAACTGAAGCAGTAGTAGTACTATAGGGATAGGATAAGTGAGCACTTTGCTGGGCTTTTTCTTTCATTGAGAAGAAAAATACGAAAATTTTAAGGAAAATGAATAAAAAAGAGAAGGATGGGAGAAAGCAAACGAGGATCACATCGTTTCTGCAAACCATAACTCTATAGTGGAATGGCAGTTCTTAACAGTTTTGAAGTTTATGTGCACTCTAGTATTTTATGTATGTAGACTTTATGATTTATTTTCATATCTCATCTCATTTTATACTCACAGAACCTTTGTGAGATATATTTGGCTGGAACTGCCATTTTATTTTTAAATGAAAAAGATAGAAACTTAAATTATTTCCCCTGATTTTCTTCTTAGTTTTAAAAGAAGTTACTTTTTCTAACTAAAAAATAATAAAGAAAAATACTATGGGTTACACTCCTGTATTAATGAAACACAGCTAAAGCATGTGAAATCTTTGTTTTCACATTTATTTGATCAAAAAACTGAGATATAACTCTCTCTCTTTCTCTCTCTCTCTCTCTCTCTCTCTCTCTCTCTCTCTCTATATATATATATATATATATATATATATAAAACTGTAAAGTAAGTATCACAGAAAGAAAGATTATTTAGTTTAGCATAGTAGTCGGCTAAGTTGAATAATAATAACATTTTCAATTTTGAGTCTATGGATAACAGCTTTGGTATCTTGAAAGAGAAAGTGGTGATAAGGTATTCTGTGTTGGCTCTAATAAGACTAAATGGGATGTGGTTTTGCAGCATCAAAGTACCTGTATCTAAGTTTAGTAATGAACTTCTTCTCGCCTCAAAACTGTCTTTTTTCTTGCCTGTTCCATCCATTCTTTTTCATTTAGCCTTCTTATTCCTGGGTAATAAATGATATGAATGTGAACATAAAATTGTCTTAGGCTGTAAAGTCACACCAGATATTATGTGAACCTAGAAGAAATTTCATATACTACTAAGAGTATACTGTTCCTTTTCTTTCTATAATGCCACAAATGATTTCAATGAAAATGAGTCATAGTACCCAAGAAGAACTAGATATTGAACTTTATAAAAGTACAAGCAGACCTCACCGACAGGCAGTTCATCATGCTTCTACATTTAGGTATTAATTTCAATTTCAATCTTCCTGTAAAACAAAAATGAATAATTTTTTTATTATGGAGTAATGGCCTTGCTGAAGTGACATAAATCACCACTGGAGACATTAAAGTTGCACAGTAAAGGCTACTTCCCACTCCTTTACACAGTGTATTTCTTTCCCGTAGAGTGTGGCTTGCTTCTAAAAATAACCTAGGTTTTACCCAAACCAGACTCTACTTTCCATATAGAATTGCTTCACCATTCTGAGACAACGGGTGTCAGAGGTCATTGGTGTGTTTTTGTGCCTCACTTGATACCTCTTTGGACGTTCACTCACCGACAGCACTACCATCTATGAATCACAAACTTGCCAGAGCCCTATTTTTTCAAATCACGGACAAACTTATGTCATCGTCAGAATGATGAGTTTGACAAATGAAAGTTTTGGTTTCTCCCTTTTTTACCCTCATCCCAGTGATGTTGTCTAGATTTCATCTATGCTTAATCAGAATTCTTTTAATACCACTACTTAGTTTACTGAGGACAAATAGTATCCTAAATCTATTCAGGTTACAGGAGTAATGATTCTGAATATTGCAATATCATCTTGTTTAAGGAGCTTTTGGTAATGTTGAGGAAAAGTGGAAAATAGACAATTACATAACAATATGATACTGCCATAAAATCTGCAACTGTGGAGTGCTTTATTACAGAGGTCACCTAAGAAAGGGCTAGGAATGTGGAGGCCTTCCTAGAGCAACACGCCAGCTGAGGCTTGAAAGAGGAGTTGGGATGTAGGACTTGCCTGCAAGTGAGAATAGCAAAACTGAAGAAAGCAACATTTGACAAGGTTTCTAGTTTAAGGAATAACATGGAGTTCTGGGCACTGCAAACAATTCGATTCTAGTAAGAGGATGTATGTTTTTTAATTCCAGTTTTAAAAATATGAAAATAATATGCAAATGATGAAAAGGTTAATAATGCAAAATAATTTAGAATAAAAAGTCATCATTAGAAAACAAGCTATCAGTCCTATGCTCCCAAAACAGCAATCACCAATTTGTTGCTTTATACCATTCTAGCCCATTTCAGAAAAATGGGTATGTATACGTTTATGATACTAAGGTTTCTATATCATTTTATATGAATTTTTTAAAGATGTTATATTTCAATATATATGTTTACATCATTCTTTTAAATAAGATAAGCTTTGCATTAGAAATATTTATTAGATTATTCAAAAAATTGTTTTCTGTGGCTATAAATAACATGTTATTTATGTTAGTTGATACATAAATTTAAATTTTGATACATATTACTACAGTTTTATCCAAACTATTCATTCCAATTTAGTTAAAAAGTATGAGATCATATATTTTTATTTTGTTCTAAACTAATGATATTTAGGCTGAACCCTGTAAACCTGAAGATTTACAGGATTAAAATGGTTGAATATTGACTATTTAACCAGATTCAAGTTAATACTATAACATTTATCTTTGCCAAAATTCTAAGTGAAATACTTTTTGATTTTCTATAGCAAAAATAAATAAAAACATTTCAAAGACATTTTTCTATATCTTTTATATCCTTAAAATATTTTATCTGACATTGTTTCCCTTTGTCTTATTAGTTTGCTCATTTCTTTGATATATAAATAAATTACAAAAATCATTACTATCACAAATTTTGCAATATTTTCCTGAACTTTCTATTATTTTTTTTATTTCTCAGAGTGAACTTTATTATAGAAATCATAAAAACTTTCATAAACAAAATGCTTTATCTTGAGCTTTCTTTAAGGTTTAGAGAAGCCTTTCTGTCTCCAAGATGAAGTGCCTCGCTGTGTGTATGAATTTATTATGTTCCTCTAGTACTTTAGGCTTCCATTTCTTAAATTTAGAATATTGATCCATTTGAACCTTTCAAAAAATAATAGTTTGGCAGAAACCAACACAGTTCTGTAAAGCAATTATCCTTCAATTTAAAAAAGAAAACTTAAAAAAGAAAATGATGTATTCTCATTTAATAAGTTATAAAATTATCAAGAACTTTTAGTCAATTCTTTTTGCAATGGTTTGAATTGCAGCTTGAAAGTGTCTATATCCATTAGATTTTTTATACCCCCTGGTTTTCTATTATGACCTGCTGAATTCTGGTCTACTCCTTTGATTACCCCTGGCTTCCCAGGTGGCACAGTGGTAAAGAATCACCTTGCCAATGCAGAAGACGCAAGAGACTGGGTTTCCACCCCTGGGTTGGGACGATTCCCTAAAGAAGGAAACCCACTGGCAACCCACTCCAGTATTCTTGCCTGGAAAATTCCAGGTGGGCCACAGTCCATGGGATCCCAAAGAAAAAGGCAAAACTGTGCATGCAGACACACAGCTCTAAATTCCAATTCAACTTGACAACTCTAAATCACGTTTGTGCATGTTTAATACTGATTTTGGAAAACTGTCCGCTAAAAGTTTTCTGCATAATTTCTTCTATTTTCATTGTTTATTGATTTATTATTAGTTATTTTTTCTATTTTATACATCTATTTTTCCTCATTGAGTTACATTTTTATTTTATACATTCATGTCTACAAACAAAGTAATCTGTTATTTTGTGGAGGAACAATAATTGCATGTGCTTGCACATAGAGACAATCAACAATCTTTATAATGCTTTAAAGACAATCGATGCGTTTTAGTCCAAAAACAGTCATATTTGTCCATTTATGCAAATCTCCATTTAGGTACTTCAGTTGAGTGTTAAACATTTTATATCATCCCCTTAGACTGTTAAAAACATCATTGAAATTTTACATTTCAGCTAAAAAAGAAAGTAACGGCAATCACAACGGACTGTTAACTTTAGAGATTCAGTGGTCTGTTGCCGTAGTCATCAGAAATTTCAGGGTTCAGGATGGGAAACACATGTACACCCGTGGGGGATTCATGTTGATGCATGGCAAAACCAATACAAATTGTAAAGTAATTAGCCTCCAATTAAAATAAATAAATTTACATTAAAAAAAAAGAAGTTTCAGGCTCCAAAGACAAACACAAGGATTTTTTTTGGTCAGTGTTCTGATTGTTATCTTCATAATATATCTATACTTCTCAATGAATAAAACTTTAATGTTATATCTTCCAGACATCAAAGTTAGTGAATTATATTAAGTAAAATACCTTATCTAATATCCTTTTATCATTTATATCATTATCTTTATATCGCTTCTTAGCAACTCTATAACTTTTAATAATAGAATTCAAACTTTATTTCTTGTTTCCCTTAATGAAGAAACCAATGCCTCTGTGGTTCTCTTTTTGTCTGCTGCTTCCAAATTTCCATTAACTATAAAATCACATTTCTGAAAATTTATAACATGTTGGCTCTGTTTTGCAAGTGATACTTTGCTTAAATATTGGTTCAATTTTTTTTAATAAGGGGATTTTTAATATTATAATTTGAAAAAGCTAAAATTCATCTAGAATTGAGAGAAAATGAGCTCTCACTGGAAGGAGTAAAAGCAGTCCTTCCTGTAATTAAGATGGAGAGACAGAGATAAAGCCAGATGCAGAGGAAACAGGAAACATCGTTTGTCCCCAGTTCGTGCAGCAGTGGAATGGCTCAGCAGCGTCTTATTAAGTGCCTGCTGCTTTCTCACTAGTGATGCTGCAGGCATGCTTTCATTTGTTACTAGGCGTTCTCAGTTGCTAAACTGCCTTAATCCATGTTAGCATCAGGGCCTCCCTGGTGGCCGAGACAGTACAGAATTCACCTGCATCACAGGAGACCGGGGTTTGAGCCCTGGGTCAAGAAGATCCCCTGAAGGAGGAAATGGCCACCCACTCCAGGGTTCATGCCTGGAGAGTTCCATGGACAGAGGAGCGTGGCGGGCTGCAGTCCACGGGCTCACAGGGCCAGACATGACTGAGCAACACTTACAGCTTACTTCCCACTTCTCCTAACCCCACTTTCGGAATGGATTCTCCCCTGAGACCCTCTTCGAACTTTCAGCAGAAGCTTAACTTTGAAAAACTTGTTTCTCTCCTCCTCTACTTGAGCAGCATTCCCAGGCTCCTGCCTTCCTTCGTTGAGTGACATTTTTGAGAGTTAATACCTCTGACCTTGTCTGACTGCTGGCTAGTTCTTGGTAGTCTTTGGCTGACTAAAAAATTGGAGATTACATCAAGATCCATCTGAGATTTATTGCTGAGGACCAGGACTCTTAACTAGATAACAGTGCATATATCTAAGACCATTTGTACCCTCTGATATAGTTAAACTTGGTCCTGAGCTAGAGTTTTGATGAGTTCTTCAAGCCTTTCAGTATCACATCTCAGGATATGTGTTTCGCCTGTCCTTCAGTGTTCTCCTCTGAATCTTGGCGTCTAAGCCTTTGATTGCCTGCATTTTACTGATTTTATATGTCTTGCTGTGGCCTATTAGATGGAGTCGATAGGAAGGTGCTGATCAATCATAATAAGCTTATGTTTAACTAAGAGCTGAGGAGTTCAGACAGTTTCTTCCGTCGGGCACTCTTTGGAAAAGCTTGTTTTGAGATACATTTTAAAAACCACATAAGGACATTTCTCCATGTTTTTGTGTCTCTGAAACCTCCCTGTTTAGCTGTATTGTCATAACCCTGCTGATGATTTTTTTTTAACTAGACTCTAAAATAGGAAGTTAAACAGGAATCATTCCCAGCAGCTGAATATTTGTCATGGGTCATCTTATTCTCAGTCAGCCCCTTTACTGAGTTGGAAGAAAATCTTTTCCACGTATACATAGTACTCTGCTAGTTTATTTGCCTATCTCTTTAAATGACACAGTCTCACCAAGGATAATTTGGAATTATTGTGGCCACAGGAATTCGTGAAATTTTTAGCATAAGATTGTTCATTTATAGAATATTTTATAGAATAAAAGAGAACAAAAGTACAATGGGAAATTGTCTGCTGTCCACAATTAGTATTGTAAAGCTCCTAAAGGCAGCTAAGACTCCAAACTTTCTTCCATAAAAGGATTCTAGCAGAGATGTGGTGGGTTGAATTGTTTTCCCCCAAAATGTAAGCTCAAATCCTAACTCCAACACCTGTGAATGTGATCTCATTTGGAAATAGAGTATTTGCTGGTGTAATCAAGTTAAAGTGAGGTAGTACTTTGCCCTAACTTTGATTGCCACTGTGCTTATAACGGCAGGAAGGCGGTTTGGATGCAGAAACACAGAGAAAAGAAACCATATGGACAGGGACAAAAGCTGGAGAGACACAACAAGAAAGGCAAGGAATCGTAAGGATTGTTGGCAACCATTAGAAGCTGGAAGAGGCCACAAGATTCTTTCCTACAGCCTTTAGACAGAGCAGGGCCCTGTTGGTATCTTGATATTGAAATTCTATCCTCCAGAATTTTTGAAATTTCTGATTTTTTAAAGCCGAGTGGTTTGTGGTAATTATGGAAGACCGAAGAAACTGATACCAAAGACAAATGAAACTGACAAAAAACTGGAGACTGCTGCTTTTTTGAATGGCTCTAAATCCTATCTCACTTGCCTTTATTCCCCGCTTGCCTTTCTTTACCCCCTTTATTTCTCCCAAACTCCCAGGCCCATGCAGTCCCCACAGATCCTCTGCCTTCTCCCCGCTTCAGCTATACCTGAAAATCCCAGGCAGTCACAGTTCATTTTACATTTGTCTAAAGCCAAAACATCTCTCAACCCCCCCTTTTTTTTCTCTCTATTTTTTTTTCCTTCACTTGAAAAATTTAAAAGGTAAATTGATGAGAAAAAAGCAATCATTCTATCATTATGTGAACATTCTAGGGATGGCTAGTTCAAATAAACAGCTAAAATGCATAAGAAAAAGTTAATTAACTGATTCTTTTGCTTTAAGAAATGTGAACAAGTAAATTTAAGTAATAGCTTTTGTTACTATAGTTACAAGATAAGAAGAAAAGGCTTTGATTCAAGATAAAATAGCAGCTTTCAAAAATGATTTAAAGATTTTTAAAACTTTTGTTCATGAGTATCAAATTTGTATTTTGTATAGTTTGAAATTTATGTAGTGTTTCTGATAGGTAGGTAAAATTCTGGACTAACTGAAATGGGTTAGTAATCTTATTTTAAAGATAACTC
This sequence comes from Capricornis sumatraensis, assembly GCF_032405125.1. Lineage (NCBI taxonomy): Eukaryota > Metazoa > Chordata > Mammalia > Artiodactyla > Bovidae > Capricornis > Capricornis sumatraensis. Next base: position 104,327,105 of record NC_091077.1, on the reverse strand, counting down.
TATATCTATTTTATTAATCATATGAAATAATCTTCTCTAAATAAGACTAAACTTAAATTTCTCATGATTCAAAGTTTCTAAATACATTATTATTCTTGCGAAAACCCATTTCAAATTACAAGCTAGAAAATAATACTTAACTGACATTACAATAATGAATGTCTTTTTAAAGTTTTTTTTTCATAAAAGCTTTATTGAGATACAATGATTAATAATAAACTACACATATTTAAAGCATGCAATTTGATATGTTTGCACATATAAAACATCATTCTGTCAAGATAAAGAATATATCCATCACTTTCAAAAGTTTTCTATTCCCTATCTTAATTTCTGCTTTCTAACCTCTCTTGTCCCAATGCTCTCTCCAGAAAAGACTGACCTACCTGTTTATAGATGTTTGCATTTTCTAGAATATTACAGAAGTGAAATTATACCTTATTTTTACTTTGTGTGGATTTTATTACTCAGAATAATTATGTTGACATTTTATCCATGTTATAATGTGTGCCTATCATGTATGCCTTTCTCTTGCCAAATAATATTCCATTACCTGGCTCTTCCATGATTTTTTTACACATTGGCTTTAATGGCAATGAAGCCAGCTCGCCCAGGTGTTCAAGATGGCTTTTCCTGTGAACTGATAACTATATGTTAAATGTGCTTAGGAAAAGCTCTCCTAATCCTACACTCAGTCTTATTACAAACTGACATTGCTAAATATCCGAAAGGACTCAACAAACAGTCTAGTCATCAGCATCTATGTTCAGTCTTTTCTCAACATCCTCTTGAATAATTCTTGCCTCACCTAAAACCTGAAAGCATACTTTTCTATAAGCAATGTCATTAAAACAGTGTTCTTAAATCTTGATGTAAAAGGGCTTCATCATGTACTGTTAACAATCAGAAAGCCAGTGAACATTCTAGGGATTCATCCTCGGATTCATGTCTCTTAATTAAAGCAACAAAAAACATACTAAAATGTAAAATGGCCATGAAATTAAAAGACACTTGCTCCTTCGAAGAAAAGCTATGACCAACCTAGACAGTGTATTAAAATGCAGAGACATTACTTTGCTGATGAACGTCTGTATTGTCAAAGCTATGGTTTTTCCAGTGGTCATGTATAGATGTGAGAGCTGGACTATAAAAAAAGCTGAGCACTGAAGAATTGATGCTCTTGAACTGTGGTGTTGGAGAAGACCCTTAAGAGTCCCTGGACTGCGAGGAGATCCAAGCAGTTAATCCTAAAGGAAATCAATCCTGAATATTCATTGGAAGGAGTGATACTGAAGCTGAAGCTCCAATACTTTTTCCACCTGATGGGAAGAGCTGACTCTTTGGAAAAGACCCTGATGCTGGGAGATTGAAGACAGAAAGAGAAGAGGGTGGCAGAAGATGAGACGATTGGATGGCATCACAGACTCAGTCAGTGATCATGAATTCGAGCAAACTCCAGGAGACAGTGAAGGACAGGGATGCCTGGAGTACCACAGTCCCTCGGGCTGGAGAGTTGGACACGACTTAGTGACTGCACAAAAACGACAAAAGCATACTGAAATCACCGTCCTCTAATGCCCTCCTTAGTAGGCAGACACTACAGGTGTGGGTTCTTTATGTGCATCTCCCCAGCCCCCCACACCGCCCCTCAGACAGACACATTTTGTAAGGAACTACCCCATTCAAGAAAGTCGAATCAAGTTCATGACTGAGTGAGATGTTGGGCGCTTTCACAAAAGTTATCCAGAGCTTGACTACAGTTTCTCATGTTTTAATCTTTATCATTTTGTTCTTTTAGTTTCAAAGCTCTTGTTTACTTCTTTTGCTGGCTACTTTTAAGGATGTTACTTGTAGGAACTCAATTCTTAATATTGCTTTTTACATTGTTAGTCACTTCTTGGTACTAGGCAAATATCTGCCTACAATTTAGTCATAATTTTGCTAAAATATAACAAACTGGTTATTGCCTTTCCTTTGAATGCCAATTTCCTTTGTTACCAGTTGCTTCTAATAGATCAGTTGGCATCCTAAGTGTCTGCACTCAGCCATTAGGATCCTTTTTAGAAGGCAAACATCACGACAATCCAGACAAATGGAAATAGAACTACATTATCATGTCATTTGCTGTTGTGGCTTTAGGTTTTCTAACAGAACTTTCACAGACACAGAACTTTGGGATGTCTTGGGGAATGTATGCACATATTTGAGGGCTAATGTCTTACTTTTATATAGACTCTACAATCACTTTGAAATATATAGACTCAGGCCTAAATTTATTTGGTTTACATCTACCTAGTGGTCTGTCCGAGAAGGCGATGGCACCCCACTCGAGTACTCTTGCCTGGAAAATCCCCTGGAAAGAGGAGCCTGGTAGGCTGCAGTCCATGTGGTCGCGAAGAATCGGACACAACTGAGCGACTTCACTTTCACTTTTCACTTTCATGCATTGGAGAAGGAAATGGCAAACCACTCCATTGTTCTTGCCTGGAGAATCCCAGGGACGGGGGAGCCTGGTGGGCTGCCATCTATGGGGTCACACAGAGTCGGACACGACTGAAGCGACTTAGCAGCAGCAGCAGTATTGGTCTGTATACAAAAATCATCATGACTTGATGCCAAACCACACTTGATCAAGGGAATCAGATAATTTTAATTCTGTTTGGCAAGCTCATGGGTTACTTTGGTCAGAGGTAGAGCATTAGGTGAACCCTTATTTACCAGTCCTGGATTTCTGGCACAAAAGTGTTGGTTATTACTGACATATGGGAATAGATGTGTTATCTTGGCAAACTAATGTCTGTCTTCATGAGAGTTCCTGGATGACCTAGTTTTGTTTGTCTTTCCCCTATGCCATTTTCTATTCACGCCCTCCTCTCTCCTTCCACCCCTCTTAGCCACTGACCTGTCTCTTCTCCTATGTTTTTACTTTATCCAGAATTCCATGTAATGCAATCATGTAATATGCTGTCTTTCGAGATGGGCTCTTTTCACCTAATGTAAAGCACCTGAGATTCATTTATGTTGTTGTTTATATTTGTGTTCTGTTCCTTTCTATTACTGAGTATTCCATTTTACAGGTGAAATTTGATAGATCCTGTACTTTGAAAACTCTGGTCTGAATAGCTCTGTGACATTTTCTTCCAATTTTACTTTCATTTTCCCCTTTTATCTTCTTCTCTCTTTCTAGTTCTTTTTCTATTTTTTTTTTCAATTATTTGGGAAATCTTTTTTTCCTGCTATATTTAAGAGTGAAAGCTTAGTTTAATTAATATCAAGAGTTGATGTAGATTTTCCTTTTCTTTACAATATATGTGGATGTAGCTTTTTTTTTTTTTTTGGATGTCCAAGATATATAATTCTTGCATATGAAATGCGAGAGTATAAAAGAGGAGTCAATATAGTATATCATTGCCACATCAGAACTGCCGGGACCTCTCAGAAAATGTATATAAGTTCTTTTTAGAGAAGAGTTTTCAGTTACATGTCTGAGATTATGTACTTGACTGCCAAGTACTATGCACGAGTCCAAGGATATAAAAAGTAGTAGCTGAGGTAGCTTTTCCATAGATAGTCCTTCGAGTTAACGTTCCTCGTCTCTCCTCACCAGCAGCTTGTTTCCCTCTGTATGTCGGCCTAGCAATTCCTCTGTTTCTGCTCTAACATTTTCCTCTTTGTCCTCCAATAAATAGCTTCTTTGATTTGGCTTATCTGTCTAAATGTGTCATTTAGTGTGTCCCTTAGTGTCATTTTTTAAAAGGTCCTCACATTTTATACCACAGGATTACTGACAAAATAGACTGCACGCTGCCATACTGAAATATGCACTTTCGTACTCAACTTCAGCTTTGCAATAAAAATTTGTAGCGTAATTTCTCTAAGATAAACTATATGACCACCTCATAGTTCAGTTCAGTTCAGTCACTCAGTCATGTCTGACTCTTTGCGACCCCATGAACCACAGCACGCCAGGCCTCCCTGTCCATCACCAACTCCTGGAGTTTACCCAAACCCATGTTCATCGACTCGGTGATGCCATCCAACCATCTCATCAGCTATCGTCCCCTTCTCCTCCTGCCTTCAATCATTCCCAGCATCAGGGTCTTTCTCGGTGATGCCATCCAACCATCTCATCCTCTATCGTCCCCTTCTCCTCCTGCCTTCAATCATTCCCAGCATCATGGTCTTTTCAAATGAGTCAGTTCTTTGCATCAGGTGCCCAAAGTATTGGAGTTTCAGCTTCAGCATCAGTCCTTCCAATGAATATTCAGGACTGATTTCCTTCAGGATGGACTGGTTGAATCTCCTTGCTGTCCAAGAGACTCTCAAGAGTCTTCTCCAATACCACAATTCAAAAGCATCAATTCTTCTGTGCTCAGCTTTATAGTCCAACTCTTACAGCCATACATGACCACTGGAAAAACCATAGCTTTGGTATGACAGACCTTTGTTGGAAAAGTAATGTCTCTACTTTTTAATATGCTGTCTAGGTTGGTCATAGCTTTTCTTCTAAGTGTCTTTTAATTTCATGGCTGCAGTCACCATCTGCAGTGATTTAGGAGCCCAAGAAAATAAAGTCTGTCACTGTTTCCATTGTTTCCCCATCTATTTGCCATGAAGTGATGGGACCAGATGCCATGATCTTAATATTGTGAATGTTGACTTTCAGTAACATTACTTTATTTAGTTAGTTAACTAATTAGTAACCTCAGAGTTACTAATTAACTGTATATATATATATATATCTGAACTCTATATATTTATTTATAAATTAAATGTTAAATATATATGTACACACACATATATTTGAATATATGAACTAGGGCTTAAAAGGTGACTCAGTGGTAAAGAATCCACCAGCCAATGGGTATGATCCCTGCATCGAGGAAGATCCTCTGGAAGAGGAAATCGCAAGCCATTCCAGTATCTTGTCTGGAAAATTTCATAGACAGAAGAGCCTGGTGGGCTATAGTCTATGGGGTCACAAAGAATTGGACATGACTGACTGTGCACTCACAAATATATGAACTCTTTCACATTTTAATTGGATTTATTATTTGGTTTAAATTGTAGATTATGTAAGTTAAATAATCACTTCCTAGCATATAGGTTTATTAATAATTAATTGTATTCATTACAGTAATTTAATTCAGCAAAACTTATATTGTTTCATAACTGAACAAAAACCAAACAATTTTATCTTCTACCTTTAGCTTTTTACTGAATTTATAATGATATAAAATGTTTTACCTTAGACAGAATGAACTCCTAAAAGTTTTGCTTAGAGTCCATGAGCTGGATGAACAAAATCAAACTACCTTGAAATGAACTACTTTTTTTTCCGTAAGCAGAATCTGACAGCCCAAATCATTTAATTGTTTGTGAAGCTTTTCTGCCACTAATGAAATCAATGTATTCACACCTAATGCTCCACTATTCGTTCCTGAATGAGAATATGTAGAATTAAAATTAAATGAAATTGTTATGGAAATAATTTAACTGAACAATCATGCTTTACCGAAGGATATGTATAAACACTGCAGATTTACATAGCAAAATATTTACTTCAAGCGTATTTTTCACAAAATAATAATAACTCTTTGAAGTCAATGCCAATGTGTCTCTAGCAGACTTGTGTCCTACAGTTCAGCTCCTCAGTGATGTTGCTATGGTCGCCATAGGGTATAGTCAATATAAACAAAGATTTTAGGCAGTATACAATTCATTTTCAACTTTCTTGAGCAGTGGAAAGTCATGAATTTTTCATTAACTGTATCTTACTCTGTTCCCCTCCTTTTGTAGCCCATTGCTGGTACAAGGAACCATTACAAAATAAAATACAAGTGTGAGGTAGTAAAATGAACAGCTAATTGTACTATTACCATATTCAATAAATGAGAAAGTCATTATGGCGAGGACATTCTATTTCAAGATTTTCTTGATTGGTACTTAGTATGCAATAAATGTATTAATTTTTAAATGTTTCAATGAGTTTTAGCAAATGTACAGAGTTGAATCATTATTAATACAGTCGAGAATGTTTTCATCATTCCAAAACCAAGCCTCATTCCCAGTTGAGGTGACTGTTCTCACCCTCACGCTGTGTAAACTACAAATGTCCTCTTTCTGCCAATAGAGATGCCTTTTGTGAACACTCCACATATTGATTGTAAATGGAATCACGCAGTACATGGTCTGTAAGGTCTGACTTCTTTTGCTGACCCTGTTCATCCCTGTTGTAGCTTGCTTCCATACTTTGTTCTTTCTTCTTAAAAGCTTTCTGACAGGAATTTTGAGACTGCTCCCACACAGATATCACAAACACCTAACATGGGGACTCACAATGGCCCTTGAATTCCCCCGTGAGTGACAGACTGGCCGCTTCTCGCATCTCTCACGGTGCCGCAGCACAGACGGTCCTTCCATCAGTGACTGGAAGGCAGTGGTGTCAGACCCTTCTCCCAGCTCCACTTGGCTGGAGGGTGCTGGCTGTCAGAAAAGGAAGATGGATTATCCCAGGCCTTTCAGATCTCACCACACGTTAAAGTGAGAACTCGGCTCACTGTGCATGTGGTGCACATATTTCTGCTGCTGCTGCTGCTAAGTCGCTTCAGTCATGTCCAACTCTGTGCGACCCCGTAGACGGCAGCCCACCAGGCTCCCCTGTCCCTGGGATTCTCCAGGCAAGAACACCTGAGTGGGTTGCCATTTCCTTCTCCAATGCATAAAAGTGAAAAGTGAAAGTGATGTCGTTCAGTCGTGTCCGACTCCTAGCAACCCCATGGACAGCAGCCCACCAGGCTCCTCCGTCCATGGGATTCTCCAGGCAAGAGTGCTGGAGTGGGGTGCCATCGCCTTCTCCAATGCATGAAAGTGAAAGTGAAGTCACTCAGTCGTGTCCGACTCTTCGAGACCCCATGAACTGCAGCCTACCAGGCTCCTCCGCCCATGGGATTCTCCAGGCAAGAGTACTGGAGTGGGGTGCCATTATTTCTAGACCCTAGCAAATGTTGGAAGTTTAAGATGAAGGCTTCCAAACCTGCAGTTCAGTTCAGTCGCTCAGCTGTGTCCAACTCTTCGCGACCCCGTGGACTGCAGCACACCAAACCTATTCCATCCTATTCTTGTCCTCCTCTTTGGATTTTCCATGTACACAGTCCTGTTAGATGCAGTAATTCACCAATTCAAGGAGGATATGAGGTGAAAATTGGAGGCATAGAGGTCTATACTGCTTTACCTAAAAAGAAAAGATAAAAATGGGGAGGACGAGGTAAGGGAGAGATGTGGGTAGTCTTGGGCAATAGCCTGTAATTATGAGAACCAGCCTGATAAAACCTGCCATTTGTGCACTGTGAGATAATTTTATCCTCATATTTCAAAATAACTCAGGTCTGGTTTATAAAGCCAATCTAAAAAAGACCTTGTCAAGCGCCATATAAAGAGCGAGTCAAGTTTCCATAACCTATTTCTAGTTAATCGTCTAGCAAGTGGAGACGGAAGAAAGGAAGGAAATGGGCGTCACCTTTGCACCCTGTTTGTCAATCAAAAAAAAAAGAAAAAGCAAATGAGTTGATTGTGGTTAGAAAGCTATTACAGAATTAGGGAGCTTTGGGTTAGCATTAAACCTGGGACTGTGCAAATTATTTCTTACAAGTCACAAAGATATGCTAATGAAGATCATGGTGAGAAACCTCTATTGTTCATCACAAAGCTTCAGAGTTAGCATTAATCGAGATGCTGGATGAATGCTGTTCACTCCGCACCAAAGACTTCTTTCCTTAATTTCTGTCATTTGGTTTTTTTCTATTTGAGCCACAGAAACACAGTATGCAGCCATACAAGCTGCTTTATATCAGGCAGAAGCTGCAAGAGTAATATACTGATCAAAGAGACAAGTAGAGTTTAAAAAGAAAATGAAAAACAGGAGTTCAAAGATCTTCCAAACCAGTTTTGATACAGGTAATAATTATAAAGGAAATACATTGCATGACTTGGGCATAATGATAAAAATGAAATGAATGAAATGAAAATTAAGGATTCTGAGATAATAGACTTCTACTACAAAAATAAATCTAATTTTCACTCCTTTAAATTATTGGAATTAAAATTAACTATCCAAAACAGAATTCTATCCGCTTTTGTGTATTTAAGTAAATAGTGAACTAATATACAGATCATTTTCATTTTTGAGCACACCGTTTTTTATTTTCCTCATTTCAAATATCACCACCTTTATTTTGCAAATTTAGGATGATTAGTAATTCATGGTAATCCTGATGCAAGAAATAATTTTGCTTAATGGGAGAACAAGAGAAAAGCTTCCTTTTAAGAACATGGGCCTCTTAAAATGAAAATAAATTTGAGAGGGAAAAGAAATCGTGTTATACGTCATTTTCAGGTATGTTTGCAGGAGAATTTGGTAGGTCTTTGTGCTCATGCTTCTTATCATATGATTCAGCATGACCTCAGATTGTCCCATGTGAACCTGACTGGCATGGTCTATTCTGCAGATTCGTCCATCTGTGTTCAGAGCTTCATCTATTCCAATCACTTGTGTCAATAAGATACCACAGATTGTTGTAGCTTGCATACTGTGAGTGGGAAGGAAATAATTTCAAAAAGCATTAATATTGTGGAAAAAAGGATGGATTATTCTGGTACAGTCAATTTTACAGATTATATTCTACTTGAAACCAAATAGCCATCTCTAATTCCCATTTTAGTATAAGCTATTAAAGGACCGTAAGTAATCCTACAGTAGGTTCTGTTATGAGTCTCTAGGCTGATTCTTCACTAAGGAACACAGAATAACTCAACATATCTAAAAATATTTCTCTAATGTATCACTTAATACTTCAAGGCACTTATTACCAAGTCCTTCGTTTTCCTACTTGAGAATTCTCAAATTTGCTTTATAAAAGAATTATATTTTTAATTCACTATTTTATTTATGTTTAGATATACAAGTTGATGATAGGTGCATTCTTATAAACATTCATGATATAATCATATGATATTAATAAAGTGAAAATTTGCAGCCCACATCCCAAAATTTATCCACATATTTCATTTGAGTCAATGACTTTGCACTTTTTTATTCATTTTACATTTATATGTGTTCATATAGAAATATGTCTGAACCCATATTTTATATATATTTATAGTCATATACATGTATTTATATTTCTGCAATTTTTATACACAAATTATATGCTTTAGAATTTTCTATATAGTGCATATTTTTCTGCCTTCCTTTTAAACTTTTATACTGATTTTATAGTATGATTACAACATAGTCAATCTAGCAGTTTCCCTGGGCTACAAATTGAGATTGCTTTAAGCTTATTAAAAGTGTTGCTAAAATGAACATCCTTGTATATGTTTTGTGGTTATTTTTTCAGGAAATATATGTGTGTGTATATATATATAGAGAGAGAGAGAGAGACAGAGAGACAGAGAGACAGAGACAGACAGAAACAGGGAGTGAGAGAGAGAGAAAATTGTAGAAGTGTTCACATAAAGATTTATTTTCAATTTTTCTGGGTAATATTGCCCTGAATTCCAGCAACTGGATGCCACAATGTTGCCTCTCTTTCTAACTCGGTGGTCCAGTCTCCAGCCAGTGATTCGTGCTGCTATCATGAAGCTTGAGTTCTGATGATGAGGAACTGCAGTTGTGCCTATGTAAAAACTGTGCTAGCATAGCCCATATTTCCCAGATAGTTATCTACATTTAGTTATATTTTTCTAAATTTTATAATTTGATTGAAGGAAAATTCAGGTTAAAAGAGTCACACATTTTGGAGTCTGACAAGTATCTAACTTCTGTCAACCACTCCGTAGAATTAGGTAAGGCTAGTTGTGCATATGTTGAAATTTACTAAGGTGGGGGTTTGTTGAATTTAATGAAAAATACTTATTCTGTATTTTCTTTTAGTTTTACCATTTACTTGACAAAATTACACATCAGAGATTGACATTTAAGATGGGGAACTGTAAAACCCCCTCATGATTGACTAATGAAATTGGAAGGTGGTTTAATGGCTTGGAAAGATGAGAAACTATATCAATCTTTTATTTCTGGAATCACAATTTTCTGAGGTAAGATAATAAATGTGGTTTTTCTTCATATTTTTAGACTCACATTCTGATAACCTCCTGGTTAACTTTCGTGTGTCTAACAAAGACTGTCTCTTCCACTTCACATTGAAATCACCAAATTATGATTATTTCTCTAGAATAGTAATTTCTATACGAATAGAGACTGAAAATATTCAATGATAACAGCAAAATCAGTTTTAGTCTGACTTCCATCTCCTCTAGGTCAGGGGTTCAACAGAAAATGTCAGAGAGGATTCCTCAGAAGATTTGTAAAAAGAAATATGGTCTTGCTTTAGGGACAATATAATCTGGATTTGATTACCACTTCTTACAAACTATGTGATCTTGGATAATTTACTCAACCTCTCTGCGTTTCAATTTTCCTTTCAGAAAACAGAGGATGATAATCCTATTATTTTCAAGGAAGACTAAATAAGCTATTTCATCAAGTAAATAGCTTAGCACAGTGCCTGGAATATTAAGCACTGGATATAAATTCACCTTCCTAACATGAGGAATTACACAACAATTCCAGTTTTACCTAACCATAATAATTAAAAGAAGTTTTCCTAGCCATTTTTTTTCCTTTTTAAACTTGCAATTTTCCTTGTGACGCAAATCAGCTTTATCTGCGCATGAGAGTTATCAAACTCATGCTCAAACTAGTTTGAGAACAACGATCTCAGGTTGGTGCTCAGGTGATAGGCATGCAAGGATGAATAGAGCACAAATTACTCTTGCAATCATGCTATTTGTGTTCTCTTTGGGTTTATTTGACATCAAACGTTGAAGTATATACAACTTAACTGCGCGTGTGTGTTTTTGTTTTTTGACCTATACAGAAGATCATTTCACTCCTTATATCTAGAAACAGTTAGAAAATTGAAGAAGTTAATATTACACTTCAATCTTTGTTCTGTGGCCTGTGAAATAACATAACTTTTTGAAGTTCTCCTTTTCCATGTCTTTTCCTGGATGAGAAGGATGAGAAATATTTTTTTTTTCCGGGATGAGCAGCTTTTTGTTGCTGCTCCCAAATGTTACTTTCTATCTTTCCTTAAAATTTTGCCTGAAAAAAAGGATGCTCTTCTATAGATTCCGATATGTATAGACATTGATAAACACAAAATTATATTTTATTATGATTTTCTAGACATATAGAGTATCAATATAAAGTCAGATAATATGATTACATTTTCACTACAAAAACTCACCTGATATATTGAGGTATGTCACACACATTTACCAAAAAATAATGTACATGATTTGTGGGATTTTGTTGTGGTTGTTGCATGGATGTGTTTGATATCTGCTGAGCTTACCCTTTCTCTGATCACTGAAGCAATCAGTAGAGAAACTGTGACTCAATCTGTGTCTCAGCCGTTGGCAGGTGGAAAGGACATCTCTTACACTTCACTGAACTGTTCACTATGGTTTGAGGACAAATAAATAAAAACTTTCTTTGGGACAATAAATGTTTTCTAAAGACTTGATACAGCCCTTCTTACGGTATTTGATCTGTATCATATGTAGGCTGTTTGTGGTTTTTATTTACACTTTCCCACCAATCAAGAAACACAAGCTGGAATCAAGATTGCCAGGAGGAATATCAATAACCTCAGATATGCAGATGACACCACTCTTGTGGCAGAAAGTGAAGAGGAACTAAAAAGCCTCTTGATGAAAGTGAAAGAGGAGAGTGAAAAAGTTGGCTTAAAGCTCAACGTTCATAAAATGAAGATCATGGCATCTGGTCCCATCACTTCATAGGAAATAGATGGGGAAATAGTAGAAACAGTGTCAGACTTTATCTTTTTGGGCTCCAAAATCACTGTGGATGGTGATTGCAGCCATGAAATTAAAAGACGCTTACTCCTTGGAAGAAAAGTTGTGACCAACCTAGATAGTATATTCAAAAGCAGAGACATTACTTTGCTGACTAAGGTCCGTCTAGTCAAGGCTATGGTTTTTCCTGTGGTCATGTATGGATATGAGAGTTGGACTGTGAAGAAGGCTGAGCACCGAAGAATTGATGCGTTTGAAGTGTGGTGTTGGAGAAGACTGTTGAGAGTCCCTTGGACTGCAAGGAGATCCAACCAGTCCATTCTGAAGGAGATCAGCCCTGGGATTTCTTTGGAAGGAATGATGCTAAAGTTGAAGCTCCAGTACTTTGGCCACCTCATGCGAAGAGTTGACTCATTGGAAAAGACTCTGATGCTGGGAGGGATTGGGGGCAGGAGGAGAAGGGGACGACAGAGGATGAGATGGTTGGATGGCATCACGGACTCAATGGACGTGAGTCTGAGTGAACTCCGGGAGATGGTGATGGACAGGGAGACCTGGCATGCTGCGATTCATGGGGTTGCAAAGAGTCGGACATGACTGAGCGACTGAACTGAACTGAACTGAACTGAACCAATCCTTTACCCGTTGACTTTGGTCCACTTCCTATTCTGAGTGTAATTTATTGCTTTTAGGATTATCACTGTTTGGTCATTGTTGTTGAGTCGGTAAGTCGTGTCTGACTCTACGACAGTATAGACTGCAGCACGCCAGGCTTCCCTGTCCTTCATCATTTCCCAGAGTTTGCTCAAACTCATGTTCATTGAGTTGGTAATGCCACCCAACTATCTCGTCCTCTGCCATCCCCTGCTCCTCCTGCCTTCAATCTTCCCCAGCATAAAGGGTCTTTTCCAGTGAGTTGGATCTTTGCATCAGGTGGCCAAGTATTGGAGCTTCAGTTTCAGTACCAGTACTTCCAATGAATATTCAGGCTTGATTTCTTTTAGGATTGACTGTTCTCCGTGCAGTCCAAGGGACTTTGAAAAGATTCTTCTTCAGAACCACCATTTGAACGCATCAATTCTTTGGCATTCAGATTTCTTTCTGGTCCACCTCTCACATCCACACATGACTACCAGAAAAATCAGCTTTGAGTATCCAGATCTGTGTTGGCAAAATGATGTCTCTGACTTTGAATATGCTGGTTATGTTTGTCATAGCTTTTGTTCCAAGGAGCAAGCTTACTTTTACGTTAATTCCCTGTTGCAGATGATTTCTGATTCCTAAGTCCTGTGTGATTACTCTACCAGTGTGCAGTGTTTATGACTCTAATTTAATCTATGTAATAGTCAATGTTCATGTCAATATTAGACACTTGATTTTGTTTTCAATGATATGTCAGAGGTTAATCAACATGCCAGGAGTTGTAACAAAGCAGATGTGAATACTGACATTTAGATGTTGGAGCAGGTGCATAAATGAGCCTTTGAGATTCTCATGGCAGTGGCACAATTAAGATGATCTTGAAGTTGTGTATTCTACACTTGTGAAGGACCTAAATGAATAACTAACATGGTTATCTACAGTCTGAACTTTATATGATGGGTTTTTTTAAATTAACAAGATATTCTCGTACTCATTTTTAGATGAGACTGCTGTTAAAGACAGTACATGCCTTCCTAAATGGCTTCCCAGATGGCGCTAGTGGTAAAGAACCTGCTTGCCAATACAGAAGGCTTAAGAGACACAGGTTCCATCCCAGGGTGGGGAAGGACCCCTGTAGGAGGGCGTGGCAACCCACTCCAGTGTTCCTGCCTGGAGAATCCCATGGACAGTGAAGCCTGGCAGGCTACAGTCCATGGGGTCACAAACAGTTGGACAAGAATTAAGTGACTTACACTCACGCATTTTTCTAAAATCATAATTAAAATTTGTTGACATGTGAACAGGTTTTGTTTTTGAGGTTTGTCTTTAGTATTTCTCTTGCATTAGTGTTTCTTAATTTTAAAGGTTTAGCATATTTCTCTGAAAAGAATATGGTTGTAATGCTTGGGCTACTGAAGAGCAGTGGACACATAAGAGGGTTACAATTTAACCCTAGCTTCAGTTCAGTTCAGTTCAGTTGCTCAGTCGTGTCCGACTCTGTGACCCCATGAACCACAGCACACCAGGCCTCCCTGTCCATCACCAACTCCCAGAGTTCACTCAAACTCACATCCATTGAGTCGATGATGCCATCCAGCCATCTCATCCTCTGTTGCCCCCTTCTCCTCCTGCCCCCAATCCCTCCCAGCATCTTATTAATTCTGTGATTTTTACATTTTTAGTATTTCAATACTCATTTCCTTATCATAAAATACAAAGATTATATTAGGTGACTTCTAAGTTCCCAGTGGGCTCTGAAATTCCAACTGAGATCAACGCTGTATAATTTACTCCTTTCCCAAAGTGTAATTGCCAGGCTCCAAACCAATCTTTACTCTTCAGAGCCAAGCTCTGTCATGTGTTGGCACCTTATTATACAATCATATTCATGCTCTTATAACATTCTGGTAAGACTTAAGACTTCTTCTCCCTTAAGAAGTCTGAAAAATTGTGGATCATTTAGCTAACAGGATTGTCTCTGAAATTTTAACCATGGCTCCTGAATGCTGGCACTATTGAAATTTGGGTGGGATAACTAAGTTGCGGAGGGCTTTCCTTGGCATTTTAATATGTTTAGCACTGTGGTTGGTGTGAATAACACTAGATGGGAAGAGCACATTCCTCTAATTGTGACTCTCAGACATGCCTTCAGACATTCTTGAATACCCCTTTGCTGATAATCACTAATACACTTACAGAAAATATCAATAAAATAGGGATTCTAGCTTTCTTACTGCTTCTGTGTTTTAACATTTTTTTCCTTCTTATGGGTAAATTTTAAAACTTCTCTCCAGAATATATGTAATTGTCCCTAATTTGTTGCCCCATAGGGAATGATTTGTAGTGTCTGTACTCATCAGCTTATAAACTACCAAAGTTGACTTTATGATATTTGGAAACACATCTGTGGAAACTCAGAATTATTTATCCTTTATGTATCCTAGGTTCTTCCTAGTTTGGAATAAATCTTAAATTTCTTAATTCAGATGGTGTGGCTCTCTTCTGGAAAAACAAACAAAAAAATCCTTAACCACCCCCCCTGCTAATGTCTTTTCCTTTAGAGAATGAAAATTCTAAAAAAAATATGAACTAACTGCAGGTTTAAGGTTTGTTTTCTCGGGTTTTTCCTGCTCTTTCCACTTTTTTCCTCTCTCTGTGGGTGCAATGCAGTAAGTATTGTGGTTTTCCATTAAAAGCTTAATTTTGTTTAAGAGAGACTTTTGCAGCTCATTATAAAATCCCACTGCTTTGTGTTACAATTGGTGCTTCCAGGGAGAAACACTTTTTTTTTTTAAATATATAAATTTATTTATTTTAGTTAGAGGCTAATTACTTTACAATATTGTATTGGTTTTGCCATACATCAACATTTTTTTTTTGCTATTGCCCAATTTATATGAGATATCATTTCTAAGAAATGAAAAACACTTTTCTGTCTTTAAATAAACTGTATAATGATTTAGGGGTAGAGAGAGACAGAGGAGAGGGAGAGACACACCAAGAGGAGTTGGGAGGGATGCAATGAAAATAGGAAAGCTTCACGAATTCTTTAGGAATACCAGTAGACTCAGGAACAGATCATTTGGCTAGCTTTCCAACTTCCACAAGCAGAGGGGAATTTTTCCTACAATTCTTTCATTGGTTTCTCACATATAGAAAAAATGAATTCCTGAAATTAAAAAAAAAGCTATTTCTGTTGTATTTAAGATGGATAATCAATAAGAACCTGCTGAAAAGTGTGGGAAACTCCTGCTCAGTGTTATGTGGCAGCCTGGATGGGAGTAGCAGAGTTTTGAGAAGAATGGATTCATGTATATATATGACTGAGTTCCTTCGCTGTCCACCTGAAACTATCATAGCATTGTTGACTGGCTCTACTCCACTTAAAACATAAAGTTTAATTTAAGAAAAAGGCAACTGTTGCTTTTCAGACTCCATAGCAGTGAAGGGTAATCTTGTCCCTCTTTTCTTAATGCACAGCCAGCACAGTCATTTTCTTTCCTTTCTCCTCCTTTGTTCTTTCCTCAAATCAATTTCTAGTGAGCAAAGTAAGTCTGGCTAGTTAGAGATCAATGCAGATGATGTGGAGAGCCTGAATTTAGTCTAATGCATAAAAACAAGGCTGGGGTGAAACACTGGGGATGTCTTCATTCTATCATAAGTAATACTGAGAAAGAAAATCTGCCCAGAAATCACATTTTAGAAGTTTGAATTTCCACTTTTCCTTGTGGCTCCCAACCTGATTATTGGCTGAGGTGACCAAGAGTTTCAGAGTGGTGCCACAAATTATAGGTATTTCTCAGAGTCTTTGAAATAATCTTTGAACAAATGCACTTTTCAAAATTGGGAGAAGAACAGTGATGTCTCTAACAAATAACTGTAAGAAGATGTATGTCTTTGTAATTTAAAGATAAGGTACTTAGGCATGAGGGTTAGGCCTGAAGAGAAAGAGCTGATGCTAAAGCAAGATTAATTTTTATTTATTTATTTATTTTATTTATTTTTTTTTTACTGACCCAAATTATCAATATACTAGCCAATAACAGTACTGTAGCGTATAGTGCTTTGGGATTCTGTTTGTTTCACATAGAAGTGAAGTAAGTATCCCTTCTAATGCTACCCTTATTGGCACTGTTCCCAGTGATGAAATACCTCTCTGTACATGGCAGAGGTGTGATCAAAAAGAAGTCAGGCTTTCCTCTGATAACAACCTATCATCATAACCCAGTGACTTAGCAGGCTGTATCAGAAGAGAAAAACAAACTAAACAAACAAGTAAAAAACATACAACCAAATCAAAATATAATTGCACATCATATGAGAAAAACTGTGGAAACGACTTCCATTCAGGACCAGAAGGTCCTGTTAAATTCTGTCGCCTCTCATGGGACTGTAAGCAGGTCATAGCTGGTATGACTTGAATTTCCATGGCTAAAATGATATTCCAGTTCCTACAACATAATTATAAAATATTTAAATGCTACATAATAAGGATATAGTATCATGTATATGTGTGTATGCATACAATAGAAATATTTTTGCAGAGCTCTAACAAGATGTTTATATTCTTATATACACATTAAAATATTTACTTATTATTCATTCATTTAAGTAAGTTGCTTTACAATGTTTGTTTCAGGTAGATAGCAAAGCAATCTTTTATACATGTGTGTGTGTATATATATATATAAATAATATTTTTCAGATTATTTTCTATTATGTTATCACAAGATATTGAATATAGTTCACAATGCTGCTAGAGGGGAGGTCCTTGTTGTTTATTTATTTCATATATAGTGCATATCTTTTAATCCAAAATTCTTAATTTATCCCTCTCTCCCTTTTCCTCTTTGATAAACATATGTTTGCTTTCTACATTCTCTTTAATATTTCACATGTAAGAGGTATCATATGAGGTTTAGCTTTCCCTCTCTGATTTACTTCATTCAGCATGATAATCTCTAGGTCCAACTATGTTGCTGCAAATCATATTCTTTATTACTTTTATGGCTAAATAATATTCCTTAGTGTGTGTTTGTGTGTGTGTGTTTATCTTTATCCATTCATCTTTTGATGGATATTAAGACTGCCTTCATGTTTCGACTATTGTAACTCGTGCTGCTATGAACATTGGGTACGTGTGTAGAGGAGTTTTCTCTGGGTGTATGCCCAGTTGTAGCGCTCATGGATCATATGGTAATTCTACGTTTAGTTTTTAGAGGAACCTTCATACTGTTCTTCATGGTGGTTGCACACATTCACATTCCCTAAAAATATTTCAAGTTTGACATTATGAATGGATCCTTATGCGGAACTATTTTAACAGTATCAAAAAATGCTAATTAATCTACATATTGCTAGTTTAGAGAGATTTCAAAATATGCTCAATACTGCATAAAAACACTGAAAATGGTTAAAGTCATTCCATAAAACCAAGGTTAATTTGTCTGTATTTAAATGAAAATTAACTGCTGCTTTACTTTTAAGACATTTGTGTATTTCTAGTATTTGTGTGTTAAACGTTTTAATATATCTTGTTATCCAGCTCATCTCACAGTTTAGGAAGGTGACTTTACTACTAATTTCTCCAAATGGCTCTCTTTGCATTTTGTTTGTATAGTTCTACAACACCTTGAAAATAACTTAAGCCTCTTTATGCTATTGACTTTGTCTTTTGTAATTTTTAACAGCATTTATTCAATTTTCCTAGTTATCTATTCTTTGAACTTCGAAGTTTAAATGTCCATTTTTTTTCTTAGAAGTGATTTGGATCTAGATTCTCTGATTAGATCAGAGATTTGGATTCTCTGATTCACTAATGTCTTTATAAAATTAATAAATTAACAAAAATTAAACCTGTTTGCAATTCTTTGAGAATGGTAAGCCATAGATGAGTTTTGTTTTTCTTCAGTAAAATCATTTGATTTTTAAAATGTCTTTCTCTAGTACTTCAAATAAAGTTTTTCTATTGGAGGTAAAAGGTATATCATGCAAACAAACTCTGTACTAACTTATTTGATCCTTATATGAAGCCAACTATTATCCCCATTTGACAAATGAGAAAACTCAGACACAGGACTGACACTTGGACTCTGATTCCAAAGCAGACAGTCTGACTCCAGCTCCTATGCTGTTTACTACTATGCTTCTATTCTCAGTAGACAAGTAGGCATTCCACTGCTAACAGTTTTACCTCTTTCTTATGGGAATACCTCTGTGCAGCATTCTTTATCTGTGTTTGTCACCTTTCCATAACAGAAAACACTGTATAAAAAAGTGCAAAGAGATCTGTATTATTAGTCTAAATAACCGTGGTCATTTCAGAAATTTACCGGCTTTATAACGTTGGACAAAATCAATTAGTCTGCTTCTGTATCAGTAAAGGTGGATATTACTTGCCCAACTTCTATCATTTTAAGTCTGTTCTTTCATCACCTTCTCTGGATCTATTCTTATCATATCCCTTAACCTTTCTCTTCATTATGGTAGTCCTATAAAACTGTAAAGATCATATTGCATGTGTTATGTGTGCTTATACATATATACCAAATTTTCCTGGAAGTTACTGTGTCAATTTCCTTACATTCCTGAACTATAATGCTCTCCATTCTAGTTTTTCGCCCGGTCAAATTTACCCAAAGCAACATGTGCTAAGATCACCAGGTGCTTATGTTCAATAGGAAATTCTAGCATCATTTATTTCATCTCTTTAGCACTTTTCAACATGTTGATCACTTCTCCTTCTGAAGTATTCCATCTAGGAGAGGTGCCTCAAACAGAAACACCTGGATTTCTTTCTGACTGCTTATTTGTCTTTGCTTGGCATTCATTTTCCAACTAGTCATTAAATTTCAAGATGAAAGCCTAGGCACTCATATTCTCAGTCTATTTTAGCAACGTACCTGATATCAAACACACACAAAGCTTCAATTTCATCCTATCTACTAATGGATTGCAAATTTTTTTGCCAAACGCCTGACCTTTAATAAGAATTTTAGACCCATATTTGATGAGCTCCAGAGGCCTATTTAACATTTCATCTTTGAAGTTTCAGGCTGACTTCAGGCTCTACTACAAAGCCACAGTCATCAAAACAGTATGGTACTGGCACAAAGACAGACATATAGATCAATGGAACAAAATAGAAAGCCCAGAGATAAATCCACATACATATGGACACCTTATCTTTGACAAAGGAGGCAAGAATATACAATGGATTAAAGACAATCTCTTTAACAAGTGGTGCTGGGAAAACTGGTCAACCACTTGTAAAAGAATGAAACTAGATCACTTTCTAACACCGCACACAAAAATAAACTCAAAATGGATTAAAGATCTAAATGTAAGACCAGAAACTATAAAACTCCTAGAGGAGAACATAGGCAAAACACTCTCAGACATAAATCACAGCAGGATCCTCTATGATCCACCTCCCAGAATTCTGGAAATAAAAGCAAAAATAAACAAATGGGATCTAATTAAAATTAAAAGCTTCTGCACAACAAAGGAAACTATAAGCAAGGTGAAAAGACAGCCTTCTGATTGGGAGAAAATAATAGCAAATGAAGCAACTGACAAACAACTAATCTCAAAAATATACAAGCAACTTATGCAGCTCAATTCCAGAAAAATAAACGACCCAATCAAAAAATGGGCCAAAGAACTAAATAGACATTTCTCCAAAGAAGACATACGGATGGCTAACAAACACATGAAAAGATGCTCAACATCACTCATTATCAGAGAAATGCAAATCAAAACCACAATGAGGTACCACTTCACACCAGTCAGAATGGCTGCGATCCAAAAATCTGCAAGCAATAAATGCTGGAGAGGGTGTGGAGAAAAGGGAATCCTCCTACACTGTTGGTGGGAATGCAAACTAGTACAGCCACTATGGAGAACAGTGTGGAGATTCCTTAAAAAATTGCAAATAGAACTACCTTATGACCCAGCAATCCCACTGCTGGGCATACACACCGAGGAAACCAGAATTGAAAGAGACACATGTACCCCAATGTTCATCGCAGCACTGTTTATAATAGCCAGGACATGGAAACAACCTAGATGTCCATCAGCAGATGAATGGATAAGAAAGCTTTGGTACATGTACACAATGGAGTATTACTCAGCCGTTAAAAAGAATTCATTTGAATCAGTTCTGATGAGATGGATGAAACTGGAGCCGATTATACAGAGTGAAGTAAGCCAGAAAGAAAAACACCAATACAGTATACTAACACATATATATGGAATTTAGAAAGATAGCAATGACGACCCTGTATGCAAGACAGGAAAAAAGACACAGCGGTGTATAACGGACTTTTGGACTCAGAGGGAGAGGGAGAGGGTGGGATGATTTGGGAGAATGGCATTCTATCATGTATACTATCATGTAAGAATTGAATCACCAGTCTATGTCTGATGCAGGATACAGCATGCTTGGGGCTGGTGCATGGGGATGACCCAGAGAGATGTTATGGGGAGGGAGGTGGGAGGGGGGTTCATGTTTGGGAACACATGTAAGAATTAAATATTTTAAAATTAAAAATAAAATAAAATAAAATAAAAATTAAAAAAAATCGAAAAAAAATGCATTTACAATCACAACCATGGTCTTATAGATCTTTCCGTCTCAAGTGGTACAATCAAGTCTCTGGTTGTGCATAAGATAAGTGTAGGCATTTTCATTCCTTAATAGGTATTTGCTCTCACTCTGTACATCCAATCTAGTCATCAAGCTCTGTCTACTACTTTTTTTTCCCCCTACATATCTCTCAAGTCTAGGAGGAAAGCTGTTGGATACTCCCCAATACAAGTCATTTAACTGGTGTTTAGCAACTACTTCATAACCTGTGTCCACTATCTCCAGCTGTGGTAGATTAGAAACAGCCACGATAATGTTTTTACTCATGCCTTCTTGCCATGTAATTTTTCTGTGCTCTCTCTTTAGAACGTTGAATTCTGGTATGTGATTTAATTTGGTAACTTCATGTCAACTGAAAAAAACATGACCCCACATGAGAACTGTGCATCCAGCTTTACTGGGGGCTTATTGCAGACACAGTCTCTCAGAGAGCTCTGAGGAGCGGCTCTGAAGATGTGGGGCACGATCAGTGTATTTATGATTTTGTGCAATCAAGCACACATCTCTGTAGAAAGCTGCTGCTAGTCATGAAGAGTAGATGTCTCCATTAATGATTTCAGTGCTTTTCTATGTTTGAGGAGAAGAAAGAAATAAAGTCTGTTCTGACAGCTTTTCCCAGGGCACAGTGTATCTCAATCCTGATCTCCACCCTGAATTTTTGTGTCTTGAAGGTCAGTGAACTGTAGTGGCTCGTTACTTCATTCTTGGAGAAACAGTGAGCGACATTCTTTAGCTGGCATATGCAAAGAGAGACTTGACAAACGCTTGGCCAGTTTGGCTTGTCTTTACTTTCTTGGGATCTTCGCCATGACATCATGTGACGAAACTGTAGTCAGCCCATTGGATGACAATTGATGCAGGATCCAATCGCTGTGGTTAAATCAGCAAATAAATAAACACCCTCTAGAAACAGACTAGCTGACTGGCAGATGACTGTACATGCTGCTTGCTCTAATTCACAGAAAATCTACTATTTCATAAGGAGCATACATGGAGTCAGTCTACCTTGGAATTTAAAAGAGATTTTAGGTGTTTTTGCTGTTGTTGTTTCTTTGTTTGCTTCACCCCCCCCTCCCCGCCGCCCAGTTCATCAGACATATTTTGAGTGGTTGATGGTGTTTTAGTTACTAAGTCATGTCTGAATCTTGTGACCCCACAGACGGCAGCCTGCCAGGCTCCTCTGTCCATGGGATTCTCCAGGAAAGAATAATGGAGTGGGTTTCCATTTCCTTCTCCAATATTGTGAATAAATCTTCCAATGGAATTATTTCTGATCAAGATGACACTTTCAGCTGGGAATGATCTAGTACCTAGTGTCCTCGAATTGCAAACTACCCAACCAAAACTGATGATTGATTTTCAGTTCAGTTCTGTCGCTCAGTCATGTCCCACTCTTTGAGACTCCATGGAGTGCAGCATGCCAGGCCTCTCTGTCTGTCGCCAACTCCTGGAGTTTACTCAAAGTCATGTCCATTGAGTCAGTGATGCCATCTAACCGTGTCATCATAGTCCGCTTCTCTTCCTGCCTTCAATCTTTCCCAGCATCAGGGTCTTTACAAATGAGTCAGTTCTTCACATCAGGTGGCCAAAGTATTGACATTTCAGCTTCAGCATCAGTCCTTCTAGTGAATAATCAGGAGTGATTTCCTTTAGGATTGACTGGTTGGGTCTCTTTGCTGGCAAGGGACTCTCGGAGTCTTTTCCAACACCACAGTTCAAAAGCATCTGTTATTGAATATATAGACTCAGTTAAATTCCCCACTCTAAAGGTCTTTATAGCATTGCTTTGTAAGTGAAAGTGAGTGAAGAAAGTGAAGTCGCTCAGTCATGTCCGACTCTTTGTGACCCCATGGACTGTAGCCTACCAGGCTCCTCTGTCCACCTGATTTTCCAGGCAATAGTACTGGAGTGGATTGCCATCTCCTTCTCCAGGGGATCTTCCTGACCCAGGGATCAAGCCCAGGTCTCCCGCATTGTAGACAGATGCTATACTGTCTGAGCCACCTTTATAGGATACTCTTAAATAATAAAGTGAAAAAAGAGAAATCATGATTGCAGCCATGAAATTAAGACACTTATTCCTTGGAAGAAAAGTTATGACCAATCTAGGCAGCATATTGAAGCAGAAACATTACTTTGCCAATGGTCCATCTAGTCAAGGCTATTGTTTCTCCAGTAGTCATGTATGGATGTGAGAGTTCAATTATGAAGAAAGCTGAGTGCCGAAGAATTGATGCTTTTGAACTGTGGTGTTGGAGAAGACTCTTGAGAGTCCCTTGGACTGCAAGGAGATCCAACCAGTCCATCCTAAAGGAGATCATTTCTCGATGTTCATTGGAAGGACTGATGTTGAAGCTGAAACTCCAATACTTTGGCCACCTGATGCAAAGAGCTGACTCATTTGAAAAGACCCTGATGCTGGGAAAGATTAAGGGCAGGAGGAGAAGGGGACGACAGAGGATGAGATGGTTAGGTGGCATCACCAACTCAATGGACATGAGTTTGGGTGGACTCCGGGAGTTGGTGATGGACAGGGAGGCCTGGTGTGCTATGGTTCATGGGGTCACAAAGAGTCAGACACGATTGAGCTGAACTAACTCTACTATCTTTTCGTCTCTGAAGAAAACAGTCAGAAAGTCAAGATGGTAAGAATTACGGTGTAACTTCTTCCATTTGCTCATTTGATTCTGTTATGTCTTTTTCTTTATGGTGATTTTGAATAGTGGATGGGAGATTAAGAATGAAATGTCCAAGATACAGATAATGAATTAGGGAACAGATGTTTATAACTTCCACATGTTCTTGAGGAGATATATGTGCACAGAAGTCAAGAATAATCAAACATGCTGTCTTTATTATTATGGTTAATATGGAAAAATCTCTTTTGTCCCAGAATAGTTGTCTTATTCAGTATGATTGCTAATTGAATAGACCTAGATCTTATTATTTTACGTGCTTTCTGCCCTCCAGTCAGCTACACTCCCTAACCTCTTGTAATTTGGCAAAAGGCAACAAGAATGATACCAAACAAATGTCACATAAAAAGAGAGACATTAGATATTAATTGCTTTTAGAAGAAGAATGTTTTTCAATCAAAAACATATTTGTTATCAAAGATAGGGTCCCCATATGGTGGCACTAATAAATACTCAGTATATCTCATATTTTCTTCCCTAGGGGCACTTATTTGATGAATTGGCATACTTATGCTAGAATGAAGCCAGTCAATGGAATGAATGGCTGAGGGGTCTGCTCTGCAAATGAAAAGTTAATTCTGTGACTTATTTAGAGCTCTTAGTCCAATATAATTTTCTGTAAGATGATGCAATCATTTCTGTAAAACTAGACAGAAAGTTTAGTTTATGAAAACTAGGTCCAAACACTTGTTAAATTAAATCAAATATATGGTTACCACAGTAGCCAGCAAGAAGGGCTCAAGTACTGTTCTCATCTGTTACCTATAATTTGGGCTAAAGAATAGTATTGGTTTAGCTGCATACTGGTTATCATCAGAAATGAGAGTGGAAGAGAGAAACATGGAATTAAAAAAAAAATCAAATTAAAGAAGTACTTATGAGTTTATTGGAAAATTTGTTCATTTCCTTCTGCTTGAGAACTTAGACCATTGCCTTGATTATGAATGGGCATGAAACAGGATGCTAGGACTTTGCAATGGCTGATTCCACCATCTTGTGTGTATGTGTCTGCACATGTGTGCACATGTCCATATATGTGTGTTATGTATAGACCTTTTGTGAGGGCCTTGTAAAATATTACAAGTAAAAATGTCTGCTATTTTCTTCATCTTTTCCTTGAGCTGATAACAACATATTTCAACAAACAAAACATCATCAGTTTTTCCAGTGATGTAGAAAATATAGATTGTAGGGACAGGGAAGTCTGGCGTGCTGCAGTCCATGAGGTCACGAAGAGTCAGACACAACTTGGCAACTGAACAACAATATAGAATGCCAGTTCAGTTCAGTCACTCAGTCCTGTCCAACTCTTTGCGACCCTATGAATTGTAGGGGGAAGCAGTGTTTCCCCCTACAATTGTGTCTCATTTAAACTCTTTATTGAGTTAATTCAGACTTCTCAATGACATTTAAAAGTAATATATTTTTGCAATTTAGCTTCACTCTTTGCTAGGCAAGTGTCATAACCTGGAGTCCAGTTTATGATTGACCTTAGTGTTCTCGGGCTTCCGTGGTGGCTCAGATGGTAAAGTGCCGGGGTCCAGCCCCGGTGGATCCAGGGTGATTCGAAGGTGGGGACGGAGTCGGTGTCCTTGGAAAAATACATATTTAACCACAGATATATAGAGAGATTAGAAACGGATAGTATAGTAGGAAAATTAGTGGAGAAAAAGAGGCTGAATAACTTGGTTTACGTGGAATAGCATCCATGCTCCAGATGGGAATTCAGCCAGAAAAACGGGGAGCAAGAAAGAAACCACAGGGGGGAATCAGTCTTTCTGGAAACTGATCCCATTTCTTTATTTTTTGGGTTTGCTTATATACCTTTTGTTGCACATAGGGATGAATACAGAGTCACATGGGGGTCAGCAGTCCTGACCTTCATCAAAATCAGGTGTTTCACACAAAAAGGTCTTAGGGATTTTACATCATCTTCTGGCCATGAGACCTGCTGACATTTTATGATCCTTTCTTTCTGATAACCAAAAAACTTATTTCTTCCAAGGGTGTTTTTTCTTAAACCAGGGACCACCCTCCAAATAAAGTTACATTCCTATAGGGTGAGGGTGTAGTGAGTTACAATCAAGAAAGGAATTTATTTAACCCAAGGTTAACATGATTAATCTTAAAGGTTAATACTTATTTCTCCTATATGCTTAAAGGTTAATACTTATTTCTTCTATATGCTAGTTATATTTATTATAAGGGCAGGGAACATGGAGATTTAGCAGCAAACATCAACCCAACAAATGAAAATCCTTTCACCAATGTTCCCCTTAAGATCTATTTAGTCTTAAGATAGTGATAAAGTTACATTTTTACATAGCAAGGACACAGTGATTTATAACAAAGTACAGTGATCTATTACAAAAGAGAAAATTCATTAACTCAAAAAGTCTAGTATTGCTAACCTTAAAACTACTATATTTCCTTTTCTATATTCCAAATACATTGATTAATATATTCCCAGGTGCCTAAGGATATGGAGGCCTTGCAGCAATCATTGACTCAACAATGAGAAAAGCCCTATGCTGATTAAGATTTTCAAAATACTCCAAAACTCTCAAAACTCTCTGTGCTGTTTATGGTTGAGAGGTAGTAAACAATCATGTGCAGGAGTATGGATAATCCTGTCACACAAGCTAGTCTGTCAGCAGAGAGGTTTGACCTGAAACACCCTTGTCACACCCAGGAATTTTTATTGCCTTGGAGCTGCACGCTTACTCCTTCTCCGAGAGAAACGGTTATGGGGGAGAGCCCCTCGTAAAGTCAGAGGTGTAGGCGAGAGCACAAAACAGTAAAGTAGATAGACTCTGGTTTTGGAGGTAGATGCTCGGGAGCAGGGGGTTTCCTGAGGCTTGCTCACGCCTTTTCGTATGTCAAGCCTCCTTCCTCATGACCTTTGCCGTGGGTGGAGTTCCTCACACTGGCCCCCCGCAGTAAAGTGTCTGCCTACAGCATAATAGACCCAGGTTTGATCCCTGGGTCAGGAAGATACTCTGGAGAAGGAAATGACAACCCACTTCAATACTTTTACCTGGAAAATCCCATGGATGAAGGATCCTGGTAGGCTACAGTCCATGGGGTCACAAAGAGTCAGACAAGACTGAGCGACTAAACTTTCATTTTCAGTGTTCTAGAAGCACTGGGTTCAGATCTTTAGGAACATATCAGATTCTTAGAATTATCTACCACTTGGCCCCTACCCTCATTATTCAATGGAAATCATATCCTATAAGGCATATAGGTTCTTAAGACTTAAAGATATGGGTTCACCATTCTTTTATTCAAAATTTGGTTTTGACTTGCTGTCAAAAACGATGAAATGCCTGAACAAATTAGCGTGCCAGTTTCATGGATGTTGAAACTGGAGGATTGAAAACTTCTGGGTCAGACCCTGAGTCCTGTGAGGGCAGTGTGAGCCAGGCTACATTAGCCTTCAACACCTAGCTGTGTTGTTATTATAGAGGAGCCCTGCTCATACAGAGACTGAACCTTTTATAATTGACAGTAAACATGCCTGTCATTTGCTTTGGAGGGAGACACTGTTTCTATCAAGAGAGCTATGCAAAAATCTTTGAAATGATAATCTGGAACAATAGGAAGCTCCATTTTTTAAATTTTTTGTAATAACAGGTAACTGTTGGATTGATTTTCAGGTTGTTAACATATGAAAGTTGTAAGAACATGAAATGTGTCAGAATAAGACATTCTTAGAAGTGATAATAGGAGAAGGCAATGGCACCCCACTCCAGTACTCTTGCCTGGAAAATCCCATGGACAGAGGAGCCTGGTAGGCTGCAGTCCATAGGGTTGCGAAGAGTCGGACACAACTGAGCGACTTCACTTTCATTTTTCACTTTTCACTTTCATGCATTGGAGAAGGAAATGGCAACCCACTCCAGTGTTCTTGCCTGGAGAATCGCAGGGACGGGGGAGCCTAGTGGGCTGCCGTCTATGGGGTCGCACAGAGTTGGACACGACTGAAACAACTTAGCAGCAGCAGCAGCAGAAGTGATAATATAAGCCCCATGGGGTAAAATACCCTAATTAGTTTTTTAAAGCTAATTATATAATTTTCTTATTTCTCAAAAAGAGGCAGCATCAAATTCTTAGAATTCTTGAGTAATCTTGTGACAAAGAATTTCCAGAGTTATCTATCAGTGTGTTTGTATAAGTCGTTAGACTCTAAAGCTAGCTATTTGGAAATATGAAAGCTACATTGTAAAACAGTATAGCATGAAAAATAGTAACTGTCTTGAATTAAATTTTAAGTGTTTAAATATTATCTGTATTATTTGATTGGTGCTTTAGGAAAAGAATGGGGTGATAAGATATTGCTATCATTTGAATTTATTTAGCTATTTTAAAAAAATTATTGTCATAGGTATACACATATCCCCTCCCTTTTGAACCTTTTCCCCATCTCCCTCCCCATCCCACCACTCTAGGTTGATACGGAGCCCCTGTTTGAGTTTCCTGAGCCATAAAGCAAATTCCAGTTGGCTATCTATTTTACATATGGCAATGTAAGTTTCCCTGTTACTCTTTCCATACATCTCACCTTCTCCTCCCCTCTCCCCATGCCCAAGAGTCTATTCTCTATGTCTGCTTCTCCACTGCTGCCCTGTAAATAAATTATTCAGCACCATTTTTTCTAGATTCCATACATGTGCTTTAGAATATGATATTTATCTTTCTCTTTCTGACTCTCTTCACTCTTTGTAATATGTTCTAGGTTTATCCACCTCATTAGAACTGACTCGAATGTGTTCCTTTATATGGCTGAGTAATATTCCATTGTGTGTGTGTACCACAACTTCTTTATCCATTCATCTGTCGAAGGACATCTAGGTTGCTTCCATGTTCTAGCTATTGTAAATAGTGCTGCAATGAACAATGGGATACAGGTGTTTTTTTTCAATTTTGGTTTCCTCAGGGTATATGCCTAAGAGTGGGATTGCTGGGTCATATGGTGCTTTTATTCCTAGCTTTTTAAGGAATCCCCGTACTGTCCTCCATAGTGGCTATATCAATTTACATTCCCACCAACAGTGTAAGAGCAGCCCCTTTTCTCCACACCCTCTCCAGCCATTCTGAGTGGTCAGGGCCATTCTGACCAGTGTGAGGTAATATCTCACTGTGGTTTTGTTTTGCATTTCTCTGGTGATGGACAGGAAGGCCTGGTGTGCTGCGATTCATGGGGTCGCAAAGAGTCGGGAACACCTAAGCGACTGAACTGAACTGAACTGAACTGAATAATGCGCAGTGCTGAGCATCTTTTCATGTGTTTGTTAGCCGACTGTATGTCTTCTTTGGAGAAATGTCTGTTTAGGTCTTTTTCCCACTTTTTGATTTGGGTTGTTTGTTTTTCTGGGATTGAGTTGTATGAGCTGCTTGTATATTTTGGAAAATAATCCTTTGTCAGTTGTTTCATTTGTTATTATTTTCTCCCATTCCGAGGGTTGTCTTTTCACCTTGCTTATAGTTTGCTTTGCTGTGCAGATGCTTTTAAGCTTAATCAGGTCCCACTTGTTTACTTTTGTTTTTATTTCTGTTACTCTAGGAGGTGGGTCATAGAGGATCTCGCTTTAAGTCATCAAGTGTTCTGCTTATGTTTTCCTCTAAGAGTTTTATAGTTTATAGTCTTACATTTAGGGTTTTAATCCATTTTGATTTTATCTTTGTGTGTGGTGTTAGGAAGTGTTCTGACTTCATTCGTTTACATGTAGCTGTCCAGTTTTCCCAGCACCATTTATTGAAGACACTATCTTTGCCCATAGTATATTCTTGCCTCCTTTGTCAAAAATAAGGTACCCATAGGTGCAGGGGTTTATTTCTGGACTTTCTACCTTGTTCCATTGGTCTATATTTCAGTTTTTGTGCCAGTAGCATACTGTCTTGATGACTGTGTCTTTGTAGTATAATCTAAAGTCAGATTATATTGACTTTTATTTAGTAAATATTCATTGGCAATCTATGTGGAGTGGACACTGTACATGAAGCTGATGGTGAGAAGCTGATTTATAGGGAAGATAAAGAAACTTAAATCTCCAGGCATTTCACCTGATTGGGATCCCTCAACTTTTCAGCTATAGATTCACTTGTTCATGTCATTTTTGTAAATTTTGTGGAGATAAGCCTGCAGTCTTTTCCTGTTTTGATTTCTACTCAGCAAAGACTGCTGTCTTTTTACCTACTGCTCTGCTTTTATGTTAATTACAGTTTTCTTTGGGCTTTCTTTATGGGTGGCATTGAACTGGCTAGGGATACTTGGGGATCTAACTAAGGAAAAATTTGAAGTGATACACTGTTATTTCTACACATAGTTAAGTTTTTGCACTGTGTCCTTGTACAAGAATAGTTTCCTGGGAATTTTTTCCCAACCTGTATCAGTTACCCATAATTCCTGCCACAAAGCTGTAATGCCAGAGGCAATATCTTGATATGAAAATATTTGATAAGCATTGAGAGATAAACATGGTTTTAAATATATTGTGTCCAAAGTTGGTCTGGATTTTTTTTTTTGTATTTTTTTTTCTTTTTCTTCCTTTGGCATTTTGTGATGTGCTGGTATATATTTGTATTTATTTTTCCATTTTTAAGATGTAAAATGTTTGTATATATGTTTTACTCCTAATTTCATATTTATTATGTATAAAGTTGAACCTGATCTTACTAGGGACACAATGATGAGCCCAAAAGAGTCTTAATTCTTATCAACCTGGAGCTTAGAGTTTCACAGAAAACATAGATATTAATAAAATATGCATAAATTGATTTAAAATTCTAGCAAATATACATGCCCCAGATGAATGGTCCATAGCACAATGAAAACATTCTCTAAGAGACCTGGCTTTGTCTGAAAGGTGACATATGTCTTCCATGTTTAATTACTGCTTGAAGAGAGATCTGAACTGGATACTATCTGAATCAGCAGACAACAGTGGTGTGGGTAAAAAGGTGGTTACTTGAAATGAACCGGAGAACATCTATGAAGACCCTTTGGAAGAAATAAACTGATTTTTTTTTAGCTTATCTTAAATCTTTCCAAAGAATATCCAATTTTTAATGTTTTTTTACCTCTAATTATATTGTAACACACAAGAAAACTGCCAAGGTAGTGAGGCTCATTCTGTTTCCTGTGTAAGTACAAACTGGCTAAGATAAACTAATTTCCCTTTATCTCTCTCTCTTTCTTTCTTTCTTTCTTATTTTCTCTTTCTCCTTCCTTCCTCTAGTATAGAAACTTTTACTGATTTCAAGGAGAATATTAGTTTTCTTAAGAGTTATTTTTTTTGGTAGATTATTAATTCTAATTAAATTCTGAAATGTTTAATACATATTGTAATCTATAGAGCAGTTTCCTTTATAATAAGAAGTTATTTTTTAAGCCCATTATATTAATAAAGTCATAAATTACTACAGTTTAGTAAGGTCTTTGGATATGTGTGTAAGGTCTTTGGATAAAGCTTAGGTTTGGCTGGAGACTACCTTTCAGTTGAGGTTTAGCTATCCCTAAAACTGAAACTGAGAAATTTCTCAATTTCAAAATGTTACTATAATCATTGAATGCTGTCAGTATCTCCCCCAATGGCTAATTCAACAGTTTAATGTTTTAAATATTTTTAAGAAAGACAACAGTATAATAGAAAAATGTGGCTGATAGAGATGTCATATAGTTGATGTGATTCTTATGATAATATTTTTTTTATTCTATCAAGTTATCTTTTCTTGTTTTCATCCATACTTTCCTCAATACTTTTTTTTTCTCTAAAATTAAAAAAAAAAAATTAGATGACAGTATGAAGAAGTTAGCGGTTGCATTTAGCACCTTGAGCAGATCCCTTTCAGCAGACTAGTTAATCTGTCTGCTGTAGGCTGAGCCTCTACTGGCTCAAAATAGCTTTTCTTTTCCTGAAAAATCACCCCAGGAATTGCTCTAGGTCAAAAGCTCTCAACTTTAATGGGACATCAGAATATTCTGAAAGGAATGTAAAAACATAGATGGCTGAGCCCCATTCCACTTCCAGATCTTGAGTGAAGAATTAAAATTTGCATTTCTAACATGCTTTTTGGTCTGGTCAGAGGAAATCAAAAAAGTGCTTTCCTGGGTCTGTTTGTATTCCTGCAATGGAATGGCCCAAGGGGTAAAAATTTAAGACAATTCTTGGGTGATATTTTTGCTCTAAAGGTAGCCTTCTCTTTGGAGAAAACCAAGAAAAGGCTTTCTCTGGGGCCACAGTCTTGCTCAGCTCTTTTTCTTTCACTGTATTGCTTCCATCACTTTCTTAAAGGACTTCCCCCAAACCCACTGTACTATCATATCACATACTAGAAGCCCAGACCCAGGCTCTGTTTCTAGTAATTGAACCTAAAAAAGACCAACAGAATTAATTTTCTTCAAAGTAACAAAATAACTTTTATAATCATTAATTGTCTTGATTCCCTGTTAGTATTCTTACCTTGATTTGTTAAATCGAGACCTGAGTGTAAATTCACTGTTGTTTGAGGATCTGCGCTGAGATATTAGGGCTTTCCCCATGGCTTAGAGGTGAAGAATCTGACTGCAGGGCAGGGGACACAGGAGATGCCGGTTTGATCCCTGGGTTGGGAAGATCCCCTGGAAAAGAGAATGGCAACCCACTCCGGTTTTCTTGCCTGGAGAATCACATGGACAGTGGAGCCTGGCAGGGTATGGTCCATGGGGTCTCCAAAGAGTCAGACATGACTAAAGCGATTAACGCACATGCACGTATTTGATGTTGAACATACCTTCTAGCAGTACATCTAAGAATATAGAAATATAGAGTAATTAATGGAGAATAGAAAAAGTATCTCATTTAGAATAGTCTACCTGCACTATATAATTACTGTGCAAATCATGTACTCCAGACAGTTTTTTATATTTTCCTTTTTGATGTTCAAATATTTATGTCTCTTCTGCAATTTGTTTTTATTCTGGTAATTTTTTGGCAGCAATGATATC
Organism: Capricornis sumatraensis; assembly: GCF_032405125.1. Taxonomy (NCBI): domain Eukaryota; kingdom Metazoa; phylum Chordata; class Mammalia; order Artiodactyla; family Bovidae; genus Capricornis; species Capricornis sumatraensis. The sequence continues at coordinate 104,294,248 of NC_091077.1, read as the reverse complement.
ATGCTACTCATCTAACAGATAAGCATTGAGGCTTAATTTAAGTAAATTAGTGTGGAATGAGGTCCTCTTGTTATTGTTTTCCGTCAGCTTCTCAACGAAAGTGGAAGGAATCATTCTGAGAGATCAATGAGAAATTTCTATTAAATAACTTTAATAAGCATAAGGCTTAGTTAATTATAGGAGGGAAGGAATTGCTTACCATGTGGCTACATTCCCATCCACTAATGTATGTACCCTTGGCTTTCACAACTCTAAAGGAACAAGAAATAGATACACACACTCATCCATGCTTTACGTGGGTATGTGATCATGTGAGCTACAAAGTAAGAAATGCTATTGTAAAATAAAAGGTTTCATAATTATATATGAACTTCACTCACATTCCATACTGGGAAAATGTGAATTTAACTATAATATTGCTAGTGAACATATGAGGAATTATTTAGAGGTGGAAAAACTCTTATTCATCAGTCATTTATGATAGACACTGATCAATTATTTTTTCACATAGGATTCTAATTTAGCAGATTTTTAATTTAGTCTAATTTAACCATCTCAGTACAAGAAGTGAAAAAAAAAAAAAACCTCAAATGGCTAATAGAAAGGAAAACAGAACCATTCACCAAATATGCCATCAATAAAAGAGAGGATGTGTACAGTTATATTGAGTTTAAATTCTGTTTTTCTAAAGGAAGCTAAATTTTTTTTAATGTAACTGAAAATATGATACAGTTTGAATTTAAAAAGACAGCAGAGTCTATCAAAATTTAAGTGCCATAAACTAATTTTTAAAGATTTTATTCTTTAAGGAAATTGGAGGTGCTTTCTCTTAGTCTTCTTATTCTCAAATCAGCTTTTCAACTTCTGAGATCAGCCTAGGTATTTTCAAATACCAGTTCTAGCATGCATTGCCTCTTTAAATATGAGTATGTTATATAACTTTGCAATGTCTTGGGGTTCAAAACTGTGAAATAGGAAATAGATTACTGACCTCATAATTGCTGTGATAATTAACTCAATTTATATCTGCAGAGAATAATAACAGTGAATACCTGTCACATAACTCAGCAAATGTTTATGCATTTGTTATTATTGTCCCTAAGTACCTATAGTCCAGGGCTTTTTGTTTTTAAATGCCATCAAAAGCATTTATTTCAAATTTAAATACATTTGCTTTGGGGGAGATAAAACCTCTAACTCTTGCAAAAATTGTCAAACAAACCGCATTTCATCTTGTCACTTATAACACGGTTTAAGAAAAGAAATACAAAAGATGTATTTAGGAATTAAAATTACTATACCTGTGTTTTAGACTAAATAAGAAGTTGGAAGTACTTTTATAAACCATAAGCCCAAAAATATTGATGGTGACATTATTTTTATCTATGCTTCTGTGTTCTATTCTGATGCTGGGAAGGGTTGAAGGCAGGAGAAGGGGTTGACAGAGAATGAGATGGCTGGATAGCATCACCAACTCAATGGACATGAATTTGAGCAAACTCTGGAAAACAGTGAAGGACAAAAATTATGGCATGCTGCAGTCCATGGAGTCGCAGGGTCAGACACAACTTAGCAACTGAACAACAACCCTCCACTCTAATAGTCATTTTAATAGTGGAAATTTTCATTAATATATATGAAACTTTGGATAATTTATAAATTAATATATTAATAGTAGTAGATTTATTTCCCATCAAATGTAAACTCAATTTTTCCTGTGCCTATTATGTAAACAAAATGGAGCCCTCAATCTTGGAGCTAACATTCTGGTGAGAAGAATGCAGACAATAAAAAAGCTAACAAATAAAATGTTAGCCACTGTTATGTGCTATAAAATAAAGGAGTAGAGCAATCTAATAAAGAATAACATGGGGAAAGAGCCATAATGTGGGCCATGGTGATTGGCTAAGGCCTTTCTGGAGACCTGGAAGATGAGAAGCCCAGCTTGCATGGGTCTAGTACTAAAAAGCACAGTCCAGAGAGGAAGAAATCACAGTATAAAATACTTGAGCATATTTAAGAGATACGATAAAGGCCAGTGGAGACGAAATGTCATGACTGCTTGGGAGAAAGGAGAGAAAAGCGGCCAGAGATGCAGGCATCAGCCAGAATATGTAGTACCTTGCAGAAGAGAATTTAAGTTGATATATTTATTCTGGCTGCAGTTGTAAGCCACTGGAGAGTCCTAAGAGGAGGAATGTGTCCTGAGATTTGTGGTATCCATAGCTACAAACAGCAGAATATCAGAAATCCTGAGAGCCCCACTTATTAAAGTCCCATCTGTCAAACTGTAATATATTTATCACTTTAATGGGCACTAATCATATTTTGACGATATTATATATTCAGAAGTTATCTTGTAAATCATTGGGTTTTCATATCACTGACAACATTCGCACTCAGAGGTACAGGTGTAGGGAATACAACTTTGGTAAAGGAATCACCCTGCATGTCTCTAATCAGCCACTGTTCTTAATTATCTGAGCAGCTATTCACACAGGTATCTTCATGTTGCTTCTCTCACGAGGCTTGCAAGCCTCAGTGGAAACTTGTTGTATTTATTAAGTAGTAAATTAACATCACAGTGCTTCAAGCAAAAATATATGTTTTTAAATTTCTGTTACAATTTCGGCCTGCCCGCCTGCCTTGGCTGCTGAATCCTCCGACAGTGAAGCCAGCTTGCAAACCGAATGCTGACATAGGTTTGTCAGCCTGGCAAGTCACTGTATTTTTCTTCCCTTGTTTACTAGAAATAATAGGTTATTTTCTTATAGTATAACAATTAAAGAAAAAAAAATGTAGCAGAAATAGCACAGACACTTAATCCTAGAATATTTTATATAGGCTATACGAGATCATCTCCTTTCATAACAAGAAAAGCCATTACTACTTCAGATGCTTTAACGTTTCATTGAATATACTTTCTGAGAGACATCAATTGCAGTAGAAAGCAGTCTCAAAGGGGCCTGTTTGATAAGCTTTAACTGGATAACAACACTCAAATACTTACACTGATACTATACAGGGGAAGAAACTGTCATTACAAAAGACGTGAATGTTCGTAATCCAAGTCTCATCCAGTGAGTCACTTTCCAGAACCGGGAAAATGACTGGTTAGAGTAGAAAGTAAAGGAGGGGAGAGTAGTTCTTCCGTTCCTTTTCTATTGGGGGATCAGCAGGGCAAGTTTCCCTAAGGATGTTTTCCCTTTCACAATTATAAATATGACTTTTATTACAAATTCACATTGTAATCAAAGAAAGGGTAATATTTTTTAGATGTAATTCATTGTCCTTAACCACACACAGAGATAAAAATCAGTCATGACATACTGCTTCAACTGGTGTGTCTCAAGAATAATTAACCACTGCTTATTTTCTGGTATTCATTTTTGTGTACAGGGACCTTAGCCAATGGTCCATACTTTATTTTACATTAGAACGCAAAAATGAATGATTGCCTTTCTGCCATATTTAGAAGCAAGAAATAATGATGTTTCCATAAACCATGCTGTACATACGAACTATAAATTAGATGGTTAACTCAAAATAATGATAAATGATTAAATGCAATTATGTCTCAGCTTACAAGTACATGTGACTATTGAATTATAAAAACATAATAGGATTCTGGGTTTCTTTTATATGTTCAGGTATATTTAATTTGTTAACTTCACAAAAGAATTGTAAGAAAGTAATTTTAGCCCACATTTGGCTTTCATACTAGATTTCAGGGTTTTAAAGCATTGCACCTTTTATCGACTTAATGGTATTTCATTTATGTTACATGGCTATAGGAAGGTTTTTGCTTTACTTTTCTTAGGCCAAACTGTTGTATGGAAATAAAACTCAATATGATGTATTAAATATCTTTCTGTGGAAATGAAACATGCGGATTGGTCCTCTCTTTGTTCAGCACGGAAGAAAGCTACCATGGAAACTATAACACCATAAAAGCTATGAGAGAAGGATATGTCCTAACACTGAGACTTGCTCATATTATTCATTCAATACAATTTACTGAACTGAATTTTAGGAAAAATGAAAGTTTATGCCTGGGAGGTTTGTTACTTATTGACTACCACTACACAAATATCTGTTCCTGCACAGTTGTACATGAGAAAATAATCTTGAAAAGCAAAACTGAAATATAATTTTGTGCAAAATGTATGTGAGTGAACTCTCATTAAAATATATTTTTGGGTAAAAATTGTTTCTAAGGTTGTATAGGAACTATACTTTGAATGAACTTTTTAAATAAAGAAATCAAATGAAAGCAGGCATATACTTCACAGTACCATTTGATTAAATATAACATTTTTTTTATCACTTTTCTCTCATCGATGTTTTTATCATTACTCTTCTATGTAGTAACATCGGAAATTTTATATTAATGAATGTCATATGTATATATAATATTAATTTGAGATAATCTTGATTTGGTACAATATTAATAATGTATCTTGAAAACTGGCCATTTTGCCTGTCCTTAAGAAAACAAACTTAAATGATGGTGTCACTTGTGACAACATGTAGTTGTTTTTTATTGATTTTTATTTTTATGTTTGAAAGGTTGAAGAGTCTTAAGAAAAATATCATGTACATTATTTTTTCTAATCACACATAGATTTCTTAAGATTTAAGTAGCATTACATCACAAACTTTCCAATCCCAAAAAAGGGACATGCTGAAGAATGTTCAAAGCACTGTACAATTGGACTCGTTTCAGATGCTAGCAAGCTTATGCTCAAAATCCTTCAAGTTAGGCTTCAGCAGCATGTGAATTGACAACTTCCAGATGTACAAGCTATATTTAGAAAAGGCAGAGGAACCAGAGATCAAAGTGCCAATATCCGTTGGATCATGGAGAAAGCAAGGGAATTTCAGAAAAACACTTGCTACTTCTTCATAGACTATGCTAAAGCCTTTGACTGTATTTGCTGATGTGTTCAGTCGTGGCCAACTCTTTGCGACCCCATGGACTGTAGCTCACCAGGTTCCTCTGTCCATGGAATTTTCCAGGCACGAATACTGGAGTGGGTTGCCATTTCCTTCTCCATTGACTGTATGGATCACAACAAACTGAGGAAAATGCTTAAAGAGTTGGGAGTACCAGACCACCTTAACTGTCTTCTGAGAAACCTGTATGTGGGTCAGGAAGCAACAGTTAGAACCAGACAGGGAACAACAGACTGGCTCAAAATTGGGAAAGGAGTACAAACAAGGCAGTATATTGTCACCTTGCTTATTTAACTTACATGCAGAGTACATCATGCAAAATGCTGGGCTAGATGGTCAGGAGAAATATCAATAACCTCATGTATGCAGATGATGCTACTTTAAAGGCAGAAAGTTAAGAGGAAATAAAGTGTCTCTTGATGAGGGTGAAAGAAGAGAGTGAAAAACCTGGCTTAAAATTCAACATTCAAAAAACTAAGTTCGTGGAATCCCATCTGATTATTTCATAGCAAATAGAAAGGGAGACAGTGGAAGCAGTGACAGATTTTATTTTCTTGGTCTCCAAAATGACTGCAGGTGGTGACTGCAGCCATGAAATTAAAAAAAAGACACTTGCTACTTGGAAAGAAAGCTCTGACAAACCTGTGCAGTGTATTAAAAAGCAGAGATATCACTTTGCCGACAACAGTCTGTATAGTCAATGCTATGGTTTTTGCAGTAGTCGTGTGTGTATGTGAGAACATAAAGAAGGGTAAGCGCCAAAAATTGGTGCTTTCAAGCTAGTCCATCCTAAAGAAAATTAACCCTGAATATTCATTGGAAGGACTGATGTTAAAGTAGAAGCTCCAATACTTTGGCCACCTGAGCAAAGAGTGGAATCACTGGGAAAGACCCTGATGCTGGGAAAGATTGAACACAAAAGGAGAAGGGGGTGGCAGAGGCTGAGATGTTTGGATGGAATCACCGACTCAATGGATATGAATAGGAGCAAACTCTGGAAGATACCAGAGAACAGGAAAGCCTCTCTCCTCTCCTTCTTCTTCTTCTTTTCCTTTCCTTCTTCCTCTTATTCCTCCTCCTTTTTCTTTCTCTATCTTTAATGTTTTAAAACTGCAAAAGAAGTTACAAAGAAATGTACTGGAAAGACCTGTTTGGCTCAGTGACCCTACCTCTACCAGTTGATATCTTACATGACTGCAGTTAAATATCAAACCCAGGAATTTGCCACTACTAAAATTCACAGAGAAGACGTTTCATTTTATAAGGTGAAACTAGGACATTCTTTATACCATATACAAGAATAAAGTCAAAATTGGTACTGTAAATCTCCAAGAGGAAAACATAGGCAGAACATTCTTTGAAATAAAATGCAGCAACATTTTCTTTTGAATCTGGCTCCTAAAGTAAAGGGAATTAATTAAAAAAAAAAAAAAAAACAAATGAGACCTAATTAAACTTATAAGCTTTTATCCAGCAAAGGAACCCACTGACAAAATGAAAATGCAGTCTTCTGACTAGCAGAAAATATTTGCAAATGATAAGACCTATAAATGTTAATATTTAACATATATAAACAACACATACAGCTCAACATCAGAAGAAGACAATTGTTTAAAAATGGACAGAAGAACTGAATATACATTTTCCAAAGAGGAAATGAAAATGGCCAAAAGACATGAAACAAAGGTTCAACTCCAATAATCCTCAGGGAAATGCAAGTCAAAACCACAATGAGATCTCATCTCATGCCTGCCAGCATAACTATTATCAAAAGGAACACAAATAACAAATGTTGACGAGACTATGGAGAAAAGGAAACACTTTTATACTGTTGGGAACCATTATATACCATGGGAAGCATCTTACAGGTTTCTCAAAGAACTAAAAATAGAACCACCATGTGACCCAGAGCTTCCATTCCTGGGTATATATCCAAAAGAAACAAAAACTTTAATCTGAAAAGATACATGCACCCCCATGTTCAACACAGCATTATTTACAATTGCCAAGATATGGAAGCAACCACAGTGTCTATCAGTAAATGGATAAAGATTGTCTATATAGATATAGTCACCAGGGAAGGTCATTGTGTGTGTGTATATATATATACACATAAGCACACATACATGTACACACAGCCATTGAAGAATCAAATTTTGTTATTCACAGCAACACAGATGGATGTGGAGGGCATCGCTGAGTGAAATAGAGAAAGACAAATACTGTGCAATATCACTTATATGTGGAATCTGAAAAATACAATGAACTAGTGGATATAACAAAAAGAAGCAGCCTCAGAAATATAGAGAACAGACTAGAGGCTGCCAGTGGGGAGAGATGGCGCGGCTCAATAGATGGGTGGAGTGAGCGGGAGACACAAACTGTTGGTTGTATGGCTCAAAGATGTATTGTACAACATGGAAATATTTTGTAATAATTTTAAATGGGAATTAATCTTAAAGTTATTTTTAAAACAGTCATTAAAATGGGATGAAACTTTAAACAGACACCAGGAATAAGCTAAGTTTGTTATAGGCATAAACGAGAAGCTGCATCAGTAAAGAGAGGTACTGAATGCAGCTTGAGAGGACTTGGAAACACCATGGTGTTGGAGAGGCGGCAACACTAAAGTTTAGAAAATAAGGAAGCCTTGGGCAGGCACAGAAGACGAGACGTGTGCATATGTGTGGTGGTGCTTGCAGACGGCAGATAAAGCTAAAGGAGCAACTCTAAAGCCGAAGGGTCACGCCTCTTTTGCCTCTAAAAAAGAGAAATGTCTCTCAACTAACAGAAAGCATAGGACACTTAAATTCTTTAGCTCTAGAATATCAAAGTAAAATTAAGGTATCAGAAACCCTGGGCTGAGTGATAAATTAGCTAATAGAGCCCCTACATTGGTGGGAAGGGATAAAAGATCCTTGATAAATATAAAAGCACTGTGCGAATATGAGATGATTATTATTACTGCTGCTGCTGCTGCTAAGTCCCACCTAGTAAATACCACCATCCCCAGCCCAGAGACATCTTCTACAAGTCATTCTTTCTTTTTTTAGACAATACACTGATGATGAACTTGGTATATAAACATATCTAAATATGCCACAAGAGTGAGAAGATTATTTTTATTGTTTAAATACAAATATTGATTAAAGTTTCATTAGGCTCTGTCTTGCAAATGGAAAACTCAATAACTAAAATTTTAATCTGATGTACATGTGTTGTTATATAAGGTTGTTAATGATTTTCAAGAATAAATATCTCCAATTTTCTGAGTCCATATCAAATATTCAGATTCATATGGTAAAACCACCAAGCACTTGCTACCATTTCCCAACCTCTAGCTGTGTGCTGATTTGAAGAAAGTGAAAGTGAAAATGTCAGTTGTTCACTCACGTCCGACTCTTTGTGACCCCAAGGACTGTAGCCTACCAGGTTGCTCTGTCCATAAGATTCTCCAGGCAATACTGGAGTAGGCTGCTATGCCCTCCTCCAGGGGACCTTCCAGACACAAGGATCAAACCCAGGTTTCCCACTTTGCAGGAAGATTCTTTACCATTTGAGTTACCCGGGAAGCCCAAATAATTATAAATAAAGTAAAAGTAAAGATAATTGAATAAAGAATCTGAAATCTGAACTGAAGTTGAGTGTTAGTCACCAGGACTCAAAGAGGTCTCTTAGTGTTCATTGGGTAAACCATATAATCCTTCCCAAAGATCTGAAATCAATTAGTTAGGTTTAATATTGAAAGAAACTATCTGTTTTGTTTGAAAACTGTTCCTCTGTCACTAAAATTTACCTACAGTGAAACTGAGCTCCAGTTCCATGTTGAGAAGCAGTATACTGGCCTCAGATACAAAACTGAGCAACTCGACCTGAGTGAGCTGTTGAAAAGGGGAAAATGTGAATTTGGTGTATAGCATGGTATATGATTAAAAGCGGAGCATTCTGGTTAGCATAGTTTCCCTCCCATGACCTTCTCATTAGACTTTATCATTGAGGTTTATTTATTTATTTTGCTCCAAATCTACCTGTTACTGTTTGTATAATATGCATGTACACACACACACACACATATATATAGAACATTAAAGAGGCAATTAATTTTCTCAGCTGAAAATCGATTAAGATATAGAATTTCCCAGGAATTTTATTCTTTGCCTGTATCTTTAAAACACACTTTATTTAAAGTATACAGAGATTTTAACTTATCTGATTAATACACAATGAAGTCAGTGTTCTGGCAGGATAAATATACTTAGTAGCTCAATATAATTCTTTTGATGTGGAAAATAAAACTTTGGAAAAGTGGGACAAAGTAGATATGAACATGTTATCAACTTAATATAATAGGTTTACTAAATTATGTTGCATGACAATAGCCATGCTTAATTAACTAAATCTAATGTATGAATTTCTAGGAAAAAATACCAAGAGCAGTTTTCCTCATATCTATGCTATATTTAGACAAGTCTATTTGTTATTATTTGATAAAGTATACCTATCTTAAATTAACTATATCATGCCCTAAAGCACGATTTGAGTTCTTGAAAACAGTACATTCTACTTAAAATAAAACCCATAATAAAATCCAGTGTATTTAAATATTGCCTTTTAAATTCCCTCAGTTTCCTCATTTATAAAATCAAAATAACAATTTTACATGTCTCATATAATTGTTTAATGTTAAAATATAATAACAAATGCAAAAAGGTACAACTATACATGGGGCATTTATGAATATTCAATTTTAGCCAATAGAATCTCAATCAATACTCTAAGTACTGTTTTTGATCATGTATAGATAAATATTTTAAAGATGTATTGATAAAATATTGCAATTTGCAAGAGGATAAGTAAATTAATGTCAAAATTCTTTTATGCAATATTTTCCCAATCTTTCTGCATACATTTCTTTGCATCTATATAATTTATGTATATTTTATTCCATCAACTTATTTTGTTAATAGAAATAGTAATGGACATATTATGGATAAAGTATTTTTATTCAATCTCAGATAAAAAGCTTTGAGGAACAGAAGGTCACGGGAGATGGTTATTTCCAAAGTAAGAATGAAAAATTACTCAAGCTGCAAAATTATAATCTTGCAAAATTTAGTATAAAATCAGTGCTTCTCTTTCACACTTACATGCAAACACAAACAAAGGAAATACATTCCAGACAGCCTCAGCTTCTATTCAGGAGAGAACAGACTCAAAACTTACCTCATCCCTGGTAGAATTTCTCAGGAGGAGGAAACCATAAAGGTGGATGAAGAGATGCTGCTTAAATTTTAGCAATCATTTAACAGTGATATGCAGGCTGGTGTGAAGAATTCATTATTCCCCAAAAACTAAACTGCATTTACATGTACTCCTTTAACTGTTGTTCATCATTATATTTGGTGATGGTGAAAGAGACAGTACTGAGAAAAATACCTCTACGACCCTCTAATTCTGCAGTTATTTTAAAAAAGGGTAAGAGAGCAGAGACAAACATCTTGGACACAGTAGGCTTCCACCTTCAGAATACTGAGGGGCTGCAAGTGAAATAAGAAATATATTCCTAGAGAATGTTGTTCACCTTGAACTCATACAATGTTGTGTGTCAATGATATTTCAATAAAGCTGGGGGGAAAAAGAACCCCACACAGCATACGGCTGGAGCACTACAGAAGCTAAGAATTGTTAGTAGGCTGGAAGAGGTTTACTGAGACACAGAGAACAGAGGGCAGGGCTAGAGTTCAAAAACGTCCACAGAAAGCCAAAAATCTGGAAGAGAGACTGTAAAGAATCATGAGATTTTCCACATATTTTTAAAAATTCAACTGTGAAACAAGGAAGGCTCCTCAGTGTTCAGATCTTTGGTCCAACTTCTACCCTAAAATATTAAAAAAAAAAAAAAAAGCCACGATCTGAACCATATCAGGCAGTATTAGTCACTTAATGATGTCCAGCTCTTTACAGCCTGGTGGACTGTGGTTTGCCAGGCTCCTCTGTCTGGAATTTTCCAGGAAAGCATGCTGGAGTGGGAAACACATTCAGCTTGCAACAAAACTCAGACCCATAATGAGTACAGGTTGAGTTGGTTCAGCCCCATTGCTTTGTAATAACAGGAAAGAAACCTGCTCTTTTCTTGATACTAACATTATTTACTTAAGTCTCCATCATTATTTTATATAAAACTTTCAGTAGAAAATCAAAGATTATAAAATACGCTTAGAAAATCAAGAAAACATAACCCAAGTTCAAGAGCGAAAATGGTCAATAGAATCAGTCTCAAAGATGCTCCACATATTAGAATTATATCAGAAAAGGACTTTTGAATCATTTTGTGTGAATAATCAAATTATGTATTTGAAAAATGCAAAAACATGTGTGCTACATTCCATGGGGTTGCAAAGGGTTGGATACAACTTGGCAACAGACACACACACACACGGGAAAAATAAACAACTTCAACCACCACCAAATTCCTTAAACAGAATTAATTTGAGGTAGAGCATAGAAGGAACCACAGCATCCACATCCATAAATGTCTGGAGAAACAGACTGCAAAAAATCTATGGGAACTTAGCATAGGAAAAGTTTTCTCAGACTTCTTGCCATATGCCTCTACTACAAAAGGAAAAAAAAAATAAATTGGACTTTATCAAATTAAAAATGTCTGCTCCCTAACAGTCACCATAAAAACATTGGGTTGGCAGACTACAATTGGAAACACAATGCATATGATGAAGAATGTGTCTATAAACTATGTATAAAGCATTTCTGCATATAAGTGAGAAATAAATAATAAATCATCTAGAAGATATTCAGATAAGCAACGACATTAAGAAGAGGTGGCAAGAATATGCAAGAATACACAGGAGAACTATAGAAAAAGAACTTAATGATACAGATAACCACGATGGTGTGATCACTCACCTTGAGCCAGACATCCTAGAATGTGAAGTCAAGTGGGTGTTAGGCAGAATCACTACAAACAAAGCTAGTGGAGATGATGGAATTCCAGCTGAGCTATTTCACGTCCTAAAAGATGATGCAGTGAAAGTGATGCACTCAATATGCCAGCAAATTTGGAAAACTTAGCAGGGGCCACAGGACTGGAAAATACCAGTTTTCATTCTAGTCCCAAAGAAAGCCAATGCCAAAGAATGCTCAAACTACTGCACAATTGCACTCATCTCACATGCTAGTAAAGTAATGCTCAAAATTCTCCAAGCGAGGCTTCAATAGTACATGAACTGAGAACTTCCTGATGTTCAAGCTTGATTTAGATAAGGCAGAGGACGAGAGATCAAATAGCCAACATCTACTGTATAATAGAAAAAGCAAGAGAATTCCAGAAAAGCATCTACTTCTGCTTCATTGACTACACTAAAGCCTTTGACTGTGTAGATCACAACAAACTGAAAAATTCTTAAAGTGATAGGAATACCAGGCCATCTTACCTGCCTCCTGAAAACCTGTATGTAGGTCAAGAAACAAGTTAGAACAAGACATGGAACAACGGACTGGTTCCAAATTGAGAAAGGAGTACGTCAAGGCTATATGTTGTCACCCTGCTTATTTAACTTATATGCAGAGTACATCATGTGAAATGCCGGGCTAGATGAAGCACAAGCTGGAATCAAGATCGCCAGGAGAAATATCAATAACCTCAAGTATGCAGATGATACCACATTAATGGCAGAAAGTGAAGAGGAACTAAAGAGCCTCTTGATGAAAGTGAACAGGAGAGTAAAAAAGCTGGCTTAAAACTCAACATTCAAAAAACTAAGATCATGGCATCTGGTCCCATCACTTCATGGGAAATAAATGGGAAGCAATGGAAAGTGTGTCAGACTTTATTTTGGGGTCTCCAAAACCACTGCAGATGGTGACTGCCACCATGAAACTAAAAAAACGCTTGCTCCTTGGAAGAAAAGTTATGACCAACCTAGACAGCATATTTAAAGACAGAGACATGTATGGCAAAACCAATACAGTATTGCAAAGTAAAATAAAGTAAAATTTAAAAAAAAATAATAAATAAATAAAAGCAGAGACATTACTTTGCCAACAAAGGTCCGTCTAGTCAAGGCTATGGTTTTTCCAGTGGTCATGTATGGATGTGAGAGTTGAACCATAAAGAAAACTGAGTGCTGAAGAATTGATGCTTTTGAACTGTGGTGTTGGAGAAGACTCTTGACGGTCCCTTGGACTGCAAGGATATCCAACCAGTCCATTCTGAAGGAGATCGACCCTGGGATTTCTTTGGAAGGAATGATGTTGAAGTGAAGCTCCAATACTTTGGCCACCTCATGCGAAGAACTTCTTCATTAGAAAAGACTAAAGCTGGGAACAACTGAAAGCAGGAGGAGAAGGGGACGACAGGGGGGTGAGATGGTTGGATGGCCTCACTGACTCAGTGGATATGAATTTGAGACAGGGAAGCCTGGCTTGCTGCAGACCACGGTGTTGCAAAGAGTCAGCCATGACTGAGTGACTAAACACATAATACATTAAAATTGAATTAATTAATTCAATGAAACATGGCAAAAACTTTAATGTACACAAATAAAATGCAACAGTTTTTTTTTTCCAGGATGATCCTAGTTAAGATACTGAAAATATACTGCCTTACACCCAATAGAGTGGCTAAATTTTCAAAAATATACATTGACAACACCAAATGTTGGTATGAAGTTAAAAATACATCTATCCTGTGGAATTATGTTCCTTGATATTCTACCACCACCAATAGAATGTATGTCCACAAAAAGACTCACAAAAACTTTATTCACAGCCTTGCTCACAGTAACCAAAACTGGAAACTATTCACATGTCTATCAGCAAGGGACTAGGTAAAAATATTGTGGACTGTTCATACATTGTAATACTACTCAGTACTAAAAATGTAATAATAATGAACTCCCAATACATGAAATAGCAACATGATTGAATCTCCGACACTTTATGTTGAGTGAAAGTAGCTGGAATGAAGAAAGTATGTATTATATAATTCTATTTATAAAGTATAAGAGCAGCCAGAACCTATCAGTAGCATTAGGAATGAGAGTATGATTTGGGGGCTGGGACAGAGAATTTGTTGGAAAACTACATGAGGCAAGGTTTTAGAGCGATGGAAATTTCTGGATCTTGCTTTGGATGGTGGTTCTGTAACTATGCAAAATTTGCAAAGCTCTGAAAATGAATTCTTATTTCTGTGCTACTTTATTTTATGATAATGATACATTATTATACACACACACACATACACGCATATATATGTCTCACATTTGGAAATCACACCATGTTAAAATATATAATGTTTTAATTATAATTTATACCATATTGTCAAGCTTTCAATTTCTTTCTTAGATAAATATTTTCCTCAACCAGGAAGGCCTCCCTGGTGACTCCGATGGTAAAGAATCTGCCTACAATGCAGGAGACTCGGGTTCAATCCCTGGGTCAGGAAGATCCTCTGGAGAAAGGAATGGCAACCCACTCCAGTTTTCTTGCCTGGAGAATTCCATGGATAGAGAAGCCCAGTGGGCTACAGTCCATGAGGTCACAAAGAGTCAGACACGTCTGAGCAACTAACACTTTCACACTTTCAACCAAGAAAGCAATTTTTCTCTAAGCCTCATGGATGTACGGATATTTTAAATTTAACTTACTCTTTTCTAGTCGTAATTGTTGCAAGAAACAGCAGAGACATGGAATAACTGAAAATGGGTGAATTTTGTCACTGATAACTAAAAGGAGAAATAGTAGGATAAAACAGTAAAATAGTTTCATCATATTTAAGCAATTTTTGTTCTCTTTTTTATTGCATCTGTTTTAATATATTAATAATAAGTATATCAATACTTTATGGGCTTCCCTGGTGGCTCAGAGGTTAAAGCGTCTGACTCCAATGCAGGAGACCTGGGTTCAATCCCTGGGTCAGGAAGATCCCCTGGAGAAGGAAATGGCAACCCACTCCAGTATTCTTGCCTGGAGAATCTCATGGACAGAGGAGCCTGGTAGGCTACAGTCCACGAGGTCGCAAAGAGTTGGACACGACTGAGCAACTTCACTTTATATCAATACTTTGCATTAGTTATTTTGTACAAGGTAGTAAGTCATATGTGCATGCTCAGTCATGTCTGATTCTCTGATTCTTTGCGACCCCATGGACTGTATGTAGCCCACCAGGCTCCTCGTCCATGGGATTTTTCAGACAAGAATACTGGAGTGGGTTGCCCTTGCCTCCTTCGGGGATCTTCCGACCCAGGGATCAAACTCCCATCTCCTTCAGGTCCTGCATTGGCAAGCAGATTCTTTACCACTGGGCCACCTGGGAGGCCCAGTTAGTCATATATTTAAGATTAAATTATTCTAAACTTTAATGTAAGAAATTTCTAAGTTAAACAGATTACCTTAAGGAAAAACACTTATTTGTTCAATAAACACACAACTATTGATTACCGGTACTCTCTGGGCCCTCGGAAACTCATATCATGACAGAATGAAAGTAAGGAAATAAAAAATATTAAGAGATAAAATATTTTTAATGCTTGTTTTGCCTTTTTATTTGTGTTTTTAATTATTTTGCTAAACTAAGGATAAAGGAGAATGATTAAGTTCTATATATATAGGAAGATAAAATGGAGTTCAAGTACATATAAAGGAGATTTGGAGAAAAATAAATTAGAAACAAAAAGTTAATAATGTGAGCATATTGTATGCTAGTAATAGGAGCATTCAGAAAGCTTACACCTAAAGGCTTCTCTTTTGTCTGGAAAGTAAGAGTAAGTAAAATCACCTAGTGTAATTGAGACTCTGTGATGAAAACATTTCTTGTATTTCTCTTCCCCAATATACAGTCAATTAAAAAAGTCAAAGCTTTCTAAAGGAGACACCGATATCAAGCTTTAATTCATCGATAGCCTCATAAACTGTTTAAGAATAATAATTTTCCTATGCTTATTTCAGAAATACTAGCAGCTAATTATAATTCTTCTACAATGTTGGGTAAAAACTGATTAGCAACTTATTTAAGATTTGTAAATTCACAGGTATTTTTTAAAAACTATTCATGAGGAAGGGGACCAACTGGCAGAGTAGGAAAATCCTTGGTTTGTTTCCTCTCAGGACACATGGAAACTACTACACGTTGAGCAATTACATGTGAGAATGACCTAAAGTCTATCCGAAAGGATTTTCCATAACTAAGAATATAAAGGAAAGACCACACGGAAGGAAACAGGTGGGGCGCAGTCATGGTCTAGCCAGGATCCACACCTCAAATGCAGTGACCCGCAGCAGAAAGGAAGCCGCCGCATCAGAGGTCCTCCCTAAGGAGAAAGGGATCAGAAGTCACGTGGAGTTCCCCAGCCTGGGAACCTGCGCCAAAAAGAAAAGCAGCAGTGGTTCTGAAAGTCAGCGAGGGGCCACCTCCAGAAAGCCTGTGGGCCCCAAGACTGCTCCTGGAAGGCGAGCTGACTGTTCAGCAGAAGGTCATAGGTAGAAAGGGAGAGCGATGACATATTTAAATTGCTGAAAGAGAAAAACTTACAACCAAGAATATTCTGCTGTTCAAATTTGTCATTCAGAATCGAAGGAAAGATGAAGATCCTCCCAAACAACAAAGAAAAGCCGTTCATCATCATTAAATAATCATAGAAGGAGTGTTAAATGGAATTCTTTAAACAGAAAAGACAAAGTCGTAAGTGGGAAGAGAAATTATAAATGAAAAAATCTCACTGATAAAAAGCAAACCTATGGTAAAGGTAGTCCATCAACCACTATAGAGCTAGTGTGAACGTTAAAAGACAAAAGGAGTACAGTGTGTCTATATCAGCGATAATTAGGTAAGGAGCACACAAAATAAAAAATACGTAAAGTCTGACATTGAAAACAGAACGTGAGGCGCAGAGTAGGAATGTAGTGCCTTTAGAATGCGCTCCAGCCTATGTGACTCTCAGCTTAAACTAGAATGCTCTATGCTTAGCCTGTTGCATAAGAATCTCATGGTAACCATAAGCCAAAAGCAGTAACTGATCCATAAAAATAAGGAGAAAAGAATTCAAAAATATCACTGAAGAAAGCCATCAATCACAAGGAAAAGGAATAAGTGTAAAAGAAAGGAAAATGAGTAAGTGCCAAAAAAAAGGAAAATATATACAAAACAATCAGAAAACAATTAACAAAATGACAATAAGTACATACCTGCCAACAATTACTTTAGATGGGAATGCACTGAATGCTTCAATCAAAAGATCGTTTAAGTGGATGACTGGGAAAACGAGGGCTGTCCTATGGAACAATTTACCATGCCAAGCAATGAAATTCTACATTCTAAGACGATGCTATTGCCTTGAAATTTTTTCACATAGAATTCCTACAAAATAGCTTCTTAAAATGTGTGGCGTGTTGGACTTCCCTGGTGGCTCAGAGGTAAAACAATCCGCCTGCCAATGCAAGAGACACGGGTTTGATCCCTGATCCGGGAAGATCCCACACGCCTGCAGCCCAACTAAGCTCACCCACCGCGAGACCTGAGCCTGAGCTCTGGAGCCCGGGGGTCACAGCTGCTGAAGCCCGTGACCTCAGAGCTGATGCTCCACAGAAAGAACCGCCGCGGCGAGAATCCCACGCACCGCAACTGGACACGCACCCGCTGTGGCCAGAGAAAAGTCCCGATGCAGCGAAGACCCAGCCTAGCCAAAAGTAAATAAATAAAATTGTTCCTAAAATGTGTGACATGAAGACAGCATTAGATATACAAGGTAATTTTAGGTGATACATAAAAAACAAATCAAGCTGATATGTATTCAAAAATACAGTTAGCCCATGAGCCTGATTCCAAAGACATTATTTTCTAGGATGACATAAAAATCGAGTGATAACAGGGATTATTACATTTAAATGAAAATATCAATTTTATAACAATGAAATTACTGTGATATAAAAATGAGAAATTAATAATAAGGACTACATGCGTGGAATATGCTAATTTCTAACCTTTCCTGAGGTCTTGCTAACTTTTAAATCTTTCTTCTTTTATCCTATGTCTTGGCTTTTGAGTGAAGGTTCTCCATTTTTCTCTCCTCATATTTTGTCTAATCAGAGTTTATTTCCTCCTCCTGAATAGATACTCAGTAAACAGTAGTTTATTTCATTAGAATATATATATTTTTAAAACTTTAAAATTTTTGCAGATGCTTGCTTTGAAAATATTTAATTTTATTGCTTTAAAAAGGAAAAAATTAATACAATCCATGGTTTAAATGGAATGTTATCATGTTACAAGAACTTTTCATATCAGTGAACTAACTAAAAAACCATTCCCATCACAATCAAACTTTCAAAATCACAGAGCAGAAACAATGTTGCTGCATTTTAAGATTCTTTTGGTAAATACTGGCAGAACTTTTTATGGTTTGAAATAATTAAATCATAATGGAAAGTGTCTATGATCCCAGATCCGTAAGACAAAAAAAAAATGTTGGTAAAATATTTTAAACTTTGCATTGGCATAAATAGTGACTGATGACACATTGATAATATTGATAGGTCTCAAAATTACAAATATTATGTTTGTAGAGATTAATTTTAATTTGCTTATTTATAACACAGAGCACATACTTCTATGGAAAAATATTGAATATATTCAGTTTCAGCTTAATCTTTAAATGACTACAAACTCTAATGTAGCAAAAATGAAATGCTAGTATTTCTGACCTGAATTTTGAATCCTAAGAAGACAATGAAATGATCAAAGAGAAGAAGCAGAGACTCCTTATTTTCTGAGAAAAGGTTGAATATTTAACCAAGTTGTGGTATTATTTATTATCATTGTTACTACTTTTATTGGTATCTAGTCTCTCTTTCGGTACCCTTTTCTTACCCAGTTCCCCTCCCCTAAAATGTTGTGACTTGGATCAATCCCTAAAGCACCCACCATTTACTAACTTCCTGCGAACCCATCCTACCCCCCTGCTCTGAAGCATTTCACAGTCCAAAATCATTGCCTTAGTATCTGATCACACCTCCTATTAATTAAGGACTACTGATTCAGCTATATTTTAGGAAGAACATAAGACACAAAGGTAGGAAGTCAACATATACCTGGGGTAACAGGCAAATTTGGCCTTGGAGTACAGAATGAAGCAGGGCAAAGGCTGATAGAGTTCTGCCAAGAGAACTCACTGTCATAGCAAACACCCTCTCCCGACAACACAAGAGAAGACTCTACACATGGACACTACAAGATGGTCAACACTGAAATCAGATTGATTATATTCTTAGCAGCCAAAGATGGAGAAGCTCTATACAGTCAGCAAAAACAAGACCAGGAGCTGACTGTGGCTCAGACACGAACTCCTTATTACCAAATTCAGACTTAAATTGAAGAAAGTGGAGAAAACCACTAGACCATTCAGGTATGACCTGAATCAAATCAAATCAAATCTCTTACAATTATACAGTGGAAGTGAGAAATAGATTCAAGGGATTAGATCTGATAGAGTTCCTGAAGAACTCTGGACAGAGGTTCATGACATTGTACAGGAGACAGGGATCAAGATCATCCCCATGGAAAAGAAATGCAAAAAGGCAAAGTGATTCTCTGAGGAGGCCTTACAAATAGCTGTGAAAAGAAGAGAAGCAAAAAGAGAAAAGCAACAATTTACCTATTTGAATGTGGAGTTCCAAAGAATAGCAAGGAGAGATAAGAAAGCCTTCTTCAGTGATCAATGCAAAGAAATAGAAGAAAACAATGGAATGGAAAAGACTACAGATCTCTTCAAGAAAATTAGAGATACCACAGGAACATTTCATGCAAAGATGGCACCATAAAAAGGACAGATATGATATGGACCTAACAGAAGCAGAAGATATTAAGAAGAGGTGGCAAGATTACACAGAGGAACTGTACAAAAAAATTCTTCACAACCCAGATAATCACGATGGTGTGATCACTCACCTAGAGCCAGATATCCTGGAATGTGAAGTCAAGCAGGCCTTAAGAAGCATCACTACGAACAAAGCTAGTGGAGGTGATGGAATTCCAGTTGAGCTATTTCAATTCCTAAAAGATGATGCTGTGAAAGTGCTGCACTCAATATGCCAGCAAATTTGGAAAACCCAGCAATGGCCACAGGACTGGAGAAGGTCAGTTTTCATTCCAATACTGAAGAAAGACAATGCCGAAGAATGCTCAAACTACCGCATAATTACACTCATCTCACATGCTAGTAAAGTAATGCTCAAAATTCTCCAAGCCAGGCTTCAACAGTACATGAATTGTGAACTTCCAGATGTTCAAGCAGGATTTTAAAAAGGCAGAGGAACAAAAGATCAAATTGCCAACATCCACTGGATCATCGGAAAAGCAAGAGAGTTCCAGAAAAAACTTCCACTTCTGCTTTGTTGACTATGCCAAAGCCTTTGACTGTGTGGATCACAATAAACTCTAGAAAATTATTCAAGAGATGGGAATACCAGACCACCTGACCTGCCTCTTGAGAAATCTGTATGCAGGTCATGAAGCAACAGTTTGAACTGGACATGGAATAACAGACTGGTTTCAAATAGGGAAAGGAGTATGTCAAGGCTGTATATTGTCACCCTGCTTATTTAACTTGTATGCAGAGTACATGGTGAGAAACGCTGAGCTGGAAGAACTACAAGTTGGAATCAAGATTGCCAGGAAAAATATCAATAACTTCAGATGACACCACCCTTATGGCAGAAAGCAAAGAACTAAAGAGCCTCTTTAAAACAAAACAAAACAAACAAAAAAAAAGAGCCTCTTGATGAAAAATTAAAGAGTAGAGTGAAAAAGTTGGCTTAAAACTCAACATTCACAAAATTAAGATCATGGCATCTTGTCCCATCACTTCATGGCAAATAGATGGGAAACAGTGAAAACAGTGACAGACTTTATTTTGGGGGGCTCAAAAATCACGGCAGATGGCGACTGCAGCCATGAAGTTAAAAGACGCTTGCTCCTTGGAAGAAAAGTTATGACCAACTTAGACAGCATATTTAAAAGCAGAGACATTACTTTGTCAACAAAGGTCCATCTAGTCAAGGCTATGATTTTCCAGTAGTCATGTATGGATGTGAAAGTTGGACTGTAAAGAAAGCTGAGCATGGAAGAATTGATGCTTTTGAACTGTGGTATTGGAGAAGACTCTTGAGTGTCCCTTGGATGGCAAGGAGACCCAACCAGTCCATCCTAAAGGAAATCAGTCCTGAATAGTCATTGGAAGACTGATGCTGAAGCTGAAACTCCAATACGCTGGCCAACTGATGTGCAGAACTAACTCATTGGAAAAACCCCTGATGCTGGGAAAGATTAAAGGCAGGAGCAGAAGGGGAAGACAGAGGATGAGATGGCTGGATGGCATTACCGACTCAATGGACATGAGTTTAGGTAAACTCTGGGTTTGGTGATATACAGGGAGGCCTGGCATGCTGCAGTCCATGGGGTCGCAAAGAGTCGGACATGACTGAGTGAGTGAACTCAACTGAACTGAAGATGTTTTAGCTGTTTCATACTAATATATGATTATTGCCCCCCTAAAGCCTTAAAATTTAACAAATGATATAATTTTAAAGTTTATTGTTGACCATATCTAAAGGTGACCCTCTTGAATTTGGCTCCTGATTTTATGTACATCAAGGATGATTATTTTCTGAGTTAATTTGAGCATCCTTTATCATTCCAGTTTCCTTTATTATTCCACCTCTGAATTTATAACACCACCAACATTTACACATCTTATTTCTCTCCTGCAAAAGCTTTTATGGCCAAGGTGGTGATTTTTGGTGACTTGGAAGGATCAGAGGAACAAAAAGAAGGGAAATAGCTACAGGAGAGGTGGTGTCAGTCTGTAAGTAAAGGATGTTTGCAGTAAAGATGGTTCTAAGAGGGTGTATTAGTAAGGGTTCTCCAGAGAAACAGAGCCAACAGGATGCCTGTGTGTGTGTGTGTGTGCTTGTGTGCATGTTGGGGATGGGGTTGTGTATGAGAAGGAGACTTTAAGGTTGGCTTATGCAGTTATGAGGACCAATAAGTCCAAATTCTGAGAGTCTCGAAGACAGACTAGATAACCAAGGAAGAATTGATGTCATAGATGGAACCTGAAGGCAGTCTGTAGGCAGAATTCATTTTTCTTTGAGGACCTCAGTCTTTTTCTAAGAACCTTAACTGATTGGATGAGTTTGGAGATTTTGAGTGTTAACCTGTTTTATTCAAAAATCTACTAATTTAAATGCTAATCTCATTTAAAAACTACCTTCACAACAATATCGTGACTGGTACTTGACCAAATATGTAGTCAAGTTGGCCCACAAAATTAACCATCATAAACTGCTCTCAAAGACTGTAAAGCTGATGTTCGTGGTTTAAATACATTTAAATGTAAAAATAATTGTTTTTGTTTTAAAGTTTTAAAAAATGTTTTATGGCATGAAAACATTTACATATTTAAATTTTGCAAAATAAAAAAGAGAAAATAAACTGATTACCTTAATACTACCTTAATACTTGTTTTTTGTAATAATAAATTCCTATATTATGTATTTTTTAATGATTGATGATATTTAATGATTACAGACTGTCATCTGTGAATTCAGTGGCGATTATGCTCATTTTCCCTTTTCGATTTATGTATATGGAATATATATTCTCGTAAAAATTAGAGTTGGAGATAGTTCTTAGGATGAATCTTGCAATTGCTTCATCAAAAGAGATGACTGCAAGAGTAGGGCATGTTTGCATTTTGTGACAGTACAAACTTCAAAGTAATTAAGTACATTCACCAAAAAAAAAAAAAAATTAAAAAAGAAAAAGTTTCCATCTTGGAGTGTAAATTAATTAATTTGTCAGAATATAATTTATATAGAACACAAAAGTTTTACCTGGAGTTTTCAGATATTAATGTCATTACTGCTTCATTTCTCTATCAACTATAAAAGACAATATTTTAAAGTTTAAAAGACATAAATTTAATCAAGCAACCAAAGAGATACTGAAAGCTATTGTCCATTGATACTATAATAAAGACAAACACACTCAAACAATGCTAAAATAGTGACATTTTATGTTTAGTGAGATTCCTTTTTTAACAGATTATAATAAGAGAAGATGCTGATTTTCAAATGAAATACTTTTATCTCTGTATCTATATATAGCAATATAAATCATTCCTTTATGGTTATTATAATGTTGAGCAATGATAAAGTCACATACACACATAATGAATACAAATGAAAGGTAATAGTTAGCTAAATAATGTGTGCCATATAGACGTATGAAACACTAATTTAGAAATTTCTAGCAACCAAAGGGAATATCAGTGAGAAATAACCTAGAGGAAGAAAAAATCAGTTTGATGAATTGGGCTATATTAAAGAAGTTCTGAGACTTTTTCTTTTTTCAACTCCAGCAATAAAATAGACAAAACTTTCATGTGAGAAAGTAATATTTTACTCTTGGAAAATGAAAACTTCGAACCTTTTCCTTAAGGGAAGAACTTTGCATTTAAACCATTGGCTCTTCAGAGACATTTCAGGATGAAAAAAAAAATCAAAAGGTTCATTTTACTTGGAGCATTAAAAGAGATGGAACACATGGGGCTCCTGGTATTCCTCTCATTTAAGTTTAGTGTCACGATGGTTTGATAGGGCCTGAACAGTCATTTAAAAAGATACGCCAAGTAATTAAAAATACTGCAGGTAAGTTGAACGTTTGACCTATTTGCTTATTTTAAGTTCTGCCTCGGGATCACTCCTATTTCACAATGTAGGCTATTCCACAGAAGTTATAGGCCATGCGTATCTTTTAGCATGATGAAGGTTGGTATTAAAAGGCTACAGTATATCCCATCTGAGGCAGCACTTTATATCAATGTAGAAACTTCGTGGGAGATTGAGAGTTACTGCAGTATCCCAAGAACTGAAGAAAAGTCATACTCTGATGGGATGAATACTCATGCAACACATAAATGTACCATGTTTCACTCAGCATCTCTACGACAGTATTATAAAATGTGTTCTAAAGTAATACATTTTCATTTTGATAGCAACGTTTGGTCATTTATGTTTTCATTCATTCATTCACTCATTCTCAGATGGCAAAGAATCTGCCTGCAATGCTGGAGACTTGGGTTCAATCCCTAGGCTGGGAAGATCCTTGGAGAGGGAATGGCAGCCCACTCCAGTATTCTTGCCTGGATAATTCCATGGAGTTGCAAAGAGTCCACAGATGAGCAACTAACACTCATCTGTTTAACACATATTTATTGAGCATCAGTTATGTTTCCAGGAATACTTCTTAATTCTGAGACATAGTTGTGGATAAAACAAACACATTTCCCCAAACTCCATTTAGTGAGGAGAGATACAAAACAAGTAAAATAAATTAAATAAATGCATTTAAAAAATACATGGGGTCTTAGGTGGCTAACAGTAAAGCATGATGGGAACAGAGAGTGATGGATGAGAACGGTGAGATGCAGTTTTGGAAAGCATGTTCTGAAGATCTCAGTTAACACCTACCATTCTAGAAAAGATCCGGAAGATGGGAGAAGAGCTACATGTTAATAACAGGGAGAAAACCCTTCCAGGCAGAGAGAATAGCATGCACAAAGGCCCTAATATGATTGGCAAATTCTAGAAACAGCAAGAGGTTCTATTGCTGGGGTGGAGAAAATGAGCAGAAAAGGGCTAGACTTTCCAGAACCCTATAGGCTACAAGAGGGCTTCCCAGGTGGGACTAGTGGTAAAGAACCCGCCTGCCGATGCAGGAGACTTAAGAGATGCAGATTTGATTTCTGGGTTGGGAAGATCCCCTGGAGGAGGGCATGGCAACCCAGTCCAGTATTCTTGCCTGGAAAATCCCCATGGGCAGAGGAGCCGGGCAGGCTACAGTCCATAGCGTTGCAGAGTCGGACACAACTGAAGTGACTTAGTGTGCACACAGGCACATGGGCTATAAGAACTTTGGATTTTTCTGGGCTTTTTACTTATCAGAAGCCACTGAGGGACTTGAGTTAATAATGCGATGTGACTCAGGTTTTAGTAGCAAATTTTGACTGCTGTATTGAGGACTCACTGTACGTGGGTGAGGAAGGAGGCAGTTGCACTAGTTAAAGGACTTTCACAATAATTCAGGTGAGAAATGACAGCGGGGGGTTAGCTGCTGAAGCATGTCAGATACCACATGAAATTAGACTGCCCAGTAAATATAATCTAGGCTTTTTCCTCTTGGACAAAGGTCTTCTGCTTTGCTTATAGCTGACAGATGAAAAGCAGAATTCCCTGTTAAATTCTAATTTCAGAAAACCAGTAAGTCTTTTGCAGGATGTGTGCATGCATGCCAAGTCACTTCAGTCATGTTCGACTCTTTGTGACCCCATGGACTGTAGCCCACCAGGCTTCTTTGTCCGTGGGATTTTCCTGGCAAGAATGCTGGAGTGGGTTGCAATTTCCTCCTCCAGGGGATCTTCCTGACGCAGGGATTGAACCCTCGTCTCCTGAGTCTCCTGCACTGCAGGCAGATTCTTCACTATTCAGCCACTGGGGAAGCCACATTGGTATATAATTATGTCTTACAGAATACATTATTAATGCAAGTATATTTCATACAGTAAAAAAGACACTAAAAAGTTATTTGTTTGGGGTTTAAAATGTAACTGGTAGTTTTGTATTTTTATTCACTGAATCCAGCAACCATACTTCTATAATTTCACCAGCTACAACAGCTCTTTACTTGCATCCTATTGGTGAGAGTGTTCTATTTCCTGAGATGCAGATGTGATTTTCTTCTTCCAAACTCATTGCCCCAGAAGGAGTAGATTTTTCTTGGCCCTTGACAGCTGGAGAGTTCGCTATCCTTTACCAGCAGCCTAAGATTTTTGCTCCAGTGAGAGAGGATTCTGAGGGGTGTGGGCACGGCTCTGTGTTTTTCTCAAGCAGGAGCCAACCACCTTCTGTATTCTGCGTTGTATAGCATATTTCTCTTTGGTTTTCAGCCCTGCCCCCAATCCTTTTGATGAACACCTTTTGGCAGGCCGTGAAAGTTTGAGTTTGGAGCTCCCAGGTTTTCCAAACAAGTGTTTCACATTTGGCCTTTAAAAATTGATTAATATTTCATCTACTTTCTTCTAACCCTTTTGTAGAGTAACCAAATTTTTCCATGTTTTTCTAAAGGTAAAAACTTTCAGTGTCATCCCTGCCAGGAGGACCTTGTCATGCTTTGGAGTTCAGTTTATTTGGCTTCTTAGTGGAATCCTGTGTCTGTCTGATGGTTTCAGAAAAGTTACGATTTTGTGGAATACTTGGTCTTTTGTCATTGTTTGGGTAGAAGCAGTACTCTCTTGAAGCTCCTACATGTTCAGTGGAGTAAGATTATTAAAAACACAAACAAAATGTAGACAAATCATCACGCTACTTCCCCCCACCCATTTTTTCTATCCAACATCCAGGAAGACCTGAATCAACTGTAATATATATATATATATATATATAGATGTATTCTTTCCATCTCCTTTCTCTTTAAAAAGTAAGTTCTAAAGCTGGGACCATATCTTATTTGCAGAAGCATTTTAATCTGTGTAGTTTTTGTAGCAGATATTTGTACGAGGCATGCTCCATTAATGCATAAATATAAAAGTTTCACTAAGCACCAGTTTTGTTTTTAATCTTGATCCTTTATTTTTTTCTGTTCAGAGGTAGTTTCATATACTTAAGTTGAAAACAAAAATTTAAGCTTTTAGTACCAAATGGATTTTTATTGACACATAATGTCTGTTGTATAAATATTTTCTTTAGATTCTTAACTTTATCATTTAAGGTCAGCAATATTTGATAGTGATACTATTTTTCTTACCTTGGTCTTTGCCTCTTTTTGAACCAAATCTACCTTAACAGATAGGATTTTAGAAGATTTCCCCTAGAGAATTACTTAAAGCTATTTAAGCTGCCATCAGCTCCTGATTTAGCATTTTTAATAAACTTCCTAGGGCAAAGGATTAATTTCCCTGGACCCTCTTTATCCTCGATGTAAAAGTATAATGTTTAATCGAGGATGGATCATTGTTCGCCTGCTGTCTTCCCTGTGTGTTTATGAATAAGTTGTTACAAGTTCAGGGACTGGAGGAAAGCTGGGGTAAAATAAAAGTATTCCCAATACTTAAAATTTGTTGCTAAATAAAAGCAGCAACTAATATATATGAATGCAAATAGAATTACTTTTACCACATTAGAGTGAACGCATTAAAGAAACATATGTCTTCTGAGGCAGTTTGTAGCCAAGTAGTTGCATTAAATTGCCTATGTGCTTATTGATCCTTATCTAAAACTCATCTAAAAACAGAAGTTCCACTGTCTTAGCAAAACTGTGGTTCACATAGTGACCCAGAAATTTGGGGCATTAGCATTATTAGGGACACCATGGATTAGTAAGCCAGCTCTCAACAGTTTCTCATGATTATAATGGGGAGTTGATCTAGGAAAAATATGTATAATCATTCCTATTTTCGTTACATATATACATGTTAAAATTTAGAAGCCAGTTATTTCATAGCATACCAGATTGTTATGTGTGAGAGTTCCTAGTCTCAAGCTTGGACCCACCTAAAGCCCTTTCCAAGAAAATGAGAAGCCAGGTGAGAAGGTATATATTACCAATAAAGTGGTGTAACCAGTTCTGGCACACAACGTATGAATCACATGCGTTCTTTGCTAAAATCAATGTTCTCTCACAGTTTCTTTATTTTTTTTTTGGTCATGCCAGGTGGCTTGTGGTATCTTAGTTGAACTTGGGCCCTTCACAGTGAAAAGGCCAAGTCCTGACCACTGGACTCCCAGGGATTTCCCATCATAATTTCTAATAAGATCTAATGCAACTTAAGCTCTGGGAGTTGGTGATGGACAGGGAGGCCTGGGGTGCTGCAGTCCATCGGGTCCCAAAGAGTCGGACACGACTGAGCCACTGAACTGAATATAACTTATTTCTGACAAAGCATACACATTCTATATTAAGGTGAAGAATATCCTACCATACGGCCATGAGTCAAATATGAGCCAGAGCCATTGGCAGACTTTTTCCTATCACAAATTATTATATTATCTCTCATGTGTCATTCTGTTATCCCTTCTTGCTGAGGGTAACCATATAATTTATAAAGTCCAAAGGGAACACATTTGAGCATAAAAGACGTCACTTAGTGGACAGTACATTGTTACAACAAGCCTAAGCAGAGACTATTCCAGGAAAGTCAAGATATATTTGGCAAAATATTGAGCAAATTTCAAACTTACGGTTTTGATGACTCATTTTCCTTCTACTATAAGATATGTACCAAAATTATCAATATTTTCTAAAATAGAATGTGTATGCTCGTAAAATGATAGATATGAAACATTTAAGAAATAAAATGAAATCCATCAATTTAAGGTTAGTTTTAAAAATAGTAAAATGTAATCATTTTCAAAAGAAACTGGTGCTAGGTTACAGGCATTTAAAACCAAACATTTTGAAATATATCTTAAATTTAGGGTTTTTTTAGACAAAATAAATATATTTCATATGTAAAAATTCAATAATCTGCAAACTTCTACAGATTGAAAACTCATATATAGACTCAGTTTTTCCAAAGGATGAGATTTAATAGGATATAGGTGTATACACCTGTGGACTCTTCCATTTTATATATGTTTCTAATTTAATTTTTAAACTAATAGACTTTTTGTGTAGTTAGAGGGTTCCAGGAAAATTCAGTACAAAGCACAGGGTTCTCGTATATATCTTTCCGCTACTCTGTTTTCCCCATTAATATCTTGCACCACTATGTTACATTTGTTACATTCGATGAACAATAATGGATATTAACTGAAGTCAATAATTTACATTAGGTTTCACGCTTGGTGTTATACATTCTATGGATTTTCATAAATATATGACATGTAATCATCATTCTACTATCATAAGGAATAGCTTGACTGCCTTTAAAATCTCCCGTGGGAAACCCATAGGATGTAACTGAACTTAACAACAGCTTCAACCAACTGTATATACTTGGCATCTATAGACTAGCTCATCCAACAACAGCACAATTCACTTTTCTCACAAGCTCATTAAAAACATTCACTAAGAGAGAGCACATTATGTGCCATAAAACATACCTTAGTATATTTAAAAGTATAGAAATTATGCAATGTGTATTCTCAGACCATAATGGAATGAAACTAGAAATCAGTAACAGAAAGAATACTAGAAAATTCCAAACTATGTAGAGATTGTGTAACACATTTGTAAATGATACTTGGAATAAAGGAGAATTCTCAAGAAACTGTAATAATATGCATTTTTATACTTTTTAATTTTTATTGTGGTATAGCTGATTAACCAAAAATTTTGTGATAATTTAAAGTGAATATCAAAGGGATTCAAACATATATATATATCCATTCTCCCCTAAACTCCCCTCTTATCCATGCTGCCACACAACATTGAGTAGAGTCACATGTGCTATACAGTAAGTCTTTATTGATTATCCGTTTTAAATACAGCAGTGTGCACATGTCCACCCCGAGCTCCCTAACTATCCTTTCCCCCAGTCCTCTCCCCAACCCTGGCAACCCTCAGTTTGTTCTCTGAGTCTGTGAGTCTCTTTCTGTTTTGTAGGTAAGTTCATTAGTATAATTTCTTTCTAGGTTCCTTATATAAGAGATGCCATATGGTATTTCTCTTCTCTGTCTAACTGCTTCTCTCAGTAAAACAATCTCTAGATCCATCCATGTTGCTGTAAATAACATTTCATTCTTTTTAACGGCTGAGTGACACTCCACTGTATAATATGTACCACAGCTTCATGCATTCCTCTGTTGTCATAATATTTTGATTTAGGTGAAAATTTGTGGGATGAAGTGAAACTGATACATACAGAGATGTGAATAACACTGAATGCATATACATTAGAAACCAATAAAGATCTAAAATCAGTCACCTAAGTTTCTATCTTAGGAAACTTGAAAGAGAAGAGTAAATTAAATCCAAAGTAAGCAGAAAAAAAGAAATAAGAATTAGAATAGAGATTAATAGCAATTGAAAACAGAAAATCAATAGAGGAAAGGAACAAAGTCAAAAGCTGGTGTTTGGAAAAGGTCAATTAAATTGATAAGCCTCTAACCAGTGTAACTAAGAAAAAATAGGGAGAGCAAAAAAATTACTTATATCAGAAATGAAATAGAGGACATAACCTTTTTAAGAAGAGATTAATACAAAAAAGAGGTTAATAAAAAAAAATACTGAGAACTGTTCTATGCCCACAGATTTGAAAATATAAAAGAAATGGAAAAATGTCTTGAGAAATAAAATATACCAAAACTAATGCAATAAAACATATTTATTAAAGATATAGAGTCAATAATTAATAACCTCCTTAAGCTGAAAGCAACAGGCCAAGACAGAGTTCAGAGGTTTCCTTGTGCGGGCAGAGTCCAGGGAAGATACTCTGTATGATATTATAATGATGGATGTACTTACATAGTTGCTCAACCCATAGAATGTGTACCATCAATAGTGAGCCTGAAATGATGCTGAAGCTGAAGCTCCAGTACTTTGGCCACCTCATGTGAAGAGTTTACTCATTAGAAAAGACTCTGATGCTGGGAGAGATTGGGGGCAGGAGGAGAAGGGGATGACCGAGGACGAGATGGCTGGATGGCATCACAGACTCAATGGACGTGAGTCTGAGTGAACTCCGGGAGTTGGTGATGGACAGGGAGGCATGGTGTGCTGCGATTCATGGGGTCGCAAAGAATCGGACACGACTGAGCGACTGAACTGAACTGAACTGAAGGTAAACTTTGGATTTTAAGTGATTATGATGTACCAGTGTAGGTTCATCCTTGCTAAAAACTGCACCATTTTAGGAAGGGACAGTTTGGGGAAGGCTAGGTCTGTGTGCCTTCATAGGTAGTTTGTGATAAATCTCTATTTTATTCTCTATTTCACTGTAAACCTATAACTTCTGCAGAATCCTTTTCAGTACATCCCTTTGCTACATTTGTTCATCCTTCCCTACCCCTACTAAGGTCAACCACTCATCTTTTAACCATCTTCACAGTTTTGTTTTTTCCAGGATATATTATAGTTAAAATCATATTAGGAAACAATGTTATATTAGTTCCTTTCACTTAGCAAAAAGTTCTTTCATATATTTTCATTATTTGATAACTAATTTCTTTTTATCACTAAATAATATTCCATGTTATGAATGCACCACAGATCGTTTACCTATTGATGTCCATCTTGATAGGTTCCAAGTTTTAGCAGTTAGAAAACTTATGATGAGCACTTGTGTAAACACGTTTTCAGCTCGTTAGGACAGATACCAAGAAGTGCCATTAATGGATGACATGGTAAGAGTTGTGTTTAGTTTTGTAAAAAAATGTCAATATGACTTCCAGAGTGGGTATACTATTTTGTATTCCCACAAACACAGATGAGAATTTCTTTTGCTCCATAGCGTTATAAATAGCAGTGTAAATAATCTCAATAGATATAGAAAATGCAAGTGATGAGTCTTGTAACTTTGCCTAGAATGAAGTGAGCCCTTTCCCTTCATAAGCATCTTCCAATTACTAATCTGTTCCTTCTATCTCCAATCAAGTTTTCTCATCCATAGTGAACCAATCAATTTACACTCTCATTCAGTCAGTTCAGTTCACTGGCTCAGTCATGTCTGACTGTTTGCGACCCCATGGACCGCAGCATGCCAGGCCTCCCTGCCCATCACCAAGTCCCAGAGTCCACCCAAACCCATGCCCATAGAGTTGGTGATGCCATCCAACCATCTCATCCTCTGTCGTCCCCTTCTTCCCTCCCAGCATCAGGGTCTTTTCCAATGAGTCAACTCTTCGCATCAGGTGGCTAAAGTATTAGAGTTTCAGCTTCAGCATCAGTCTCTCCAATGAACACCCAGGACTGATCTCCTTTAGGAGGGACTGGTTGGATCTCCTTGAAAGCACCTATTCTGTGGTGCTCAGCCTTCTTTATGGCCCAACTCTTAATCTACTCTTGACTACTGGAAAGCCACAGTTCTGACTATACAGATCTTTATTGGCAAAGTGATCTCTCTGCTTTTTAATATGGTGTTTAAGTTTGTCATAACTTTTCTTCCAAGAAGCAAGAGTCTGTTACCTTCGTGACTACAGTCATTGTCTGCAGTGATTTTGGAGTCCAAGAAAATAGAATCTGTCACTGTTTTCACTTTTCCCCCATCTATTTGCCATGCAGTGATGTGACCAGATTCCGTGATGTTAGTTTTTCGAATTTTGAGTTGTAAGCCAGCTTTTTCACTCTCCTCTTTCTCCCTTTTCAAGATATTCTTTAGTTCCTCTTTCTTTTATGCCAGCAGAGTGGTATTATCTGCATATCTGAGGTTGTTGAGATTTCTCCTGGCAATCTTGAGTCCCGCTAGTGAGTCTCCCAGCCCAGCGTTTCTCATGATGCACTCTGCATATAAGTTAAATAAGCAAGGTGAAAATATACATCTTTGACATACACCTTTCCCAGTTTTGAACCAGTCCATCATTCCATGTCCAGTTCTATCTGTTGCTTCTTGACCTGCATACAGGTTTCTCAGGAGACAGGTGACGTGGTCTGTTGCATGAAAACTGTATAAATCTTAATTTTGTCGAAACTGGTTCATAGGTCTACTATATGCTTCGCTTTCCTATCTACTCATCCTATTAATTAGGATCATTCACTACTTAACTTCCAATTAAATCTTAATTACCTACTTAAACATAATTGAAATATATAGTGGAACTATACATAAATTTGTTTGGTATTTAGCAAGTCTCTTGTAAATGTGTTATCATTTTCATAGCTTAAAAAATAAAAAAAGAAAGAAGATTCCCTCAAAAAAAGTGATGCAAATCAAAAGTGCAATGAGGTATCACCACATAGCAATCAGAATGGCCATCATGAAAACATCTACAATTAATGAATGATATATAGAATGTGGAGAAGGGGGAACCCTCCTACATGGTTCGTGGAAATGTAAATTGGTACAGCCACTGTGAGGCCAGTATGGCGTTTCCTTAGTGAACTAGAAATGGAGTTACCAACGTGAGATGGTATCTCACTGTAGCTTGTTGTTTGTTTATTCGTTTGCAAATATTTTCTTCCCCCCAGTAGGCTGTCTTTAATCTTCATCCGCAGATAAATGGATAAAGGTGTGATATGTATATTCAATGAAATACTACCCAGCCATAAAAATGAATGAAATAATGTTATTTGTAGCAACATAGAATAATTTAGAGATTATCATACTAAGTGAAGTAAGAAAGAGAAAGACAAATGCTGTATTATATCACTTTTATGTGAAATCTAATATTTGACCCAAATGAATTCATTAAAAAAAAAAAAAACAAACAGAAATAGACTCACAGACATAGAAAGCAAATTTATGATTACCAAAGGAGAAAAAGAATGAAGGAGGCATAAATAAGGATTTCAAGATTAGCAGATACATGCTACAACATATAAAACAGAGGAAAATCAAGGTCCTAAATGGCACCCCACTCCAGCACTCTTGCCTAGAAAATCCCATGGACGGAGGAGCCTGGTGTCCATGGGGTCACAAAGAGTCAGACACGACTGAGCGACTTCACTTCACTGTATAGCACAGGGAACCATATTTGACGCCTTGTAACAAACTATAATGGAAAAGATTATGAAAAAGAATATATATATATATATAACTGAACCACTTTGTTTGGTACAAGAAACTAACACAATAAGAAATATGTTCTGGCTTCAAATAGAAAGGGAATGAATTCCTGTCAGCTAACAGAGAATGCCCACTAAACTAAAACTGTAAAACCTTATTAATTTTCTGACCCTTATATGCTCCATTCAGTAAACACAGATTATCTACAAAGTGTAAGATTGTATGAGGCCACAGTCAGAGGTAGAGAAAGACACTGCTTCATATATGAGAGTCGCAAAATTCTTCCTGAGTAGTCATGACTAGGTTAGTCATACTTTATAAAAATTGCATTTTGGTATATTTTTTAGTATAGTGATTTTTTTCCTAGGTGGTGTTGTGCAGTTCCGTGATTCATATTTCTTTTCATTCTTAAATGTAGATCTAAATGGCTATTAGTCTATAATGTTAACTAATTGCCTTTCTATACTTGAAAAGAAATATTTATAAATGCCTAAGAAATCAAAATGCACATGACATCTGTTGCTCACAGCCAGAACATTACTCATTTATTTTTATTGTTCAAAATAATTTACATTTGATGTAAGGACAATTAACCACACACAACATGAAAGATAATCACACAATTAAATGTTTTTCATAGCACCAGAACACTTTAAAAATATTACTGCAGAAAGTTGGTTCACATTGTGAGAGCAACTTTAAGAAAATAGTACAAAGATGATTTTAAGTTTTTAAAGATGTCTTTTTTCAGGTATGAGACTAAGCTTATGATTAGAAGGAAAATAACAATTTTTTTTTATTGCAACACCAGCATTTATTTTTAAATCTTATCTCCTATTTTTAAAGTATGTTTTTGAAAGAAAAATAGATTCTTATTGAGCTCCTAATGTTTGGAAGAATGAGGATAACACATAAGTCATAACCATGAGTTATATTAGTTCAGCTTCTATACTGTTGGGAAGCTTGCCGCTCTGCCGGGAAATTGACATTCCAATCTGTTTACAACCTGGCTGTCATAAGAGACTATTTGGAAGACAGTGTTGAGCCTCTTACTCAGGTGTTTGTGGATAAGAGTGGGAGGCGGTAGTCGCAGGGTGCAAGGGGATAGTCCTTGGGGAGGAGACAACTGACTTCGGAAGCATCCTTTAGGGAACAAGCAAGAGCGGCTGGTTTAGCCTGCTCGCAGTCAGACTTATTCTCCATTTTATGTTTAAAAAAAAGTTTACATATATATATACAAAAAAAAAAAAAAAAACTTTAGAGATAGTGACCCCGTAGTCTTTACTGATAACACCAGCGCTGACTCTTAACCCCAGCATTGTCAAATATAAACCATAGTCACTGTGATCTTCAGAGGGAAAGGGCAGAAGCCCAACCCACTCATTTAGGCAGGATGACGGCAACTCTGGATCCAGCGCTAGTCATGTGACAAAATCCAGCGGACAGGAGCATCATATTACTCAGCGAGAATATTTTAGCTCAAAGAGAGTGACATGATTCAGGCAGTGTCCAACTCTTGGAACTTTTGCCTGAGTGATTAGGAGAGAGGCAGATACTCTTTGGCATTGGAATCACTGAGGCGACTCGCAAAGCTCAGAGCGCAGAGAATCACCAAGACGAATCATTTTGCTTAGGAAAGGAGCCGAGCCAAAAGAGAAGGAAACGGAGCTGTGGGGCAGAGAAAGATTAATAATGATGAAGTCATTGGAGCTGCTGGAGCCAACCACGGGTGATAATTCTCTCCCTAATTTGCGACAGTTTCTCTCCTTGATCGAACTGAAGCCAGGCTCCGCCGAGCCCTTTCTGGATTAGGCCTCAAACTTAGCCTATAAAGTCTTGGTTTTTTTAATAGCCAAGGCCTCATTCCTAGGATGACCCTAATTCCCCTTACAGGGTCTGCTGATAAAACAAGGTTGCCCTCTAAATTTACTGTTTGTGCCCAAGGTTGCCAACCCCTGAAGAGAGTGTGCCTATCTCTGAGTTTCTGCAGAAGGTTAGGGGCCTAATATAGACGGACACCAGTTAGAAAACACAGATGCATTTCACATGGACCAAAGCCTATAGGATTGTTTTTTGTAGTGTTTTACTTCCCTGACTCTACCAAGCTCTGCTCCCCACTTCCCACTCCTCCATTCCCCCTTTAAAATCTCCAGGCAACCCTATACAAAGAAAAGTTGAATTCAGTTCACACTATACTTTTTTTTTTTAATTGCAATAGCATATTACTGATTAAACTCTGTCCTTACTGCTTTAACTGTTCTTTGGCATAGTTAACTTTTTTTCTTTTACACTGGCTTACAGTAGCTAATAACCTAACATGTAGCAGATTGAGTTTTGTTGCTCCATCGTTTTCAAACAAAAATAATCATCGTTAATTTATTCTGGTCATTACCTAGAGCTTGATCTCCCTTCTCCATGTGCCAACGCTCATATTTTGTAAAGACGATCATGAAGATACCATTGTGAGGCAGATCTTCCACAAAGATTCCTCTCTAGGAGAAAGCAAGCATAAACTTTGTTTGATAGTTACTCTAATTTGATCCTTGTTAATAAGTTCAGTGTTGTTTTCACTGTGGAGAAAGAGGAATCAGAGATGGGCAGGAAACACAAAGCAGAGGAATGACATATAGGCTAGGCAGCGTGAATTTAAAATATTTAACAGAGACCCCAAAGAGTTGGAGGGAAGGAAGAAAACATGATAGGAAGATATAAAGAAGGAAATCGGGCCTTTTTTGTATTAGTGGAGAATCGAAAGCTTGTAATTATTTTAAATTGAAGTGAAAACGAAGGGCTTAATGAGTGTTGTAAGAATGGGAGTACACAAATTGTTTGCAGAAGAGAAGTGTAGGTTCTATTTTGATCCACAAGGTCTGAACAAGAAGGAGGCTAATGGAAATTTGGATATAGTTTACTTATTAATAGTAGCTATTCTAACACAAGCTAAAGCTTATGCTCTTTCTCAACTCTGATCATGTTTTTAATATTTTGAAGCTGTAATCTTCTTTGCTTGGAGTGAGGACAACTTAGTTTTAACTGTTACCATGATTGAGATTACTGTTGCAAGCAATTTTGTTCCTTTGATATACAATAGTTAAATGTAGCTATTGACCTACAGGTTCGATAGACTTAAAAAATTACTCAGATAATCAATACCCATTCCTGCAAATGTACTCTGTATCAGCACAGCAGGGAGTCTCTATTTCTATGAAAATTATATGTTGAAATATATAATGCTAATCTTCAGAAGACCAATGGTTTCTAAAAGTGATAAGGGGATTGCATAGAATGGGAATGCCTTTTAGAGTCGTAGCTTTCAAACAGGATTGCTCATTGGAATCAACAGGGATGTTTTTATAAAAAAATCTGGCACCCCTAATTTAAAAATCTAATGTCTTGTACCCCCTCCAGAGATTCTGATCTAATTGTTCTAAAATTAAAGTTATGGGTTTAAAAAGAAAATACCTCCTCAGAAGGGTCTAATATGCATCCAAGTTGAAAATTACTCTTTTGAGAGCCCAGTTCAGGGACAAGTTTGTATGCGTTGAGAGTCTCCAAGGTAGTTGCATAACATTCGAGAATTACAGGTTGAATGTTGGTAACACACATATCCTCTAAAAACTAAAAGCTCTCTGATGAGCTAAATTAAACTCTGATGAGTTATTGGAATTTAAGCTATATTTATAATATTTACATAGCAAAAATGTGAAAAACTTCTTAACGAACTTTGGGAAAAAACATGCAACCACTGCAAGTTGTGGGAGTACTTGTATATTATTAATTTGATTTAGCAAACATTCCCTTATGAAAGCTATTTTAAATACATTATACAGCTTAAAGTGTGTTTCCAATTTTTAGGTAAATTGCTGCAATTGAGAAAATTGTAATGTATGTTAAGTTGAATTAATTTATAAATTTTTACAAAAGTACTTGATAGTTTTTTTGGTTTATTTTTTTCAGATAAAGATGCGAGCTAGTTTTCAGATTTGTCCATTATTCTGGAAATTATGGCTAGTTATGTTTTCATAATGGGGTTTTTAAGATTTATTTTGCTTGTCCTTGTAGATAATTGAAATTACTTGTAAGATATATTTAACTGTTACAAATTATTCTTTTGAGAATATATGTATCCCCTGAGGATAAAAATATTTTATTGTCAAGTAAATTGTAATTTTGTAAAAATTTTCAAGAAACAGCCTAAAATCATCACCTTGTCAAATAAGATATTAGGAGTATTTTAATAAACATATTACTTATTAGCAAGTGCTAGGAGAAGGCAATGGCACCCCACTCCAAAACTCTTGCCTGACAAATCCCATGGACAGAGGAGCCTGATAGGCTGCAGTCCATGGGGTCGCTAGGAGTCAGACACAACTGAGTGACTTCACTTTCACTTTTCACTTTCATACATTGGAGAAGGAAATGGCAACCCAC
This sequence comes from Capricornis sumatraensis, assembly GCF_032405125.1. Taxonomy (NCBI): domain Eukaryota; kingdom Metazoa; phylum Chordata; class Mammalia; order Artiodactyla; family Bovidae; genus Capricornis; species Capricornis sumatraensis. The sequence goes on along the minus strand of NC_091077.1, from coordinate 104,256,131 downwards.
TCCAGTGTTCTTGCCTGGAGAATCCCAGGGATGGGGGAGCCTGGTGGGCTGCCGTCTATGGGGTCACGCAGAGTCGAACATGACTGAAGCGACTTAGCAGCAGCAGGAAAATTTTTATGACTATCAGTTCAGTTCAGTCGCTCAGTCATGTCTGACTCTTTGCGACCCCATGAATCGCAGCACGTCAGGCCTCCCTGTCCATCACCAACTCCCGGAGTTCACTCAGACTCAAGTCCATTGAGTCCATGATGCCATCCAGCCGTTTCATCCTCGGTCATCCCCTTCTCCTCCTGCCCCCAATCCCTCCCAGCATCAGAGTCTTTTCCAATGAGTCAACTCTTCGCATGAGGTGGCCAAAGTACTGGAGCTTCAGCTTTAGCATCATTCCTTCCAAAGAAATCCCAGGGCTGATCTCCTTCAGAATGGACTGGTTGGACCTCCTTGCAGTCCAAGGGACTCTCGAGAGTCTTCTCCAACACCACAGTTCAAAAGTTTATGACTATAAACTAAAATCAATAATATCTGGTACTAAACCAGGTATTTAAACTTTGAATATTTAAACTTTATCATGTAAAAACTATGTAGCAATTTAAGAGTTATGCACATAATAATAAATATTATTTGTTTCAAAATCCTTAGTTGTGGATAAAGACTTAGTTGTGGATAAATTCTTCATACAAGTAGAATTGTTGAATCAAAGAAAATATATTATTTTAATTTTGAAGGACATTACTGAATTATACTACATAAAGTTTAATCTAATTAACATCCAACCCCAAGTATGTGAGAATATATGTGTATATGTTCACCCCACCGCCTTTTAGCATAAACATTAATCTGAGAGATACGAATTATATTTTATGAAACTTTCAATGCACTGATTCATAAGTGTGTTAAGCATGTTTTCAAATATTTTGAAGTTATTTTTCTTTTTTGTAAGTTTGTTGATTGTAACATTTACCAGCTGCTTTGTAATAGTATATTTTTATCACACTGATTTATACAAAGGCTTTGCATTTTTAATAATATTCTATAGTACATGAGTGTACATATGTATATGTGCCTTTCTTTCATGTTATAAGTATGTTTTCATGGTTTGCTGTTTGATTTGGCCTCTTTGGTATTTTAAGAAATACAAAATTTAAAGAATTAGGTAATTAAGTTTATGATTTATTTTTATTACAATTTAATTTTATATATTTATAGGAAAGCTTTTCTCATTCTGAAATTATTATGATAATAATCCCTGTGCTTTCACCTACTTTGAATATTTAATTAAAATGGAAAATTTCCTAAACAAATACATTACCAAAATTTTAAAATGAAGAAATAGTAAGTTTGGTTAATTTATATCCAGTGAATAGAACTGAGTATTCCAAAGTAAAAATAAAAACCCAGACATCATCACTCTGAATTTCAAAAAGGGAAAAATCAGTCCAGCTGAAACCTAGATGTCATACTTCTGGCCTTTTGCACTCTGAGAGAATAAAGCCTTCTTCTTATAAGCCATCGCATTTGCTGAAGCTGAACAGTTCTATGAAGACCTACACCTTCTAGAACGAACACCCAAAAAAGATGTTCTTTTCATCATAGGGGACTGGAATGAAAAAGTAGGAAATAAAGAAATACCTGGAGTAACATTAAAAGATGCTTACTCCTTGGAAGAAAAGGTGTAACCAACCTAGACAGCATATTAAAAAGCAGAGACATTAACTTTGTCAACAAAGGTCCATCTAGTCAAGGCTATGGTTTTTCCAGTGGTCATGTATGGATGTGAGAGTTGGACTGTGAAGAAGGCTGAGCACTGAAGAACTGATGCTTTTGAACTGTGGTGTTGGAGAAGACTCTTGAGAGTCCCTTGGACTGCAAGGAGATCCAACCAGTCCATTCTGAAGGAGATCAGCCCTGGGTGTTCTTTGGAAGGAATGATGCTAAAGCTGAAGCTCCAGTACTTTGGCCACCTCATGCGAAGAGGTGACTCACTGGAAAAGACTTTGATGCTGGGAGTGATTGGGGGCAGGAGGAGAAGGGGATGACAGAGGATGAGATGGCTGACGTGAGTCTGAGTGAACTCCAGGAGTTGGTGATGGACAGGGATGCCTGGTGTGCTGCGATTCATGGGGTCGCAAAGAGTCAGACACAAGTGAGCAACTGAACTGAACTGAACTGATGGATGTGAGAGTTGGAGTGTAAAGAAAGCTGAGCACAGAAGAATTGATGCTTTTGAACTGCTGTGTTGGAGAAGACTCTTGAGAGTCCCTTGGATGGCAAGGAAATCCAACCAGTCCCTCCTAAAGGAGATCAGTCCTGGGTGGCATCACCAACTCAAAGGACATGGGTTTGGGTAAACTCTGGCAGCTGGTGATGGACAGGGAGGCATGGCGTGTTGCGGTTCATGGGGTCACAGAGAGTCAGATATGACTGAGTGACTGAACTGAACTGAACTACATCTGGTCTATTGCAAAATGGCTAAGTGAACTCGCTCAGTCATGTCCAACTCTTTGCGACCCCGTGGACTGTAGCGTACCAGGCTCCTTCGTCCATGGGATTCTCCAGGCAAGTATACTGGAGTGGGTTGCCATTTCCTTTTCCAGGGCGGTCTTCCCTGGGAAGACCCAGGGATCAAACCCGGCTCTCCCACTTTAACCTCTGAGCCACCAGGGAAGCCTTCTAGGAAATTGCAAAATGGCTAGGGGGTATGAAAAAGGCTGGTGACTTAATCCAAGGATCAAGAGAAGTCATACAGATGTTAAGTTAAGCATTTGGACCTTTAAACTGATCGGCTAGAAATAACATTTTTAAAGACAGAGGCAACCATGAAGATGCAGATTAATAGTGGCAAGGATACATGCTGTAAGCCCCACCTTTGGGACTTCTTGCCCTCTCTCAGTGTCTATGGTGAGAGCTTTGTACTTCCCTTCTATTTAGTAAATCCTATTCTTTTGCTACTGTGAGTGTTTGCATGTTTGTGAAGTTCATCCTTTGGTTCCAGGAATAAGAACTTGGATTATTTCTATAGAAGAGCTCAAAGATATTGTTAAGCGTATCCCTTCAGGCAGAACCAGGACCCTGCCCCAAGACTGCACTATTTCCTGACTGCTTTTCCCTTGTCTCTGCACCCTCTCCTTTCCCTAATTAACAACTGTTTGAATCTGCCCTTTGGAACTCCAGGAAGGTCATGGAGGCTCAAACCTATTTTCTACAGACAAGAAATGGGGAACATGGAAAGGCTTTTGTGCCCAAGGAGCCTCACAGCATCCTACTCAGTTCCAAGCCTTTGCCATATTCAGCACAGCTTTTGATCCTTGGATTCTTAGTTTTCTTAGACATTAAGTAGCCATTTTGCAATGGATCAGATGTATGGCATCACCGTCTCAATGGACGTGAGTTTGAGCAAGCTCTGGGTGTTGGTGATGGACAGGGAACCATGGCGTGCTGCCTTCCATGGGGTCGCAAAGAGTCAGACATGACAGAGTGACTGAGCTGAACTGATATGGAACAGAAGTTAATTACTACAGTTTCCTGGATCTAAGTGCTGATAACTTATCAGACCAAGGACACATTCCTCTGAGAGCCAGGAATCCAGGACAAAGGGTATAGTTTTAGGTTAATGGAGAGGGATGTTTGTTGAAACAGACTGAGGTCTCAGAGATCCTACACTATCTGCATAACAGTTTCTACCTCAGCTGTGCTTTGTCTTCTAAGGCGCTGGACAGAGCTTTCTCCAGGGGACATTCCCAACCCAGGGAGGCCCGGGTACGATCCCTGGGTTGGGAAGATCCCCTGGAGAAGGAAATGGCAACCCACTCCAGCACTCTTGCCTGGAAAATCCCATGGATGGAGGAGCCTGGTGGGCTGCAGTTCATGGGGTCGCAAAGTGTCAGACTCGACTGAGTAACTAACACTCATGCTCACAGACCTTTCTGAGCTGCTCTTCTTGGTTAATATCCACAAATTTCACTCAAATAAAATTTTCTATTTCTTTCTTAGATTGACCAATTAGTTTTTCATCCTTTTTTTTTTTTTAATGTTTGCTATCACTGTACATGTCAGAAGTTTCAATTTCCTCCAATGTCTTTGTCTTCCTTATATTTGGGTTTCCCAAGAAACTCCTTTTAAAATGGAATATGCTTCATGCAGCTCCCTCAATTTTAATCCAGTATTTTTATACTATTATACTGGAATCCTGTTGATGTGATTGCAAGGTATAACACAGTCTATGCTGTCCATAGGGGCTTCCCTGGAGGCTTAGCTGGTAAAGAATCCGCCTACAGTACAGGTGACCTGGGTTCTATCCCTGGGTTGGGGACATTCCCTGGAGAAGGGTATGGCAACACACTCCAGTATTCTTGCCTGGAGAATCCCATGGACAGAAGAGCCTAGAGGGCATGACTGAGTAACTAATCTCACACACATATTTTTATAATCTTATGATTAATACTTTTTTTTTCCTTAATGGATTAGAATGCTTGGGATATGATCTTCAAGAGCACTTAGCTTTTTTCCCCTCCACTTTTGTAACACAAAGCAGGCTGAAGTAAGATGAAATGAACTAATTAACCTTCCCTCGTGTAGGTTTGGCCACGTGATGCAAACAGCTGGCTCTCTGGAAAAAACTCTGATGCTGGGAAAGTTTGAGGGCAAGAGGAGAAGGGGGCCACAGAGGATGAGATGGTTGGATGGCATCACTGACTCAATGGACATGAGTCTGAGCAAACTCAGGGAGATAGTGAAGGACAGGGAAGCCTGGTGTGCCGTGGTCCGTGGGTACACAAACAGTCAGACACGACTTAGTGACCGGACAACAACAACAGGTAGGTTAAGGCTCTGGAGAGTTTCCCTTGAGGGCAGGGCTTTGTTATGAGGAACAGAATGATTGGGCATATTTAAAAATGGCTACTTTTCCCAGTCTCTCTGCCTAAAGCAGGAAGGAGCCTCTCTATTTTTCACTGACACAACTTACTGGAGCACCTGGAGGTAAATTTCACAAAAGAGGGGGTGGAGGGGTGGCATGTCTGGGATCTCAGGGCTTTAAATCTGAAGCTAGCCCACACTCAGCTTCCAGTAACCCATCAGTTGCTGCTTAAGCATTCCTACCAGTTACTGGCTTTAGCTGCCTCTGCTCCTGCTAAGCTGAGACGTCTGTACTCACTTGCGCTTCCAAATTCCAGAGTAAGAGTTGGCCCAGTCATTTCTCTCATGGATCTGAAAAGAGCTGTTAGTATTCACTTCTTCAGCTTCATTCCTGTTGTGAGATTGGGAGGGGCAACTTCTAAGATCTTTAATGGCAAAATGGAAATGATAGCCCAGTTTTGTCTAAATTGATATTGGGGTTTAATTTTCAGTTTAATTCCAATACATTCTTGGAGAAGAGAGGTATTTATTGGCCCAGCATAATGCCAATTTTTGGTAAATATTCCTTATGAATTTGAAAAGAATATGTAGGGCACATATTTGTAAGAAACCACACACTTTTGGTGTAGTATTTTACATATCTCAACATGGCCATGTTTATTATTCAAATTATTTACGTGCTCCCTAAAATGTATGTTCTTTTAAAAAATTGAGTGATTGTTACACTCTCTATAGATTTAGGTCAAAACTTAGACAGATTTTGGATAATGTGGGACCTTTCTTTTTCTAGACACAAATTTTTATTTATTTTTTGGCCTCATGTATTTTAAGACTATACAGTAATAGACATCACCTGAGACAGTTGTCTCATCTTTCTAGCACATTGTCATCGTTTTGAAATGTCTTTGTCACTGATAGTGTTTCTGGTTCATACCTTAAAGCCCATTTGTGTAATATGAATGTAGTCTTCAAGCTCTCTTTTGATAAATATTGCTATGTCCTTTTCCCATTCTTTCACATTTATTCATTCTGCATTTTTATATTTTATCTATGTGTCCAAAGACACATATCATGGAGTTCCACTTTTTGTTCCCAGCATCGCATTTTTTTCCTTGTATTTGAAGCATATGCTTCATTTCTATTGAGCTTCATTATCTTGTATCTAATTTTAAAAGTATGATCTTACTGTTCACTTTTGGTTTACATCCATTTTGTTTCATTTATGTTTCTGCTTTTGGATTGGCTTTAATTTTTAAATGACTTTTAAATTTTTCTAGTTTTGTAGTACAATTCAGAGATTATAACGTGTATCCTTGACTTACCAAAGTGTTAAAATTATTAATACTGTTTACACATTTGCCATACCCTGATTTATCTGCAAGATGAGTGTACTTTAATTCTATGATTATAAAGATCATGAGACATAATTTGTGAAGTTTTGTATGATTTAATATTTAGCTGGATATACCCACATATTACCCTCTTTACATAAAGCTGAGTCTTCATTTTTACATAATTTTTATAGTTGAAATAGTCCATTTTTATTCTACCTGTGATGAAATTACATGTTTTTGTTTGTCTGACATTATCTTTATAAAATCTTTTTTATCTAAAAATTATTTTTATTTATAGAATATTATAGAATTTGACACATTCAAGGAATTACTCAGTTGTTTTCTGATTCCCCTTGTTTTGGTTAAAATGTTTTAAATTGTCTATATTTCATATTTTTGGTTTAAACTTGTGGATTTCAAAAGTTTTGATGAATATATTTTTCCAGAAGATTGGCCATCAATTGTTCCATTTTATTTCGCTTTATTTTTTTCTCCATTGCCTTCTTTATCATCTGTTATCTCCTTTATATCATATCATATGCCAGCTTCTTTAGATGCCTGAAGAGTTTACTGGATATTCTTTACATTTACATTGATTTTCTGTCTAGTTCGTATCATTATTCCTGACACTAGTTCTTGGTTTTATTTTTAATTTTAATCAGACACTAGTAATAATTTACAGCTATTTCTAAGCCTATTCATGGTCTCTTTATCATGTGAGTTTTATCATGTTTGCTGATTTGAAAAATCCTGTTGATATTCTTTAAAAAATTGTCCTATTTTCTAATATTTTGAATTTGTTTTGTTAATAAAAGTATCACCTAGTTTTTAAAGTAAGGCATCAGTAGCTTTCAATGACTTCCACTTACTAAAGACATCGAACTGGGAATCGGTATTCTTCACCAATCTTCCCTAGTCATTATTAAAGTGTAGTATTTCACTTCATTCAGTCCTATACTTTCCGATTATTCTGGCGAGTCTCTTCCTCGTCCCTGTGAATGAGACAGCTCATGTGCTTCACCTCGTTTCATTTTGTTGTTCTTTTTGTTGTTGCTCTTGCTGTTGATGTTATTGTCGTTTGACTGATTACGTGATTCATGTCTCTTGTTTGTGGGAAATAGCATCTGATAGTTTGTGAGAAATAAATGAATGGTAGTCATTTTTAAACATATATTCAAAATCTGAATAAAAAGTTGTATTGTACTCTTCAGCTTGTTGGATAATTTTCTGTGCATCACTCTGGCTAAACATTATCTTTCCCTCGGTTTTTTCAAAGCATTGCTCATTTGTACCATCTTCTTCCTAGTGTTTCTCGTGTGCATCTGTGCTTCGGTGCCGTTCATTCTCTTTTCTTTTCACCCCATTTTTTCTTCCGCTGCAACCCATTCTTCTTACTTCCTTAGCCATACCGGGTGTCACCACGGCAGTACTGCTTTTAGTTCATCCTGTCCAGAGAGCAAACTCCCAATGTTCTGCTGAATTGAGGGGGGTTTACCTGAGTTTGGAGGGGAAACAGAACTTTATGGCCTAAGAGTTTCATAAAATCATTTTCAATTACTTATCTTCTCTCAGACCCACTCCAGTGTTCTTGCCTGAAGAATCCCAGGGACGGGGGAGCCTGGTGGGCTGCCGTCTATGGGGTCGCACAGAGTCGGACACGACTGAAGCGACTTAGCAGCAGCAGCAGCAGCAGCAGCAGTCCCACTATGTACTTTGACTTCAGCCATCCCTGGTGTTTTCAGCGCTCAGCTTTTCACATTCATCAGCTTGCTTCTTGCTGATATTCTTTCTTTGGGCATTGATGGTACAGGCACTAATTAAAAGCCCTTTGTATAATTGACTATCATATTAGAAGGGATTCATGAAAGAGAACTCTTATAACCATGTGGATTCAAACAATTTAAAAATCAGAGATTTTTTTTTTTTAAACAGCATTGTATATTGTACCTTTGCAACAAAATGCATTATGTCCAAGTTTGAGTTTTTATTTGATTGTTTTCCTTTACTTTATAAGTGGCTCTCCTTCACTTTTCAGATCTTCATTCAAATGTCACTATTTGATCTTCCCTGACAGCATCACCAACCCCATCCCTTGCTATAAGTTCTAGGAAATCAATGTGTTTTTACAGTGATTTTAGAACTTACCTAAAGTAATTAATTATATTTCACACACTTCCTTTCGTTTATCGATCTTGTTAAACACTGTATGCCAAAGACATTGAAAAGAGCCAGTGTAAATGTATATAGCAAGTGCACCATAGATATTTGGTGAAAGAAAAAATGAATATGAAATTTTGTGCATTGCAGGCTTTGATTATGAAAAGATGTAGTGAAAGAATAGCTATTGTCACAAATCACATTACTTGTCTGAATCTTGGCACAGACTATGTACTTAAGTGTTGATTTAAGAGAAATGGGAAGAATTTCACTTATCACTCCAGATGGAATTTTCTGTAAATATCCCATATCTCTAATAACTAAAGCCTATATGTATCAGAATTTGTGGTATGTGTTCACAAGATTCACTATGTGATACCAATCCTTTATTTTTCAAAACATCTTTTCTGAGTTCAATTAGTAAATATCAATGCTTCCTATTTCAATTTGTAAATATCAAATCTTAAAATATGATCCTGTCACAACTTTAGTTTTTAATGTTATGTTAGGTTTTTTAGTTTTTTTTTTTTTTTGATCTTTTCAAGTACTCTAGGACAACATGAGTTCTCTGATGTACCAACCCAGAAGCACAATTTGTTTTTTTAGATGACCTTTTTCTTCTCTTTAGAAGAATCAATATCCTGCTGTTTTACTAGTTGTGAACTTTTACACATTATTGTAAATTTATTCTTAAAAAATACAACAAAAGAAAGGTCCCTCAAAGGACTAGAAAAGAAAAATTGAAAGCTTTAAAGCATCAGAGCGAAATACATATTTCATGTCATCGTGGTAAGTGCTGCATTATATTAGCAATTTAGCTATAGGATCAGTGACTTTCCTGTCCTTTATTGAATTTCTAATATCATAAGAAAGTTACTAATGTGATAAAAGTCTTAAAGTATTACTGACTTTCTATCATGCTTTTGAAGTGAATTTTTATAGTATTAGCAAAAACAGAGTTTCAGAATACCATATAAACTGACCAGAATAATAATAAAAAAAGCTTAAAAAAATCAATAATACAGTTTATTCAGCTGATCTATTTGAAGCTTCTCATATTTCATTTTCAGATCTTTCTCTCTTAGTGGCTCTTGCTCATTGATAAGAAGAGAAGTTGCAAAATCCCAACTTCCTCTGAAACAACATCTAGTTTTCAATAGATTATCTTGCTGAGAGAAGACTGAGAATTGCTAGTAGTCTTATTTGCAGAAAAGAATGATGAAGTATTTGCAGCACAGTCAATATTACTGCCAGCTTTAAAAGATACCTGACAAAAATAAAGTCTACTGAGTGTATATGTATGTCTTGTACATATGGAAAATTTCAGTTTTGACAGACAGAATGTCGTGTATTATTTTCTATAAATATAAAATTGAATATTAAAAATAGGGGGAAATGTTTAGGTTTCTTGAGTCCTTGATACACAAAGTAATTGTTACTCTTTACCACGTATTCAGTTTTAGTAATGTAAATCCATTATGGTTGTTTATAATAAAAATATAATGTAAATAGACCACAAAGACAGATTTTAAAAACACACACATTCAAATTATTTTTGGTAGGTCAGCTGTTCCTTAGCAGGAATTCTGTATTATTTGAAAAAAGAAAATTCTTAAAATTTGTTTGCTTATTGAGGATTTTTAATACTCTCTCAAAAATTGCTACTTTGGATTACTTACTGTTGAGTGCTACTTGTCCAAACAATTTTCTTTTGCATTCACTGCATAATTAAACACCAAAAATGTTTGGAAGATAATATTTTTTAAAAGTAACTTCTAGAAAAAATTACAAAACTTCAGTTCCATAACTTTGGGAAAATATCACAAAAATTATTCATGTTCCCTTGATTTGTTTCAATGTTGGCCCACAAGTAGACATTGATGACACTGGTGAAATGAGTAGAAATACCTATTATTTTCTTGACTCCTTTGTTACTTTATGTTTCTTTTTCACTACCTATAAACCATCAGGTTGATTTTAAATCTTCTACGAAATTGGTTTTAAACTATATTTATTTGCTTTGTGCACCTCTCTTGAGACTATGAAACTTTCACCTTAAGATCTATATTAGAACTTGATGGTTTTTCCACAATTCTTTGGAAATTAATAGTTTGCATCTGATTAAGAGAATGAGGATTGTGAAGATTGCCAAAATATCTCTTCTAGTAAATCTTGAGTCAAGGACTTGCATTCCTTCCGCTCTTACCATCTCCAGTTCCTTTGAGCCTTTATGGAGTGCTCACACTGTGCTTATCCCGCCATGCACACTCGTTTTTCTTACTACAGGGTAAACTATAGTGGGAAAATTCTCTGCAGACCATGACATTTGGAACATAATCCAATGTGACCCAAGAACTGTGGAAGCAATTTTAAAACTCATCTTAAAAAAACCAATCAAATCATTTATTGCTAACCTCACTGTTTCTCCCAGAAAACTGTCTTACTGAATGTAGTCTTTCATAGTTTTGCTCACAGGGCTTGTTTATTTGTTCAGATAAAAGTTATAGTGCCACATAGGCATCCTGTTAAAAATACAAATTCCAAATGACATCATGGCAATGACTTCCAGATAAATATCACCTGAAACACTTATAGATTAACAAGTCAGATTTATTATTCATAACCACAAAGAAGATACTTCTTGGTGAGCTGTGGGCAGTCTCAGTTCAGTTCAGTTGCTCAATTGTGTCCGACACTTCGTGACCCTGTGAACCGCAGCAAGTCAGGCCTCCCTGTCCATCACCAACTGCCAGAGTTCACCCAAACCCATGTCCATTGAGTCGGTGATGCCATCTAACCATCTAATCCTCTGTCACCCCCTTCTCCTCCTGCCTTCAATCTTTCACAGCATCAGGGTCTTTTCAAATGAGTCAGCTTTTCACATCAGTTGGCCGAACTACTGGAGTTTCAGCTTCAACATCAGTCCTTCCAATGAACACCCAGGACTGATCTCCTTTAGAATGGATTGGTTGGATTTCCTTGCAGTCCAAGGGACTCCCAAGAGTCTTCTCCAACACCACAGTTCAAAGGCATCAATTCTTCAGCACTCAGCTTTCTTCACAGTCCAGCTCTCACATTCATACATGACCACTGGAAAAACCATAGCCTTGACTAGACGGACCTTTGTTGACAAAGTAATGTCTCTGCTTTTTAATATGCTGTCTAGGTTGGTCATAACTTTCCTTCCAAGCAGTAAGGGTCTTTTAATTTCATGGCTGCAATCACCATCTGCAGTGATTTTGGAGCCCCCCAAAATAAATCAGCCACTGTTTCCATTGTTTCCCCATCTATTTCCCATGAAGTGATGGGACCAGATGCCATGATCTTCGTTTTCTGAATGTTGAGCTTTAATCCAACTTTTTCACTCTCCTCAGTAATATCATATTGCATGAATCAAGGCAAGGCTTAAGGAAGTGGGGATTTTTTCCGGAATTGTATGATTTCAAGAATGCCAGTGAAGAGCCTAAGCTATTTCATCTTATAAAAGAACTCCATTTTGTAAAGACGTAGACTTTGGATATTGCCTAAACTTGCCCCACTGTGCGCTAGCCAATCAGCCCTTAGGTTAAACCTCCTGACTTTAAGTTCAAGAATTTGTGATTTATCTTGGAAGTAATGATTTACCTTTGTGATTTACCTTGGAAGTAATGAGTTACATTTGTGATTTACTTTGGAAGTAATGATTTACCGTGGAAATAAGAAAACCAGTCAGAACCCAACACCTAACCCTTCCACAGAAGGCAACCAATTAGATGTCTCCCAACCCGGAAACTCCCGTTTTTTGAATTTTTCGCGCGAGAATACCCTATATAAGCAATGTAACCCAGAGATCGGGGCTCCTCTCGTTAGCCGCTGCGTCGGTGACAGTGGGAGCCCCAGCTCGAGCTTGGTAATAAAAACTCTCTTGCTTTTGCATCGGATATCGGCTCCCTGGTGGTCATTGGGAGATTTCGCGACTTGGGCATAACACCAGTAAATCTGTGATTGTGTATTATTAAATCTTGAGTATTGGGAAGGAAGGCTAGACAAGGGCAACGGTAATTTATCAACAAGCTGCAGTGGGAAATGTTTGTTATTTTGTGCCTTGATAATATTCTTGTTTTATTATTTGCATTCAGACATAATTACATAGTGATATTATTTTTGCTCTGATTCATCATGGTCAGAGTGACCTGTCTGATGTTGATGTTCTTTGAAATTATTTATGTTCAAGAGGAGACAATTCACACTTGGCTGTGAGTGACAGGACAGTTCATAGTAATACCAATGCCTAGCTGATATTAACAGACAGCTCCTGGATGTCAGAGATCACTTTTTTCTTTCTCAATAATTGGCATATTATTGTAATATATGTACTAGCAAACAAAACTTTCATTAAATTTACTTTGGACTTTGCATCACACACACACACACAAAATTACTGGAGACTGCCTTAGATTTCTGGAATGATTTTTTTCCAAAGTTATGTATAATACTCATTTTTTTTTTTCAAAGTAATCTAATGAATTGATAGAGGTAGAGAATCAAATGTAAGTAATTATTTTTCCTGGGACCTTAGTCACCATACATGTAAAATAAATCAATTATGCTCTTCATTTTACTAGAATTGTGTCATTGCTTTTAACAACGACAAAAAAAGGCCAACATACATAAAACAACTTTCCATGTTTCTGAATGAGACTAACTTACAGTCTTTCATACTATTTTATGACTTAATGCCAGAGACTTCTGACAGCTTGAGGCTTAAGTTTGCTGTACTTCTAATTGAGTATTCCAGAGAAGAATGAGTCTTCAGATTCTTCAATGTGTGATCAACTGTAGCCCCTCTCAGAAAAATTGTTATGGACACAGAAATATCATTGTGCACTTGTAACTGTCAGTGTGAGTGTTACCAGTTGTGTTGATTACAGGTGCATGATTGACAAATCCGGTTCAGAACAGGGACTCAAGTGTGGAAGTTTGATCGTCTCTGCACGAGAATTCCATCACTGCAGTCCTGTTTTGGAAAAGTACATTAAAGTTTCATGAATGTGAAATTTGAAGCCATATTCCTAGAACCCTCAGTGAAGGACCTTTTAACTAATTTAATGAAAATGCTCCTTGTTATGGGCCTGAGGAATAAAGTCTTAGAAATTGCTAAGAGACTGCCTAAAGGCAAAAGAAAAGGCTGAGCCACAGTGAGATTATCATTTCCACAAGTTTAGCTTCAAAACGGAATCAGAGAACCAATAGTAATTTTATTTGCTTCGTAAATCTAGAAAGAAACCTGAGCTATTATGCAGGATAGAAAACGACTGTTCTCAGGCAACCAGGTTCCTTAAAGTCCCTAGTTCAGTCTCAGCAAGGAGGCCGGCTTCCCAGTTATTTCTGTCATTTGTCCTGCCCAGCCTCCCCCACCCCACCCAAAATTACCAGGTAGGACTGAAGCAAAAGTGTTCAGACAGGAGAAGGAATTTACAGCTGATATTGAATGGAAAAAGTTAATTGGGTATTTTCTATGTAAGGCCGCTGCTGCAATCGCTAACTGTATTCTGGTCACAGAAGCAGCCATGTGTCTAGGTACATGATGATATAGCCCCTGTTGCTGGTCAGTTAAGAGATAACAGCAGAGTGGCTGTTCGCCTTTCCATCTGCAGCAATCTGTCACTAACTCTAAAAGCCACTTATCCTAAGGAAGACAACCCTAAAATAACCTGAAGAATTAAGTATGAAACATAAACAGCAAAGGGCGGTTTCAGGCAAGAGTTGCCCAGCAACAAAATCAGCTTGCCATTATCACACATTATTTCTTATGTCTTAAAATTATTTCTATTTCATAGAGTGGTTGAAGATAAATCTTATCTTAAATCTTTGGAAAACAATGGGAAATTATCTTTTCACAAGTAATACTGTGTTTGAAATAACTTACACTTTATTATTCATCAGAAAATTTTCAGATTTGCAAATGAGATGGACATTCTGATTTCCCAGACTTCATGTTAAAGCATGCAAACAAAAACCAAACCAAGGCACTCATTTTCAACGAGACTTAACAGCATCTATTATATCATTCCAGATCATTTCTAGGGTGAATTATTACATGTCCTTTTTCTCATATTAATTAATTTATAAAGAAAATTTCTTACTAGTTTAAAGACAAAAGAACCAACTAATTTACATATATTGATCTAATTAAACCTTTGGGAAGGTACTGTGTCTACTTCCATTTTATAGATAAGGAATCTCATCTATAACAAGTGTTAGATTACTTGCCAAAGTTCACATAACTCATATTTGAACACAATCTCTGTTTGTAAGCTACTTTACAATTCAGTAAGAATAGTATAAAAATATAAATAGTGTAAAATATATAAATTATAAAATAGTAGAAAAATATAGTCATCAAGTTAACACAGGATAATTATATAGTTAATCCCCCTTACAAACTTACAATAATCATTCCCAGTTGATACAGGATAAAATCATTCCCAGTTGATACAGGACAATTATGTAGTTAATCTCTCTAACAAATGTTTATGTGAATAATATATATTGGAAAGGAAGCCAATCAAAGTGACTTATGGAGGAAACTCCAAATTTGTCTATGATATTTCATTTGTTTAAGGGTTTATTTGTCAGTGTTAGTAAATAATAGTTTACAGGAGGTTATCATAGGAGTAGTTTATTAACAATATGATTATAGTAGTTTCCAATGTTTTAGACCATAATACAAAAATACTAAACAAAACAAGAATTATATTAGAAACTTAGTTGAATTCAATATAGTTGGTTTTTATAAATAGAAAAGACTAGAAAACTTATCTTCCTCTCCTCTTGATTATCTTAAAAAACATTTCCCCTTAAAAAATTTGATTAAAACCAAGATCTTATATTCCATGAGACATGGTATGCTATTATGTGTTTTCATTATCTTCTCAATGTAAACATTCAAGTATATCATGACTATGAAAATAATTTTCAGAGTAGAAGTAACTAATCATGATCTTCCTTTTTAAAAATGTCTATGGATTCTAAGAGACAGTTACTCTTCATAGAGCTTAAAAGTTCTCATATTCATTTTCAAGAAAAAATTAAATGCCATTGAAGCTTGACATCCAAACACTTCTTTGCTAAAAAAAATTGTTTGAAAAACTGACAGCTATAAAAATAAGAGAAAAAGAACATTTACTACCCAAGATCATATAATCCTATCAAACTCTTCAACAAAATAACATAGTCTTCTCTTTTGCTATTTTCTCTCAGATTTGTACGCTTTACATTGCTTTAATGGTTGAAAAATGCTTGGTAAATTTCTCTTCAGGAAATCTGTTTCAATCTTCAAATTTACATTTGACATTTAAAACTATCATTACAATTCTCATCACTGATGCATATCGTGAGTTACACTATTTTATTTGCTTTAGCTTCATGCATATGAGAACATGCTGTTAAATTTAAAATACCAAGTTTACAATTCTTCCGTCTCATCAGGTGAGCTATTTGAAGCAAAACTCCCTGTCAACAACATGTGATACATAGATTTGATGAGAGTGTTTTTCAGTTAAGTTACTATTGGATTATAGTTTTCAATTTAACATTTCAAAATATTTATAATATTTCATAACATTCTGGTTTCATTTGAGATCATTTGACTTTTGTATGATATGGGAAACTTAGCACTTATTTTTGTTTGGAGGTAATTGTTTTTTGGAAAAAAAAGGATGGCTCTGCTAATGTGAAAAATTGCCTCTGGAAGTAGACACATAAAACTACTCGTATAGCAACATGAACAGTAGAATACTTGATATTAGTGGCTGGTGACAGTATTCTTATGGAAACTCCTTGTATATAGAAAGGGAAAATAGTAACTACACAATTAATTATCTTAAATATTGATAGTGTATTTCTGGTCAGATCATAGTAAATTTATGTGGCAAATAATCCACCAGTATTTGCAAAATTAAATTGATATTATTATCTAAACTGCAGTCAAAATCCCCAAACTACTATAAGATTTCCAAAATATATAAAAGGCTTCCTTTATTAGATAGGTCAGACATATTTTGAACATACATGTTCAAAGTCTTGAGATATGCTTAGTATGTGAGGACCCTATGCCAGTCAATCAGATTGTCTTTCTCCCACAAGATCTTGATCTCTACTGAACCTGACCTACCTCTTGAGAAATCTGTATGCAGGTCAGGAAGCAACAGTTAGAACTGGACATGGAACAACAGACTGGTTCCAAATAGGAAAAGGAGTACGTCAAGGCTGTATATTTTCACCCTGCTTATTTAACTTGTATGCAGAGTACATCATGACAAACGCTGGGCTGCAAGAAGCACAAGCTGGAATCAAGATTGCCAGGAGAAATATCAATAACCTCAGAGATGCAGATGACACCACCCTTATGGCAGAAAGTGAAGAGGAACTAAAAAGCCTCTTGATGAAAGTGAAAGAGGAGAGTGAAAAAGTTGGCTTAAAGCTCAACATTCAGAAAACGAAGATCATGGCATCTGGTCACATCACTTCATGGCAAATAGATGGGAAAAGAGGGGAAACAGTGTCAGACTTTATTTTGGGGGGCTCCAAAATCACTGCAGATGGTGATTGCAGCCATGAAATTAAAAGACGGTTACTCCGTGGAAGAAAAGTTATGACCAACCTAGATAGCATATTGAAAAGCAGAGACATTACTTTGCCAACAAAGGTCTGTCTAGTCAAGGCTATGGTTTTTCCTGTGGTCATGTATGGATATGAGAGTTGGATTATAAAGAAAGCTGAGCACTGAAGAATTGATGCGTTTGAACTGTGGTGTTGGATAAGACTCTTGAGAGTCCCTTGGACTGCAAGGAGATCCAACCAGTCCATTCTGAAGGAGATCAGCCCTGGGATTTCTCTGGAAGGAATGATGCTAAAGCTGAAGCTCCAGTACTTTGGCCACCTCATGCGAAGAGTTGATCATTGGAAAAGACTCTGATGCTGGGAGGGATTGAGGGCAAGAGGAGAAGGGGACGACCAAGGATGAGATGGCTGGATGGCATCATTGACTCGATGGACATGAGTCTGAGTGAACTCCGGGAGTTGGTGATGGACAGGGAGGCCTGGCGTGCTGCGATTCATGGGGTCGCAAAGAGTCGGACACGACTGAGCGACTGAACTGAACTGAACTGAACTGAACTGAAGATTATTCCTACAAGTACTGCTTAAGGAGTAATCTGTCAGGTCTCCCACATCAAGAATTGTTTAAATCTTAACCTGAAGAATCTCCAAGGAGAGATTAGGTCTCCAAGGAGATCCAACCAATCCATCCTAAAGGAAATCAGTCCTGAATATTCATTGGAAGGACTGATGCTGAAGCTGAAACTCCAATACTTTGGCCACCTGATACAAAGAACTGACTCACTGGAAAAGACCCCGATGCTGGGAAAGATTGAAGGCAGGAGAAGGGTATGACAGAGGCTGAGATGGTTGGATGGCATCACCAACTCAATAGACATGAGTTTGAGTAAACTCCAGGAGATGGTGATAGACAGGGAGGCCTGGCATGCTGCAGCCCATAGGGTCACAAAGAGTCAGACACGACTGAGCAACTGAACTGAACTGAGCTAGAATCTAAAGAAATACTTAACTGTCTTAGTAAAATGATGTGGTAGCAATAATAGTTTTTTATCCAAACAAATTCACTGTTTAAAGTTGTATGTGTATATCATAACAAAACAAAATTGTGTGTGTGCTTGTATCTCATTTGTGACCCAAGTATGCAATTCCTAAGAATCCTTTTAAGGTAATAACAATATGTACCAAAATATGAACTGAAAGGAAAATATTCCCACATAGATAAATTTATGCTTTCCTTTGAAAGGTAGACTGCATTTGACTTGCTTAGGTTGAATATCAGGTCTGGCACAATTATTTCATCATTTAAACTGCCTCTAAATTGACTAATTTTAAAAAAAATCACTGTAGGTAAAGTGGGGAAGCTATATTCCTTTAAAAAATGGCTCGTGAAATAACATGGAACATTGATTGCAGCAACAAGAGAACATGATACTGTTCTCATGGGGATAACGCCAAGTTCAGTTTCACTAGAAAGTCAAAAATCACAACAAGGGAAATTAATGTTCTACTATAAAACTTTACCAAAGTACTTGTACCTTAAGAGTCACACCAAATACATTTGATCAAATGTAAGTAAACAGATTTCATCAGTATTAATTGTTTCCTACCTGAAGGAAAGACTTGAGGAAGATATCAGGAGGATCTTTTGAAATTCAAGTTTAAAGGAAGAGATTTTTTTCCCTCTGAAATGGGGTTTTGAACACTGGAAAAAATTGTGTTTACTTACTATATCAGTTGAATCATTACTTTATTATGTGCACAATATATGAAAACCTTATTTATTAAAATAAATATTGTGCAATATTTCTTCATTCGAATGTAAATATTGCTGTTAATACATGTGCATATCCAACAATATATCTATCTGTAGGTAAATGTGTTTGTATAAATGTCTTTGTGTGTGAGTGTATATTTTCCAGTTTCCATGTAGAACACGGTGAGAAATAAAGTCTTTTTCTCCTGGTAGTGGCATACTTGCTCCCAGTGTATAAGAGTGCCCAAATATCCTGAATTTCTCTTTTTGCCATGGATGCCTTGGTGTTTGCACAAAGAAAAGCTAAGAGTTACTATCTTATTCAACTTTTTAACTTCTGCAAAGATCCTCAAACAAATTTTAAAAACATTCATTTTCTTTCTATTTTACTTCATATTTTTAATGTGTTTTGGGGTTTTTTGCCTTGTAAGTTAATAACTGTCTGTTGTTATTTATACTTGCATTGCCTTAATGCTCTTTGGTAGTTTATTACATTTGATAGAGATATCAGTTGATTTCTTAATTAAGATAAGATTCATAAAAGTGACAAAGAAAATTACAACTAGATTCAAACTTATATTATTATTAGATGTTTAGAATATTATGTAATTATCTTAGAAATACAATATTAAAATATAATAAACAATTTATTAAAATATTAAATATAATTACCACTTGAAATAATCATAATAAAATGAAAATACAAAAAATAAATGATACTATTTTTACATTCCTCAAGAGATTTAAATCTACCAAAAGCAAAGATATAAGCAAAAAAACAATGAAAACATTAAAATGAAAAAGCAAAACATCTCAGGGGCATATGTTATTTTTTCTGTTGTTAAGAGTTCTGTTATTTCTATGCCTTAATATTACTTTCTAACCTTAAACTTTGCTTATCATTTTTACTGAAGTATATTTGATTACAATATCATGTTAGCTTTAGGCGTACAGACACACACACCAGCTTTCACTTCATGACCCCTTCAGTGCCCTGGGAAGAACCCTGACAATGGATTCACAGGGCCATATGTTCCTGTAAATTTTGGTGAAGCAACACACTTTAACCCCAGCTTAAAACCACTGTTTCTTTCCACTCTAACTTCCCCTGAGTCTTACTTCTCTTTGAATCATGGTGTGTTGTGGCACAGTGAAAACTGTTTGGATCCAGCTAAGCGAAAGTTTTGGAAAATATTTAGTTTGAATTTTTAAAAGATATAATTAGGTAGTTCCCATTTCTTTTGTACAGGGTTAAGTTATTTCTAGGTGCCCACTGTAGGTATAAGTTCTAGAAATAGTTCTACTGCGGCCCACAGTGCTGAATGCATAGCATTGTATTGTGTCTCAAAGGTCTAGGAGGTTTGGTGGAATGGATAAGTCCTGTGGTGCCTGGCATACAAAGTGTGGGATAGTAGGCAAGGGCTGAATGGGAGCCAGAAATCAGTCTGTGCAAACTACTTCCCAACATCAATTGTATAAAATTTGGCTTACACCAAATTTATCAACACTGAGTCAAAACTGAAGTTCCTTCCTGTGGGGTACATAAGTATAAATGCTCCATATAGTTTTTAATAGGATGTTAAAAATGTATGAGACACCAACTTGGATCTGTATTAAAAATAGTATACATGTCTATGTATGTTATCACATGTTTTAGGTGTCCCAACAGTTAAGAATCAGAGAAGACAATGGCACCCCACTCCAGTACTCTTGCCTGGAAAGTCCCATGAACGGAGGAGCCTGGTGGGCTGCAGTCCATGGGGTCGCGAAGAGTCGGACATGACTGAGCGACTTCATTTTCACTTTTCACTTTCATGCACTGGAGAAGGAAATGGCAACCTACTCCAGTGTTCTTGCCTGGAGAATCCCAGAGACAGGGGAGCGTGGTGGGCTGCCATCTATGGGGTTGCAGAGTTGGACACGACTGAAGCGACTTAGCAACAACAGCAGCAACAACAAAAGTTGAGAATAACAATAAAAGTACTTACCAGAGAAAATTTTCATATCTCCATTCTCTAAGTAGAAAAAAAATTGCTAAATGTCATTTTGCAAATGAAACAGGCAACCAGCGATTAGCCTGCGAGATGTCAGTTCAGTTCAGTCGCTCAGTCGTGTCCGACTCTTTGCAACCCCATGAATCGCAGCACGCCAGGCCTCCCTGTCCATCACCAACTCCCGGAGTTCACTCGGACTCACGTCCATCGAGTCAATGATGCCATCCAGCCATCTCATCCTCGGTCATCCCCTTCTCCTCCTCCCCGCAATCCCTCCCAGCATCAGAGTCTTTTGACTCAGTAAGTTGGTAGTCCTATAGTCTTTTGGACAAGCTACATAAGTGTTTTAAGGCTGATTTTCTTTATCACAAAAATGTAGAAAGTAAGTTAAAATTGATAGCAAATCTAACTTCTGTGTTCTCATTAAATATGTTTTATTATGTTAAACACCAGAAAATATAGAAATCAAAAAAGATATTGTAATACCAATCATTGTTTAAAGACTTTTTAACATAGTATACTATTTTATTCCCTATTGGGTATCAAAGAAATCAAAGGATATAATATTTATAGCAATTTAAATTGGAATGTGGAATTCAGAATTAACAAGGGATTTGATAGATGGAGGAAGATATGAGAAATGTACTTATTTCTGGAAAGGGAGTCACACCTCGATTTCTTGCTATACTCCTACGTGCTTAATTCTTTGTCAAAGTGAGACACTCCTTTTTCAAAAACTGTACTGCACTCTCATCTTTGAAAAAAAAGAATCATTCTCTTGCTCTTGATCTCTCAATTGCTGTATTTATCTCTGCCACTCTACAGAGAAAGGTAGGAGCAAGGCCCCTTGTGAGAACTGTGCACACTAGCAAGATTTCCAGTGGTCACTGTTTAGAGTTTCTATTTTAACATGTAATTAGAGCCACTTGACATTTTCTTCACATAAAAAAAGGAAATAAATTAAAGCTAATGACACTGCAGGAGAATGATGCTTCTCGAATTAGTTCTTAATTTCTCTTTTATCAGAGGTACACTAATAAGCAAGCTTGAATACGTTTCTGCTATGATGGCTTTATCTGATGTTTCCCTTTCCAGGGGTAGCAATAGCAAAAGTGTGATTTGATCAATTTTTAAAAAAATTTTGAGAAAGTTTATTGCCACATGTATGAGCTCTCTCAGGAAAAAAAAATGTATATATATATGCATACACACATATGTATACATTTTTATGGGTGTGTATATGTTTATAAAAACAAATGTACATATAGTCATATATATATAATTAGTGTAAACTACCCTTCAGGGAAAGAGCTATTGCTATATTAACCAAAATTTACCTCATCCTTTATTTTTAATCTGTTTAAGTATCCCAGTGTCTGAATTGACAGTAAATATTGTCATTAATATTTAAAATTTTACAAAGTTTAAAATATTGAGGGTAGAACCAACATGCTTTTGCTTTTTAGTAGAAAAATGCCTGCTGATTTAATGAATCTCAAATATTATCTTTTATTAACCATTTTATAAAGTTTTTCATGCCAAGTGTGAGAACTTAGTGAAAACAATTTTAATTAAACTAAATTTAAAATAAAGAAATTATTTCAATGTTGTGTTTTTCATGTTATATGCTATTTAATAGTGAGCTTTAATGAGCTGAATGGCTAATTGATGCTTCTTAAAATAGACGTAAGTTGAGATGTGCTTGTTTTCCTTTTTTTTATGGGACTTGTACAAATTGGACGACTATTAAAACACGCCTATACCAAAGGAAAAGGTATATTTTATTATAGAACAAAATAAATGTATACTGTAAATTTTATTAAAAATGAATGAATGTACGTGCATATGAGTCTGCAGAGTATGTATATATATACATATACACACATATATACAAATGTGTGCATGCGTGCTAAGCCTACTGGAGTGCTTTCCTGCAGGGGATCTTCCAGACGCAGGGACCAAATTCAAGTCTCTTATGTCTCCAGCGCTGGCAGGCAGTTTCTTGACCACTAGCGTCACCTGGGAAGCCTGTATGTGTGTATATATGTGTGTATATAAAAGTTGCATTAAGTAATGGAGAGGAATTTTTCTTTTCTGAAAAAAATAAAGTATTTCAATAAAACTTTAGGTCAAAGTATGAAAATTAGAACAGTAAATATTTAGAGGAAATTGATTTTATGGTGTTGAAATAGTCAAATATTTCTTAAATAGGTCACACAATTCTACTTGTAAAAGCAAAATTATAAATTGAATTGAATAAGTAAATAAATACTTCTGTTCTTCAAAGTATTCATTTTGGAAATGGAAAGGCAAGTCGGGAGCAAGGAGAGCTTTGAACAATATATATAACTCACAAAGGGTGTAAATCTAGATTATGAAAAGGCATCATGGAAATCATAAGAAAAAGACAATTGAAAAGAAGCAGGACAAATGTCATGACCAGACAGTTTACAAAGAAAATTAAAAATGGCCAATAGATTTATAAGATTCCATTACTATTATTCATCATGAAATTTCCCACTAAAAATATACACTGCTGCTCACGCACCAGAATAAATAAATTTAAAAAGATAGAAAGCATCAAACCTTAGTGAGACTATGAAACAAGTTACATCATAGTTCACCTTAGTGAAGTCACTCAGGAGAAGTTCGTGGAAGTTTCTCATAAACTTGAGCATACACCTACCATATTACTCAGCAATTCAACTTCTAGGTATATTTCCATATATTTCCAGCAAAAGTGCCCCCAAATATTCACAAAAGTCTTTGATCAGACCACTACTTTAATCACAATAGTGAAAATCTGAAAATCAGCGAAGTAGCTTATCTTGAGTAGAATACCCAGCAATGAGAATGAATGATTGAAAACAGCAAACCACGATATGAATGAATTTTACAAAAGAAGTCAGTCACAAACCAGGGTTACTCTATTAAAACAAAGTACCAAAGCAACAAGCTACAAAACCAATTCATGTTATCAGAAGTCAGGCTCCTGATGCTGCTCTGGGAAGGAGGTAAGGAAATCTGAGATGTGTTCTTAATCCCTGTGCTGGCAACAACTGGTAAGTTTGATTTGTTAAAAAAAAAAAACACATCATAACTTATACTTCTGTGCATTTTACTGCACATATAGTTTACTTCTATAAAAGTTTAATATGCATGTTATATTCCCTACATCAATTCCAATTTTCAATCAAGTATAAGAGCTCTTAAAATACACATGCTCACTTTTTTCATGGCTCCTTCCTGTTATTTTCTCCATATTCCATGTTTTTGGCCACCTATATACTCAGGTCCCCTATGTATCATAATGATACAATGTAAAAATTTCGATCTAGACATGATATTTTTGAATTTAAAGAAGCAAAACTCCTAACAAATGACTCTTCACATAAGAGTCTATCTTGTATTGAAGTTAAGTGTTGTCTTTTTTTACTGGAAGTCAACATATGGTGAGAGACTAGTACATACAAAGTAAATTAAAAACAAAATACAAACTGTGAATGGCAGACTTGAAATTGCTCAAAGGCTTTTTCTAGATTAGATCATCAGTTTTAATACGATTCTCTCTTTTTTTTTCTCTCTGTCTCTCTTTCACTTGGGAAATGTGCATTGTTGTGAAACAAATGCTGAGCTCAGGAAATCCCTGGAAAAACATTGCCTACTTTCTAGCAAATGCTTTTTGACATTGTTTTCTGGCCCGGCTATTCTGAAAATATCTAAGTATGTTTTGAATTGCTTATTATTTTAATTTTTCAGAAAACAGCATAATTATTCAGGTGGGCATAGAAGAGGTCACAAGCACTCCTATAATATCACTTTATACTTTTTTCTTATGTTCTGCAAAGCTCCAAATTTGTACATAAAGAATTATCCTTACTTATATTAATGCACAATAGTAACACACATTAGTTACTAGAGTTGAAAAATTTGCATCCATTCTCAACAGCTCAGAGTTGAGAAGATTTTCCTGACCCCTGCTCTTCCGCCTATCCAGGCCAGTATGAAATTGTCTTCACCCTCCCAGTTTGGCCTACCTTGAATTCGAGAGTTACTGTTTTTCCAGATACCAGCAAACAGGTCAGCTCTGCCTTTGGACTTAAAACACTCATGGTCTCTTTGATCTTAGATTAACTCCTGACGATAACCAGGTGACCTGAGAGGTCAAAGTATTGATACAACTGCCTCAGTTCAGTGCAGGTTAGTCGCTCAGTCATGTCCGACTCATTGTGACCCCATGAATTGCAGCACACCAGGCCCCCTTGTCCATCACCAACTCCCGGAGTTCAGTCAGCCTCATGTCCATCGAGTCGGTGATTCCTTCCAGGCATCTCATCCTCTGTCATTCCCTTCTCCTCCTGCCTCCAATCCCTCCCAGCATCAAAGTCTTTTCAAGTGAGTCAACTCTTCGCATGAGGTGGCCAAAGTACTGAGTTTCAGCCTCAGCATCAGTCCTTCCAGTGAACACCCAGGACTGGTCGCCTTTAGAATGGACTGGTTGGACCTCCTTGCAGTCCAAGGGACTCTCAAGAGTCTGCCTAAATGACACAAAATGCTAGAATCCTAGTGTCAACATCCATAACACTTTCTTATCACCATCCCCCTCCCCAGGTGTTGATCATTCCCACTGGAGATTTAGGAGCTGAATAACATGGCTTATTGTGAAAGGTCCTCCTACTAGTGAACTGAACTCTACTTTGAAAGTAACTGGACGTTGTGTGCGTTTCCTCTTTTTAAGTGTGCATAGATGTGAGAGTTGGACTGTGAAGAAGGCTGAGCATCAAAGAATTGATGCTTGTGAACTGTGGTGTTGGAGAAGACTCTTGAGAGTCCTTTGGACTGCAAGGAGATCCAACCAGTCCATTCTGAAGGAGATCAGCCCTGGGTGTTCTTTGGAAGGAATGATGCTGAAGCTGAAACTCCAGTACTTTGGCCACCTCATGCGAAGAGTTGACTCATTGGAAGAGACTCTGATGCTGGGAGGGATTGGGGGCAGGAGGAGAAGGGGACGACAGAGGATGAGATGGCTGGATGGCATCACGGACTCGATGGACATGAGTCTGAGTGAACTCCGGGAGTTGGTGATGGACAGGGAGGCCTGGCATGCTGCGATTCATGGGGTCGCAGAGTCGACACAACTGAGCGACTGAACTGAACTGAGACCGTTGCTGAAAAGTGAACATTATTTCCTCTCCTTTTATTACATGTTTTTCATCTGCTTTAAAATTTCACCCTGAAAGGAAGTTAACATTTACCGGGCACTCTGCTAGCTATGTTTTGCTTCCCTAAAACTCCCTTGACAGCCAGGCCAGAGTCTGCAGCAGACGTAAAATGAGGGCCCTGATGTGATTTTTGCTCCTTCTCTTCACGTCAGGACCATCCTCACCATCAGGGGTAACAAAACAAGTGTGATTCTGGGGCTGGAACATTCAATCCGGCGACTCACAGCAGTGTCACCTAAGAGGGCATAACGGCTAGTCTTGTCTAAGTGTCTCAGTAGTCGCATTTTCTGCATTTATGTCAAGGGACTCAGATACAGAACAAAAAAAACTTTTTTTCATGAATTTCTATCATTATTTAATGCATTTCTTTTCTTTAAAAAATTAGCCTCTTTATGTGGCGGCACTAGCTGTAAAGTAGTAACGCCAAAGCAGGAGACACAAGAGATGCAACTTCGATCCCTGGGTCAGGAAGAGCCCCTGGAGGAGGGCACAGCAACCCTCTGCAGTGTTCTTGCCTGGAAAGTCCCATGGACAGAGGAGCCTGGTGGGCTACAGTCCACAGTGTCACAAAGAGTCGGACACGACTGATGTTGCTTAGCACGCAAGCATGCACGTGGCATATTTTTGCATATTTCCTCTTTAAGTTTTTACTTGCTTATTAATACCAGATGTTTGGTCAGAAGCATTACAACTTGCTAGTTTAACTGTCCTTCAATTTAGCCCCTACAATATAAAAAATATATATGAAAGTTCATGCCAGAAGAATTAAATTCATCCTTTTATCTTTAAATAGATCATATAATAAAAGATTTATTAATAAATCGATGTGTGGACAGTGCTTTTCAGTTAAAATGAACTGGTACAGAAACCCCGTTTTCATTTTTAATCCTACAAAAATTCTGGAAACTTTTCTAGGGTGTCTGTGTTTGTTTCTACTTTCACTGAAAGAAACTGAACCTGCTTTCTGACCCTCCCTTGATTCCAGTGGGTGGTTTATTTTTACCACACCACTATATGGTAGTGTCTATAGCTAAATACCCCATCTTGTGATTTCCTTAAGGGCTTGGGCTGGATCTTATTGAGGGTTAGCATAGGATACGGTACATAATATGTGTTTACAAATGAGTTCTAAGTATAATAAACAGAGTTGGCTAAGGTTACCAGCTAGTGAATGGCAGAAATATTGTGTTAATTTGGTAATCCAACTGAAGTTTTAAACTCTTCACGGAAATGTATTTCCACCTAACCCTATAATTAGGCAACAAGTCAATTAGATAAGGCCTCTGCCTTAAGTGACACATACTTTCTATGACCTATAGCCAAATGACAATAGCAATGAGATAAATATCAGGAGGCTTTCACTTCCCGATTGAGCAGATTAAGCGTCCACTTTATCATTATCATTGTTTAGTGGTAAACACACCAAACTCCTCCTGTTACTACATTTTCAGATGTAAGTTACATTATTTTTTAACTTTTCAGAAAATATGTAAAGAAAAGGTATTCTTTTATTATCAAAAATAAAAGTTGTATACCAACTGACTTGTAAGAATTTGAGGGTGAAAATTCATATGGATTGAGGGAGAGGGTGAAAATGAATTCAGAAGTAAGTGCCTTAATAATGTCTATCTGTGAAGATAATTCAATGAGTAAACTAATTTTCTTCCCCAATAAAGTTAAAAAAGAGAGAAAATGGGGTAAAACAATTGTTGACTAGCCTGAGACAATAAAGTGTTGGTTGAA
Source organism: Capricornis sumatraensis (assembly GCF_032405125.1). Classification (NCBI taxonomy): domain Eukaryota; kingdom Metazoa; phylum Chordata; class Mammalia; order Artiodactyla; family Bovidae; genus Capricornis; species Capricornis sumatraensis. Next base: position 104,228,473 of record NC_091077.1, on the reverse strand, counting down.
TGAACTTTAAGATTAATGCTGAATTCATAAGAATTACAATTTTTTCTCCATTCAAATAATAATGGCATCAAAAAAGACTAAGTTTTGCTCCTAAGCTTATACATTTTCGGAATGATGTGTTTTAAAATTGAATGTAGTTTGGAACTGTGTGGTAGAATTGCATATATTCATTTTATTCCGTAAGTCTTTCAATAATTATCTGAATCATGACATCTAGCTCCTTACCTTCAAAAGCAGCAAAATCTCCAAGTTATACCACAGAAGGAACAAATATGTGGAACCAAAGGGTATTGTATTTAAAGTATGAATCTAGTGCTTTTCATTAGAAGAAAACAGGACAGAAATCTAGATGGGGGAGGGTGTAACTTTCTGATCAAGTGTATCTGATGAAGGCTGCTTTCTAGAATTTTCCAATAGGGCCGAAGTGAATTTTACAAAGTCATCTGGTCCAATCCTCTGTCCTTGAGGCAGAAGTATATCATTGAAGTAGATGAGAATCAGTACTGTTTGTTGGGAACCCCCTGCCTCCGCCCCCAGAGAAGATCATCCATAGCCTCCCTCATAACCTTTGAATCTTTTTCTTGTGGCTATTTAAAGTGGTTGAAATCCATATGCTATTCTGAAGCCTTGAGTTCCCTTTAGGAGAAATGAAAAAAAACTTCTGAAACTAATCAGCCCCCGTTTAAAGATAACTTTGATCACAAGTCTAGAGGTTACTATAAAGTAATCAAATAGGAGAGAACCACATAATTTAAATATAAAAAAAGTGAAACGCTATTCATTAGCATACTTGAGTTAAAACTGCTCAAATAATGTTACTGTTAAAATGGCATATTCCCTTTCATAGGAAAGATTCACTATCTAGTGCTTGGTAGGAAAAAGGTTGTAATTGTGTAGAGGTTTTAACATAGGGAGCTCTTTGAAAGAAAATAATTATACTCCTTTATTTCAGTAAATTTCCCCTCCATGTGTAGTAGGTCAGGGAAGGCAACTGTTTAACAGGAGGCAAAATGTTTAAAAATAACAAGCAAAATCAAAATGTTATGTAATTGCTATTTATAAAACTTACTGGTAGAGAATATAATTAAGGAGCTCCTATTTACATTGAGTCCTGATTAATGATGAATTATTTTGAGACCCTGAGCTAAGATTATCTTTATCCCCAATATGTCAAACATATTACTCAGCTTCAAAATCAATATCTCTGAACTAGTCTCTTTGTTTTTCTTTGCTGAGTTGTGATCCTATTGTACTTATTTTAATTCCGTATCTTTATGGATTACTCTCTTTTCCATAACACACACAAGTGTTAGAGACTTACTATATCTTATGACATACAGCTTTGCCAAAGGTATAGTATAGTAAACAGATTGAATATCTTAAATACATTGATGTTTAGAATTTTTTAAAAATTCTGCTATAACATTCTTTATAATATTTGAAACTACCTTTAACAGACTTACTTTAGATACTTAGAACCCATAGATTTAGTATCTAGAATCATATCATGCATTCGAAGTTTACAAACATTTTTATTTTTTGCCCTTGGTATTTTTATGTTCATTTTCTTTAATTTATGGTATTTTAATAAAGCCCATTCTATTTGGATAATTGTTGCTTTGCTTTTTTCATAATGACGAGATTGAAACATATATAGAGTATAAAACCTCACTGTATCCATCATCTATCATTAACCTCAACAATTTTCAACATATATATTTTATATTTCCTCTTTCTATACAGTATTACATTACAGCAAATAAGAGGTATATATGTTCCCAGGAATACTGAATGTTAAAAGAATTTTTAAAATAATAATAATAATTGATCACACTAGTTTCAAAATGATTTTTCATGAAAATTGATAATGCCTAAATAACTCAATACATCAAGACAACATGATATACCTAGAATTGACAATGTTATCACAAGCAAGAAATAAAAATCATTAAGACACCTAGAAAATTCTGAGAGGCAGATTTGTTATCATATCCTTTGAAATTATATTAGAAATGTTGATAGAATTTGTGGACTTAATATATCTACTAACCAGGCAGGAATATACTGTAGATTTGTTTCAGGAATTTATTGCATTCATACCATATTATTTCAGTCAGTTCAGTCGCTCAGTTGTGTCCGAGTCTTTGCGACCCCATGAATCGCAGCACGCCAGGCCTCCCTGTCCATCACCATCTCCCGGAGTTCACTCAAACTCATGTCCATCGATTCCGTGATGCCATCTAGCCATCTCATCCTCTGTCGTCCCCTTCTCCTGCTGCCCCCAATCCCTCCCAGCATCAGAGTCTTTTCCAATGAGTCAACTCTTCTCATGAGGTGGCCAAAGTACTGGAGCTTCAGCTTTAGCATCATTCCTTCCAAAGATATCCCAGGGTTGAGCTCCTTCAGAATGGACTGGTTGGATCTCCTTGCAGTCCAAGGGACCCTCAAGAGTCTTCTCCAACACCACAGTTCAAAAGCATCAATTCTTCGGCGCTCAGCCTTCTTCACAGTCCAACTCTCACATCCATACGTGACCACAGGAAAAACCATAGCCTTGACTAGACAGACCTTAGTCGGCAAAGTAGTGTCTCTGCTTTAGAATATACTGTCTAGGTTGGTCATAACTTTTCTTCCAAGGAGTAAGCGTCTTTTAATTAGATGGCTGCAGTCACCATCTGCAGTCATTTTGGAGCCCAAAAAAATAAAGTCTGACACTGTTTCCACTGTTTCCCCATCTATTTGCCATGAAGTGATGGGACCAGATGCCATGATCTTCGTTTTCTGAATGTTGAGCTTTAAGCCAACTTTTTCACTCTCCTCTTTCACTGTCATCGAGAGGCTTTAAAATAAAGTCTGACACTGTTTCCACTGTTTCCCCATCTATTTGCCATGAAGTGATGGGACCGGATGCCATGATCTTCGTTTTCTGAATGTTGAGCTTTAAGCCAACTTTTTCACTCTCCTCTTTCACTTTCATCGAGAGGCTTTTTAGTTCCTCTTTGCTTTCTGCCATAAGGGTGGTGTCATAATATTATTTAGATAAAAATTAATAATTGATTAATATTGATAAATATGTCTCCACTTATATATATTTGGGGAAACCCCTAGCAATTTATCACCAAGGAATAGAGAAAGATTAAAATTTTATGGCATAGAGAAATGAAAGCAAAACAGCTTTCAAAAACTATCCCAGAGAGAAAACTAAAATTTTAACAATTTAGAAGAATTTTTGTATATAATTAGCTTATACTAAGACAACTAATTAAGCAGAAAAAAAACAAGCTATAAAACATATTATGGACAGTAAAGACAACATTAAATAATATTTTTTAAAAGAGCAGTTTTAGATAATTTCTAGGAAAGTGTTGAAAACTAATGATTCTCAATCTTCTCTGAGCAGATACTCCAGTGTTCCATTTATTCCTTTTGCTTTTGCTTTGACACAGCTCAGCCTAGGCAACACCTTTCACCACTCCCACTGATGTTCAAATATAGTCAGGAAGTCAGGTCCATAAATCCCATATCAGTAAGGTGGAATATCCTTGAAGGTATATAAACCTTAGTAATGCTGTATGGAAGTGATATTATAATGCAAATTTTGAACAAAGTAAAAATAAAACCCAATTAAAACAAGTTTATTAACGTGTTGGGAACATAACATTAGCAACATTTATAATTTTAGCATAATTTCACATCAGGTATTATAAATAATGTAGATTCTTAGTGCAATGATATTGCGAGGGAGGTATTTCTATATACTGCACCTAGAATCATGAACTAACATACCAGATGTTCTCAATTCCATTGTTTAAAGTGTCTAAAAAAGTATTCTCAATAAAATTACCCGTGAATATATGCTGGTTTTTAAGAAAGTGAGTTATGCTGTGGCCAAGCTTTCTTTCCAAAAGCAATTATGAAAAATGCCCTGGAATTTTAAAACAACCAGTACCTTAAAGTACATTGCTTTCTATAAAGCTTTTGATAGCCATCCCCTCCCTGCTTTAATTAGGCATATTCAAGAAAGCTATTTCTACAATCTCTTTCAATGAAGTCTCGCTTTGAGGATTGTAAGGAAAATCCATGAAGAAGATGAAATACTGACTCTTTGATTGGCCTAATCTGACACAGTGCCATCTTTTCCATTTATCATCTCTTTTTTTTAATTCAGACATTGCAGATAGAACAATTTGTGAAAATTTATATACTCCTAGGTATCATAGGAAATTTATAAAAATTTTGTTCCTACTTACTCATATCATTTTTGGCATACTGAAATTTAAGGGCATATTTTACCTCTAATTCTAATGAAAAGAAAGTAAAGTTTTATATAAAACTAGTAATAATCTATTTAAGTTCTAATCCATATGTGCATATAAACTCTTTATACATTATCTATACTATAAATTTATTCAATATGAGCTTAAAGCTCAACATTCAGAAAACGAAGATCATGGCATCTGGTCCCATCACTTCATGGGAAATAGATGGGGAAACAGTGGGAAAAGTGGCTGATTTTATTTTGGGGGGCTCCAAAATCACTGCAGATGGTGACTGCAGCCATGAAATTAAAACACACTTACTCCTTGGAAGGAAATTTATGACCAACCTAGATAGCATATTCAAAAGCAGAAACATTACTCTGCCACCACAGGTCTGTCTAGTCAAGGCTATACTTTTTCCAGTAGTCATGTATGGATGTGAGATTTGGACTGTGAAGAAAGCTGAGGACCGAAGAATTGATGCTTTTGAACTGTGGTGTTGGAGAAGACTCTTGAGAGTCCCTTGGACTGTGAGGAGATCCGAACAGTCCATCCGAAAGGGGATCCGTCCTGAGTGTTCATTGGAAGAACTGATGTTGAAGCTAACACTCCAATACTTTGGCCACCTGATGTGAAGAGCTGACTCATTTGAAAAGACCCTGATGCTGGGAAAGATTGAAGGCGGAGGAGAAGGGGATGACAGAGGATGGGATGGTTGGATGGCATCACCAACTCAATGGACATAAGTCTGAGTAAACTCTGGGAGTTGGTGATGGACAGGGAGGCCTGACGTGCTGCAGCTCATAGGGTCATAAAGAGTCGGACTGAGCGCCTGAACTGACACTATACATAGGATACAATGTGTAATACACGGACGTACAAAACTTCAAACCTTATTTTCCAGATGCAAACCTAAAAAATTAGGGAATTAAGTAACTTTCTCAATATTATATCCAATTTAAGTGGTAGACATGCATATCATTTCCTACTTTGCTTAACTTAACTGCCCACACTATGTCCTTCAGTGTATTCAAGATTGGTCTAATCTTTAGGACAAAGAAAATGAACAGGTTTCAAAGTTGTCTGTAATTTCCATTTTTTTTTGTTTGTTTCTTAAAAAGAATGAAGGGACCTACAAAACTCAGTTCATTATTTTGCTGTAACAGTATTTTTCTATGTCATTTTATTTTTTTTAAATGCCAATATGCTTGGACATAGAGCAAACAAAAAACACAAGGACGCAAATGCATGAAAAACAACAAAACCCCCAGGAACTGATAGGCTGGACCGGGTCTATTTTCTTTCACTAATGAAAATGAAAGGTTTAATTAGCTTATCTGGCCAAACTATTTGAAGTGAAGAATCTTTGCTGCAAAGAAAGCAAATCTCATTTAGAACCTCCTCTGCCAACCAATGTAGATCCTGGGCTGGCGTGCACCGGTAGCACCCCGGAGTAAAGCTGTCTAAATCCTCAGGGGACAGTGGTCACGCAGACTCTGCTGGGGGTCCTCTGACCTCCCCCCAGTCCCTTTTCTTAACCAGCGGCTGAAGGGTGGGTGCTCCAGGACCCGTCCCAAACCATGTCCACATTTTCTCTGACTGACCGCTGCCCTGGCACACTTGCTGTTATGTGGTGTAAAAGCCACTGCTGGTGTCAGCACAGATCACATTATTTCAGAGGAACATAGACAACTAAAACGGAAATATTTGATCAATCATTGGATAAAAACAAGGCCATTTAAGCAGACCAGCAAAGGAAACAAAATTTCAATAGTTTTTATGACCTTCCAGACAAGTCCTATATACAAAATTAAATGATGATTTTGCATGGGAAAATATGTAAAACATACATAACAGAAAACACATTACATCACTTTAATATAAAGGTAATTGAGTATACAAATATAGAAAACTGGAAAATATGTGACAGTTAACCGAACAACCCAAGTAAGCAAGAAATACTTTTTATAGTCTAATTTTTCAATTGATCAGGAAAATCAAAATTACTATGACAGTATGTATTTCTCAGCAAAGATTTTAGCATAATTGATCTCGTAAATAGTAAAATCCTCCAACTGTTAAGTGTCTCAACCACTTTTCCTCACAAATACAGTAAGATACTTAACAGACATATATGTAATATAATATTTCTTGATAATCATACTGAAAGTTACTTGTATTTTGAAGAGGTTTTGTATATTTCTAATTCTTGAGTAATTGTTATGCTAATTAATATTATACCATATAAATCACTATTTAAATATTATTACTTATTAAACTATTAGTCTACTACACAAGTGAACTAATCAAAAAAATCTCAATTGCTGGACAAGATATGGTTCTTAATATCCTTTTCAAAATTAAGGGACATTCTCAAGACTAATTTGATATTGATTGTGATAATTATGGTTAGAATATTTCTTTCCTTAATTCCAATTTTATGTTTATGTTATACTAGTCTTATATTTTATTATATATATTTATTATACTTTTCTTACATCTTTTTTGAGAAGATGTGCTATATATATATTTATATATAACCATATATATTAAATTAGGATAGGTCTTAAATGTTCTAACTTTTAAGATCAATTAGGTGGTCAAATCAGGTTTTGCCTTTAGATTATTATCAAATAGATTTTAATGAAGCTTTTTTAAGAAGATCTTTTGCTATATTTTCTAATACTTTTCAATGGAGTGCCACTATACAAATATGCTGTTTTAAAATTATAATTGACTTTCTCTTGGCAATAGGGGTGTGAATCATTCATATTTGAACCACAAATCATTCATTTCTTAAAAGCCTTTTTAAAAAAAATATGCTCCCTAAAAGGTTTTCAATGGAAGTATGCATCAATTTATAATTAACCAAAACTACAACAAATTAAAATGCTGATTGTGAAGGCAAAATGACAGTAATCTATAGTTATAATCAAGAATAGCAGCAGTTGAAAACCATAACCATCTCAAGACAAAATTTTTATGAAAGGCAAAAACCACAAATGATTCCTTACTTGATTTGAAAGTGAGTCATAAAAGTGCATTCATATTATGTACTTACTGAACTTTGGTGGTTATTAATCTTTTATTTAATAATTTACAGGTTCTTTGGACTTAAACACAAAACTATGTGGACTTTTCTGTCATACTTTCTACAAAAAATAAATTAAAAATAAATACTCAGGGTTAAGCTCAGTGACCTAAGCGCAGAGCACTTGTTAGTCCAGGCTGGGATCATGTCACAAAAATGAGGAAAGTGAAAGTCGCTCAGTCATGGCCGACTCTGTGCAATCCCACGGACTATAGGGTCCATGGAATTCTCTAGGCCAGAATACTGGAGTAGGCAGCCTTTCCCTTCTCCAGGGGATCTTCCCAAATGAGGAGGAAGAGACAAACAAAGGAAGCAAGTAACAAAGCAAAACTAAACACTGTAATTCAAAACTCCTACCGTCAGCATACTCCTGCGCGTATTTATTTATCTTCGGGTTACAATATTGTCTTAGTTTCAAGGATGCAACATGGTGATTTGCTATTTTAACGGTTGACTATCCATTTAAAGTTGATGGGGAACAATGGCTCTATCTCCCTGTGGGGTGCGATACACCCCTGCTGCTTGTCTGGTTTGTACACAGTAGTTTATATCTCGCAATCTCATACGCCTATATCTCCCCTCCCTCTTTTCCTCTTCCCGCTGGTCACCACTGGCTTGCTTTCTATGTTAGTGACTCTATCTCTGTTGCGTTATATCAGTTCCTGTGTCTTATTTTTTGATTCTAAATGCAAATGATAAGAGTATTTGTTTTTCTCTGACTTATCTCATTAAACAATACTGTGTAGGTCCATTCACATCATTACAAACAGAAGAATTTCATTTTTTTTAATGGCGAATAATGCCCTAGAGTAGGTGTATGCCGCATCTTTATTCGTTCATCTGTTGATGAACACTTTGACTGATTCCATCTATCGCCACTGTAAATAATACTTCTATGAACATTGGGGTGCATATATCTTTTCAAATTAGTTTTTCAATACCTTCAGATGTATACCCAGGAATGGAATTGCTGGATCATATGGTAGTTCTGTTTTTCATTTTTTGAGAAGCATTTATATTGTTTTCCATAGTGGCTTCACTAACGTACATTCTCACGAGCAGTGTATAAGAATTCCTTTTCTCCGCATTCTTGCCAATAATTATTATTAGTAGACTTTTTGATGAAGGTCATTCTGACAGTTGGAAGCTGATGTCTCATGGTTTTGATTTTTGCTTCTCTAAAAAGCAATTTAAATTTAATTCCTATATATTAATGTCATTAATTGAGCATTTTTCATTCTAGAGAGAAAAATGTAATTACATTTTTACTTGTTTTTACTAGATGGTACTGACTGAAGACTTTAGAGGCAAAGTGTAGACATTTGAGGAGTCCAGATGATATGTTGCTGTCATGAATTAATTAGCATAATGTTTAAATGATATGAATTGCCTAGGTTCAAATGTCATTGCCTCAGATGTCATATTAATTGCTACCTTATCTCTTTAAATCTTTATTTCCTCAATTTTGGGAAATGACAATAGTTTTCATCTCCTAGAACTTCTGTGAAGATTAAATGGTATAACACATGCATATTACTTTACATGAGATGAAAGAAAGTGAAAGTGAAAGTCGCTCAGTTATGTCTGACTCTTTGCGACCCTATGGACTATACAGTCCATGGAATTCTCCAGGCCAGAATACTGGAGTGGGTAGCCTTTCCCTTCTCCAGGGGAACTTACCCACCCAGGAATCAAACTGGATCTCCTGCATTGCAGGCTGATTCTTTACTAGCTGAGCTACCAGGGAATCCCTTTACATGATATACAACACATTTAAAGACTCAATTATTTTTCACTCTTTAATGGCTAAGTAATATTCCATTGTATGTATGTACCACACCTTTATCCAATCCTTTGTCAATGGATATTTAAGTTGCTTCCATGTCTTGGCTATTGTAAACAGTGTTACAGTGAACACTGAGTGTATGTATTTTTCTGAACTTTGTTTTTCTCCAGGTATATGCCCAGAAGTGGCGTTGCAAGATCATATGTTAGCTCTATTTTTGTTTTTTTAAGGAATCTCTACACTGTTATTCAGAACCCTGAAGGATGATGCTGTCAAAGTGTTGCACTCAATATGTCAGCAAATCTGGAAGACCCAGCAGTGGTCACAGGACTGGAAAATGTTAATCCACATCCCGATTCCCAGTACTAAAGAATGTTCTAACCACTGGACAATTGCACTCATCTCCCGTACTAGTAAAGTCATGCTTAAATCTTACATTCTAGGCTTCGGCATTACATAGACCAAGAACTTCCAGATGTCCAAGGTGGATTTATAAAGGGAAGAGGAAGCAGAGATCAAATTGCCAACATTTTCTGGATAACAGAGAAAGCAAGGGAACTCCAGAAAAACATCTAGCTCTGTTTCATTGATTATGCTAAAGCCTTCGACTGTGTGGATCATAACATACTGTGAAAAGCTCTTAAAGAGTTGGGAATACCAGACCATCTTACCTGTCTCCTGAGAAACCTGTATGAAGATCAATAAGGAGCCGTTAGAACCCTGGATGGAACAACAGATTGGTTCAAGATTGAGAAAGGAATACGATAGAGCTGTCATCTGTCACCCTGTTTATTGAACCTATAGGCTGAGCACATCATGAGAAATGCTGGGCTGAATGACTTACAAGCTGGAATCAAGATTAGTTAGAGAAACATCAACAAACTCAAATATGCAGATAATATCACTCTAATGGCAGACAGCAAAGAGGAACTAAAGAGCCTCTTGAAGATGGTGAAGGAGGAGCGAGAACGAGCCAGTTTAAAACCTAATATTAAAAGAAAAAAATCACTAAGATCATGGCATCTGGCCCCATTACTTCATGGCAAATATAAGGGGAAAAGTGAAAGTAGTGACAGATTTCCTCTTTTCTGGCTCTAAAATGACTGTGGATGGTGACTGCAGCCATGAAATCAAAAGACGATTGCTTCTCTGCAGGAAAGATATGACAAAACTAGACATTGTGTTGAAAAGCAGATATTACTCTGCTGACCAAGGTCTGTATAGTTAAGGCTGTGGTCTTCCCAGTGATCATGTTTGGTTGTGAGAGCTGGACCATAAAGAAGGCAGAGCACCAAAGAATTGATGCCTTTGAACTGTGGTGAAGGAGAAGACTTCTGAGAGTCCCTTGGCTAGCAAGGAGATCAAACCAGTGAATCTTAAGGTAAATCAACCCAGAATACTATTGGAAGGACTGATTTTGAAGCTGAAGCTCCAGTATTTTGGTCCAGATGGGAAGATCTGACTCACTGGGAAAATCCTTTATGCTGGGCAAGATTGAGGGCAGAAGAGGGAATCAGAGGATGAGATGGCTGGATGGCATCACTGATGCAATGGACATGAAGTTGGGCAAATATTTGGAGATGGTGAGGGACAGGGAAGCCTGGCATGCTGCCATCCATGGTGTCACGAAGAGTTGGCCATGACTGGCTGGCTGAACAACAACCACACACTGTTATGCATTGTGGTTGTACAATTTATGTTCCCATCAACAGTGTTGGAGGTTTCCCTGTCTCCACACACTCTCCAGCATTTATTGTTTGTGGATTTTTTTTTCTTTTGATGATAATCATTCTGACTAATGTGAGGTGAGGCCTTATTGTAGTTTTGATTTGCATTTCTCTAATAATTAATGATGTTAAACATCTTTTCATGTGCCTGCTTGCCATCTGTATGACTTTTTCGGAGAATGTCTACTTAGGTCTTCTGTCTACTTTTTGATCAGATTGTTTGTTTTGATGATATTCAGCTACATATGCTGTTTGCAAATTTTGGTAACAATAATCCCTTGTTAGGCATGTCATTTGTAAATATTTTCCCCCACTTTGTGGATTATATTTTCATTTTGTTTGTGGTTTCCTTTGATGTGCAAAATTTTTAAGTTTAATTAGATCTCAATTGTTTATTGTTGTTTTATTTCCATTATTCTGGGAGACAAATTGAAAAAGATATTCCTGTGATTTATGACAGAGTGTGTTCTGCTTATGTTTTCCCATAAGAATTTTATAGTGTCTGTTCTCACATTTAGCTTTTTAATCCATTTTGACTTTATGTTTGCATATGATGTTAAATAATGTTCTGATTCCTTTAAAAAATGTAGCTATCCAGTTTTCCTGGCACAACTTTTTGTGTTTCCCCATTGTATAGATTTCCTTTATTTTGGATTAATTTTGAGACTTTCTATCCTGATACACTGATCTATATTTCTATTTTTTGTGCCAGTACCATACTGTTTTGATGACCATGGTTTTGTCATATAGTCTCCAGTCAAGGAGCCTGATTCCTCCTGCTCTGTTTTTCTTTGTCAGGATTGCTTTAGCTATTTAAGAACCTTTGTGTCTCCACAAAATCTCATTCATATTTGATGGAGAAATAAAAAGCCTTATAGAAAAGCAAAAGCTAAGAGAATTCAGCACCATCTGACTAGCTTTGGAACACATGCTAACAGAACTTCTCTAGCCAGAAAAGAGACCAGCGACTTATATGTGTGTGTGTGTGTGTGTGTGTGTGTGTGTGTGTGTGTGCGTGCATGTATAGACTCTTATATCGAAACATCAGGGAAGAAACAATCTCCAAAACTACAATAGATACACACAAACACAAAAGAAATAGCAACCCAAACACAACACTAAAAATTGTCACCAAACCAAAAGAGAAGAGAAGAGGAAAGGAAGCAAAAGATCTAAAAACCCAAAATAACGAAGAAAATGGCATTAGGAGCATACATATTGCTAATTGCCTTAAATGTAAATGGATTAAATGCTCCAAAGAAAAAGAACCCAACACACACACACACACACACACTGACTGAATGGATAGTAAAACAAGATCCATATATATATATATATATGCTGTCTGCATGAGACCCACTCAGAACTAGTGACACACACAAACTGAAAGTGAGGAGATGGAACAAGATATCCCATGCAAATGGGAATGAAAGGAAAGCTGGAGAAGCATCATTCATCTCATTAGATGCAGAAAAGCTTTTGACATAAATGTCCATTTTTTATAAAAACTCTCCAGAATATGGGCATAGAGAGAACATATCTCGACACAGTAAAAGCCCTATATGACAAGCCTACAGCTACATCATACACAACAGTGAAAAGCTGAAAGATCAGGAGCAAGATAAGGAGGTGAACTCACCATTATTATTCAGCAGAGCTTCGAAGTCCTAGATACAGCAGTCAAAGAAGAAACTGTAAAGAAACCGAAGGATTCCAAAGAAGAAAGAAGTGAAACTGTCACTGTTTGCAGATGATGTGATATTTTACATAGAAAATACTAAAGATGCTACCAGAAAACTACTAGGGCTCATCAATGAGTTAGGTAAAATTGTAAGTTACAAAATTAACACACAAAAGTCTGTTACATTTCTAAACACTAACACCAAAAGATTAGAATGAGAAATGCAAGGCACAATCTCACTTTCACCACTTTAATGTATATCATGCCACGCCTTTCTGGTCTGCAGAGTTTCTGCTGAGAAATCAGCTGATAACCTTATGGGAGTACCTTTGTATGTTATTTGTCATTTTCCCATGTTGTTTTTAATATTTTAATACAGTGAATATTTTTTCTTTGTCTTTAATTTTTGTCAATATGATTGTGACGTGCATTACTGAGTATTATTTGATGTTACTCAGCCATTAAAAGGAATAAAATCATGCAATTTGCAACAGCATGGATAGACCTTGAGATTGTCATACTGAGTGAAGTAAGTCAGACAGAGAAAGGAAAGTGTCATGAAATCACTTACGTGCAGAATCAAAAAAAAAAAAAAGATACAAATGAATTTATCTATGATATAGAAATAGACTCACAGTCTTAGAGAGCAAACAGGATTACTAAGGGGGAGAATGGGCTTGGAGGGATAGTTAGGGAGTTTGGGATTGACATGACACACTGCTATATTTAAAATGGATAATCATTAAGGACCTACTGATGCTTTTGAACTGTGGTGTTGGATAAGACTTGAGAGTTCCTTGGACTGCAAGGAGATCCAACCAGTACATTCTGAAGGAGATCAGTCCTGGGTGTTCTTTGGAAGGAATGATGCTAAAGCTGAAACTCCAGTACTTTGGCCACCTCATGCGAAGAGTTGACTCACTGGAAAAGACTCTGATGCTGGGAGGGATTGGGGGCAGGAAGAGAAGGGGACAACAGAGGATGAGATGGCTGGATGGCATCACGGGCTCAATGGACATGAGTCTGAGTGAACTCCGGGAGTTGGTGATGGACAGGGAGGCCTGGTGTGCTGCAATTCATGGGGTCGCAAAGAGTCAGACACAACTGAGCAACTGAACTGAACTGAACTGAACTGTATAGCATAGTGAACTCGGCTCAACATCATGTAACAATCATAATGGGAAAATAAGTTGAAAATAAATAGATACATGTGCATATATATCTGAATCACCTTGCTGTACACCTGAAACTAACACAATATTGTTAATTAATTATGCTCCAATATAAAATAAAACATTTAAAGATATTTTTCATTATCATTAATCATTATTGTCTGCAGCACTATAAGTATTTTCTACCAGTGTGTGAAAAAAAAAAAAAAATTGGAAAAACTCTCTAAAATTTCCATAGTAAAATACTGAATATATCCTTCTGCCTCTTCCAAAATCTTTTTGTTTTAAACCTCATGCCACATTAGAAAGTTGATATCTTTTACAAATTGAGTTTGATTCTGCCCTTGTTTTAGAGTTTATAAAAAAGATACTAACATATTTCCTCAATGATAAAGAGATGCTAATCTTTCATAGAATTGTTGATATTTCAAAAGCATTTCTAGTGGTTTTATGTGATCTATGAACAAGATTTTAGCACACAAATGCCAGGCAGATATATAAATGCAAAGCACCACTTTTTCTCTTTCTTATTCCCTCTCATGCATACATACGCATGTTCCTAAATATTTTGATAAAAGTCTACATCAAGTCCAAGAAATATAAGTATGTAAATTGAATCCTATGATAATAATTTCTTTTCATATTAGATAATTTCTCACAAAATGAGTGGATCTATGTTTCTATTGCAAATTAAATGCTTGAAAGTATGTGTTTAGAATACTGCCTTGTCCAGACAGTATTTTACTGGGATTTATTTCTTTGTAGGTCTACAAATAGCATGTTTTCAAATATATTGTTAGCATTTAATTTGGGTAAAGCTTTATATTCATGGTGGTTTCCTTCCTAAGGTGGGAATAGTCAGTGCAATACATTTTCTATACATCTATAAAGTTTGAATAATTTGGATGGACAAAAGAGCAGGTATGAAGTTTTGTAGGAATATCCATGAGAGGAGACTACTTTTCCTTGGAGAGAGGGAACTAAATTTTATTTTATAGAGACTATATATTAAATTTTGTAATTAAAAGTTAATTGACCAAAATGTCCCTTTATTATTAAAATGGAAAATAATGCTTTAGTTATACTTTATTTCCAACCCTTATGAACCATATAGATTACTCATCACAAATTCAACTAAAAAGTAATAATCTTTTGAGAGCAGTATAAAAATTTGGAAGTATAATTATAAAACACAGGATGGATTTTATATAATTATATAATCTCTTTCAAATTACAGGAAGTTGCACTTTTTCTCTAATTTATGAATAATGGAAGTGACTGCTAAGTAGATATGGTGTCAATGGTCACTTGCTTCTTATATTGGCAAATGATGGTCAAGTCATGGACTGCTTCAGTGCTTGTTGTATAGGCACTGCCTAAAAATAAAAGAAAATATATAGAGAGAGACTCAATGATGAGGACTGCTTAGTCGAGTTGCTGAAATTCAGCCTCCGTACACTGATGGCAGATTAAATCTCGGAGACGGAGCTTTGGGTGGAGTAGAAAGAAGTAGCTTTTTTGCTTTGTCAGGCCAAGGGAGCCACAGAGAGCTAATGCTCTCAAAACTGTGTGTCCCGACCTGGAGGGGGTAGTAAGGAGTCTTCCAGAAAGGGTTCAAAGAGCAGAGTGTAATCAGTTTGTGGACATTCTTCTGATTAGTTTTTGGTGAGGTAATTGAGAGTCAGCGTCATCAGCCTTCGGGTTCCAATCAGTCTAGGCTCTGTGTTATTGCTGTCAGCAGTTTTCATCTGCTGGGGGTCTGCTTCCTGTAAAAACAACTTAAGAACGTGTGTCAGGCATTTATCTGTATGTTTCAGGCAATTGCAAGCTCTGTGATTATGCTATGTGGCAGATTTGTAGTCTAAATTATTCCCAGTGGCCCATCCCAACAGTTACTCTTTGTTTCTACATCTTCACACTTTCCAATCACTAACTCTTGAACCAGCCTTTTACTTCAAAAGACAAGAACTCAGGACCTTGCGCATGGTTTTGGTAGCTCTGAAGTGGAATCTAAAAATCTATATACTTTACTCCTATCAGCCCTTCTTAAAAAATCGCAAACAGTCCAACATGTTCTTATAGGTTCTTTATTAACATACAAGAAACCTAGAACCCAACGACATTAGGTAGCTTCTTCAAGTCCGTAAAGCTTCAGGGGAGCAGGATCACAGCTAGAAACATTGGACCTTCTGATTCACACTCTCTTCTACCTCCCCAGTAACAACATCTTATCACTCTATCTCTTTCAATGTTGATATTTATATGATGTTCTAATGCGTTCATCTTTCTATTTATAAGACAAATACCTTGCAAAGAAAAAAAGAAGTCCCTGGAAGACAAGAAGTGTTTTTCCCCAGGTTTATTGAAATATATGGACATATAACATTATATAGCCTAAGGTGTACAGGTGATGATTTGAAATGATATATTTTGAAATAACTCTATACAAAACATTCATTACCTCACTGTTGCCATCTTACGTGTGTGGAAGGGAAGGGACAGTGAGAACAATTAAGATCCACTCTCTTAGAAGCTCTCAAGTGAACGACAATAAACACCATTAGGTCCTCAGAACGTACTAATCTTTTAACAAGAAGTTTGTACCCTTTGGCCAACATCTCATTTCCCCAGCGCAGCCCCTGGCAACAATATATTTACTTTGTTTCTATGAGTTTGGCTTTTCTAAATTCCACATAGAAATAAGATCATATTATATTTATTTATTTCTGTCTGACATTTCACTTAGTATAATGCCTTCAAGATTCAGCCATCTTAGAATGAGAGTTTCCAGTTTTATAACTGACTGATGAAGTTCCGTTATATATATATATATATATATATATATATATATATACACACACTACTTTAAAAAGGTTCATCCATCAGTGGACATTTAAGTTTTTTCCATTTATTTCTTTTTTGTTCTCATTGACTGTTACAAATCATACTGCAACAAGCACAAGACGCAGATGTCTGCGAGTGAAGCTGATCTCTTTTCCTTTGGCTATATAACCAGAAGTGAAATCTCTGATCATATGACAGGCCTGATTTTAGTTTTTGAAGAACCTTCTTAATGTTTCCCACAGTGGCCAGTGGCCTCATCCACTTACATTACCACCAGCAAAGCACGAGCTTCCCTTTTCCACATATCCTCACAGCACTTGTTACCTCATGTCTTTTTGTTAATAGCCATTCTAACAAGTGTGAGCTGATATCGCAGTTTGATTTGCATGTCCCAGGTGATTAGTAACACTGAGTACCTTTTTCATGTACCTGTTGGCCACTTGTATTTTTTCTCTGTTAAAACATCTATTCAATTATTTTGCCCATTTTTTAACCAGATTTTTTTTTCTATTGATTTATATGAGTTCTGAAAAAAAGTGTGTTTTACTCTTCATATCCCTGGTTCTGAGAGAGAAAAAAAGTTTAATAAATACATTCATAGATTTTCCATTAAATTAAATTGCTATTTCAAATGTATTACTACAGAAAGAAAATAAGTCCAATACTACTAGAATATGCATTTGGAGTTAACTTATCAGAATTGTAATGATTTTTTGCTGTGCAGGGTGTGTAGTTACTGACTGCGTTTCTTTCAGGTAAAAAGGACTGATAGTTTCAATGGTCTTTGACCAATGTTTGGTCCCTTTCCTCACTTTACTGTGTCAACTACAAATTGGTACCTACCAAGAGCATCGCCAGAGAAGGCAATGGCATCCCACTCCAGTACTCTTGCCTGGAAAATCCCATGGATGGAGGAGCCTGGTAGGCTGCAGTCCGTGGGGTCGCTAAGAGTTGGACACAACTGAGCAACTTCATTTTCACTTTTCACTTTCATGCATTGGAGAAGGAAATGGCAACCCACTCCAGTGTTCTTGCCTGGAGAATCCCAGGGACGGGGGAGCCTGGCGGGCTGCTGTCTATGGGGTCACACAAGTCGGACACGACTGAAGCGACTTAGCAGCAGTAGCAGCAAGAGCATCGCCAATGACTGAACAACAAATACGTTTACCATCTGCCTCTTCAGAGACTGAAACCCATGCTGCTACAGCTCTTGACCTTCAACAGCCCCTGAGGGGGTTCAGGGTGGAGGGAGGCACTCTGTGCTCCAGGGAATCTGGTCTTTAGATAGTTGGATGTTTTTAGGAGCAGATTTTATGATCTCAATCCTTGCATCTCCTCATATCTAAAGAAGCACTAAATCCCTTCATGGTGACATCAGACCCTCATAACTGACAAAAACCTTTTGCAAAATGTGTGCCTCATGGTGTTGAACTGCCCCTTCAGCAAAACCGTATATACTAACCTTCCCCCACTGCCATTTTGGAGCAGTCTCTCAGAGCTATCTGAGATGCTGCCTCCAGGGTTCCAGTCCTCATTTTGCCCCAAATAAAACTTAGCTCTCAACTCTCAAGTTGTACATCTTTTTTAGTCAACAGCTGTATATACTCTTCCTTGCTGTCTTATCTACTCCCTCAGCAAGTTTAAACTGACAAAACATATAGTTGTAACTCTAGACTAAATACACCCAAAGCTTTAAATATATACTTTAAACCAAATTTTATACAGCTCAACTTGAATATATCAAAGGCGATCCTAACTCAATCTGTCCAAGACAAAACTGATCATCGTCCTTCCATGAATGGTTTGCTTTTGAATTTTCTATTCCAGGCACTAGTATCATCAACCATCTTGTTGATCAAAATAGAAACATGGTATTTCCTAGAAATGCTACATACTACCCCAAATAGTTCCAGCAAATACCTATATATTGTGACACACCATCTTTAAAGTTCTCCTTTGACCTAATGGCAAATTCAAACTTCAAAACAGAGCAATTAAGAGTCTTTATTAATTTGATCTTATTATTTATCTTTTTGATATATGCACAAGTGTTTTCCTCTACTCAGAAAACACCACCTCCACCACCTACCAAACAATTCATCTCTTCTCTGGAATCCCCTGTCAACTTTAGCATTCCTACCCACTACCACTTCTTCAGGGCAGACTTCCTCTCATCCAGTGTCTGGATTGGGTATCTATTCAGTTCGCTGAAAGCATTCTATTGTAATTGGCAGTTTATTGGTCAGGATCCTCATCTGTGCTCAGATAAGGCCTGTTGCTTCCCTGATAGCTCAGTTGGTCAGGAATCTGCTTGCAATGCAGGAGACCCCGATTCAATTCCTGGGTCAGGAAGATCGGCTGGAGAAGGGATAGGCTAACCACGCCAGTATTCTTGGGCTTCCCTTGTGGCTCAGCTGGTAAAGAATCCTCCTGTAATGCAGGAGACCTGGGTTCGACCCCTGGGTTGGGAAGACCACCTGGAGAAGGGATAAGGCTACCCACTCCAGTATTCTGGCCTGGAGAATTCCATGGACTGTCCATGGGGTTGCAAAGAGTCAGACACAACTGAGTGCCTTTCACTTTCACTTTTCTAGAACAGTCATTCTAAATGCAATTCATGGCCCATAGCCAGCCTACAAACTCTTACTAATCTAAGATGATATAGGTATATAAATTGAAAATAAGTGTTTAGAAACTCTTTTTAGCAATTTGTCAGAATAATCTTGTATTTGATTGAGACAATGATAAAGACTTTGGCTTTGCATTTCTATTTCATTTCTCTGGTAATTCATTTTGGCTGTGTCAGTGATAGGTTGGGAATCACTACAACTGAAGCAGGGATTTGTGGCCTGTGTCAGCTTATTGCAATATTGTATCTGCTGAACCCAACATAGAACTTTACTTATTGTAGTTACAACATGTTTGTTGATTTATTATTAAATGAGTGAAAATACTAATGAATATATCTATACATACAAATCTCACTTAAATTTGGTAACCAATGCTTAAGTGAAGCAAACGCATCAAATCTTAAAAAGCAAGATAAATGAAACATAATATTCATGAAAAAGCATTCTATTTGGGAGCAACTAACAACTTGCTCACTTGTGAACACTATTTTCAAAATAATCATGTTGAATAAAGCTAGATTTTGAAACACATCTTATCACAAATGTTGTTGTTAGGTAGCTAGAATAGGAGAAAGGAGTCCAAAAAAGCAACAGCTAAAAGACAAAGAAAGGAAAAAGCCTGCAAAAATGGAACAAAAGGAAATCCGTGGACCAGAGTGAGAACAGCTGAAACAAATGATCCGCCTTCTTGGTTAGCCCAATTTGCATAGGGCAGGCTCAGAGGGGAGGAGACAAATGTGTAAAAGGAAGAAGCCCAGAAGAATTAAGGCCTCTCTTTTGGGATCGGCCCGCCCTCACCCCTCGAGGGTGTACTATGCTTTATTTTTCCTAATAAAACTGAGCTGTAACCGAGCTGTAACACTGGTCTGACATTTCAAATCTTTGTTGTGGCAAAACAGAACTGAGGAAATTACACACTCCCCGGACATATCTGGTGTCAGGCCCTGGATGTAACCTCGCTGAAACAATCTAAACTCTGCCCCAGCATGGCGGAGACCATCAGAAGCCCAACTCGGTGAAAGCTCGCGTGGTGGACGCTGAAGGCGAAGGAAACCCAGCACAGTGGAAGTGACAAGAAGCCCAGCGTGCTGGAAACCAGGACAACAAAAAAGGAACTCAGCAGAAACCTCACGCAGCTCAGTCTCAGATTCCAGGAGACCTCCGGTTAAGGTAGGAGGTCCTCGCCCCTATGGCTGGAAGAAAATACAGCTAACAAAATCTTAATTTCTTTACAATCACTTGTTTCTTGTTTCCTCAAACCCCCTGTGAACAGCAGGGGTGCAACTGAGGAACTCTGGCAGGGGCTACTCCCCCGTGTGTCCTGAAGGCTGCACTATCTGCTGTGCCTTAGTAGCTATTGCCCAAGTGGGTGAGGGTTCTTCTGTCCTTAATCTCCTTTGTGCCAAGGATCAGGCCAATGAAAATTGTGGGCACAGGTCAGGCATTTAGCAGTTTTTCTAGCAAATTATGAAAGTGGTTCCTCAGCATGATTTTCTCACTGCTTTTTCCTCCTGTCCTTCAGCTCCTCTATCCATCTATGCCACTGTTTACAAAGTATTGGGCAGGTCATCATGTTTCTATTTCTGAAAGCTGTGTTTGAAACTGTTTATCCAATTGGGACTCAAACCCATGTGGCAGGGACTCTATGCTGTGCTTAGTCACTCAGTCGTGTCTGGCAGATTTTCAAGCTGGACAAAACCCATGGT
This sequence comes from Capricornis sumatraensis, assembly GCF_032405125.1. Classification (NCBI taxonomy): domain Eukaryota; kingdom Metazoa; phylum Chordata; class Mammalia; order Artiodactyla; family Bovidae; genus Capricornis; species Capricornis sumatraensis. The sequence continues at coordinate 104,207,577 of NC_091077.1, read as the reverse complement.
GCCTGGTTTCAGGACCTAATGAAGCTCAGCTTATGGATGTCTCATTGCAAAAAAAAGAATCAGTGAGAGAGCAATAGGTAAGAGGTAGATTTGTTTGGATTCAGAGAGAAGCTCACCCCAAGAGTGTGGTCCATCACAGAGGGCGAGTGGAGTGGCCATGGAATGTGGTGTGGTTAGTTTTCCTGGGGTGGGGTGATTTCATATGCTAATGAGTGGGAGGACTACTCCAACAACTGGGGAATCACTCACTCCTTGATCTTTGCATAGTGCCTTGGATCAATTTGATCTCTGGTTCCTCTAAACAAACTTAGCATATTAAAAAGAAGAGACATTACTCTGCCAACAAAAGTCCATCTAGTTAAAGCTATGGTTTTTCCAGTAGTCATATATGGATGTGAATGTTGGAATATAAAGAAAGCTGAGCACGGAAAAATTGCTGTTTTTGAACTGGTGTTGGGGAAGACTCTTAAGAGTCCCTTGAACTGCAAGGAGATCAAACCAGCCAACCCTAAAGCAAATCAGTCCTGAATGTTCTTTGGAAGGACTGATGCTGAAGCTGAAACTCCAATACTTTGCCAACCTGATGCGAAAAACTAGAAATCAAATTGCCAACATCCATTGATCCAAACAGCAAAAACATCAACTTCTGCTTTAATGACTATGCCAAAGCCTTTGACTATGTGGATCCCAACAAACTGTGGAAAATTTTTAAAGTGATGGGAATACTAGACCACATTACCTGCCTTCTGAGAAATCTGTATGCAGGTCAGGAAGCAATAGTTAGAACTGGACATAGAAGAGCAGACTGGTTCCAATTCAGGAAAGAAGTACTTCAAGGCTGTATGTTGTCACCCTGCTTATTTAACTTCTATGCAGAGTACATCATGAGAAACGCTGGACTGGAAGAAACACAAGCTGGAATCAAGATTGCCGGGAGAAAAATCAATAACCTCAGATATGCAGATGACACCACCCTTATGGCAGAAAGTGAAGAGGAACTCAAAAGCCTGTTGATGAAAGTGAAAGAGGAGAGTGGAAAAAGTTGGCTTAAAGCTCAACATTCAGAAAACGAAGATCATGGCATCCAGGCCCATCACTTCATGGGAAATAGATGGGGAAACAGTGGAAACAGTGTCAGACTTTATTTCTGGGGGCTCTAAAATCACAGCAGATGGTGATTGCAGCCATGAAATTAAAAGACACTTACTCCTTGGAAGAAAAGTTATGACCAACCTAGATAGTGTATCAAAAAGCAGAGACATTACTTTGCCAACAAAGGTCCATCTGGTCAAAGCTATGGTTTTTTCCAGTAATTATGTAAGGATGTGAGATTTGGTCAGTAAAGAAAGCTGAGTGCCAAAGAATTGATGCTTTTGAACTGTGGTGTTTGGAGAAGACTCTTGAGAGTCCCTTGGACTGACTGCAAGGAAATCCAAGCAGTGCATCCTAAAGGAGATCAGTCCTGAATGTTCATTGGCTGGAGCCAAGGGTGAAACTGGAAGTGGCAGGTAGCTCTGACAAGTTCTTGGTTGACACAGGGGCTAACTACTCTGTACTGACCTCCTACTCTGGAGTCTTCTCCTTCCAAACCTGTGCCATTTGGGGCACTACAGGAAAAACAATTACAAAAAGACTCTCCCAAACACTCCTTTGTTGTTGGGATGGAGTTGGCTAATGCCCCTACTAATCCTTGTTATCACCATATTGATGCTGCTTATGATTGTTCTATGTATTATCAATTGTCTAACCTATTTTGTCTCTGCCCAGGTCAACAAGCTAATGCAAAAAGGATTTATAAAACTTCAGCCAACTACAGAGAATATCACTCAGCCTTAGATCAGTTCAGTTCAGTCGCTCAGTCATGTCCGACTCTTTGCAACCCCATGAACAGCAGCACGCCAGGCCTCCCTGTCCATCACCTACTCCCAGACTCCACCCAAACCCATGTCCATCAAGTCGATGATGCCATCCAACCATCTCATCCTCTGTTGTCACCTTCTCCTTCTGCCCTCAATCTTTCCCAGCATCAGAGTCTTTTCCAATGAGTCAGCTCTTCGCATTAGGTGGCCAAAGTCCTGGAGTTTCAGCTTCAGCATCAGTCCTTCCAATGAACACTCAGGACTGATCTCCTTTAAGATGGACTGGACAGCCTTAGATGGACACCTCTAAAAGGACTCTGAGGCTCGACTAGCAAGAGGGGGAGGCCCAGTACTCCTCCCCATCCCAGCTCAGGAGGAAGTAGCTAGAGAGACCTCAACAACCCTATCCCAAAGAATTGGGCCTCCCATCTCTTGAAGTTGGAATGTTAGGTAGCTAGAATAGGAAAGAGGAATCCAAAATGGTGGTGGCTAAAAGACAAAGAAAGGAAAAAACCCGTGAAAATGGGACAAAATGAAATCCACGGACCGGAAAGAGAACTTCAGCTGAAACAAACAGTCTGCCTTCTTAATTAGCCCAATTTGCATATGGCAGGCTCAGCGGGGAGGAGACCAATGTATAAAAGGAGGAAGCCTGTAAGAATTGAGGCCTCTCCTTTGAGATCACCCCACCCTCATGCCTCGAGGGTGTACTATTCTTGGTTTTTCCTAATAAGAATGAACAGTAACGGACCTTTAACACTGGTCCACAGTTTCTAATCTTTGCAGTGACGAAACAGAACCGAGGAAATCGCATACTTCTTCAACATTATCATTTGCAATACCTTTGATTAACCAGTTTTTAAACAAATTGCAAACGCTTAAGAATATTAAACATTTTAATTGACAAAAGATGGATAAAGGAAAAATCTAAAACTCTGTTTTATGGCTGTGAGTCTCTCTCCTCTATAGTCTTTATTTTCTCTAATATTTCCTTACTCTCTAAACTATTCCCTTCTCCTACTTTTTCTATTGTTGGGCAATACTTTCATAAGAAGTGAATGAATGTGTCTATAAAGGCAAACAGTACAGAAATCAACCTTTATCTGTTAATTCTGTAGTGGATTCTATACTTCTCCATTCAGATCCTATGTTTAGGATGGAGACACTCATTTTTAGCTCCTGCCAGGGTTTTTGTGGCTGTTGATTTTAGTCGCTAAGTTGTGTCCAACTCTTTTGTGAGCCCATGGACTCACACCAGGCTTCTCTGTCCATGGGATTTTCCCAGGCAAGAATACTGGAGTGGGTTGCCATTTCCTTCTCCAGGGGACTTTTCTAAACCAGGGGTCAAACCTGTATCTCCTGCATTGGAGGCAGTTTCTTTACCACCAAGTCAATGGGGAAGTGCTGCTTTTGATAATTCAGAGCATGCTTACTCAGTAGAAGTTGGCCTTTGCTGATAAAGGCTACCTCACTCAAGGTTATACCCATTTTTGGGAGTTTCTGAAATCCAGTGCCTATTGACGTGGTGGTACTAATGACTGGTCTCATTGCTTCAATTTGGAACAATGTAAGTTCCTCCTAGTTCCTTTGTGGCTCATGGGAGGGACTGAGGTCTTTTTTTTTTTTTTTTTTGCATTTCAATATCTCCCTCTACTCAAGCCTGTTTTCTCCTTTCCATATAGGAATAATTCCTGAGAGCACTCTCTAATAAACCACATAAATGTATATATACATCTCAGATGATGTTTTCTGGCTTAAGAGAATGAATAAAACATGTTAAACTAGGATCATATCTTATAGAGGAGGTCAAAAGTCATATAAACTGAAATAAGTTTTAAAACGTTGTAGAAGTCATAAAAGAAGCACATATAAGCTAGTGGTTCAAATTTATACTCAGCCTACTCACAAAGGATTAAAATGAAAATAGAATAACAGGGCCTCTGTGGGTAAAAACACAACAGTGACTATCTGGAGCAGTGGTGTTAGAACGTCGTTCAACAAAAGAATCATGGTAGAAACTTAAATTCAGTTGATTTGAAGCAGGGCTTAGGAATCTGTGTTTTGCCAAGGTACTCAGAGATTCGGTGTAGAAAATATACACGAACAGCCTTCTCAGAATTGCTTATACCAACTATAGGTGAAGTCTATGTGTCTTTAGTACTGAAGCAAAAGAGGAAATAAGGTTTTAAAAAAAGATAAAAGCAAGGAAAACTCACGGAGAGAAGAAAAAGTGTTGTTATTTTTTTTAAAGATCATATACAACTTTGCATAGCAAAATATATATAGGCTCAGTTAAAAAAAGAAAGTATTTTTTTTTGTTTAATAAGAAGTGAATCAGATTGCCTTGTGAGAGTTTACCTCATACTGTAAACTATTTTAGTATATGCCCTTTGGACTATGTGAAAATCAGTTCTGGCATTTTAGAGTGAGAGCAATTATTGTTTTCCTTTGTAAAGAGCATTTACATTGTTAATGTTTGGAGTTTTGACCTCAGTGCTTTTGTTAATCTATGAATTTTCCCTTGGTGATCTTAATCATTTCCATGCCTGCAACTGTGCTTAATCCTAATGACTTCTAATTGCTGTTGCTGCTTAGTTGCTAAGTTGTGTTCCACTCTTAATGACCCCATGGACACTAGCCCACCACGCTCCTGTGTCCATGGAATTTCCCAGGGAAGAACAGGGAAGCCTGGCGTGCTGCAGGCCTGGGAGTTGCAAAGATCTGAACACGACTTAGTGCCTGAACACAACAAAGAACACTGGAGCCGGTTGCCATTTCCTGCTCCAGGTGATCTTCCCAATCCAGGGATCAAACCCATGTCTCCTGCACTAGTAGGCAGTCTCTTTACCACTGAGCCAACTACTTGTCCGAAAAAAGAGGGAGGGGACAGTTAACATTTATTAACTACCTGCCAGGCACTCTGTTAGGTAATTTATGGCTACTGCAGCCATGAAATTAAAAGACATTTGCTCCTTAGAAAAGTTATGACTCAACCCAGATGGATATTAAAAAGCAGAGATATTAATTTGCCAACAAAGTCCGTCTAGTCAAAGCTTTGGTTTTTCCGGTAGTCATGTATAGATGTGAGAGTTGGACTATAAAGAAAGCTGAGCACTAAAGAATTGACGATTTGGAACTGTGGTTTTCGAGAAGACTCTTGAGAGTCCCTTGGACTGCAAGGAGATCCAACCAGTCCATCCTAAAGGAAATCAATCTTGAATACACATTGGAAGGACTGATGCTGAAGCTGAAACTCCAATACTTTGGCCACCTGACGCAAAGAACTGACTCGTTTGAAAGACCCTCATGCTGGAATGATTGAAGGCTGGAAGAGAAGGGGACAACAGAGGATGAGATGGTTGGATGACATCACTGACTCAGTGGACATGAGTTTGAATAAGCTCTGGGAGTTGCTGATGGACAAGGAAGCCTGGCGTACTGCAGTCCGTGAGGTCACAAGGAGTCAGACACCACTGAGCAACTGAACTGAACTGAACTGATTTCATGATAAGGGCTTCCCTGGTGGTTCAGATGTTAAAGAATCTGCCTACAATGTGGGAGACCTGGGTTCCATCCCTGAGTTGGGGAGACTCCCTGGAGAAGGGAATGACAGCCCACTCCAGTATTTTTGCCTGGAAAATTCCATGGACAGAGGGGCCTGGTGGGCTATAGTCTATGCGGTCACAAAGAGTTGGACATGACTGAGCTACTAACGCTTTCATTTCATTATAGTCAGATAATGTCTCAGTAAGTTATAATTACCATCATTTCATAGTTAAGGAGATAAGTAATATGCCCAAATTTACAAACTTACAATGGGTAAGTTTGAATTACTTGCCTGCAAATCCAGATCTCCCCTTGGAATATCAGATGTACCTATGTGTTTGCCTGCTTTATTTTTCTGATTATCCCATAGTCTGTTCAAGTTCAACATATTCATAAGCTTACTTTATTTGGCCACCCCAACTGGACCACATCTTTTTACATTTCAGATAATATTCTCGTCACCTGCCCAGCTGATCAAGTTCATCACCAAACCCCTTTCTTCTTCATCAACTATACACAATTTTGTGTTAAACCATTCCAGAAGAATTTATCTTGTAAGTATCCCTTAAGTATCATACTTATTTTTTCCTGGCTTATACTGACTTAGTCCAGGCACCAGTCATAGCTCACCTAGATTCCTGCAGTTATTTACTTATATCTCTGCCATCAGTTTCTCCCTTTTAATGTCTTGAGTGGCCGAGAGAATTCCATTTGTAAAACGTATGAATATGTCATTTTTCATTTGAGACTTAAGCCAAATTTATTAATATATTATAACATCTTGTTTACATAAATTTCTCACAACCGCAGCGCTCTGGCTATGCAGTTCTATCCTGCATGGTTAGATATAAGATTTAATTTGACTTAAAAATACAACTAAGAATTATTTTAAGTTTATTTGATTTTTTTACATATAATAATAAACTATTACATATAAACATAAATGGGTTACATGTTTTATGAAAATTAACCATATTTAAAAATAATTTAAAAGAAAAGATAGCATGGATTTTAATTATCCTATTTATTTCTGCATTGCATTTATTGGAATATTTTGTTTTATTGAAGTTTATGGTAAAAATAAAGACTGAAATAGATAAATGACTTGAAAAGGAAGTGCTTAAAAACCTTTCCAGATAATCCTAGAAATTCTGCTTTGATAGTGAACCCAAATTGTCCAAGTAGTATTTTTTTAAAGACTAGTTACAGTATGGTATCTGAAAATATATGAATGAACTTTCCATGTCCTGTTATATTAAAATTCATTGGCTTACCTTACACTCTGAATATATTTTTAATCTAAAATTGTGCCTTTGTTCTTCATAAAATATTGGATCATTGAGTTATACAGCTTTTCCAAATTTTGATGGAATTTATTACAAAATAGTGGCACATAGAAGTTTTCCAGGTATTCTAACATGTTTTGGAGGATCAAATAGTATCATTGAGAATAAATCATGTCATTTTTGTCCCCTTCACATGACTGGCCCATTTCATTTAATCTTCAAGAAATATTTTGCTAAATACCCAACTCTGAATCATTCTGGTTTATTGATTAGCCACTATTTTGAGGAAACAATGGCATAAAAGCAGCTAGTTTAGCCTATAACTCAAATAATCACACAAGTTTTATTTTTTCTTCTTCAATACAACAGTAATAATTTGAGATGCAATGCATTAATCATACCTCCCAATTTGTCATGCACAATACTAAAAGCATGTGTATTCCAGAATAAAGATTTAATCTGCCCTATTGAAGATACTCATTTTTCAGTATAGTTTTTCTACAAGTACCTGATGGTGAAAAATATACAGTTCTGCTAATACAGTTGTGTGCTACTACCTGAATTCAGGTTAAGACTCCCAGCAGTTTAGTCACTAGTGCCTGAAAAAACCATTTTGAAGCCCAAGGCAAAATGTGTGTTTATGAATTTTACATATTTTTAATATTTTATCACATTTATATGTTTATATGTGTTTCTATATGTTTTGGGGCTTTCCAGGTGGTGCAGTGGTAAAAACATCTGCCTGCCAATTCAGGAGACACAGGCTCCATCTCTGGGTTGGGAAGATCCCCTGGAGTAAGAAATGGCAATCCACTCCACTATTCTTGCCTGGAAACCCCCATGGGCAGAGGAGCCTGGCAGGCTACTGTCCATGACATCCCGAAGAGTTGGACATGACTGAGCATAGCTCACACATATTTGTGTTATTACATTTAATAGGTATTTTTTCCAGAATATTAATGTAGTTTAAAAATAATGAAAATGTTGAAACACTTTTCCTAAGACCCCAATATTGCATTGGTATATATTTAAATTTTTGTTTTTTATCACATATTTCTGTATGAATTTAAAATTTTTAAATATTACACTAAAATATTATCTGTTTGGATTCCTGAATGTTTCGGTGTTCCCTTAAATTTTGCACCCAAGGAGTGTTCCTCTGTCACTTTTATTGATGACATCAGTGCAAAGTCAACACAATGAATGACAAATGACATCTTAATAGAGTATACATATAGTTTTGACCTCCTAGACCTCCTGAAAGTGTCTCAATTACTGTGTTTGGGTCACATTTTAAAACCACTGCTTCAAGCTAAAATAATTAAAAAGTTAATTTAAAATAATGTTACTTCTAATAATTCATTCCCCCTCCAATCTCACACACAAAAAGTAAAGCAAATTGACTTTCAAGATTGTTACTATGTAGTAGTATTGGAAAGTATATTAATTCTTTAAATATCCACATGTTTAAGAAGACTGTTACTAGGGACTTTAAATGGGGATATTAAACAAGATAGGGAGAAACACACTAAACATGGCAAAGGAAAAAAAAATCTTTCTGTGTTCATGACTTATAGTAAATTAAATAAAATCTCTGTGCCTATTTTGTTCACATGTAACTCAATGAAGGGCTTAGAACAAGTTTTTGAATACTGGCCATATCATAGAGAATTATCTGTCAAGTGATTGTGAGGTTTTCCAAGCTGGCAACTTCAGTTGCTGTTGTTCATTATAATTAGAGTGAGATGTCTCCAATTACATATTTCCAAAATTATGAAGTCCTTGAAATTATGATCATACTTTTTACACATTGAGATACCATACATCATTAAGTGTCATGATTTAGACTTAAATGCTCATTAAGTTGAATTCCCTGCATAAATTGAAAGCCTACTATCATGGATGGTATGATTTTATTTTCAAATTCTCAGAAAATAAAAATTTTTTAACTCAAAACTCAACCTATTATGCATATTATAATGAACTCACATGGAATTCTAGAAGGTTGCAAAATTATTTTCAAAAACAACCATGATAAGAAAAAAGATTTTAGCAAAATCCATAAATTTATATACACACTAAACAATCATCCTTGATCTTCACTTTAGTTGATCAGATTTGTACGTGGATAAAAATGGAAACAGTGACACACTTATTTTGGGGGGCTCCAAAATCACTGCAGATGGTGACTGCCACCGTGAAATTAAAAGATGCTTGCTCCTTGGAAGAAAAGCTATGACTAACCTATCCAGCATATTAAAAAGCAGAGACATTACTTGGCTGAGAAATGTTCATCTAGTCAAAGCTATGGTTTTTCCAGTAGTCATGTATGGATGTGAGAGTTGGACTATAAAGAAAGCTGAGCACCAAAGAATTGATTCTTTTGAACTGTGGTGTTGAAGAAGACTCTTGAGAGTCCCTTGGACTGCAAGGAGATCCAACCAGTCTATCCTAAAGGAAATGAATATTCATTGGAAGTCCTGAATATTCATTGGAAGGACTGATGCTGAAGCTGAAACTCAGATACTTGGCCACCTGATGTGAAGAGCTGACTCATTGGAAAAGGGCCCAATGCTGGGAAAGATTGATGGTGGGAGGAGAAGGGGATGACAGAGGATAAAATACTTGGATGACATCACCAATTCAACTGACATGAGTTTGAGTAAACTCTGGGAGTTGGTGATGGACAGGGAAGCCTGGAGTGCTACAGTCCATGGGGTCGCAAAGAGTCAGACACAACTGAGTCACTGAACTGAACTGAAACTATATACATGGCCACATTAAAAAAAAAAAAAAAAACAACTTGTGGGAATCAAATTTTAGAAAAATTAATTAGAGAGAGCCCTTAAAATTCTGAATCTTCTTGGTTATAGATATTTGGTTAATTATTAAACCTTTATATCTAATTGGGGAAGGAAATGGCAACCCACTCCAGTGTTCTTGCCTGGAGAATCCCATGGATGGAGGAGCCTGGTGGGCTACGGTCCATGGGGTCACAAAGAGTCGGACACGACTGAGCGACTTCACTTTCTATCTTTCTATATCTAATAGCACAGCAAGGAAACAGTCAGTATGTACTGTTAATTCTCTTCCTACACAGAAGAACTGTGTATTATATCAAATTAAGAAGCTGACTTAGGCCATACTGCCAAATGTGTAGAAAAATGATTGTGTCAAATTAAAATTAAAATGCAAGTTGTTACTTAAGTGAATTTTAGAGTGTGAAGTTAGAAATGAGTGAGTGGTAAGGTCAGTGTCAGAGTCTAGGAATCACATGATTAAAGTGTGTAATATAAACTAATATGTGCATTTATTAGTTATCATGGGTATTCAATGTCAAAAATAAAAGCAAGAGAGTTTTCAAGTAGCAGAAAGAGTAGGGAAGAAACATTTTAATCACTCTGTGTTTAATGATGATGACAACAAAGCCATAACTTTATTCTAGGAAATGTTTTCTAGCCATCTACGGGGTCGCACAGAGGCGGACACGACTGAAGCGACTTAGCAGCAGCAGCAGCATTCTGTTCAACTCCCTCAGGTGGTAACAATCTTATTGTTGGATGGAAGCAAAGACTAAGACCTTCACATAAACTAGAAAGCCAGAGGATTTATAAACTGACATCTTATTCCACAGAGGCTTTTATATAGACTCACTGCATTTCTTAGTAAGGAAAATTCTTTCAGCTCACTAAAGGATTTAGAATCAAAAGTTCAAAAACTGAGCAATTTTATACTGTTTCTACTTTCATAAGTGCTAAACTTTATGAAACTAAATCAGGGTTAGGGTGGAATGAAAGTTTCTCTTTAACAAGATAAATGCAATCAGTTTAATGAACTCTTCTTGGAGACAAGGATGAGATGGAAGAAATTATTTGTTCATTATGCTAATTAAAAGAGGGGATCTAAAGTCTATGAAAACAAAATTGATTAAAGCATATTCAGTTTGTCTGCTTAGAGTTGTGAAGCACAAAATCCATACTTAGTGTGCAAGCCATGGGTATTGATTGGAGGCTGCACATAATTATTATTATTTTTGCATGTGGTGAATATGGTTTTCACCTATGATTGTTTGACATATTAAACACATATGGAAAAGAGAAATTCAAGAAGAGGGAGATCACTAAGCGAGGCAGAAGGAAACTCTTAATGTTCCGTTGCAATTAAGCAGCATATAGACTAAGGCATATGGAAGAAAAAAGAAAATTCCTGATGGGCTTCTTTTATGAAACTGCTAAGAAGCCCAGCTGAAATAGTGTTCACAATAGAAACGTTGGCTTGACAACAGAGAAAGGGGGTTTTCACCAGCTTTTTTCTATTAGCCAGTCAGAGGGAGCTTGCAGGGATATAAGAGCTTAATCATCATTTAACAGTTCTTTTTGATCCACCCCCTATCCATGGTGAGGACTGGAAAGTGTTCCCCTTGCACTCACAGTTTCATTTGTTAACAAAAGTCCCAGTGTATGAGTGAATATGCATGGAGTTGAACTCTGAGCTGTTGAAAAGAAAATAGAAACTTTACTTCTGAATGAGGCTGAATGTAGATCAACCTCTTTCCTAAGAGTCAAGAGATCAAATGGACTAAAACTTGGAATTAATTTCAGGTGAGGCTTACTATGCTTTATGAGAAGTTTCCAAATATTTTATGTGATGAAATATATTTCAAATTATAAGCAGAGACCTGGTGAAAACTTTGGGATTTTCTACAAGCTTCAAAAATATATATAGTTTGAAAGAAGTGATATGCATTTATTAAGTAGATTCAGTACTACTCATTGGCATTTTACCAGACCTATTTCATATAACTTAAATAAAGTTTTCTAAGCCAAGCAGATAGAAAACAGTTCTCATGTCTTACCACTTTATTAAGTTCTTCTTTTTGTTTTAAGACTTTGCTTAACCATGTATTTCACCGTGAGGTTTTATTCAGCATGTATAGACAAAATGGGACAAGGCAATGGCACCCCACTCCAGTACTCTCGCTTGGAGAATCCCATGGGCGGAGGAGCCTGGTGGGCTGCAGTCCATGGGGTCGCGAAGAGTCGGACACGACTGAGCAACATCACTTTCACTTTTCACTTTCATGCATTGGAGAAGGAAATGGCAACCCACTCCAGTGCTCTTGCCTGGAGAATCCCAGGGACGGCAGAGTCTGGTGGGCTGCCATCTATAGGGTCACACAGAGTTGGACACGACTGAAACGACTTAGCAGCAGTAGCAGCAGACAAAATCAGTTACACTCAGTATGAACTTCAAACTCTGTCTCTTTTGATTACAAGTTCTTTGAAAATATTTTCGATATCCCAGATTCCAAAATAACAGTGATATGGACAAAAGTACCAACAAATAGAAAACACTGTATCAATATCAACTGGTACAAATAAATTGGACATTATGAACACTATTCTCACTCGTATTTTTAATACGACTTGATACAGTGGATGGAAGAATGGAACTCAAAGTGAAAAGACATCAGTTTGAATTCTGACACTAACACTTACAATCTTGGGACATTGGACAGTGCATTATTACTCTACACATATTTCCTTATCAGTAAAATAGAAGAATATCCTGATTCTTTTAGTGTACTCACAGTGTTATTTGGGGATGATATATACCAGAACAGAGTGTACTAGCACCATACCCAGGAATCACTTGGCTCCCTTCTAAACAAATAGACTCTGGGATGCAGAGGTAACTCATATCATGACATCTCAGGGTATATACCAAGAACCTGATTTTTAACTAATCCCCCTGCTAAAGCTTGATTGACAATTTCAGTGTAACTCCTAAGGAAGAGTATGCTAAGAAGCAGTTCTATATATCATTTATATTTTTGTATTAGTAGCGATCTCTTAGAGCCCTTGTTTTCTTTCAAAAAAACTTAACGTACTAAAATAATAGTGCAAAAGGAACACACAAATTTTGATCCCTATAAATAGAATGTTCTTACTCTGTTATCATTATTACTGTTGTTCTAATAACTGTCATCCAGCTTTACCACTGATGGAAGTAGCACACATTCTGAAACTTAAATTTAAATTTTTATCTTTGAACTTGAAACCATTTGCCTCAGATTGGGACTTCACATGGCTAGGACTTGAATCCAGCCAAAACCCAAGTACCTAGTTTTAGGACCTCTTTAGGACCAAGACCTAACTCTGTGCCTTTTCTTACCTTACCACTGTCCCTTCGTGGTGGCCAGCTGAAACTGTGTACCTCAGATTGGGACTTGAACCCAGACAAAACCCTGCTTGGGACTTGAACACACGTGACTGGGACTTGAATCTGGCCAAAACTCTGCCTGGGACTTGAACACACATGGCTGGAACTCAAACCCAGCCAAAACCCACGGTACCTGGTTTCAGGACCTAATGAAGCTCAGGTTCTTAATGTATTATCACAGAAATAATTCAATGAGAGACAAAGTGATAGGTTAGAAGTGGGTTTATTCAGATTTAGAGAGAAGCACATTAGTAATGCTGAAGAAGCTGAGGTTGAGCAGTTCTATGAAGACCTACAAGACCTTTTAGAACTAATACCCATAAAAGATGTCCTTTCCATTACAGGGGACTGGAATGCCAAAGTAGGAAGTCAAGAAACACTTGAGTAACAGGCAAATTTGGTCTTGGAGTATGGAATGAAGCAGGGCAAAGGCTAATAGAGTTTTGCCAAGAGAATGCATTGGTCATAGCAAACACCCTCTTCCAACATCGCAAGAGATGACACTACAAATGGACATGGCCAGATGGTCAACACCGAAATCAGATTTATTACAGTCTTTGCAGCCAAAGATGGAGAAACTCTATACAGTCAACAAAAACAAGACCAGGAGCTGACTGTGGCTCAGATCATGCACTCCTTATTGCAAATTGAAAATTAAATTGAAGAAAGTAGGGAAAACCACTAGACCATTCAGGCATGACCTAAATCAAATCCCTTACAATTATAGAGTGGAAGTGGGAAATAGATTCAAGGGACTAGATCTGATAGACAGAGTGCATGATGAATTAAGGATGGAGGTTCAGGACATTGTACAGGAGACAGGGAACAAAACCATCCCCAAGAAAAAGATATGCAAAAAAGCAAAATGGCTGTCTGAGGAGGCCTTACAAATAGCTGTGAAAAGAAGAGAAGCAAAAAGCAAAGGAGAAAAGGAAAGACACAAGCATCTGAATGCAGAGTTCCAAAAAATAGCAAGGAGAGATAAGAAAACATTCTTCAGTGATCAATGTAAAGAAATAGAGGAAAACAATAGAATAGGAAAGACTAGAGATCTCTCCAAGAATTTTAGAGATACCAAGGGAACATTTCATGGAAAGATGGACTCAGTAAAGGACAGAAATGGTATGGACCTAACAGAAGCAGAAGATATTAAGAAGTGGTGGCAAAAATACACAGAAGAACTGTAGAAAAAAAGATCTTCACAACCCAGATAACCATGATGGTGTGATCACTCACCTAGAGCCAGACATCCTGGAATGCAAGGTCAAGTGGACCTTAGGAAGCATCACTATTAACAAAGCTAGTGGAGGTGATGGAATTCCAGTTGAGCTATTTCAAATCCTAAATGATGATGCTGTGAAGGTGCCACACTCAATATGCTAGCAAATTTGGAAAACTCAGCAGTGGCCACAGTACTGGAAAAAGTCAATTTTCATTCCAATCCCAAAGAAAGGCAATGCCAAAGAATACTCAAACTACTGCACAATTACACTCATCTCACACAGTAGTAAAGTAATGCTCAAAATTCTCAAAGCCAGGCTTCAACAATACGTGAACCATGAGCTTTCAGATATTCAAGCTGGATTTTAAAAAGGCAGGTCAAATCGCCAACATCCGCTGGATCATTGAAAAAGCAAGAGAGTTCCAGTAAAACATCTATTTCTGCTTTATTGACTAAGTCTTTTGGCTGTGTAGATCACAACAAACTGTGAAAAATTCTGAAAGAGATGGGAATACTAGACCACCTGACCTGCCTCTTGAGATATCAGTATGCAGGTCAGGAAGCAACAGTCAGAACTGGGCATGGAACAACAGGCTGGTTCCAAACAGGAAAAGATGTACATCAAGGCTGTATATTGTCATACTACTTATTTAACTGCTATGCAGAGTACATCATGAGAAACGCTGGGCTGGATGAAGCCCAAGCTGGAATTAAGATTGCCAGGAGAAATATCGATTACCTCAAATATGCAGATGACACCACCCTTCTGGCAGAAATTGAAGAAGAACTGAAGAGCCTCTTGATGAAAGTGAAAGAGAAGAGTGAAAAAGTTGGCTTAAAGTTCAACACTCAGAAAACTAAGGTCATGGCATCCAGTCCCATCACTTCATGGCAAATAGATGGGGAAACTGTGGAAATAATGGCTGACTTTATTTTGGGGGGCTCCAAAATCCCTGCAGATGGTGATTGCAGCCATGAAATTAAAAGACACTTCCTACTTGGAAGGAAAGTTATGATCAACCTAGACAGCATATTAAAAAACTGAGATATTACTTTGCCAACAAAGGTCTGTCTAGTCAAGACTATGGTTTTTCCAATAGTCATGTATGGATGTGAGAGTTGGAATATAAAGAAAGCTGAGAGCCGAAGAGTTAATGCTTTTGAACTGTGGCATTGGAGGAGACTCTTGAGAGTCCCTTGGACTGCCAGGAGATCCAACCAGTCCATCCCAAAGGAAATCAGTCCTGAATATTCATTGGAAGGACTGATGTTGAACCTGAAGCTCCAATACTTTGTCCACCTGATGCGAAGAACTGATTCATTGGAAAAGACCCTGATGCTGGGAAAGATTGAAGGTGGGAGGTGAAGGGGATGACAGAGGATGAGATGGTTGGACAGCATCACTGACTCAATGGACATGAGTTTGAGTAAACTCTAGGAGTTGGTGATGGACAGGAAGGCCTGGAGTGTTGCAGTCCATGGGGTTGCAAAGAGCTGGACATAACTGAGTGACTGAACTCACTGACTTATTTATACTCTACAGAGAGAATATGGGCCTGGTAGAGGGCTAGTGCAGACACAAAATGTGGCATGGTCATTTTTGTAGTCTGGGTAATTTCATATGCTAATGAGTGGAGGGATTATTGCAATTATTCTTGGGAAAGGGTGGAGGTTTCCAGGAATTGGGCCACCACCTCCTCCTTGGTTTTTTGTCAGGGCCTTGGAGCTGTCAGGGCACCTCCAGCTGTGCCTTTTAGCTTGCTGACTGAGGATCAAAGTTGAATCAAAGTCGACTTGTCTGCCATCTAGGACCCATGTGATTCTAAACTGTTCAAATTGTGTCCTTGGGCTTGGTCCTCTTTCCAACGTTGTGCCTTGCCCCTTTCCCTCCTGTTGCATACTCACTCAAGTAGCAAGTGCACTTGAGGTCAATTGTCCTCAAAGCCTGTCCTGAGAGTGAAAAGCAGCATTATTATCTGCTGCTGCTGCTGCTGAGTCGCTTCAGTCATGTCCGACTCTGTGCGACCCCATAGATGGCAGCCCACCAGGCTCCCCCGTCCCTGGGATTCTCCAGGCAAGAACACTGGAGTGGGTTGCCATTTCCTTCTCCAACGCATGAAAGTGAAAAGTGAAAATGAAATCGCTCAGTCGTGTCCGACTCTCAGCGACCCCATGGACTGCAGCCCACCAGGCTCCTCCGACCATGGGATTCTCCACGCAAGAGCACTGGAGTGGGGTGCCATCGCCTTCTCCATTACCACCTAGGAACTTATTAAAATCAGAAAATCTGGTGTGGCACCCAACAAGCTTAGTTTTTGTAAGTCTTTCAAAGTTCTTGGGAAGCATGCCAAATTGTGGGAGTCACTAATGTAGGATAATTTGGCTAAGGGCAAGTGTTGTAGGATAAATTGACTTACCCCTTAGGATATATCCTACATTAAGCCTGGTTGATCGTAGTGGGAAAACGAAGCATAGACCATTTAACACGTTGCATTTATCCTTTCTTAATTCAGGATAATTGTGCTGAGACCAGTGCTGCTGCTTTTCACAACTTATCTTATTGTCAGGCCACTCTGTCTTCTCAAATGCAGCCCAGAAAGTCCTCTGATTCTTATATTTGGGATTGTCTTTAAGACAACTCCTGATAACCCTTACAGATAAATTTTCTGGCAGGAGGTATCTGGTTCTTTTAGAAAAAGGCTTGATCTTTTCTCTATACTTAATTGTACTGAAAGATTAGCTATCTTTTCCCTTCTATTGGGAGCAGAGATAAGGGAGCTGACTGGAGTTTATTTTCAGCTGGAAGCCTACAGGGGAATGAAAGTTATGTTAACGGTATGCTGAGAATTCTATTCTGACACCATTTGAGATCTACCTGTAAAACATATAAAACAACTTATGTACATAATTTTTATTCAGTTTCTTGTAGTCACAATTTGGCCAAGGTAATATATGAAAAATTAATTTTTTTTCACCTGTTTTCACTAGACTTATAATGGGAAAACACCTATGCTATTATGAAAACTTGTCAAAACAAATCATTTGATTTTTTTTTAAGATAAGGATGGCATATTCTAGCCAGTGTTTACCGAAGGGTTGTGCTTATATCATTGATTTTATTTAGTACAATGTAAAGATTTCAGCTGAGATGCACAAATGAGAAGTTACATTCTGTAATCCCTGGGTTCCTCTTATTTTCTGTCCTTTCCCTTCCCTCCCCTTCCCTTCTCTTCTCTCCTTCTGCTGTGATTTTGCTGCCCTGAATTCTTTTCTTAAATGAACCACTCCTGCCAAATACCTGGCTGTTATCATTTCTGCCCACCAGGGTTATTTCTGGTTGCCTTGACTAGGTATTTAGGAGATTTCCCAAATCTAATCCCTCCCAGCAAGGAGATCCAACCAGTCCATTCTAAAGGTAATCAGTCCTGGGTGTTCTTTGGAAGGAATGATGCTAAAGCTGAAACTCCAGTACTCTGGCCATCTCATGCAAAGAGATGACTCATTGGAAAAGACTCTGATGCTGGGAGGGATTGGGGGCAGGAGGAAAAGGGGACGACAGAGGATGAGATGGCTGGATGGAATCACCGACTTGATGGACATGAGTTTGAGTGAACTCCGGGAGTTGGTGATGGACGGGGAGGCCTGGCGTGCTGCGATTCATGGGGTCACAAAGAGTTGGACACGACTGAGTAACTGAACTGAACTGAACTGAACTGAATCCCTCCCAGGAACATCACAAGCAGTTCTGTATCCTCCAGGCATAGTTAAAGTGGGAGACCGCAGATCTATAAAATATGATACTGCTCTCATGGATACGACTGACTAGGCCAAGCATTTTTCAGGGCCGATGAAATTTCCTGTTCTGGGAACCAGAACAAAAATTCGCAAACCATAGGCTAGTGTATCTATGGATAGAAGAGCTATAAACTTGGAAGCTGGGTCAGTTACATCTCGTGTAAACTGGTTATCATAAAACTTTGCTTTTCAGAGATAAAAAAGTAAAAAACGGTGCCCTGAGAATTTCAGGGGTAGAGATGGGAATAGAGAACCTTGATGCTGTTTTGATCCTGATTCTAGTTTATTGCTAACTTTAGGATTTGCTCATGCACTAGGGTGCCGGAAGTAACAATTAGACAAATCCTCCTTTTGTAATCAGTGAATTCAACGGAATTCTGTTTCAGTTTTTCAAGCAAAAACATTGAATATATGTAGTATTATGTTTGTGTTTCTTATCGTAAATGGACACTTAAGTTGGTCTTATAAACTAAGGTTAGAAACCTAAAGAACATATTGCATACTTTTGTAGTCAAAAGAGTTCTGGGTTCATAGTTTTTTAAATAATTTTTATTCGTTTATTTATTTGGGGGGATTGCACTGAATCTTTGTTGCTGCACGGGCGTTTCTCCAGCTGCGGCGAGTGGGACTTACTCTCCGGTTGCGGTGAACAGGCTTCTCATTGTCTCGGCTCTTCTTGCAGAGCAAGGGATCTAGGGACTATGGACTTCAGTATTTGCCATGAGTGGGCTCAGAATTGCGATTCCTGGGCTCTAGGGCACAGACCCAATAGTTGTGGCACACAGGCTTAATTCTTTTGTGCCACAAATATCTTTCCGGATCAAGGATCGAACCGGTGTCTCCTGCACTGGCAGGTGAATTCTTTACGGCTGAGCCACCAGGGAAAGTTCCTGAGTTCAAAATATTAACAAAAAACAAAATTTTAATATACAAAAAAAAAATTTTAGAACCGTTGCCCTTCTTTTGTGAAGGGCTGTATTTGTGTTCTTTATTGATATTTTAAAATACTATGGAGCCTACAATATTTTTTATTCATTGTGACTTTAAATCATGTTCTTTTGAAAATAGCTTAAATTGTTTATAAGGTTAAGTATGCTTTTAGATATTTGTCAAATTTTATATCTAAGATTAAATATACAAGAGGTGCATGATAACAGTACGCTGCTCTCATATATATATGTATATATATACAAACAGTACTTATTATTGGATGCTTTCATTTATTCTAACCCATAAATGAGAACCAATTCATTTTAAAAATAACATTAACATCTTCAAATCTTGACACACTTCTAGATAATACAAACCATCTGAAAAATAATATTATGGTATTCAGGAAGAGAAAAAAAGAACATGTTTTACTTTAGTGTAAACTGAATGGCTCATAAATCCAACATTCAAAATTAAGAAATAATGCTAAAAAATAAAAAACAGGCAAAGATATTATGAATCTTACTACAATTTCCAGAAAAAAATAAATTTGTTGTAAGCTCTATAATATTATAAATATGTGAGTGATTTATTAAGGAAATTTACATATATTTTTTGTTCTTAATTATAGAACTGAAATTAAATGCATGAATATATAACAAAACAAATTATATTGAGAAAAGATGGAAAGTTTTGTTAGATGCTTATTCCAAGACACTTTCCTAGTTCACACTTTTCTTCTGAAATTACACTTTTGATGATTCTTTCTTCAAATTGCAGTCACTTGGTGTATTAAACTAGATACACAATTAAAGTTATTTATCTGCAACTCATTTCTCAGATACTTTTGCCATCATATTTAGTTTTGAATTTCTAGATTTTCCATGTGTTTTTGGATAACAATATTGTTTTAGATAAATTTCCTATAATTTCTATTTATAAAGTTTTAATTGGAAAAAACAAGGATATTGACATTTATTGATTCCCTTTTGAGTGCCAATCACCTTCTATGGATTATTCAGTTATGCTAGCCACTCAACATATACTCAGCAATTTACATTTTGAGATTGGGATTTTCCCCTAAGTGTCTGAGAATCAGGCAGTTGAGAAGCTTGCTGAAGAATTCAGAGCTTTGAGAATTGAAGCCTGAATTTCAATCACAAGCCTACCTTCTTTCTGATACATCTGTCACCTGTTTCAAGTAAACACTAATGTACTGAATAGATGGAATTGAATTTCACATCACTGAAAGAATGGTTTGATATAAACATTTGTTTGATCATGTAAGACTGACTTTAATAGCTTGAAAGGTTTATATTTTGGCCATGTCAAAGTTTATGCATTTGTTGAAATCAAATGGAGATGTGTAAAAGAAAAGATACCTCTGCCTTATTAAATCTATGGAAGTAAATGATAGAACTTTTGAATCCATGAAACATTGTTTTACAGATTTTTTTAGATAATTAAGGATATATATTTGCTTTTCTCTCATGAAGCATGATGAATAGGTCTAAAGCATAAAATGAGCATCTTAACACATTTATTATGCTTTTCAGCAGGCATTATATTCTCCTACTGGAGAGTTAAAATATTCAATATATATAATCTGTACCTAAAAAAGATAAGTGTTGATATTAACATATATTCCACATTTCACTGTTAAGTCAATTATATGAGAGAAAAAAAATCACAATTATTATAATGAGATTACTAAAATTTGGTTAGGTTTACAATTGTAGGCTATAACATCCATGCATGTTTTGTACATTAATAAACATAAAGTAATGAATTCTACCCTGTGAACAAATAAACCTTTACTCAGAATAAAGCAACCACGGTAGCCAGAGTTTGCTGACATCTGGTTCCTCAACTAAGTCACAACTAAAAGGGATCCAAAGCAAGCAATTTTAAGTCAGGAATTTCCTGAGACAGAGCGCTACCTCTCTTCTGAGGCTATATTTGAGTGCCCCTGGAAGACTATGCTTGTATTGGGTGTGTGCTAGTGGTATGCGCAGTTTCTTCCTGTATGATAAATCGTAACAAGGGCACGGAGACCAGGAACTCATCATATTAAGAAAGTTCTGCAGTCCCCTGAGGACTGAAGGTCAATTCGAGATTAACACATGTTGGCAGATATCTTGCTGCTGCTGCTGCTGCTGCTGCTAAGTCGCTTCAGTCGTGTCCGACTCTGTGCGACCCCATAGATGGCAGCCCACCAGGCTCCCCCATCCCTGGGATTCTCCAGGCAAGAACACTGGAGTAGGTTGCCATTTCCTTCTCCAATGCATGAAAGTGAAAAGTGAAAGTGAAGTCACTGAGTCGTGTCCAACTCTCAGCGACCCCATGGACTGCAGCCTACCAGGCTCCTCCGTCCATGGGATTTTCCAGGCAAGAGTACTGGAGTGGGGTGCCATTGCCTTCTCCGGGCAGATATCTTAGAGTAGTTAAAAAAAAATTTACTCTTTAAGCTTTCTGATCTAAACAACATCTGGGGAGCTGAGCTGCAAGATATGGAAGAAAATGGTTCCTTCCTAGTTAACTGGAGCCATCTTATTGAAATTGTTTGTTCAAAAATAAACAAGTAAAGGAAAAGAAAGGGAAGAAGGGAAAGGAAGTAGGAAATAGAGAAGGGGAGAGAAAGTAAAGACAGAAAGAATCATTTGTTCAGTCCAGAATAACTAGAAAAATTGTGCCTTGACAAAGAATGCTAATTTTGATTTCTAAAAGCAGTCTGACAAACCTTTTCTAATTTAACTTCCAAACAGTTTTTCATTTATTACTTTACCGTTGCTCTCCCTTCACTTCTATCCCCAGTCTCTGCTGACTTTCTGTCATAGGCACATACGACTGATACAAATTTATTCCATATTTTTATTGTTTTTAAGTTTTGGTGCATTCAGAACCTTACACCAAACCACTAGACATTTTAAGGGACAAAAAAGTCAACTTTTTTTTTTTCCATATAGTAACAAATAGTTATATTAACGTTCTTACACAGATCTTTTGTCTAGGTGTCAGTGAGTCTCTGTAAAAGTTATATATCACATTTAATAGATTGAATAAGTTGAAACTTATTGTATGAAAACTGGAACAATTTACAGGAACTTTCCAGGAACAGCTAAAAATTTAGTACACTTAAATCATGCAGTCTTCTAAGGCATCTCTTCCTGCTTCAAAGAAATAAGTGATACTTATGTATCTACACAGAATAGAAAGTATTATCATTGCTTGATTTAAGTTACTGTAAGAGCAAAAGCATTGTCTTTTGGTATATACATATAGATAGCTGTGTGTGTGTGTATATACACACTATATATGTAGTACAAAGCTTAATAAAAATATATATTTTCTACAATGGCTTTTATCAAATACAACACAGACATGTCTTTCACTCATGTATTTTCTCTTGGCAGTGGTACCCAAAAGTTAACAGGGAGTAAATAAGATGTTTTTTTGGCTTCAGGATCAATACTCTACATTGGACAAATACAGAGCTCAAAGTGAGTTATTTAAACATCAGTTTTTCTTTGAAAAATGCTCAACAGTAGCAGCATCAATGAGAACTATCTCAAAAGGGAGCAGAAGGGCCATTTGGCCCACGCTGATGGACAGTCTGTGAGTGTTGATACCCCCATTGAAGCCTCGGTCTATCTGTGCACAAAGCTCAGGCGCGCTGTGCGCAACCGTATTTTGGTGCCTCGTAGTAACACCCGTAAATGCCGTGGGCCCTGTTTCCTTGCTCTGGAACCTGCATGCCTTGTCCCTTTTGTGCATTGCCATTCTCTGGCTTCTGAAAAGTGATGCTGACTCAAGAAATGGTGGATCATTTATTCTAGGGAGAGGAAGGAATGTTGTACAAATACATTGCCGAAATAACATGACCGAACAGTACAATCTCAAAAGTCAGCGGCTAAAGCAATAAGCATTTGCAGTTTTGCTCACCAGCTTACAGGCCTGCTCGACCATGTTTCTAGTTTGTTCTCACTCATGTATCTGCAAGTTTAGTAACAAAGTGTTTCTGATCTTCCCTAAGCTGTTTCCCGTTTCTGGGGTTTCTTCCCCTGAGACAGACAGGCTGACTTGGAGCTCTACACGTTCTCTCCAACAATGTAGGCAGGAGTCCCAGAGAAGCAAAAAAGCAAGGAAGCCATTAGACTCAAACTTGGTACTGGAAAATCATCACGTTCGCCATACTCTGCTGGCCAGGCTAGTCAAAGGTTTATCTCAGCGTCATTGTGAGGACTCTGAATAGCCTCTTGTGGAGTCAACTCAGTTATGAGAGATGGAGAATTAGATGACTTTTCAATAAATCTACCACAGGGAGTCTTACATATAGTTTAACAGACATAATGATGTCTCCCGAAAATGTTCAATCCTTATTAATAATCTTTACAGTTTAGTATTCAATTTTTGGTATACTAGAAAATTGCTTAAAATTAACTCAAGCTATCTCAATGAAAAATTCAACTAAATTTTTCCATTATCATTTTTTAATAGAATATTTGGACACTAAATGTCACAAAGTGAGCAACATTAAAGTTACATCTCTCTGTTTCAAATCTAACACTAAACCAAATAATCACTGATATCCTAAAACAGTTAAACTTAGCAACTTGGTGTTTTGTTCTAGGAATCCCTCTTCTGAACAACATCAATGGAGGAAAACATTTTTTTAAGTTAACAAAATGCCAGGTGCATATGTTACCAGCTTCTTCATTGGAACTCCTGTTTACATCAACAAGAATAATTTATGTCGCATAAGGTCTTAAGAGGTAACTTTTATTTGGAATTTTAACTCCAAAAACAATAAAGGGCTTTCAATTATAATTTTGCCTTTTCCTCTGGTTATTACTCTTTTAAGGGATCAGAGGCTTATTAGCAAGAACATTGTAAGAAATTTTAAAAGCCCACGAATTTGCCCACCAGATAGTTTTGCAAAGCTGATATAGTCAATATATTAAAAGAAAATAATATTATGCAAAAGTAATATGTGATAAAATATTTGTATTAATTATCAAAGAACAATTTCCTTTAAGTTAATTCTTAACTTTTTCTTATTTTATTTTTATGCATATTTGGTATCTGAAGACGAAAAACATAGCGGAATAAATGTTGTCCTTAAAGTTTTATCTGAAAATGAAATGGAAAAATACTAACATCATAAACAACCTATAGTTTACTTTACCAAAATACGTTTCAGTGGGCGACCATGGTCCAAGCATGTACACAAAGTGCAGCATGAAAGCACCAACATTAGAGTCTGACAAAGTGAAGTGAAGGAAGTCGCTCAGTCGTGTCTGACTCCTTGCGACCCCGTGAACTGGGGCTCACCAGGCTCCTCCGTCCTTGGGATTCTCCAGGCAAGAATACAGGAGTGGGTTGCCATTTCCTTCTCCAGGGGAACTTCCCGACCCAGGGATCGGACCCAGGTCTCCTGCATTGCAGGCAGACGCTTTAACCTCTGAGCCACCAGTGTCTGACAAAAGTAAGCATAAATTTAAACGTGGAAATGCACGAACTGGATAGCTCTCATTTTCCTTGCCCAAGCCACAGTTTTCTTATTTGTAATACAGGAATAATAGTGGTTCCACACGTTGATGACATGAGGATTAAAAGGCTTCATGTATAAAGAGAATTTTACATAGTACCCGACAAAATCATCATCCGTTAAGAAGATACGCACTAGGCAAGCTGCAGCTTTTGTGTTTCTGCTGATTTTTGTCCTTATTGGTGCTAGCGTTCTCCTTCACTCTTACTTTCTCCCTCAGCTTTTCCTTGCACCTTTTCCTCCTCCTCCTCCGACTCTTTCTTCTTCTTCTCAGCATTCACATTAACATTAGAAAGGTAATTACCAAAGGGGCAATAAAGCTAAATCAGTTCTCTGCTTATTATCTTTTCGTATTTTCCCTTCAATTAGACAAGTGTGAGGACTGCATAAGATCACAGGTCTAGTTAGCTTTGCGCTTGGTAACTCAGACTGTGTTATCCCTCCTTTCTTTCCTTCAGAGAGTCTTGCACATAGAGCTTTTCATAAACCACAGAAATCAACTCACTCCAGAAAAATCATGTTAATGACCTAGCAAGAAATTCACTATCACTTTTGCAAGTTACAAGAGCCCTTTAGTGAGGTGGGAAATTAAGATGACATTTAAGGCTGATTTCCTATTAGGCTTTCTTCAGTAAAATACCGGACTGCTGGAAAATAAGCCATATGTGGAGCATGATAATAGAGAGGGCAGCGAGTGAGTTAATTAAATGTGTAGAGTGATTTTTCTTTCTTCAGAAAGAAATCCATAAAAGAAATATAAGAAATAATTTTGTGAAATATTTTTACATTCCCCCTTAAAATGATGAGTTCGTTTAAAATATATTTTTTAAACTCTCACAGGTGAAATGCCTCAAGGAATCATGAGGGGAAAAAGACATCATTAGCAGTTGTCAGTTTTGGTTCTGGATATATATTATAGAAAAAAAAATTGAGATAAATGCTACACTGCATGTTTTGTGGAAGTAAACATACATATTAACATATGGGCTGCACTCAGATTAACAGATGAGTACTAGTCATTTAGGAGCTTCCCAGGGGGCGTTAGTGGTAAAGAACACGCCTGCCTATGGAGGGGACTTAAGAGGCAGGGTTTTATTC
Source organism: Capricornis sumatraensis (assembly GCF_032405125.1). NCBI lineage: Eukaryota > Metazoa > Chordata > Mammalia > Artiodactyla > Bovidae > Capricornis > Capricornis sumatraensis. The sequence continues at coordinate 104,182,071 of NC_091077.1, read as the reverse complement.
CCGGGTCAGGAAGATCCCCTGGAGGAGGGCGTGGCAACCCACTCCAGTATTCTTGCCTGGAGTAGCCCATGGACAGAGGAGCCTGGCGGGCTACAGTCCACGGGGTCACACAGAGTCAGACATGACTGAAGTGACTTAGCATGTGTGCACACACAGTAATACAGTGCATAAAAAATTTAAACTCATAAAGATAAATTTTATAAAATGATTAGAATATTCAGAGTCTGGCTGAAATATGACTTTAGTTAATTGCCTGTTTACGTCTACAGTGAAACATTCAATAGCAGTTTATCATTCTTCTCTCATAAACATACACCAGTTGGCAACTTATTTCTTACCAACTGGTGAGCTTGAAGTTCACATTGATATTTGGAAGCAATCGTGGTGTGGTGTGTACTTATGGATATCTGTATGTATAAGAGGGTGGGAAGTGATGGAGCGGAAAAGTGTATTATGTACCAAGTTTGGATTCAGTTAGATGGATGAGAACTATAGAAATTTAAGACACACATCCTCTCAGTATTCACTCTGCATGCCGAATGAATTGGGACATTCATTTGCATTAGCCTCACAGCACAAAAATACCTGGGGAAACAAAGATTCCATCTAACTTTTCAAAAAAATCACCAATATTGTATACTGTAAATATTAATTTTATATCATACTGTGAATTTTTCCTCTGGAAGAGTGTTGTTGAAAATCCCAGTGGCTCTTTTAAACCTACTATTATTTTTCTAAGTTATGATGAAAATAATTTTAAAATAAATGTCAAGACTTTTGTTGTGTTTATTATGAAGGTTTAAAGTATATAGATGTATATTTATACACCACATAATTACAGACCCCCTCCTACAGCTAATCATGCATGCATATCCATTACACTCAAAGCTTCCATTCCTTAATCAAGCATTCTGTGATTACGCAAATTTAAAAGATAACGAGGTACACCCTATAACAGACAGCAAATCAGCCTTGTTAAATATGTCCTGAAAAATGAGAAAATTGAATCTTTGGTCTTGAAAATCTTAAGGAACTTTCACAGTTAGTGAATTAGCCTCATAGAGGAAAGTGGCACATTTCCATATATTGTATCGGTTATCCCTTTGCACTTATTTGGTTGTTTCCTTTCCTCAAGGTCGGTGATTAAATACTCCCTAAATTTCTGGTCACCTCCAGCAATCAGAAGAACGATGAAGTAGATAAAAAAGGGCTTCAGTCCAAAGCCGTATTTGTCATGACTATTGCCTATTGCTGGTTCAGAATTTTGTTTTTAAAGATTTACTCTGCATGAATCATTTGCCTAATGAAAGCTGTGTTACTTTCAAGAATCATGTAGAATTTTAGGTTTTGGTACTTTCTCATCCAGATATATTTGGCAGCAGAGTAAGTAACTGCATTTTTCATGCTTTGCTCTTTCTTATACTGTGTTGATCCCTTCCATACAACTTTGCTTTAATTATTGCAGGGGACTACAGAGTGGTCTTATGCAAGTCACAGTACATTTTTACTGAAAGTTTTCATTTTTCCCCTTTTGGAAAGAAACTCATGGTTTGGGAAGAGCTGGAGCAAAATGAAAATGTGTTATATTTTCTAGCTATTTCTGTTAATAGGTCCTTGTTAAGGGTGGGTGAGTAAATACTTCCACTTAAAAAAGCAGGAATCTATCATAACATAAATATCATTTTCTGTAAAATATAAGAAGTATGCTTACAGATTATTTTAGGAGCCCAATAGGTGTTCAACAATTCAGTGTGATTTAGGATTAGTAAGAGGCCTCCCCATTCTAGAATATTTTGTCTAGCTGTATGTGATAGAAATTGAAATGTTCGTCATTCTTTCAATATTAGCATAATGTGAGAGGCATTATATGTGAGAGGTGGAATAGAAAGTCAAAAGTATAAGATCAATATTCAAGTGCTAATGGTTGTGAATTTTATTTGTTAAGTTGTATTCATTCAAATATATTGCACTTAGTTGATTAGTTGCATCAGATTCTTGTATTTGAAGACCTTCACAGTGGCTTACTTTTCTAAAATCCTCAGTCATTTTCCTTCTTTTCAACAGTCTCTATATCTCTTTCTCATTCAAATATTTATATCTTACAGTCTTTTTGATCACTACTGCACTGTACTGTCATATTTTTTCATGGGATTGTATTTGAAGAGTTTTTAATCATTATATATTTATTTCTTCAAATGTTTCTTGACATTGAGCAAATGATATTTCCCTCCCTTTGGGAAGGTAGTAGATAGAACCTAGAGTAAAAAAAAAAAAGTCAATTAGTTAGGTGAAGAGAGATTTTAGCTTATAGCAGGTACTTTAATTTGAAACCAATCACTTTTGAAATGAACACTTCACCCAGACATAAACGTATTTACTTTCCAAAGACTCAATTTGAAATTCTCTGCCAGGCTCTACAGTGCTGCTGTTGCTGTTCATGTTCAGCTCTTGGGGACACCTAGTCTCTGCAGTGCTAGAGACTAGATTAATGAGTAGCAGATCTAATGATAGTAACCTGTAGAGCAGGGGTGGTACAGGTGAAGCTGGAGACATGCAGGCCATGGCAACATGGATTCTAGACATGTTGGGAGGAAATTCAGTATCAGACGGCTTGTTCTTTGCCTGTCAGTTACAGACCCGGCAGGAGGCCATCTACTGTGAAGGTGGAGAAGCCACAGGTTACATCTGGCATGTTAATAAATGTGTACTCAAAGCAGTGTAAGTTTGTAAACATAAGTGAGTCCATATCCTCTAGTAAAATTATTATAAAATCACAAACATATATATAAAATTTAACAGTTTATTATTCAAATATTTATTGAGCCTCTACCATGTTATGTAGAAAGAAAACAATGTCCCTACACTCACAGAATGGACTTCTAGAGAGAAAGGAGGGCTAAGATTGAGAGTTTTCAGGTATCAGCAGAATTAGCTGCTTCTCAGCTGAATTGAATTTGTTATAGAAAATAACATTACATTTTTGTAAATCCGAGTAATGAATATACATGGAGAATGTAAATTTAGAACTTAGAATTCTTACACAGCGTTCAGATCTTTCAATCCTTTATAAAACTTTAGAGACAAGTGAAAGGCAAGACACTTCCCTAGTGGCCCAGTGGCTAAGACTCCAAGCTCCCAACGCAGCAGGCCTGCATTTGATCCCTGGTCAGGAGAAGGAAGCTTCCCTGGTGGCTCAGAGGGTAAAGTGTCTGCCTGAAAATGCAGGATACACGGGTTTGATCCCTGGGTCAGGAAGATCCCCTGAAGGAGGGCATGGCAACCCACTCTAGTATAATTCTGAGAATTCAGTATTCTTGCCTGGAGAACCCCATGGACCGAAGAGCCTGGTTGAAGGCTACAGTCCATGGGGTTATAAAGAGTCGGACACGACTGAGTGACTTCACTTTCAGGAGAAGGAAATGGCAACCCACTCCAGTATTCTTGCCTGGAAAATCCCATGGACAGAGAAGCCTGGTAGGCTAGAGTCTATGGGGTCACAAAGAGTCAGCCATGACTGACTTCACTTTCACTTTCAGGGAACAAGATCACATATGGCTGCAATAAGAATTCTCATGATGCAACTAAATTTCCTGTGTGCCTCAAGGAAGGTCTGCAATCCTGTGTGCCACAGAGAAGAATGGCTGCAGCCAAATAACATAAATTTAAAAATACTCAAAAAAAAAAAAAAAGACCTTTAAAAAAAAAGGGACAAAAGCAGAAATAATTACAATTTTAAAAGAAACACTACATGTTATTGTCAGATTCAACTTTTTTTTTTTTTTTTTTTAAATTAGCAGCAGAGGTTTTCACTTGACCCCTGGTTGTTTCTGCATTCATTTTATGGAGAAATCAAGAGTGATTTCTGTTGAAACATAAGAAAATATTCCTATGTATTACACAGAGAAAGAGAAGATTCTAGATAGTCAGAAACATGGGTATGCAGACAGACACACATCTCTTAACAGTATCCCCTCAAAATTTAACATTTATCTGCTCACTTGATAATAACTCTTATATTGATAGTTCCTGGTACCTTGTTGATGCTCATTTTATATTTTTAAATGTATTAAGCTATTCATCAGCAAGTATTAGATGTACTGTAGTACAGGACTTCCCTCATAGCTCAGTTGATAAAGAATTCGCCTGCAATGCAGGAGACCCTAGTTTAATTCCTGGGTCAGGAAGATACCCTGGAGAAGGGATAGGCTACCCACTCCAATATTCTTGGGCTTCCCTTGTGGCTCAACTGGTAAAGAATCTGCCTGCAATGTGGGAGAACTGAGTTTGATCCCTGGGTTGGGAAGATCCCCTGGGGAAGGGAAAGACTACCCACTTTCCAGTTTTCTGGTCTGGAGAATTCCATGGGCTATGGTCCATGGGATCACAAAGAGTCAGACACAACTGAGCGACTTTCACTTAGTACAGCTAGTACAACCTAGTACAGCTAGGTTTATAATACTTATTTAATGATTATTTTAATGTACATGTTTTCATTTTAACTATATATTCCCTGAGAGAATTTAACTAAAGTTAGGGAAATTGCCATTCTTCTACAGAAAAATAAAAAGTCCTGTTGGTAGTAGAACTATACTCATGGGATCCTAGAGTTGGGTTCCTGTTCTATTAAAAAAAAAAAAGAGAGAGATCATTAGACTACACAGAAACTGAGATATGGAAGATAGACACCCTGAGAAAGTGAGGGGAGTACAAAGGCAGACACATTTTCCTGTATTTTGCAATTTTGCCCAGAGCTTGCTTTGTTTTCCAGTTATGATTTATGACTATGGGAGATCCCTGAGCACTTACATGATTTCACATTATCATCTTTCTACTTTCTGGAAAGATTTAAGTACATTTGAACAGCTGACATTGACACAAAGTTTTGTTTAGCATGGAAATGCTCCAGGAATTTCAGATCATACTTGGGAGACTACTTGTCACCTAATGGTATTATACATGACACTTCTATGAAGAAATTTACAATATTTAACCATCTGCAAATATGTATAAAACAACAGACGGAGTGAAGACACATAGCAACGCTTTATTTACCCTTTCTTCCTTAGACTAAGTGTAAGAAGTTTGTCTTTGATGTCTTTAACACACAGGAGATCACTGCTGCTAAATGGCAACATAATCACCCACGCAGAGTTGATCAGTGATTTACCATTTGTCGGCTGGAGTCAAGGCAGGAAATGCTTGTTTCAAATGGCAACAATTTCTATCCTGTTCACCTCCAAGAAGATATGGAGTAAATGCAGGCTTTTATTTTTATCAGAAAAAAAAAAAAAAGACTTCATTATAAAAAAACAGACTGACTTGAGCAACTTATCCCTAAATGGAAGGAAGGGTTGGGAGAGAATTCTCCAAGATAAGTCTTCCTTTTCTCATTAACGTGTTGTTGTGTGTTAAGTCACTTCAGTCATGTCTGATTCTTTACGACCCCGTGGACTGTAGCCCACAGGCTCCTCTGTCCGTGGGATTCTCCAGGCAAGAATACTGGAGTGGGTTGCCATGCCCTCCTCCAGGGGATCTTCCTGACCCGGGAATCGAACCCAAGTCTCTTGTGTCTCCTTCATTGGCAGGTGAGTTCTTTACCACGAGCGCCACCTGTGATTGTATATGAAGAGAAAATGGGAAACAGCTGCTAACTAGTCAAAGGGCTAGGTAAGCCATTGTTTACTTAACTTCTACTTAGTATAATATAGAGAACTATAAAATAAAATCTATTTTATGACTTTAAAATACAACTAAGGGAAATCAGGAAAAGCACGTCTTCAGATATATTTACAATTCTATGAATGGCTTTGCATGGCCCATTTTTAAGTTTGTGAAAACATTATTGCTATTTATAGTACAAACTGTTTAGGAGACTAATGCTGAAAAGTTTTTGACTACACTGTTCAGAAATAATACAATACAAAGACATGCTATCCTTTAGGATACACGCATGCTTAGTCTCTGTCAAGTCCAACTCTTTGAGACCGCACAGACTATAGCCCGCTGGACTCTTCTGTCCAAGGAATTTTTCATCCATGAGCACTGGAGTGGGTTGCCATTTCCTCCTCCAGGGAATCTTCCAAACCGAGGCGTATCCTGTGTTGGCAGGTGGACCCTTTACCACCACACCACCTGGGATTCTCATCCTTTAAAATATGCATAGGTTATAACATGTTTACAGCAATTTGGGGAGAAAATGTATAATAAATATATACAAATTCATAAATATATCCAAGTAAAGAAGGAAAAACAAAATCATGCAAAATCATGATAAGAATAAACATTTGCTTTGTCCTATCAGTTTCAATAAGAAATCAAAGTGATTTTGAGACAAGCTGGTTGGGAAGCAAATTATTTTTACTGAATTGCAATCACAAATATTTGATTTGTGACATTTACAAAGGTATTTAATATTGACAAGCTAAAGAAGAAAAATCATAAGATTATATTAATTTACAGAAAAGAGCATCTTACAAAGCATCCATTCTAACCCATTACAGCATCCAGCTAACATCATACGTAGCAGTGAATATCATTCCCCTAGGACTGGGAACGAGGCTTTTTCAATATAGCACTAAAAATTCTAGCCATTGCAGTAAGTTGAGAAAAATAAATAGAAGTATATACAATGGAAAATGAAAAAAAAAAAAAAAACTGTCTTTGTATGCAGATGACATGATTGCAGAAGTAGAATAGTGGAAGGAATCTAAAGAAACACTTGGAGAATGAAAAAGTGAGCATATTAAGATTGCATGATATAAGACTCTAATTGGGTCTGACTTCATTTTTGATGTTTAACTGCAACATCTTTTAAGCCTCGTTCTCCATTTTCTCCTTGTGAACCCCACCTGTGTAAGCTGATGCCAAATCCTAAGTGGAATTTCCAGTGGGGAATTCAAACTACCCAAGACCCTTCCAGTGTTCAGGAATGCTTACCGTGACCTCCCCTTCTAATCACAATCTAAACACAGGCATCTTCCTTCCTTCTTTCTCAAGCCATTTAGGACCTACTTGAGATGCCTGGACTAATCCCCCAGAGACTTCAATAGTGGTAAATCTTTTCATACTGTCTTGGTTGTATGTGATGTTGTGAGTCTCAATAACTGACCCAGACTTTATGTGGGATCCATCTGCTTCTCTAGATGATGAGAAAAAGACAAAAACATAAAAAAAAAATCAGTTGCTTTTCCTTATACAAACAACAAACACCCAAAAACCAAATTAAAAGCACAAAACCATTTATAACTATACCAAAGAAAATGAAGCACTTAAGTATGTATTTAACAAACCATGTAAAGGAAATGTATGTTGAAAATTAGGGTAGGCCAAAAGCCATCGAGTGGCTTCCCAGATGGCTCAGTGGGAAGAGAGTGTGCCTGCCAATGCAGGAGATGCTGGTTTGATCCCAGGGTCAGGAAGATCCTTTGGAGCAGGAAATGGCAACCCACTCCAGTATTCTTGCTTGGAAAATCCCAGGGACAGAGGAGCCTAGCAGGCTACAGTCCATGGGGTGGCAAAAGAGTCTGACATGACTTAGTGATTAAACAACAACAAAGTCATAGAGAGGCAAACCATGATCATGGGATAGAAGACTCAAGATAGCAAATATGTCCTTCAGATCTATAAATTTAACATAACAAGTACAGAGATTCTTGCAACGTGTTTTACAAATACAGACAAAACTATCTTCAAACAGGTATAAAAATGTAAAGAAATTAGAATAGCTAAGGCGATCTTGACAAAAAATGAAGTAGAATAATCATTCTACAGAACTGAATAGTGTTTTACTATGTAGCTACAGTAACTGAGAGGCTTGCTATTAGTAAAGTAATACATAGAACAGTGGAATCAGATATATAACTATCCAATATGCCCAACTGACTGTTAACAAGGTACAATATAATTCAGCAGAGAGATATCCTATTAATAAATAGTGCTAGAGCAGTTGGTTATCCATAGGTAAATAATAAACTAAAACCTAAACTTCATACATTATTAAAAAATTAACTCAAAATGGAACACAGACACAAAGGCAAAACATAAAGCTTATGCAAACTACAAACAAAAAAAGATCTTGCTAAGCGAGCATGGTTAGGCACCGTTCATAGTCTTGGCATGAAAGATGATTTCTAAAGGACAAGATGATAGCTGTGTCTCATCAAAATTAAAAACGTTTCTTCTGAAAAGACTCATGTGGATATCCTACAACCTAAGAGGAAAATCAAACAAAAAACAACAAAAAAGACAAATAGCCTGATTAAAAACAGGCAAAGACTTGAACAGACAATTCTCCAACGAAGACATAAAAATGGCCAACACGCCATTGTGAATGAAATGTAAAGCTGTTCAGCATCATTAAATATCAGGAAAAACCTCACACCTGTTAGTTTAGCTGTTGTCAAAAAGAAAAAAAAAGAAAGAAAGAAAGAAAGAAAAAAGCTAACAAGTGTTGCCAAGGATATGGAAGAAGGGAAACCTCTGAACATTTCTTATGGAGGTATAAAATGGTATAATAGCTATGGAAACCAGTATGGCATTTCTTCAAAAACTTAAAATGCAACCTCTATATGATCCAAAATTCCCATGTCTGGGTATATACCTCCAAAGAAATTAAAATGAGGATCTCAAAAAGACATCTTCATTGCAACATTATTCACAACCGCCAAGACGTGGCAGTTCCCTAAATGTCCATCAACAGATGAGCAGATGAAGAACAGGGTATGTGCATACAGTGGAGTACTAGTTCAGCTTAAAAAAGAAGGAAACTCTGCCATTTTTCAACAATATAAATGAATCTGAAGGATATTCTACTAAGTAAAAGAAGCTAGTCACAGAATGAAAAACAGTACATCATGGGCTGTCCACTCCAGTATTCTTGGGCTTCCCTGGTGGCTCAGCTGGTAAGAATCTGCCTGCAATGCAGGAGAACTGGATTCGATCCCTGGGTTGGGAAGATCCTCTGGAGAAGGGAAAGGCTACCCACTCCAGTGTTCTGGCCTGGAGAATTCCATGGACTGTATAGTCCATGGGGTCACAAAGAGTGGGACACGACTGAACAACTTTCACTTTCACTTTCCACTTATATAAGGTATCTAAAATAATTAAACTCATAGAATCAGAGAATATAATAATGGTTGTTAAGTGTTGGGGGTAGGGAAAATGGGGAATTGTTGTTCCATGAATGTAACATTTTATTTATGCAAAACACCAAAGTTTTAGAGATCTGCTATACAATATAATGCCTATAGTTAACAATGTAGTATTGTGCATTTCAAAATTTGTTAAGAGGTTAGAGCTCATATTAAAAGTTCTTACCACTTGCACAGAAAGAAACTCCAAAGCCGAAAACCAAAGCAAATGAACCTAAGAAAATTTGAGAGGCTTGGATATGTGTGTTACATTGATTTTGGTATAGCTTCATGACAGTTCACACATGCATGTCCAAATTCATTAAATTTTGCGCATTAAATATATTTAGTCTGTAATAAACTATTCCTCGATAAAGATGCTTTAAAAAACAATGTGAAGATGAGAAAATAAGCTACATTTTGGGGAAAAATATTTATATACTATGTGTCTGCCATAGGATTAGTATTTATAATAAACAAAGAACTCTAAATATTCACCACTGAAATATGGATAAGAGACATGAACAGACATTTTGCTGTAGATATTTAGCATCTGTAACCACCAGGCAAAGGAAAATTAAAACTACAGAAATATATCACTGCATAATTCCAAAAATACCTTTAAAAAATAGTGATAACAAATGCTGGCGAAATTGTATCATTTAGACAGTTGTTGTGGGAACACAATGACACAGCCAATCTACAAAGTAGTGTGTCTCTTTCATCAAAACTAGATATGCAACTGCTATAGAAAACAGCAACTGCTTTCTGAGACATTTATCCTAGAGAGAGAGAATTTTTGTTCATGCCAAATTCTATACACGTTTTCACAGAAATTTTATTTGCAACATTCATTTCATTCGTAATGTGTAATATTCTTTGATTTTCTTCCAAAGGTGTATGGATAAGCAACTGTGTATTAGAAATGTTCTTGTTTGGTCACTAAGTTGTGTCCAACTCTTTGCCTTCTCATGGACTGTAGCAAGCCAGGTTCCTGCATTCTCCACTATCTCCCAGAGTTTGCTCAGATTCATATCAATTGAGTCTAACCATCTCATACTCTGCCATCCCTTTCTCCTTTTGCCTTCAATCTTTCACAGCATCAAGGTCTTTTCCATTAAGTTGGATCTTTGCATCTGGTGGCCTAAGCATTGGAACTTCAGCTTCAGCATCAGTCCTTCCAATGAATATTCAGGGCTGATTCTTCATTTAGTATTGACTGATCTCCTTACACTCCAAGGGACTCTCAAGAACCTTCCCCATTGGCTCAATTCAATGTATCAATTCATTGACACTCAGCCTTCTTTATAGTCTAACTCTCACGTCTGTACCTGACTACTGGAAAAAAATATATAGTTTTGACTATGCAGATCTTTGTCAGCAAAGTGATGTCTCTCTTTTTTAATATGTTGCCTAGGTTTGTCATAGCTTTCCTTCCAAGGAGCAAGTGTCTTTTAATTTCATGGCTGCAATCACCATCTGCAGTGATTTTGGAGTCCAAGAAAATAAAATCTGTTACTGATTCCACTTGTTCTCCATCTGTTAGCCATGAAGTGATGAGACCAGGTGCCATGATCTTGGTTTTTTAAATGTTGAGTTTTAAGCCACTTTTTATCACTCTCCTCTTTCACTCTTGTCAAGAGGTTCTTTTTTTCCTTTTCACTTTCTGCCATAAAAGTGGTATCATCTGTGTATCTGAGGTTGTTAATGTTTCTCCCAGCAATCTTAATTTCAGCTTGTGCTTCTTCCAGCCCAGCGTTTCTCATGATGTACTCTGCATAGAAGTTAAATAAGCAGGGTGACAATATCCAGCCTTGTCTTACTCCTTTCCCAATTCTCAGCCTGTCGGTTGTTTCCTGTTAGGTTCTAACTTTTGCTTCTTGACTTGCACACAGGTTTCTCAGGAGACAGAGAAGGTGGTCTGGTATTCCCGTTTCTTTAAGAATTTTCCACAGCTTGTTGAGATCCACACAGTCAAAGGATTTAGTGTAGTCAATTAAGCAGAAATAGATATTTTTCTGGAATCCCTTGCTTTATGATGTTGGAATCCAATGATGTTGGAAATTTGATCTCTGGTTCCTCTGCCTCTTTGAAACCCAACTTTTACATCTGGAAATTCTCAGTTCACATGAAGTCTGGCTTGAAAGATTTTGAGCATAACCTTGCTAGCATGTGAAATGAGCACAAATACAGTAATTTGAACATTCTTTTGCATTTTCTTTCTTCGGGACTGGAATGAAAACTTACCTGTTCCAGTCCTGTGGCCACTGTTGAGTTTTCCAAATTTACTGACATACTGAGTGCAGCACTTTAATGCATCATCTTTTATGATTCTAAATAGCTCAGCTGGAATTCTGTCACCTCCACGAGCTTTGTTTGTAGTAATGCTTCCTAAGGCCTACTTGACTTCATGCTTCAGGATATCTGGCTCTAGTTGAGTGACCAAAACATCATATTTGTATGTATATGTATATGAACCAGTGAATGTCACTTCAGTCATGTCCGCCTCTTTGCAAGCCCATAGACTGTAGCCTGCCAGGCTCCTTTGTCCATGGAATTCTCCAGGCAAGAATACTGGAGTGGGTTGCCATGCCCTCCCTCAGGGGATCTTCCTGACCCAGGGATCGAACCTGTGTCTCCTATGTCTCCTACATTGGCAGGCGAGCTCTTTACCACAAGCTCCTTATACCACTCAGCAATGAAAAGGAATAAACTAGATACATATATCAAGTTGAATGGATCTCTAGGGTATTAAACTGAGTAAAAAATACTGATCTCCAAAGGTATACATAATGTGTGGTTCCACTTATATAACATTTTTGAAAGAAGAAATGTTTCAAAGTGGAGAACAATTTAGTGGTGGCCAGTAGCAGGAGGGACATAAGCATGATTAAAAAAGGGGCGCTAGAAAGGATCCTGGTGATGCTGGAAATGTTTAATAACTTGCCTGTGTAAGTTTAGTGTAGAAACAGGTACATATACACAAATGAAAAGAAGTAAAATTGGGGAAATCTGAATAAGACTGGTGGGTTATACTAAAGTAAATATCCTGATTTTAATACTATAGTATAGTGAAAGTCGCTCAGTCGTGTCTGATTCTTTGTGACCCCGTGGACTAGACAGTCCATGAAATTCTCCAGGCCAGAATACTGGAGTGGGTAGCCTTTCCCTTCTCCAGGGGATCTTCCCAACTCAGGGATCGAACCCAGGTCTCCTGCATTGCAGATGGATTCCTTAGCAGCTGAGCCACAAGAGAAGCCCAATATTATACTATAGTTTTGCAAAATATTACCACTGGGGGGAACTGGGTAAAATATGGCTTCTCTATTTCTTATAACTGTATGTGAATCTAAAATTTAATCAGTATGAATTTTAATTAAAAAAACATAAAAAGTACATTTGAAAACCGAAAACTAAAAATTAAAATACGTTTAGTTGTATTAAAGATCTATTGATTCAGTATATGTAACAAATGTTTCACTCTCTTTTATGTACACTCCAAAATATCATTTGTTAGGCCATATGTTCTTCAATTACAAATCATTTTTTCCCTAAGAAGTACAAATCTTAATGTCTTCAGTAAAAGTAATGTTTTTCATCACAGTTGCTCTTGCATACATTGGATTTAGTGAAAAAAATATATGCAATCAAGAACTATGAAATCTGGAGATATAAAAACTGACATAATTTCTAAGGGAAAAATAAAATAACTGCTTTTGTCATTTTTCGGGTATTCCAAAAATGATGCGTATATATTTTGAAATTCTATTTTTGATGAATATAGGCCAATTAGTTTGTAGAATGTTTCCAGTTTATTTCTTATGATCTGATTCAAATTATGCAATTTTTGAAGGATATCAAAGTCTTGATTTTCTGCCTAAGTATATTTTATTCAGGAGACCTATAGTGCTGGTTTGACCCAACACTGTTAATGTTGTCTTTGATCACTTTGATGGCTAGATTCCCCATGATTAATTATAATATGTCCCTTTATATGTAATAAGTAATTTGTGTAAAGATAGTTTTGTGCAATATAGATATCTCTCTTCATCAACATTTCACTGCACCCATACTCCACCTGTAACAGTTTGCAGTCATCTTCAGAAGAGATTTTCCTGTTTTACTGATCTATGCTAGAAAAAATATTGCTCCTTAGATTATAGAACTTAAATATACATTGTGTGTGTATATATATATACACACACACATATGTAAAGGCTTCCTGGTGGCTCAGATGGTAAAGAATCTACCTGCAATGCAGGAAACTCAAGTTCAATCCCTGGGTCAGGAAGATTCCCTGGAGAAGGAAATGGCAACCCACTCCTGTATTCTTGCCTGGGAAATCCTGTGGACAGAGAAGACTGATGGGCTATAGTCCATGGGGTTGCAAAGCAGTTCAGACACAACTTCATGACTAAACATCAACAACAAGTTAGCTTTCTAAAATTCTGACTTGTGCATTTTCCAAATTTTCTAAAACTTAAAAAATAGAAAGAGTTTATAAAGTTTTTTGATATGGATGCTAGGGAAAGAAAAAAAGGCAACTTTCTTCTAAAATGTACATTACTGATTTCTGTAGCATACTAGAGTCATGCAATTTTATTCATGTTTGTGTAAAATGTCTGAAAATTAGGGTCCAAATTAACTGGAATTATTTGAGGCAACTTTTCTTTTTTTTTTTTTTTAACTAAACTTTAATGCAGCTGGTGTATTAGTCACTCAGTTGTGTCTGACTCTCTGCAACCCCATGAGTGTAGCCTGTCAGGCTCCTCTGTCCATGGAATTCTCCAGACAAGAACACTGGAGTGGGTAACCTTTCGCTTCTCCAGGAGATCTTCCTGACCCAGGATTGAGCCTGGGTCTCCTGCATTGCAGGCAGATTCTTTACCATGTGAGCCACTAGGGAAGGCCTTGATGTAGCTGGGGTAATTTACAAAGGGTTATGAGGATGAATATGGCGTTACTTCAAAGGATACATGGTTTAATGGGAGAGATACGAACAATTAAAAAAAAATTGCTTCATCTCTGTGTGATAAATTCTTCTTTGCATGAGAGTATTGTTCAAGTTGCAATACAACCAGGAAAGGAGGCTGAGGGAAATGCTCTGAAAATGTTGAAGGAGAGAACTCAGGAATGTGAATCCCAGGAGAAGAAATAATACAGGAAAGAGGTCATCGGGTACTTTTAGGAAGAGCATTCGCAGTGGCTGTTAGGGAAGAAAAAATACTAAGTTAAGATGGAACATACTCTCTTGGTGAATTTGGGTGGAAGAAAGACATAAGGTGTATTTATAAATTTGTAAAATGTGATAGGAAAACCAGCTAGTAGGTGGCTTCAGGTGGACCAAGGCGAAAAGCATGAGTTGAAGAAAAATTTCTTAGAAATTTAAATACTTGAGCTACAATATTTCTGGAAAGATTAGATCAAAATTACAGAAAGGACATTTTTTTTTTCTTCCGGCATACCAAAGATAGTGAGATATAGATGCAATTAAATTTAAGAGACTTGAATTAAAATATATTCTCTAGTATTTTTAGTTCTGCCCTTACCTCTGAATCTCTGCCACAATCGCTTGTCTCTTTCATTCCTCCCACGTACTCATTCTTCCCTCTTCCCTCCTCTGCTTCCTCATTTCCTCCTGTTCCTGATTCCTCGCTTTTTCATCCCCTGCGCTAATCTCCCTCTTCTGTCCAACTAGCATCTAGTTAATTACTGTCACTCTCCTTTCAAATTCACATTTTCATGCGAACCTACCCCCCAAAAATTTTCCTTTTCCTTTTTTCTATTCCTCTGCCATTTGGCTTCTGTGTTTCTTCCTTAGAAAACATCTAACTACCATGCCTTCTAGACTGCGAAAGATCCAAATGGAAATCATGGGAGAAGGTGGCTGAAGTAGTCTGGAGGGTGGACCATTACTGTAAAATCAACCTCACATAGCAGTCAAGACTTTATCTCAAATGGGGCCTAAAATTGGAATCAGAAGGAAAATTGTAAACCAGGTGTTAATAAATATGAGTGTATTACCTAAAAGAAAGTTAGTCTTAGTCACGCAGTTGTGACTGGCTCTTTGGGATCCCATGGACTGTAGCCCACCAAGCTCCTCTGTCCATAGAATTCTCCAGGCAAGAATATGGAGTGGGTTGCCATTTCTTTCTCCAGACCACCAAGATCTTCACCAGGTTAGATCTCCCTGGCCCAGGGATCAAACCTGGGTCTCCCAAATTGCAGGCAGATTCTTTAGCATCTTATAGTCAACACCAAGGGTTTGAATAGTGTTATCAGCTTGTATGACTGGCCTGGTGGCTCAGATGGTAAAGCGTCTGCCTACAGTGTGGGAGACCTGGGTTCAATCCCTGTGTTGGGAAGATCTCCTGAAGAAGGAAATGGCAATTTACTCCAGTGTTCTTGCCTGGAAAATCCTATGGACGGAGGAGCCTGGTGGGCTACAGTCCATGGGGTTGCAAAGAGTCGAACATGACTGAGCGACTTCACTTTCTTTATCAGCTTGTATGAACTTCAGTGGAGGAAGGTTTTTGGTTTTGTTTGCTAGGAAAGTGTGGAAGTTTACTGATCTAGTTGGGCAGCAGGAACGTGGCCTTGCAGTCTGACTGATGGGGTTGCACGAGAGAAAGAAGAACCTCTTTTTCAGAGAGCTGTTGAGATACTGTGTTTGGGATGAGGGTGTAGTTTTCTGTTAGTGCAAAGAGGGCATGAAAAATAGGGATGCCCTCGTAGTTCTCAACGTCTTCCCCATGAAACTGTGTTTCCAAAATTGGCAGAAATTCTAACAGGCTGGCCAACACTTGTCTTCAGCTTCCAGAGCAGATGGAAGTTATCAAAAGTTTCAGAAAAAATCAGGATGTAGAATCTATGGGAAAAGATTTTCTCTGCCTCTTTTCCCAACACTCATCTACGAGGGCATTCTACTGTATCACTACACAATAATGGCCTGTAAACTGTGTGACTGGGGGAAAAATTTATTCTTGTGAAGGAGAGGGCTACAGTAGAAAGGGAGGCAATGAAAATGCAGAACTGCTTTCCTATACTAGTCTGAGTAACTGGAGTTACCGAGCTTTAAGATGTGAACTGCGGAAATGCAAGGAGGCCCCGCCTTCCTTTATAAACGCCTGCCTGCCGTCACCCTTAGCCCCCTCTCAGAGGTCCCATTTAAAGCCAGTTGCCTTCACGGGAGACAGTTAGACTCCCTTGCTTTGCCAACTCAAATACATGTTTCAACATATGGTAGTTTAGGTGCAGTTGCTTGTCTCCTTAAATATCCTTCTAAGACCATTTACTGCTTTGATGGCCAGTTTTAATGTGCTGCCATGTTTTTGGTGTTGGCTGCCAGATGACTATTTTAATACTGGCATAGCTCTTGCAAGGAGGCAACCTGCTTCATTATTATTAAGGCATCTCTTTTGGCAGGAAGTTCTGACTGGCTCAAAGACTACGTTGAAGAAGAAGAATGTCCTTTCACAATCATGGTAGCCTCCTTGATGTTTCTCTGATAAACTTATTTTGTGTTATCTCGTTTGCTCTGTAGAGCTTTTCTTCCAAGATTTCATTACAGCCAGGGTGACAAGGATTTTGTTGTTGTTGTTTAAGCAAGTTGGCATGTGCTCAATTGCCTCCGATAGAAGAAGAACTCAATCAAAACTGACATTGTCTGTCTAGTGTTTCCCTGAAAGCCCACTAGGTTGTGATATGTTTTAATGTTTAGGCTTCAGTTCTGCAGTGAACATTAAATCAAGAACTCTGGCTTGCATACCAATTCAGGGAATTAGCACAGAGCTTGGAAAGTCTTGAAAATAAGGTGTGACCCTTCTGAAGATAATTCTGGCTTCCAGGCTTTCATGGAGGATATATTAATTCATTAAATTATTCAAGCATGCTGCTTACAAATGCTGACAGGGATTCAAAGGGTTGTTGTCTCCTATTAATCAGTTTATTATTCATATCATCCTTTCACTAGAGGCATTAGAATGCATTTGATTAATATCTCATTTCTATTGTTCTTATGAACAATGCTCACTGGGTCTGCTCTAGAGAACTTTGTTTCCTTTTAAGTAAATGGGGATAAAACAAAAGATGATTACCGAATCTTGGTGTTTTCCGCGCGTGCACAGTGTCTCCTGACAGGCATGACTGTCGTGCCTAATTCAGCCTGAGCCGAGGATGGGTGATGGTGGTGTGTGGGGTCTCATCTTAACCTGGCAAGAGATGAAGACCAGTGGTCGCCTGCCTGAAGGCTCATAGTGACACCTGGTCACACCTCTGAGAGGTCCCTGGTTACTTCACGGTCCCTCCGTTTGGTCTCCTTTCCCTGAGAGCCCATTCATTTGGTCTGAATGTCAGATCGAGGGGACCTGTTTCTCTCATCCACGCTGCAAACATAAAGGGAGGTGAGGGACATTTTAGGAGTATTTTAAAGACCCGAATATTAAACTCACTATTGCATATATTCCTTTCTCTTACCTTCAAGGCAAACAGACCATTAGGCAGTTCTTACTGGTCTGTATGCCAAATATTTTGCTTCAGTTTTTAAAGCACAGATTATTTTGGAATCTGTTTTGATT
The DNA here is from genome assembly GCF_032405125.1 of Capricornis sumatraensis. Classification (NCBI taxonomy): domain Eukaryota; kingdom Metazoa; phylum Chordata; class Mammalia; order Artiodactyla; family Bovidae; genus Capricornis; species Capricornis sumatraensis. The sequence continues at coordinate 104,164,367 of NC_091077.1, read as the reverse complement.
TTATTTAGGAAAAACTCAAATTTGGGTGTGTTTCATGTACAGATCTTATGGTCTTTGAACATTATTATTAGTGAACGTGTTGAAAGAGAAAACTACCATTTACTATAAAAAAGGAAGATAAGCACACTACGCCTGAAGATTAACAGAAAGAGTACACACGGAAACACGCCTCTCGTTCAAAAAAATTTACTTTCAAGTTGCGGATCGTTTTCCTCTAGTTCCTGGACGCAGCACTTAATTTTTTAATACAGATAATTGTCCCTGACATTTGGGTCCTGCCTTCTTTCAAATGCCTCTCTCCGCATCCCGTGTGGTGAGCTGTTCACCACAGGGAGCTCCACAGAACATGCTGCTCAGCGCTAACTCCTCAGCATCCAGATGGCTTGATCAAGGTCCTTTATAAGCTTGACTGCGTGCACCTTCCCTAGCATTTATTGCCTCTGCTGCTTTCCTTCTGTTCACTGCATGGCCCTTATATGCTTGTTCATTTTCCGCTTCCTGAAACTAATAAATAATCAACCAATTGGGCAGAAGATTGCCCCCACAGTAGTCAGCGCCATCTCACTTTATCCAGATTTCAGTTTTCTGGCTGTCTTAGTTCCATAAAATCTAGCTATGACCAATCCCATATTGGTTGTGTGAAAAAGAAAAAAGAAGTCATTGAATGAGAGCTCATGCTTGCAACTGAGGGCGCGTCAGCAGATTGCCAGTACTGTAAGAGGAACAGTAGAGACAGGCTGTGGGAGCATTGCCGTTTTGTGCACGCGACTTCACTTTCAGCACCCTTTTCACACCCCTGTGTGTGTTACAGGGAGATGGGAAGAAAGAGCAAGAGAAATGGCATTTGGGGAGAAAGTGAAAATGAAGTTGCTCAGCTGTGTCCGACTCTTTGCGACCCCATGGACGGTAGCCTGCCAGGCTTCTCAGTCCATCGAATTCCCAGGCAAAAGTACTGGAGTGGGTTGTGGCAACCATTTCCTTCAGGGGACCTTCCCAACCCAGGGATTGAACGTGGGTCTCCCGCACGGCAGGCAGACGCTTCACCATCTGAGCCAACAGGGAGGCCCAGAAGGACAAAGTTTCAAATCTTGCTTTTGGCACCTATGAAATTGGGCGAGTTAAACTTGAGTTTCATTTCCTTCATTTGTTAAATAGAGAAATATTATTTGGTTTGTTTAAAGGTTTTGTGATTTCATCTGAAGTTCCTGACCCTGCATATGACCTCAATAATTGGAATTTTTATTTCCTTTTCTTTAACTTTATTAGTCCAAGTTCTCCTCTCTTGAGGAGTGTTTTCCACCTAGACAATGCGAAGGACACAATAGAATATGTTGTGTGAATCTATGGGTGATTAAGTAAACCATGATATTGCCTCAGAGAAATGCTGAAGTTTTGTTAAGATACCTTCATAACTCCTAATATTTCTAATAAGGCTAGTTATGCAGTTTTTCAGAATTCAGCAGAAATTGGAGAATTAAATTAGAATTAGGCTCACAGGTAACCAGTTAGGTACCCAAACAATAGTAAAACTTAACAGTTCACAGGTTGAGGAGAGAGAAAAGCTGAACAATATTTGAGTGTGACCTGTTCCACAGCTCTCCAAGTCATGCTGATTCTGTTTGCTATTATATTACAGAACAGATTGGCATTCAGATAGATAGACGCTTTGAGTCTTAATAGAAAAAGTAAAATTATATGAAACTCATTGTGTTTTAGAAGGCATAAATGTGTGTAATATGTTTCAGAAATATTTCTATTAAAATGGTTACTTTCAAGTGCTTGAAAAGTTAAGCTTCAGTTACCTGTAAAATTAACATATGTATACAGATCATTCCCCATCAGTGTCAGCTTAATAGAGTGTTCTGCCTATTGTCATCACCACTCGTCCTCTGCTGCCATTTGGCATTTTTCCCCTCCTGAAATAGGTCACAGTGATGAATAGGTTTTCTGAGGAAGGCTCCTTTTAGGAAAGGTAAGAAGAGTTGCTTTGAAATTAGCAAAAGCTATCCTAGAGCTATTTCAGGTGATCATTCAAACTTTTATACTTCATTATGATGTCAAGGAGTTTCCCAGGCTCAGCCTGGCATCGGTAGTGTTGTATAGGTTTGTAATCTGAGCCAGACATCTGTGAGTGAACTCAACAAGCCCCAGGGCAGAAAGGCTGGCATTTTTCCACCTGAATGCCTATTTAAGTAAAAGCAACACAGAGGAGAAAGACAGGGTAATCTGTTTTCTTTGTAATTGGTGTGGGCTCGAATGTATGCAATTTATAAGCTAGCTCTAAGACTGTTCATTTTCAAAAAGACAATGCTTCCACATAATGTAGCAATCATCGAAGAGCTGGACGATACAGTAACGTTTTGACTATGTGAATAGTCTAAACTTTTCCTTGTAGCTATCCTGCATTCTGCAGCTCTGCCCTTCCAAATAGACCTCCGCATCCTTCACCACACACATACCTAAGTTATGTGGCCATTTCCTTGCTCTCTTGGCTTATTTGATAAATGCTTTAAAGTATATTCACATAAAAAGCAAAGTCTCAGGTTCCTTTTAATGACTCATTGAGTGAAAATGGTTTACAGATGGACTGACAAATATTGAATACAAAAAGAAAAGCCAATTACAAAAATCATACATATGTTAATATAGACTCCCATATAAATCCCAAATTAAAAATTTGTAAGAAAGTAAAAAAGAGATTAATGCTATCTACAAGTAGAAAGTAAATAGGAAGCTAGTTCCAGTAAAATTTTTTGAGAGCAACTTGAATAAATTATTGTGAATTCTGGTACAAGGTATTTAGTGTAGACGCCAAGCAGAAAGTTCAGCTGGTGGCAATCTGTGGAGATACAGAGATATACTATATGGGACTTTATCCTGGCAGGGGGACTCTCCTTCTTTAATGCTCTCTCTTTTTATGAAGCAAGCATAAAAGCAGATGCATATTCAGGGAATAAATATTTTGGGCTCAAGCATTACTCAGGTTGAGCCTATATGCCAGTTTTGAGGAGATTTCAAGGAATTACCATCTGCCTGATACTTGCAGACATTAGCGGTCTTCAGCTCCTGTAGACAAATTGAAGGTGGGCAAATCCCTACCCCCGAGAGGAAGGACAAGTTCCCAGCCTCAATCGGTCATTCAGAAACAACTGGAAATGAATCTCTGAAGTTTTCTCATCTGATCCTTATTGTCTGTCTGCACAAATGTTTACATACCTACTGAAGAGCCATTTTAAATCTGAGATCTTATTATTAGAGAAAATATGAATTTTATGGAATTCATTTAGAAAGCATAGAATTAAGAATATACAACACTTTTCTTCCTTTAAACCCTTCATTTTGCATGTGAAAAGAGAGTTTGAGGACTTTGTTTCTTGGGATTTTTGAAATCTTTCTTGGTTTGTGGTTTTGGTCTAGAATTATCTTCTCAATAACTAACCAATTTTACTGAAATGAAGTATGTTGCATGTCTCAGAAGGACACTTTTTCTTTTCATTTTTATACTTCCTTTTGGTACAAATTCTGTGATGAACCAAACCTCTACCAGTTTCAATGATGCAATTTCTGTTGATACATCCTCAGGACTAGAAGGTTCAAAACACGTTCGTTGTTCAGCCTGTCAGTGGAAGTTACTATGTGACATACACCATTTCCTCTGCTACTTTGACACTTTCTTGTTACTATCCGATCTTGTGAATCTTCATCCTTGGCTTTGCTGAAGATTGGATCCACAGAACAAGCCAATGGTATAGTCTCCAGTTAACCAAATATTCCAATTGTGTGAAAGTGAAAGTGGCTCATTTGTGTCTGACTCTTTGAGACCCCGTGGACTATGCAGTCCATGGAATTCTCCGGGCCAGAATACTGGAATGGGCAGCCTTTCCCTTCCCCAGGGGATCTTCCCAACCCGGGGATCGAACTCAGGTCTCCCACATTGCAGAAGGATTCTTTACCAGCTGAGCCACAAGGGAACCCCAAGAACACTGGAGTGGGTAGCCCATCCCTTCTCCAGTGGGTCTTCCTGACCCAGGAATTGAACCAGGGTCTCCTGCATTGCAGGCAGATTCTTTACCAGCTGAGCTCTCAGGGAAGCCCAAGGGCACAGTCCGTTTCTGTATTTTATGAAAAAGCTAAGAGAACAACCTCCAGCATGTCCCCATAGCCTCATGAAATGCTATAAAACAAGCAACTAGAAACCAAACCAATCTAAAAAGCCTCAAAGGTGATGGCTAAGTAAACCATGGCAGCTGTTTAGTCACTCAGTTGTGTATGACTCTTTTGCAGCTCCAGGGACTGTAGCCCACCAGGCTCCCCTGTCCTGTCCGTAGGGTGTCATTTCCTCCTCCAGGGCATCTTCCCGGCCTCAGGATCCCTGTGGTTCCACATCTCCCTGTATTGCAGGTGGATTGTGGACCTCTGAGCCCCCAGGGAAGCCCAAATAAACCACAGCAATGTATATCTATACTGAGGCAAAGATACACAAATAAGGAAGTGAGTCTAAGGACAATACCCCCCCCCAATATTATATTAACTATTAAATACATAAATGGCTGCAGAATGATATTGTAACATTAAAAAGTAATAATGAAATTCTCCCATAGAATATAGTATTTATAATTTGGGTACTTAATGAACTAAATGAATATTTTAAAAGGCCTTAAAAATACAGAACAAATTCATGAAAGTAGTTCCCCTTCAGGAATGAGGAAGGGGTTAGCGCTGGAGATGCTGATCTAGAGAGCTTACACGTAATGACTCCTTTTATAGGAATTGATTAAATTAGTTTATGTAAATCAATGAGCTTTGCTACCTATTTTGTTGAGTATGAGAATGTAGGAGGGATTTATGAATGGCCAAAAGAAAGGGCCAGTGCTGTTCAGGAGTGAATTTTCTTTTTTTTTAAACAATAGAAAATAAAGAAAGAAAGAAAGTGAAGTCGCTCCATCGTGTCCGAATTTTTGCAACTGTAGCCTGCCAGGCTCCTCCTTCCATGAAATTTCATACCTGTCTTTTATTAAGCCTCCTACTAAGGTCCAGGCAATGTGCCAGGAGTTTTAAATACATTAATACTAATCTATTTTTTAAATTGATTTATAATTGACAGACAGTACTATGTTGGTTTCAGATATGTAGCTGAGTGATTTGATATTTTTACACTCTATGAAATGACCACCATAATAAGTCTACATACCATCTGTCACCATTGTAACTTATTACACTATTATTGGCTACATTATCTATACTCTACATTTTGTCCCTGTGACCTTTTATCTTGTAAGTTTGTGCTTCTTAACTTGCAGATTTCACCTGTCCTCCCATCACTCTGCCCTCAGTCGACCACCTGTGTGTTCTGTGCATCTGTGAGTCTGTCTCTGTGTCTTATGTTTCCTCATGGGTTTTGCTTTGTAGACTCCAACTATGAGTGAGATCATATGTTGTTTTTCTCTGACTTGTTTCACTTAGCGTATCGCTAATGTTTTCACAAAGGGCAGTGTCTTATTCTTTATTCTCACTGAGCAATATTCCATTATATCTATATCGCCCAGATCTTCATTGTCCATTGATTTGTAAATAGACTCAGGTTGCTTCCACATCTTGGCTATTGTAAATAATGCTGAAGTTAACAATGAGGTTTATTAACTTTTTCAAATTAATATGTTTGTTTTCTTCAGATATAGACATAGAAATGGAATTGCTGGATTATATAGTAGTTCTCATTTTAATTTTTTGGAGAAAACTTCATATTGTTTTTTACAGGGGTTACACTAATTTACACTCCCACCAAGAGGGGTGTACAGGGGTTCTTTTTTCTCCATATCCTCATAAATACATGTCGTTTCTTGCTATTTTGATAATCACAATGGTGTGATCACTCACCTAGAGTCAGACATCCTGGAATGTGAAGTCAAGTGGGCCTTAGGAAGCTTCACTATGAATAAAGAGGGTGGAGGTGATAGAATTCCAGCTGAGCTATTTCAAATCCTAAAAGATGATGCTGTGAAAGGGCTACACTCAATATGCCAGCAAAATTGGCATTTGAAAATGCCAAATTGGAAAACTCAGCAGTGGCCACAAAGCTAGAAAAGGTCAGTATTCATCCCAACCCCAAAGAAAGGCAATGCCACAGAATTTTCAAACTACTACACAGTTGCACTCTTCTCACACACTAGCAACATAATGCTCAAAATTCTCCAAGCTAGGTTTCAACAGTACATGAACCAAGAACTTCCAGATGTTCAAGCTGGATTTAGAAAAGGCAGAGGAATCATGGATCAAATTGCCAATACGCATTGAGTCATAGAAAAAGCATGAGAATTTCAGAAAAAAACAAATGCTTCTGTTTTACTGACTATGCCAAAGCCTTTGACTGTGTGGATCACAACAAACTGTGGAAAAGTCTTCAGAAGACAGAAATAACAAACCCTCTTACCTGCCTCCTGAGAACCGTGTATGCAGGTCAAGAAACAACAGTTAGAATCAGACATGGAACAATGGACTGGTTCAAAATTGGAAAAGGAGGATTTCAAAGCTGTATATTGTGCCCCTGGTTATTTAACTTATGTGCACAATACATCATGTGAAATGCCAGGCTGGATGAAGCAGAAGCTGAATCAAGATTGCCAGGAGAAATATCAACATCCTCAGATATGCAGATGACCACCCTTAAGGCAGAAAGTGAAGAAGAACTAAAGAGCCTCTTGATGAAAATGAGAGAGGAGAATGAAAAATCTGGCTTAAAACTCAACAGTCAAAAAAGGAAGATCATGGCATCTGGTCCCATCACTTAATGGCAAATAGATGGAGAAACAATAGAAACAGTGACAAAATCTATTTTTGGGAGCTCCAAAATCACTGCAGATGGTGACTACACCCAGGAAATTAAAAGGCACTTGTTCCTTGGAAGAAAAGTATGAAAAATCTAGACAGCATATTAAAAACAGAAACATCACTTTGCTGACAAAGGTTTGTCTAGTCAAATCTATAACTTTCCCAGTAGTCATGTATGAATGTAAGAGTTGGACCATAAAGAAATCTAAGCACTGAAGAACTGATGCTTTTGAACTGTTGTGTTGGAGAAGGCTCCTGTGAGTTCCTTGGACCGCAAAGAGATCAAACCATTCAATCCTAAAGAAAATTAGTCCTGTATATTCATTGGAAGGACTGATTTTGAAGCAAAAACTCCAATACTTTTGCCACCTGATGGGGATAACTGACTCATTGGAAAAGACCCTGATGCTGGGAAAGATTGAAGGCAGGAGGAGAAGGGGATGACAGAGGGTGAGATGGTTGGATGGCAACACCAACTCAATGAACATGAGTTTGAGAAAGCCCTGAGAGTTGGTGATGGACAGGGAAACCTGGCGTGCTGTGGTTCAGGGGGTCACAAAGAGTCAGACGTGACTGAGCGACCGAACTGAACTATGGATAAATATTTCCTTATTGCCTGTTAATTGTTTTTGTAGTTCTGTTTTCCTATATTCCCTTGCGGCAGTCATTTTGGCTCTTCTCAGGTCAGATGTGGAGAAGGAAATGGCAACCCGCTCCATTATTCTTGCCTGGTGAATCCCATGGACAGAGGATCCCGGCAGGCCATGGTCCGTAGGGTCACAGAGAGTCGGACACAACCGGAGCGACTAAGCATGCATGCACGTTCCCATCTTCTCTTGATTCTTCCATTGTGGTTTGATGGATTCCTTTAGTGTTATTTTAATATTCCTTTGTCTTTATTTTTTGTGTATTCAGTGAAAGCTTTCGGTTTGTGGTTACCAAGAGGTTCATATGTATCAACCTGTATGCATAGCAGACCATTTTAAGCTGACAGTCACTTGAATTTGAACATCTGAAAACCTTGCATTTTAGTTTCTTCCCAACATGTTTTATATTTGTGATGTATTTTACATTCTGTTATTTTGTGTCCTTTAAATACTTACTGTAGTTACACAGTTATATGATGGCTTAGTTGTGTCCACTCATCACATATTTAAAAATTTTTGTTTAATTTTATAGTTTGCTCTCTAGATCTACAGTTTCCCACCCATAGATGAAACCACTCATGGACTGTGTAGTACTGTAGGTTAAATATTGAAAAAATTCACATATAAGTGTATCTACAAAAGCAGAGACATTACTTTGCCAACTAAAGTCCGTCTAGTCAAGGCTATGGTTTTTCCTGTGGTCATGTATGGATGTGAGAGCTGGACTGTGAAGAAGGCTGAGCATCGAAGAATTGATGCTTTTGAACTGTGGTGTTGGAGAAGACTCTTGAGGGTCCCTTGGACTGCAAGGAGATCCAACCAGTCCATTCTGAAGGAGATCAGCCCTGGGATTTCTTTGGAAGGGATGATGCTAAAGCTGAAACTCCAGTACTTTGGCCACCTCATGCGAAGAGCTGACTCATTGGAAACGACTCTGATGCTGGGAGGGACTGAGGGTAGGAGAAGGGGACGACAGAGGATGAGATGGCCGGATGGCATCATCGACTCGATGGATGTGAATCTGAGTGAACTCCGGGAGTTGGTGATGGACAGGGAGGGCTGGTGTGCTATGATTCATGGGGTCGCAAAGAGTCGGACATGACTGAGTGACTGAACTGAACTGAACGTCTGCAGTTCAAACCTGCATTTTTCTTTCTTTAGTGAAGACTCGTTCTGTGCATTTTTCAAGGTTTGCCTGTGGCTGATTGTGTCACCTCGTCACTAGTATTCATGCTAACTTCTTAAGCATGCTAATCTCCTGCCTATACTGCACATTTGCCTTCACCAGTGAGATGTTTTTTCTTTCTTTTATATATTTTCTTATTTCAAGTTGTGGTCTTTTTATTCCATTTGAAGAAGTCCATTTAACATTTCTTGTAAGACTAGTTTAGTGGCGATGAACTTCTGAATTTTTTAGTTTTCTGGGAAACTCATCTTTTGTTCAATTCTGAGTGATAACCTTGTTAGGTAGTTTGATTCTCTACTGTAAGTTTTATTGTTTTTGTTTTTCCCCTTTCAGCACTTATTATATCCTGCCCCTTTCTTCTGGTCTGTAAAGTTTCTGTTGAAACACAAGCTGACAGCCATTATGAGGTTTCCCTTGTATGTGATTTCCCCCCCATTCTTGTTGACTGTAAGAGTTTTCTCTATCTTTAATTTTTGCAATTTTAACTGTAATATATTTTGGTGTGGATCTCTTTGGATTCATCTTATTTGGGATCCTATACTTGCTAGATTTTTATGTATATATATTTTTAACAGGTTAGGGAAGTGTTCAGGTGTGATTTCTTCAAATAATTATTTGTGTCTCTTTGTCTCTCTATCTCTCTAACACAAATTTCAGTACGCTTGATACTGTCCCAGAAGTCTATCCTACTACTGTCAATTTCTTAAAACATTTTTCTCTCTCTTTTCTGTTCTGATTGCGTGATTTCCACATTTCTTTTCAAAATTGTTTACGCATTCCACTATATCAGCCTTATACTGTATTTTTCATTTATATTCTTTAGTTATGAATATTTTCTTATGTTTTCTAAATCTTTGTTAATGTCCTTGTGGAGTTCATTCATTCATTTTGTGAGTTCAGTGAGCATCTTTATGACCATTGCCTTAAACTCTTTGCCAGGTAATTTACTTATCTGCATTTCATTAGCTCCCCACCCTGGATTTTTATCTTATTCTATCATTTGGAATATATTCCTCTGTGCCCTCATTTTGTTTGACCTCCTGTGTTTGCTTCTGTGAATTAGGCAAAACAACTACCTCTTCTCATCTTGAAGCAGTGGCCTTGTACGGAGCGTCTGCAGCAGAGACTGCCCGCACCAGCATTGCCCTGATGGACGGCTGGGGTGAGCGTGGGATAGGAGGAGTCTGGAGGGGCTCAAAAACAATGGTGCTCCTTGGTGCCTCTGACCCCTCACAGCGTTCCAGCACCCCCCTGCTCACTTTGTAGACACTTAAAGGTAAGTAGTTGGATTTTCTTCCTGCATAGATTACGTGCCCTTTAAATGGCTGTGATTTTGCTCTGTCCTAGGCTGGGTGAGTCTGGGCTCACGCTCCTCACAGATATCCTTCCCTACCGCAGGTTGCTGTGACGAGAGTGGAGTTCCATGGACCCTGTGTCTCTGTTTTCCTCATCTATATACATGTGGTCCCTCTATATGCTGAAGCTGTTCAGTCACCCCTGACATCTTCTTTTGGGGGAATTGCTGTATATGTCTGTGTTAATTCAGAGTATCTGTAGGAGAAGGTAGGTTCAGAGTCTTCCTATGATGCAATCTTAGACCTGCTTTTGAGGTTCTTCTTCTTCTTATTTTTTAAGTATAGCATTAAATTCACTTACTAATTTTCAGCGGCAGATTATCTTCTAAAGCAGCACACAAGCAGGCAGACCTTACAGTCAATGCATCTGCCTTCTCCTTAAACTTCCCTGTGGAAGCATGAGTCACAATATCAACTGCAAGGAGTTTACACTGTGAATATCAATGTCACTGATCTTTCCCTGTTACCAGGAGGCACTGTTTTATTAGGATATGTTTCTGTTTCAAAGTGTGCAGGGAAAATGGCTTTTCTTTATACTCTTAGTTGTTATCTGGAGTAAAATAGAAAGAAAACAATTTCTATTCTGGCTATTTGTTTGAGAACTACAAGTGCTGATGGCTTGAGTAAAACCTAGATTTATTCAGGTATGTGCTGTTGTGTGCTTATTTGCTCACTCATGTCCGACTCTTCGGGATCCCATGGACTGTAGCCTGCCAGGCTCCTCTGTCCATGGACATTCTCCAGGCAAGAAAAATAGGATGAGTTGCCTTGCCCTCCTCCTGGGGGTCTTCGCAATCCAGGGATGGAACCAAGGTCTCCCACATTGCAGGCAGATTCTTTACCATCCGAGCCAGCAGGGAAGCCCAAGAATACTAGAGAGGGTAATCTATCCCTTCTCCAGGGGATCTTCCCAACCCAGGCATCAAACTGGGGTCTCTTGCACTGCAGGTGGATTCTTTACCAACTGAGATACCTGGGAAGTTATTCAGGCATACTCAGTCTTAAATGTCTCCTCAGTTTTCAAAGAACCAGCTTTTGAATTAAGGACTCCAAAGCTCTTGGTGATACTCCAAGGTAACACTTCCTGCTGAGTGCCAGCTCTCCCTCGCTGCTCCTTCCAGTAACATTTTCCTCGTTCCGTCTTCTAGTTTGGGATCTACCTCTCTCCGCTTATAGCCTCCAGGCAAGATCCCTGCTGATCAGGATACTAATGTAAAGATCCGTTTTTACTTGCTGAAAATGCTAGGTCACTGTTTGTTTAGTTGATTTTGCACTTTTAGTGAATCACGATGAGAAACTCAAACTCTATGATGAGTGTATCTGAAGTTATCATGGTGAATTCATCTTTAAAGCACTAAGCAAATAATTCAGAGATTTCATTACTAAGTGTCAAACAAGACTCTTCAGATAAAACCACTTAAGCTCATGACCATGTCTTCTCTTATCTTCTCTGGGATTTTTATGTATTCGATGTTTTCTTTCTTTTTTTTTCAATCTGCACCTTTCATTCTTATTTTTATACAGTGAGTTTAAGTCCTATCCCTCAACTTCTAAAGGTGCTCAGTTTCTCTGTCATTTAAGACTAATGATTTAACTAACAAACAAAGTCTGTCTCAGCTATTGTTTACCTTTTATTCTTTGCTCTCGAGGTCCTGATTTCCTTATCTGCCATTCATTTCACCCCTCAGTCTAATTTGTTTTTGACTCCAACTTCTCTCACTGAAGCAGAGGATTTCTTGGTATTAAGGTAACAAGTTGCTGATAATCTAATCAAAACTTTAGGGTTCAACCCCAGGAGAAAAAAATGCACATAGAGTATACCCTCCCCAAAATTTGCCAGCGGCTACTTATGTGTTTGTCCTGAATTAAATACCTGGAAAACAGAATCCCTGAGTTCAGGAATCACAGCTCTCTTTTTCTCTGTTTTATTCTTAAGACAAGTGTAGTTTCCAGAAGCCAGCAAGTATTTAATAAATAAGTGCTACATAGCTAAATCAGTGTGTTAGGTGGCATGCAATATGGTGAGTATTTTTCACTCCGCTAAATTATTGAGTACCAACAATAGACCACGCAATGTACCAGCCTTTTTGTATAAGTTTTATATGTGTAACCCACATGAATTCTGGAATCAATATCTATCCGTTATTACCCAGGAAGCATTCAAACAATCCAATTTAAATAGCTACAAGAACAAAATCATTCCAGTCCTTACTTGAAACACATTAAAGAGAATGCAATTCATAACCTCCAGTAATATTTCTTAGAACCTTAATTTTCACAGGTCAGACTTCTCTGAAACTTTTTATTCACCAATCACATCCTAATTTCTCTTTGCTCAAACTGTCCTCTGTTCATCGTATTTCACTTCATTTTTTTTCCCTCTCAGAACTTAATAATTTAGATTGGCTTTATCTCTTTATCTAAGTAATTTTATTTCTCTTCAAGTGTTAACGAGTCTGCCTTTTTGTGCCTGTCATGTTATATGGCACAGAAGTTCAGAATTTGTCTGAAGATCATTTTTTTTTTTTCCTACAGAAGTTGGAAGATAGAAGAGGGGATGTGTGAGAGCAGATAGCATTCTGTTTCTGAACCCTAAATAACTGTAGGCTCTCTTATTACCCTTCTGTAAGTTACCAGAAGCAAAAGCTCACAGTATAAAGCTATTTGGCCACAGGCTTGCTAAGGGCTTACCGAAGATGCTTCCAGATACGTTTATTCCCAAAAGCCTATCATTTGGCATCATGCTCTACTGCTTACTTGAAACTGCATTCTTTCATTCAATACACATCTAGGGTTATCTACCACAGGGAAGTCTGGTGTGCTGCTGCCCATGGGGGTCCCAGAGCAGGACATGACTTAGTGCCTGAACAACAACCATGTTCCAGGTGTACCGACATTGACAGGAAACTATGCAAAAATTCTTGACGTAATGGATCTTACTCTCAAATGGAAGGATAAAAAAATAAAGAAAAAAAATAAACAAAAAAATTAACTATATAACATTTACAAAGTGCTACAAAATATAGAACAAAATAAGGGGGTATCTAGAAAGGGAAAGATGATAAGGGGTTGATGCTTTAATTAGATCAGTTGTTGTCATCCATGTGAGAAGGAGATATTTGAGCTGTGTCTTGGAGGAACTGAGAGAGTGAACCAGACAGAGAAATGAAGGGGGATCCTTCCAGGCAGATGGATGGTCAGTACAAAGACTGACTGTGATTCTGGATGTTTAGAAACTGACAAAGAAGCTATCATGTCTAGATTGGTGTGAGTCAAGAAAAGAGCAAGGGAGAGAGAGATGTGGGATACTGACTGTTTTGTGTTTGTGTATTTTTCTAAGTTAATGGTACATTATTTTACAAAGTTCTCCAAAGAGTTGGTGAATCAAAATGGTTAAACTTCACTCCCCTGGGGAAAAGAGAGCTGGTAGATAATTTGCTGCTAGCGTGGCTGTGTGTTGCTTACCCCTTAATATTCTTTCCTCTTCTCCCCCCAAAAAGTGCATGCTCCTGGACCAGCTCATAGGTCTTGGGATCTGCAACTTGTTTCCATCATTAGATCATATTTCTCAACCTCAGTGGTTGGTAATTGTTCATTGAAAAAAAATTACATGGAAAAATATTCAGAATCTGTGTGTTTAGCAACAAAATAGGCCATTTAGTCATGTGGACCACCCATCAGAGATTTGATCCGTACATTGACTTTGAGGGAACATTTGTCAGAAAATTTCTTGAGACTGACATTTAAGAGTCAGGCTTTCTACATTCTCAAAATTCTATCCTTGTCAAAAGTTAACTCCCCTAAATGGCATTCCTGAGTTAATCTTTCAGTTGTTCTTACCTTTTCTAAGGGAGACATTTGTAAGAAGTATGTACATGAAAAGTATATTTTGTCTCAAATAATAATCATGTGTTATTAAGTTATAATATCTATCCCCTCTCACAGGAGGACCCATTTGGCATAGTTTTTATAGAACTCAGTGCAAGAAAAACACGTTTTGCAAATTAACTTCCCTGCATTTTCTGTTGTTTTCCTAATGGGAATAACCTATGTGCAATCGCTTTCTCACCGGCCTGACTCCGATACAGTTTAAAAATCTCTTGAATATTTATTGAAAATGTGTGACATAGAGGACACTATATAAAATCAATTTGTGAAGTGTATAGTGATTGATTGGGTAGTGATCCTGTTTTCACAAATCCTGCAGTAAGTATAAAACTTATATGTAAACAGCAGTGGCATAAGAAGTAAGGTAATAAGGACACTAATGAGGCTGAGGGGATAGGTCATTTTCAGCAGTGGAGAACTGTAGAAGCTCACTCTTGAAAGTAAGTATCTGTCATCTTTCTCAATGTTTTTTCCTCTAAGCATTTTATTCTGTATGTCAAAGCACAGTTATGTCCTTTCCACAGATACTCAAGGAATATATCATTGCTTAAAACAATAATTCCAAAATATTCCAAATCCTTATGAAACATAGCATCATGCATCCTGCTCATTCCCTGTGTATTTTAGAATTTAACCAGCTTGCCTGGTGGCTCAGTAGTAAATAATCCGCCTGCCAATGCAGGAGATATGAGTTCGATCCCTGGGTCAGGAAGATCCCCTGGAGAAGGAAATGGCAGCCCACTCCAGTACTCTTGCCTGGAAAACTCCATGGACAGAGAAGCCTGGAGGGTTATAGCCCATGGGGGTCACAAAAAAGAGTCAAACATGACTTAGCAACTAAACAACAACAATTTTAGAACTTGTCCTAAAATGGATGCTAACAAAGTTTACTATCTAAGAATGATAAACAAGCAACAACAACAAAAAAACTAAAATATTTTTTAGTGAAAATTTCCTGGAAAACAAACAAAACAACTATTTTTCCTGGATTATATATTAAGAATTGTCTACCTTTCTGAAGTGAGAAAAATAAACTAGATAAATCACAGGGTAAATTGTTTTCATAGGTCTCTGTTTTGCTATTGATTTTGCATATGAGAAACTTTAAGGAGATTTAGGTTAAGGTCAAATGAACCTTAGGCACAGCTATGCCTGAATCTGTATGCATTTTGACAAGGGAAGATTATGGTGTGTGTATGTCTCTATGTGTTTCTATCAGAATATTTACCCTGACTTGGATCAAGAATTTTATCCATGATTTGATTGGTACATACATAAATTTGACTTAGTGTGAAAGAAGTAATTTCAGCAACAAGACAGACGGTAAAAGCATGCTTTGGAAAATAAGAGACTGAGTTATAATTAAATGTTTTATAGACAACAGAAGTAATTATGAGGTTGCAAACGAAAAAGCTGTCTTCAGATCATGTATGCACAAGATACAATTTTGGTGATTTCCACATTTAAAATTTTGTTCTTTTTATATTAAGAGTAAGTTTGCAGTGTCAAAGGGCTATCGCTTATTCAATATCACTTAATTTTGTAAAAAATATAGTTAACTGAGCTCCACATCAGTCACATTAAACCCCATTAGAGGTACAGTCTCTCACTCTCCATCACAGATAACAGGTAGGTGTTGGTTAAATCATAATTATTGGTTAAAGACTGACAGCTGACCTTCAGCATCCCAGCATCATCTCTACTCATGATAGAGGAATTCTAACATCATGGACTAAACTGGTTTTATCATTAGGTTTACATATGAAAAAGAAGGCATAGTTACTAACTATTTCTGAGTTGGTCAGTGTATCTAGAGACTTTTCTTGGCCCAGACTTTCCATTTACCAGCACTGTGGTAGAGACCCAGCATCTCTCTCCAGTGTAGAAAGCCTGTTAGAATGTCATGATTCCATAAATATGATAAACACTGCTAAAAGAGCCTTGGCTAGCTAATTCATCTCATTTCACAGTTTGGGAAGGAGGCAGGCTGGCTAAGTTTAGCAGTCCTTTAAAATAAGGGTTCCATAGCAGTCTTTTTGTTCACACAATAAGCTCTCCATGATGAAAGAGGATCTTACATAAAATACCTTCATGATCTGAAGAGTACATCCTCATTACATTTTTAGATCTCCATTTCAAAGACTTCAGGCCTCCTTTCCTCTCCTGAAGTAAGACCTCTCTAAAGAGCATCACAGATGGGCTGTCACATACTGGGTCATAAACTGCGTGTTCGTTGATTAGAGAAAAATAAAAGGCAACATTGGGATTTGCTCCCCTGGAAGTTGGTATTCTTGCCACCGACTTTTGCCCTTACCTGTCTGTGGCACCTCTCTCAGCATCACATCTGATTTCTTTTAGATCAAACTGGTATAAAAAAATCCCTGTAGGTGGCTTTATTCTCATGGTAAGGCTTGTGAATTTGAATTCTTTGTTTCACAAAAGCCTGACAAATTCACCCTTCACTCAGTCTCTGAACACAGTTGTTAAGCAACTAAACAAGAATAGTAAAAATCTGACAGCTGACAGGCTTTGCATAGATTTTTCCTCTGCGGATGGATCATTTCAAAGAATTTGAGCCTAGTGATTTTGACACACTCAATTAATTTATGCCACATATTGGTATCATATCACCTGCAACTTTATATTCAAACTTTAAGATTTAGGTTAAGGTCAAATGAACCTGAACAATAAACATTCTTCATCTTAAAAAGATAGTACATTGAGAATATCATGACTTTTGTTCACTTTCTGCAGGACTTAGTAACATCTCAGACACTCCTTTCTATAAGCAACAGCAGTCCCTGTCTCCTCAGATTCTAGCCATTCTTAAAGAAACGGGCAGAGGAAAGTAACATTGAATTAAAAAAATGAGAAACTTGTGAATGTGATTTAACTAAAGAGTACAGAGTGGACGTATAGAAATTACATATGAGAAACCAAAATCAGGTTAGAAAGTGTACTTTACGAACACCAAACATATAGATTAAATAGCAAGGCATAAATTTACATTTCTCTTCCATGAAATTATATTTTTCATAAATGAAGATGGGTTTTAGGTGTCTTGGTTTCTGTGCATATTTTTTCCAGATTACTTATAAATAGTGGGGGAAAGAATGGGACGGGAGCAGGTGGTTGGCAATATTTTGGGCAAGGAGTTAATGTTGCAGCAGCTGCTGATAATTTTCCTACAGTGTTATTCATCACTGTACAAATTAAAATGATTATAATGACCCTGATATGTTACATCGTATGTGACTGAAGAGAGGAAGGGGTGATGGGGATGGAGAAGGTCTGCATCTCCCTAGAGCTGGGTGCTCCTTGCCCCGTAAACTCCTGAGAGGCTGCTTTTCATGGGATGTTGCCCCAGCGGACGCAGCTCAGGTAAGCGATAAAATCTAGCAGAAGGCCCGCGTGTGCCAGTGGCCACCTGATCAGAGCTCATTTAGTGACTGTCATCCCTTTGCAGCAGCCATGCCGTTTAATACCCAGTGTATTTGACACCTGCTATGTTAAATTAGTACTTGCAGAATTAACACCTGCTGTCAGCGACCCGGCATGCATGTTGCTTTCTTCAGAATAAAGGGGAAATGAATTATTTCCCTAGAAATTTGTGTAAATTATTTTTGTGGATGAAGAATTACTTGGAAAGATCTTGGGACTGGCAATCAAGATTCTTCTTCTTCTTTTTTTTTTTTATATAGAGTTAGCACTGTTAGTAACTCAGAGTCTCTTTCTGGCTCTCAGAATACAGGGCTAAAATATGAGCTTTCTCTCATCCCTAGAAATAAACCAGACACTAGACGGAAATGTGTTTTCTAAAGTATGAAAACTAATATAGATGTGAAGTGTTATGTTAATTGTCCATTAATAATCATAATCAATTTGTCATTTTCAATTTTTATTATTTGTAAATGGGAAAATATCTCTTATAGTACAATTTCATATAGTAGGGAACAGTATTTCTTTATATAGAACCCTATACCTGTTTATATTTTAGTGAATATAATATTACATAGTTATCTTTTAAAAAACATTTTATCTACTATGATTTTTATTAATATAGTTACATATTATATTATAAAATATATATACACATATACCATGGGCAGATTACTTAACTTCTCTAAAATATGTCTACTTGCAAATAAAATAATAATAATGGCATTATTATGGTGTAGTAAACAGGCACCTAAATGCCAGATGTAGGATAACCCTTTCCAGAACAAACCAACAAGCAAAAGGAAAGAATGTAAAGCAGAAGAAGACAAACTCAGAAACCATCATACTGCAAAGACTTCCAGTGTGGACCACAGTAATAATACATGTATAAGACCTGAACCTTAACTTTGACTTGCTTATTCATTTTGATCCAGCAAAATACTGTGGTTCAGTTCAGTTCAGTTCAGTCGCTCAACTGTGTCCAACTCTTTGTGACCCCATGAACCGCAGCACACCAGGCCTCACCAACTCCTGGAATCCACCCAAACCCATGTCCATTGAGTTGGTGATGCCATCCAACCATCTCATCCTCTGTCGTCCCCTTCTCCTCCTGCCCTCAATTTTCCCCTTTACTGTGGTAAATACTACTAAGTATAAAATACAGTTTCTGACTTCATAGTGTTTAAATATCTTGAGGATAAAAGTTTCATCATTTCCTATGATACAAGGAAAATCAAGTAATTTACTCTCAAGGAATAAAATAATAAAAGAGTAGACACTGAGAAAGTTTCATTTTGAGTAATAATATAGAATAGCTGGGGCTTCCCTGGGTGGCTCAGCAGTAGAGAATTCGTTTGCAAGGCAGGAGACGCAGGACATGTGTTTTCCATTCTTGGGTCCAGATCTCCTGGAGGAGGGGCATGCCGACCCACTTCAATATTCTTGCCTGGAAAATCCCATAGACAGAGTCGACTGGCGGGCTACAGTCCATGGGGTCGCAAAGAGTTGGACACGACTAAAGGGACTCAGCACGCATGCTCGCACACATAAGATAATTATTAAGAACTTGGAATTGAAGCGAGAAAGTTGTGTGGCCTGTACCAAGTATGTTAACCTTTCTGTACTTCTGTTTCTTTATTTATAAATTGGGAGTGTGACACTATCTATGCATGAGGTCAGTGTAAGGATTAAGTGTTTTGGAACAATGGTTAGCACATACTAAACATTCTGAAGGTGCTCATTATCTAATTTAAAATGGGAAGTTTGAGAAAGGGTACTATTAATCTGGACTGGGTCTTTGTGAGGTTGTACTTAGAATCAATGGGTGAAAGCTATTCCATGGGACAAAACCATGTGCACATAGGTGGAAGACTTGGAAACTGCTGGTCACTTATATATTTGTGATAAATTATAATTGGAGATATAGCTGGGAGGAAGAATGGCGGTCTGCCCACAGAGTGCCTGAAAACCATAATCAGAAAGATGTATTATAATTCACAGGTGATAAGAGCCATTGAAAACTTTAGAAAACAAAAATGTCCAAGTTTTCAGAGGAAGCAGAAATCAAGGAATAGTGTATGGAAACTGGCTGAGTTTAGGAAAAGAAAGTATCAGATGTAATAAAGAGGATTGGAGAGATAGCCCAGTGATGAAACTACTTACTAGCCTCATATCAGGATCTAAGTTAGTAATTACAATGGAAACAATTACATATAAACCAGCTGGCTCATTGAACCCAAAACCTTATTTGTTTTTTCCTTGTCTGTGACTCAGGCCACAGTCATGGCACTGAATACTTCTTGACTGTTGGCGATGTGATCTACCAGGAACTCATTGGTATTGTGATTTGAGAGATGCAATTAGAGCAAACTTGAAGAAATAACCATTTTAGAGGTTAAACTGTGCAGAAGCCTTCAGTGTAGATAGTTCCTAGGAATCTTCCTGACTGGATCTACAAAGACCCAGTTTAAGAACATTCTGTCCTTAAAATTGTCTGCAAGGATGGATAAAAGCACACTTTTGGAATTTAGTCAAATCTAATGACTTTAAGGTTGGAGTCAATAACACTTTTTTATACCAGGCATCAGAAATCTAGAATTCAAGACCAAACTGGCCAAATTCTTTCTTGAAAAACACTGACTGGGAAAAAAAAAAAAAGAGGAAGAATGATAATTGATTAAAAGACGCTTACTCTTTGGAAGAAAAATTATGACCAACCTAGATAGCATATTGAAAAGCAGAGAGATTACTTTGCCAACAAAGGTCCATCTAGTCAAGGCTATGGTTTTTCCAGTGGTCATGTATGGATGTGAGAGTTGGACTATAAAGAAAGCTGAGCACCAAAGAATTGATGCTTTTGAACTGTATTGTTGGAGAAGACTCCTGAGAGTCCCTTGGACTGCAAGGAGATCCAACCAGTCCATTCTGAAGGAGATCAACCCTGGGATTTCTTTGGAAGGAATGATGCTAAAGCTGAAGCTCCTGTACTTTGGCCACCTCATGTGAAGAATTGACTCATTGGAAAAGACTCTAATGCTGGGAGGGATTGGGGGCAGGAGGAGAAGGGGACGACTGAGGATGAGATGGCTGGATGGCATCACGGACTCGATGGGTGTGAGTCTGAGTGAACTCCGGGAGTTGGTGATGGACAGGGAGGCCTGGCATGCTGCGATCCATGGGGTCACAAAGATTCGGACACTACTGAATGACTGAACTGAACTGAATGTTAATAGAAATGGTCTTTCCTTTAGTAAATGACAAAATTCAAATTCAAGTTTGTTTCAAGGGCCTCTTTAGAGGAATACATTTGTAAAATGATCTTAACTCAAAAGGAGGGAGATTATAAGTACAACACAACAGTTGTTATTCAAATCTGTATCTTCCTCCTCCTTCTGGATGTGGGTCTTAGTCCCATGGAGAAAGAAAGCATACATTTAAAACACGTGAAGTAATTTTATTTAAATTCTTAATGTACACTACAACATAGTCATTATTGTACTGACAGTTTTCATTTACAGACTACTACCCAGTTTTAGCTTCCTAAAATGGTGTTTAAAAATTTCTATACCAGAGAAAAATTAGAAGTGACAAAATGGCCTTATGGAGCACAGCAAATTTACAAAAAGACAGAATATAGGAAGTATATCCTGTGGGCCTTCAAAATAATTGAGGTACATTGTAAAGGGCTAAAGTGCTGAAGCTTCAGCAAATGAAGATCACTAAAGTCAGTAATGTTGACATAAAAGGCCAATATGACTATTCCACCCACCAGACTTTACATTAGCTTTCACTCTTATCTGGGGTAAATTCAAAATTCTTAGAGTGTCCTACAAGACTCTATGTCGAGCCTCTATGGCCTTTTCATTAACTTTCTGCTCCTGTCTCTTCCTTCAAAGGCAACTTCATAAGTCTGTGATCTGTGTAGCCCCACATAGCTTCTGTTCGATATAATGTTCTGTTGCCTTCTTAAAATTCTTACAATATAATCCTTGATTTTTAAATGCAATCCAATGGATAAAAGAGCAAGTAAGGAGACCCACACAATATGTATGCTGCTCCTTGCAGTCCTGCTTTCTTATACCCTTTGTAATGAGCCATGGGGGCAGAGATCCAGGGGTTGCAAAGTACGTGGATCTTCACAAGGTTCCAATGAGAACAAGGCAAGCATGTTGCATCGATAACTGAGCAAGCAGCGTTATGCTGATCATGGATCTAAGGCGTCACTCGTCCATTTGAACAAGAACTTACTTTGAAAAGAAAAGGGCAATGGCAGTCTTAAAGACAAAAAATGATGAAAGGAACCCTATCAGGCCTTTCCTTCCTCATACTAATACTCATTTAAACACTCCTGTATTCCGTTCAGTTGCTCAGTCGTGTCCAACTCTTTGCGACCCCGTGAATCGCAGCACTCTAGGCCTCCCTGTCCATCACCATCTCCCTGAGTTCACTCAGACTCACATCCATCAAGTCCGTGATGCCATCCAGCCATGTCATCCTGGGTCGTCCCCTTCTCCTCCTGCCCCCAATCCCTCCCAGCATCCGAGTCTTTTCCAATGAGTCAACTCTTCGCATGAGGTGGCCAAAGTACTGGAGCTTCAGCTTTAGCATCATTCCTTCCAAAGAAATCCCAGGGCTGATCTCCTTCAGAATGGGCTGGTTGGATCTCCTTGCAGTCCAAGGGTCCCTCAAGAGTCTTCTCCAACACCACAGTTCAAACGCATCAATTCTTTGGTGCTCAGCCTTCTTCACAGTCCAACTCTCACATCCATACATGACCACAGGAAAAACCATAGCCTTGACTAGACGGACTTTAGTTGGCAAAGTAATGTCTCTGCTTTTGAATATACTATCTCGGTTAGTCATAACTTTTCTTCCAAGGAGTAAGCGTCTTTTAATTTCATGGCTGCAGTCACCATCTGCAGTGATTTGGGAGCCCAAAAAATAAAGTCTAACACTGTTTCCACTGTTTCCCCATCTATTTCCCACGAAGTGATGGGACCAGATGCCATGATCTTCGTTTTCTGAATGTTGAACTTTAAGCCAACTTTTTCGCTCTCCTCTTTCACTTTCATCAAGAGGCTTTTTAGTTCCTCTTCACTTTCTGCCATAAGGGTGGTGTCATCTGCATATCTGAGGTGATTGATATTTCTCCCAGCAATCTTGATTCCAGCTTGTGCTTCTTCCAGTCCAGCATTTCTCATGATGTACTCTGCATAGAAGTTAAATAAGCAGGGTGACAATGTACAGCCTTGATGTACTCCTTTTCCTATTTGGAACCAGTTTGTTGTTCCATGTCCAGTTCTAACTGTTGCTTCCTTACCTGCATACAGATTTCTTAAGAGGCAGGTTAGGTGGTCTGGTATTCCCATCTCTTTCAGAATTTTCCACAGTTTCTTGTGATACACACAGTCAAAGGCTTTAGCATAGTCAATAAAGTAGAAATAGATGTTTTTCTGGAACTCTCTTGCTTTTTCCATGATCCAGCGGATGTTGGCAATTTGATCTCTGGTTCCTCTGCCTTTTCTAAAACCAGCTTGAACATCAGGAAGATCACGGTTCACGTATTGCTGAAGCCTGGCTTGGAGAATTTTGAGCATTTCTTTACTAGCGTGTGAGATGAGTGCAATTGTGTGGTAGTTTGAGCATTCTTTGGCATTGCCTTTCTTTGGGATTGGAATGAAAACTGACCTTTTCCAGTCCTGTGGCCACTCAGACGGTAAAGTGTCTGCCTGCAATGCAGGAGACCCGGGTTCAATTCCTGGGTCAGGAAGTTCCCCTGGAGAAGGAAATGGCAATCCACTCCAGTACTCTTGCCTGGAAAATCCCATGGACGGAGGAGCCTGGTGGGCTACAGTCCATGGGGTCACAAAGAGTCAGACACGACTGAGCGACTTCACTTTCACTTTCACTCCTGTATTACCAACTATTTATGCTGAAGATAATGACAAGAAGGAATACAAAAGGTAGAGTAACCCACAGTTCCTTTCCTTTCCATTTTGTGTTTACTCAGCAGTAAGTTGAAGGTTCCTAGAGTAGGAAATGGCAGCCTGCTCCTGTATTCTTGTCTTGAAAATTCCATGGACGGAAGAGTCTGACGGGCTACAGCCCATGGGGTAGCAAAAATTCAGACACGACTGAATGGCCGAACACATATCATGCAAGCTGACGGTACAGTGGACTGGGAGAACTTGCATCAGAAGTTGAGGTAAAAGCAGTTGAGTTTGTTGTCCTGTTTTCACTATTCTGATTATATATGTATATATATATATATATATGTATATATATATATATACACTACAAAATGCAAATTGTGTAATATCAGTGACTCCACATGAGTTCAATGTGCTTATATTTGAACCTAAAACTGCTATTACACAGTATGAAGTTAATCAGGAAAATTGATGCTAATAATTTAGAAATTGTATTTTTCTTCACTCAGAACTATATTACAAAGTGCATTTAAAAACACCTCAATAAGTCTAAAGAAGGACTGGAAGGAAGGGGAAGCTTTATTTTTCAGGATCCTTAGCAGTACTTTTTTTCCCCTTCTTGTTTAAACAAGGGATTCCCACATTTTTGTTTTACATGGGATACCACCAGTTATGTAGACGGCCCTATCCATTCTCGCCAGCTCCCTTACTGCTTTGCACACCATACCTGCCCTCTTGCTTTTACCTGAATGTGTCAGAATCTCTCTCAATTGCAAGGCCTTTATATGTACTGTCCTCCCGGGCAAGCTCTCTTCTCAAACATCCACCGCAGCCTTCTCATATCCATCACATTATTTCTACCAATAAAATTGTCACATTAAAGCTCTCCCTGTCCAGGCTGCTTAAAGTGTAATCTCTCTCAGAAGTGAAGTCTTCTTTTTCCTCCGAAATGTATAATATAGTACATAATTAATTTGCTTATTGTCTATCTGTTCCATTTGTTGTGAAAAGGCATAAATTACCATCCAGAAACAAAGGTCTAGGGAGATACAGGGTAATGTGTTTATGATTTTCCCTATAGAAAACACCATTTCAACCAAATGGCAAATTTTTGGCCTCTTTCCTTTTGAGTTAATGTTCAAAATGTGCTCAAACGTGGTTGTCAAATCAGATCTTAATCTTAATATAAAATTTTAACTCTTTGGCAAGAGAATAGGCTCATATGTTACTTGTGTAATAAAATACAATTAAAAATAAAGGTTAAGATGAGAGCTTATTTAATTTTATATCTTTAACCTGTTTAAAGCCTCTAGTCTACTTTTTTACTTTTTACTTTTATTTTTTAGTGAGCAGTAAGCATTCTGAGTGGCAAATGGCAGGTGTTCACCATAATTTAACAAAGCAGGTGTCAAATATTGTTTACTGGGGCTAACTGCTACTCCTTCTGGAAAGCTCTTTACTTTGGGGTTTCTCCTAATTAAAAATATCTAGCCATCACCTGTCAATTTTGTCTCAGTGGAACAGTGAAACCTTTAGGGAACATGACTTGAGCAATCTTTCAGATAAAGAAAGAAAGGGGGAAAAGATTGCCATTAATTATTTACAGATTTTTTTTTTTTCTCTCTACTGTCAAAATTAGCTGCATAGGATAATTAACTCCTTCTGGAAAAAATACTGTTCAGAGTCTGAGGCTGGTACAATCTGATAAATAAATTGAATCCCAAAGATTATGCATAACAGAGAGATAAAATGCAATGTTAGATCATAAATTCACATGTCTTGCATTATTCTATTTCCTATAAAGCACCACACAACTAATTTATTTTGAGAATGCCCCAAACAGGCACATAAGGTCCAGTGAGTAATTTAATAAAACAGTGATAATGATATGTTCTAATGATAGAAGTTTTCCTAGCATTCTAACTGTGAGATAATACTAACTTCCAAGGAATTGAATTTGTGGGTTACAGCTTACATATTCGGCATGATGACTGTGGTTTTTTAAAGACTTTGAACATACCTTTATTTGTATTGCCAGGACAGAACATGGAACTTCAACTTCATTAAAAAAAAAAAAAAAATTGGTTAGTGGTACTGCTTTCATAGTGAATGGGGTCATCACATTAAGGAGGTTTCCTGATTAAGTATCTGAAATATACATTCATACAAAAAGATTACATGTACTTATTAGCCATGTTTTTATTTTTATCTCATCATATTTGTTTGAATTTTACCCAAACACGCAGCTGTATTGTGCTGCACTTGCTTAAATAAATAAACCTCAATTGTTGAGTTCTATCAATATTAAGAGGTGCATATTAGATTGGATCATAAAAAGTTGATGATGTATAGGGGACTGGAATGCAAAAGTAGGAAGTCAAGAAACACCTGGAGTAACAGCCAAATTTAGCCTTGGAATGCAGAATGAAGCAGGGCAAAGACTGATAGAGTTTTGCCAAGAAAATGCACTGGTCATAGCAAACACCCTCTTCCAACAACACAAGAGAAGACTCTACACATGGACATCACCAGATGGTCAACACTGAAATCAGATGGATTTTATTCTTTGCGGCCAAAGATGGAGAAGCACTATGCAGCCAACAAAAACAAGACCAGGAGCTGACTGTGCCTCAGATCATGAACTCCTTATTACCAAATTCAGACTTAAATTGAAGAAAGTAGGAAAAACCGCTAGACCATTCAGGTATGACCTAAATCAAATCTCTTATGATTATACAGTGGAAGTGACAAATAGAGTTAAGTGTCTAGATCTGATAGATAGAGTGCCTGATGAACTATGGAATGAGGTTCGTGACATTGTACAGGAGACAGGGATCAAGACCATCCCCATGGAAAAGAAATGCAAAAAAGCAAAATGGCTGTCTGGGGAGGCCTTACAAATAACTGTGCAAAGAAAAGAAACGAAAAGCAAAGGAGAAAAGGAAATATATAAGCATTTGAATGCAGAGTTCCAAAGAATAGCAAGAAGAGATAAGAAAGCCTTCTTCAGCGATTAGTGCAAAGAAATAGAGGGAAAGAACATAATGGGAAAGACTAGAGTTCTCTTCAAGAAAATTAGAGATACCAAGGAAACATTTCATGCAAAGATGGGCTCAATAAAGGACAGAAATGGTATGGACCTAACAGAAGCAGAAGATATTAAGAAGAGGTGGCAAGAATACACGGAAGAACTGTACAAAAAAGATCTTCATGACCCAGATACTCACGATGGTGTGATCACTCACCTAGAGCCAGACATCTTGGAAAGTGAAGTCAAGTGGGCCTTAGAAAGCATCACTACGAACAAAGCTAGTGGAGGTGATGGAATTCCAGTTGAGCTGTTTCAAATCCTGAAAGATGATGCTGTGAAAATGCTGCACTCAATATGCCAGCAAATTTGGAAAACTCAGCAGTGGCCACAGGACTGGAAAAGGTCAGTTTTCATTCCAATTCCAAGGAAAGGCAATGCCAAAGAATGCTCAAACTACCACACAATTGCACTCATCTCACATGCTAGTAAAGAAATGCTCAAAATTCTCCAAGCCAGGCTTCAGTAATACGTGAACCGTGAACTCCCTGATGTTCAAGCTGGTTTTAGAAAAGGCAGAGGAACCAGAGATCAAATTGCCAACATCCGCTGGATCATGGAAAAAGCAAGAGAGTTCCAGAAAAACATCTATTTCTGCTTTATTGACTATGCCAAAGCCTTTGACTGTGTGGATCACAAGAAACTGTGGAAAGTTCTGAAAGAGATGGGAATACCAGACCACCTGACCTGCCTCGTGAGAAATTTGTATGCAGGTCAGGAAGCAAAGGTTAGAACTGGACATGGAACAACAGACTGTTTCCAAATAGGAAAAGGAGTACGTCAAGGCTGTATATTGTCACCCTGCCTATTTAACTTCTATGCAGAATACATCATGAGAAACACTGGGTGGAAGAAGCACAAGCTGGAATCAAGATTGCCGGGAGAAATATCAATAATTTCAGATATGCAGATGACACCACCCTTATGGCAGAAAGTGAAGAGGAGCTAAAAAGCCTCTTGATGAAAGTGAAAGAGGAGAGCGAAAAAGTTGGCTTAAAGCTCAACATTCAGAAAACGAAGATCATGGCATCCAGTCCCATCACTTCATGGAAATAGATGGGGAAACAGTGGAAACAGTGTCAGACTTTATTTTTTGGGGCTCCAGAATCACTGCAGATGGTGACTGCAGCCATGAGATTAAAAGACGCTTACTCCTTGGAAGAAAAGTTATGACCAACCTAGAGAGCATATTAAAAAGCAGAGACATTACTTTGCCGACTAAGGTCCGTCTAGTCAAGGCTATGGTTTTTCCAGTGGTCATGTATGGATGTGAGAGTTGGACTGTGAAGAAGACTGATCGCCGAAGAATTGATGCTTTTGAAGTGTGGTGTTGGAGAAGACTCTTGAGAGTCCCTTGGATTGCAAGGAGATCCAACCAGTCCATTCTGAAGGAGATCAGCCCTGGGATTTCTTTGGATGCTAAAGCTGAAACTCCAGTATTTTGGCCACCTCATGCGAAGAGTTGACTCATTGGAAAAGACTCTGATGCTGGGAGGGATTGAGGGCAGGAGGAGAAGGGGACGACCGAGGATGAGATGGCTGGATGGCATCACAGACTCGATGGACATGAGTCTGAGTGAACTCCAGGAGTTGGTGATGGACAGGGAGGCCTGGTGTGCTGTGATTCATGGGGTCATAAAGAATCAGACCCAACTGAGCTACTGAACTGAACTGATGAGGTAAACACTGACTATTCAATGCCTAACCTAATATATCCCTACTAAGCTTATCTGAAGATTGATTTTTAATTGAACTTTGTTTTTCATTTTAATTTGTTCTTGGGGAATGGGGTACCTATAGTTAAATGCATAGGGAAATGATCTGAATGAATTTTCTAAAGCAAAGTGGGAAAAGTTAAAAGTTATTTTCTTTCAAATCATTTAAGTTTGAACCATGAAAATGTATTTAGTCAGTCTACATTATATTTTTTATGGTTTCATAGATTTGAAATTTAAATTTTCTTATTGTGGGCAATAGTGGCAGAAACCAAATACACATACACAACACACACGCATCAAAAAATTGCCAATACAGTGGTTTAAAAACCTAAATATAAGACATGGCATCATAGAACTCTGAGTAGAGAGCATAAGCAAGTAAATAAAAATCCCATCTTTTTGGATGGGAGAAGCAACAACTACACAATCATGTGTAATTGGTTCCAGAAAAGCATAAATCACAAAATTGGTAATGATTAAAACACAGATTATCTAGAGTATTTGATAGTATTATTGCTATTTGTATTACTTGTAAGGGTTAAATAACAGTGAAGTTTCTAGACTTTATAAATTTGGATGTTTCAGGGACTATATAAGAGCACAAGTGAATTGTACAGTAATCAGAATGCTGTCGTGATGGGTTACTAAATTTAGAATTCTTATTGTTAACAATGCAGTCTAAACAATAATCAAAACAGTAACGTAGGGCTGCATTTACCATCTAGAAATTTATTTCATTTTAACAAAATGAATCTAATGAATGATTATAGGAAATTCTATTTAAGAACCAAAAATCTGTTGAAGAAATCAATCAGTATCCATATACTGTTCTTTCTAGTAAAATCAGAAAGTACACCAATACAGTGAAAGTAGTTTATAGAATATTGAAGTTTATAAAGCTACAATTTCATCTGATTTTATCTTCATACTGCCCACAGTAATGGTCTGGTCATTTTATGCACTTAAGTATTAGAACTTCTCACTTGAATCAGCTGATTATAATAAAATCGAATACTTGATACTTGACATTAAACAGCCAATCCATGTTATCATAAAGATCCTGCCTTAGGTTCCCCTTATAGCTATTACAATTTAACTTGTCTTGTGATTTAGGCAATGAGGAATCCGTTTAATCAGTTGTAATAATTTTAAATGACTGTTTGACAAGCAGTACTTTTCTGCTTTCAATTAAACCCTAATGTAGACAGCAGATCTGATAATTCAAAAATGTTCTTTCTTTTTCCTTAACCTGAATTATCTGGTTTGGTTTACTACACTGGCTGAGTTCATTGAAAAGTTGCCAAATATCTCTTTCATGCTGTGCTGTGCACACAGAGCAATAACATATTTGATATACCAAATGATTCCATAGATAAATATAATGAAAACAAGACACTTAATTGCCATATTTCTATTCATTCCTCAAAACCTGGCCTCACAGATCTTGTCCTCCATTTTGGTTATCATCGTTATCACTACCATTTGCCAAGATCTTACTGATGAGTTGACAATTTATAATCATAATCTAGGTCAATAATTTATGAATTCTTAAAAAGATGATTTGGAGAAACTGCCATCTTAGAAATCTATACCTAATCATTTAGAATAAATTTCTTTTTTTTCTGACATATTTCCTACTTTGATGATCAGATTTTATTATTAGATGATGATATTCTTTCTGGATTATATATGTTTCTATAGCTATTTTGCTTATAATATCACTTTTATTACATACACTTCAAATGCTACCGCAAATACAACCTACTATTCTGAAGTTTTTAAATGTATGTTACATAATAATTTGACTTTCTCCCCCTCCAGATAAATTAGGGTTTCCTTTGCTTCCCTTGTTCATATTTTTGTGAACCTCCTTCAAATATCTAATATGACTTTATCGGTATTTAATGAATGAGTGAAAGTTGCTCAACCATGTCTGACTCTTTGCGACCCCAAGGACTATACAGTCCATGGAATTCTCCAGTCCAGAATACTGGAGTGGGTAGCCTTTCCCTTCTCCAGGGGATCTTCCCAACCCAGGGATCGAATCCAGGTCTCCCCCATTGCAGGTGGATTCTTTACCAGCTGACCCACCAGGGAAGACCTACTGGCTTTTAGATGCTATATTGAGTGACTGAACTGAACTGAACTGAACTGGTACATTTACCATTTTTTGGTTAAATGGTATATGTCATAATAATAAATTGCTGAAAATATAGGATCAAACTTGCTTGGAGGATTCTAGCTTTCATGCCTTTATAATACTGTTTCTCATTTTCATAGAATGAATATTCAGATCAATTAACTACAGTTAATTTTGGCACTCCTTTATTTTCTTAAAATAAAACACAATTTGGCACTCCTTTGAAGGAGGCTGGAAAATTGAATCTTACAAATGTTGCCAAGGCTCTTCTCCCATTTGGTAAGACTATGTGGGAATTCTGGGTGGTATGGAGTCCAGAAAAACACGGAGTGAAATAATGGTCTTGGGCAGTCAGTCCACACTGATTCCTGCTCGAGTGGTCCTCGACCTTGACCTGTACCATCCTGGCTGAGTCCCAGGTCAATAATTCTATTCATTTTTGCTTTAATACAAGTGATCTACTAGCCCACTCTCAGCCTTCAGATTGTCTATTGGGGTGTCAGACCACAGTCCGATTTTCTAGCCTAGCATAGGGGGTGCACATCAAGCTCTGAGAAGAATCTCTCCTACAGAGAACTGCCAATTAGATTTTGAGTAAGATGTGGGTTCCTCAGTTGAGACGGGGTATTCATGAGAGGGTGGACCTCATCACCCATCAGCGGCTTTGCTCAAAACAGCTCTCTGCAAATAGGCGTCATTGAGTTGTAGTCTTACTACATATTTTAGTGGGAATCAATCACTTAACTGTGTCTTGGCCTTATTTTGAAGTTTTTCAAATGTGAGTTGTCTTATTCTCACTTGGTATTTGCTTAATATCTCAGCTAAAACTTCTACTTTAATATTCTCCGCATCAGTTTCTTCCTTTGTTAAAAAAAGAAGCATATTTTTTAAACATCCTATGTGGACAATAATTTCTTCAGGTTATTGTGAAAAATAAGTTATTTCATGTTTAGAAAATAGAGGGTTTTTTTAAAAATTAGATTTTTTTTTCCCCTCTAAAGCTAAGAAGTCTGCCTGATAAATGAACAGCTGTCTAAGTGGCTGGAAGGAGGTTGGACAGAGGCAGCAACATTGGCTTGTAAGTTTGAAACTCTTTCTGTATTTCTTTCCATCCTTTCAATTATTTTAACTACAGACACTGACCTCTATGTTTTGACACTGATCTTAACCTGAAGTTAATTTGTAGCTGTGCATTAGCCTATATGCAGGTCAGGAAGCAACAGTTAGAACTGGACATGGAACAACAGACTGGTTCCAAATAGGAAAAGGAGTATGTCAAGGCTGTATGTTGTCACCCTGCTTATTTAATTTATATGCAGAATACATCATGAGCAACACTGGGCTGGAAGAAGCGCAAGGTGGAATCAAGACTGCTGGGAGAAACATCAATAACCTCAGATATGCAGATGACACCACCCTTATGGCACAAAGTGAAGAGGAACTAAAAAGCCTCTTGATAAAAGTGAAAGAGGAGAGAGAAAAAGTTGGCTTAAAGCTCAACATTCAGAAAACGAAGATCATGGCATCCGTCCCATTACTTCATGGGAAATAGATGGGGAAACAGTGGAAACAGTGTCAGACTTTATATTTTGGGGCTCCAAAATCACTGCAGATGGTGACTGTAGCCATGAAATTAAAAGATGCTTACTCCTTGGAAGAAAAGTTATGACCAACCTAGAGAGCATATTAAAAAGCAGAGACATTACTTTGCCAACAAAGGTCCGTCTAGTCAAGGCTATGGTTTTTCCAGTGGTCATATATGGATGTGAGAGTTGGACTGTGAAGAAAGCTGAGCACTGAAGAATTGATGCTTTTGAACTGTGGTGTTGGAGAAGACTCTTGAGAGTCCCTTGGACTGCAAACAGATCCAACAAGTCCATTCTGAAGGAGATCAGTCCTGAGTGTTCATTGGAAGGACTGATGCTAAAGCTGAAACTCCAGTATTTTGGCCACCTCATGCGAAGAGTTGACTCATTGGAAAAGACTCTGATGCTGGGAGGGATTAGGGGCAGGAGGAGAACGGGATGACAGAGGATGAGATGGCTGGATGGCATCATCGACTCAGTGGACATGAGTTTGAGTAATCTCCAGGAGTTGGTGATGGACAGGGAGGCCTGGTGTGCTGCGATTCATGGGGTCGCAAAGAGTTGGACACAACTGAGCGACTGAACTGAACTGAACTGAATTAGCCCAAAAGAAGAAAAAAAAATAGCAACTGATTTTTGTCTCTAATTTCTTCATTTTTAATGACTCAGAATAGAGAATCTGAACATTTGAGGTTTTTATCTGATAAAATTCTAATTAATTTGGATCCATCTTTCATATTATTTCAGATAAAGAATTTTATGTGATGTAGCACGCATTGTTAGTTGTCTACATGCTCTATCTCATAGCTGTTCAAAATAATAGCTGCATGGTCTTCAGTTCAGTTTAGTCGCTCAGTCGTGCCCGACTCTTTGCAACCCCATGAATTGCAGCATGCCAGGCCACCCTGTGCTTGCTCTTAGGGAATTATAATTCCTTTTACCAATGAGACTACACTAGCTTTGACAAATATACCTGAGAAGAAGTTGTATGTTTCACTAAAATGTAATGACACTAAATTACTAATTTTAGTATATATTCTAATTTACATTTTATATAAACACACATGTATATTCATAAAGTCACATGGATTACATAGTAAATTGTGTTTTCTGAAACAGACTTTCAAAATCTGGATTCAAAGAGAAATGAAGTCAGTGTATTAAAAAGAAAAAAAAACTCATTCATACAAAAATCTAATGAAATTAAAATATAATTGTGAAAAATAAAAATAGACCAAGGAAAATATGAGAAACTTCACCTGAGGAAAAGCAATATAACCATAAAATAAGCATATTCATTATTGAAAATAAGAAAGTCAACTTCAGAAATAAAGACAATTGTTAAAGCAGGGCTGGTAAAGAAAACTATTTACATGGAATATCTGTCAACATTTTCATTGATTCTTCCATCAGCCCTGTGAGTAAAGTAGGAAGCCCTCAAAACTGGGATAGAATTACCTCTGAAAACCACTGATTTACAGGGGAAAAAAATGCAAATGGTTATAAATTATTTTTTGTATTTTAATGAGAGAAGAGAGGAGAAGAACCAGAAAATAATGATGATTACACTAACCTACTTATTTAACAGAAGGAGATAGATAATTTGTATCTTTTCAAAGTTATTTAGGTGTAGAAAGTTACAAAAGATCCTTGTCCTCAGCTCAACACAAAGAACAAGGCAGATGTGCAAGCTGAGGGTGAAAAAATTAAAAACCTGAAGAACTAAAATGCAGAGAGTAACTTGCAAGAACAGAGATGACCCAACACACATTTCAATGCTGTTAGAATATTGGGCCAAAGTGAAATTCACATGGCCTGGAATTTTGGAAAACATAGATCTCATTAGATTGTTAACTAACCTTCATTTAGGCTGTGAAATCAACTGGTATTGCAATGAACCATTCAACCATCACATCCTAAAGAAAATCAAATTACAGATACTACTTTAAGAGACAAATAACCAGAAACTATGAAAATAAGAATAGGTAGCCATAGGAGACGAAAGCCAAATCATTAATATCTGTCATTCTTTGATAAAAAGAACCCTAAGTAACCCCAGTCACAGAGCAATTCTGCAGCTACTTGTCAATGTTTCCTATGGACCATACATAGTCAAGGCTATTGTTTTTCCAGTGGTCATGTATGGAAGTGAGAATTTGACTATAAAAAAAGCTGAGTGCTGAGGAATTGATGTTTTTGAACTGTGGTGTCGGAGAAGATTCTTGAGAGTCCCTTGGACTGCAAGGAGATCCCACCAGTCAATCATATAGGACATCAGTCATGAGTGTTCATTGGAAGGGCTGATGCTGAAGCTGAAACTCCAGTACTTTGGCCACCTGATGGGAGGAACTGACTCATTTGAAAAGACCCTGATGCTGGGGAAGATTGAAGTTGGGAGGAGAAGGGGATGACAGAGGATGAGATGGTTGGATGGCCTCACTGACTCAATGGACATGAGTTTGAATAAACTCCGGGAGTTGGTGATGGACAGGGAGGCCTGGCGTGCTGCAGTCCTTCGGTCGCAAAGAGTTAGACATGACTGAGCAAATGATCTAAACTGAACTGATACTTGAGTGAATGGATATGTCGTGTTGCACCAAAATAAAGGCCAGGCATGAAAGCAGAAAACACAACCTCTGAGATATGTGGGATTTTCTCTATGTACAAAACAGTGGAACACTGAAGTTTGAAGTCAAATATGGAGAATTAGTTCAGATCAGGCAATGCAGAGTTTTCTCAAGAAGCAATCCATGGATTTTCTGCATTTTTACATATCTTGTGATCAGAGGCACTGACAGTCTTTCACCTTAGATTATTTTTTAATAATGTTTTATAACAGAAAGCCATGGAAGGTAGGGGAAGCTGTCTGCTTCTAAATGAAAGGGCCAATATTTTGCTTTACAGAATAATAACGGTAAAATCTCCCTTTGCAGCAAAAGTTCTATAGGTTGGGTTGCAACTCATTGTAAAAATTGGGGTTTTCTAAGTTCAGAATTTCATGTACCCACTCCATGTATAGCATCCAGCTGGCCCACTTTCACCTTATTGCCAAGGGACTCAGTTGGGAAAGAGATCCAATGTGAACATAAAACTCATGCTGTCTGCTGTCCTGTAAGGAATAAAACCTGTTGTCTGTAGCCCAGGGACCTCCAGTCTCCTGCCAGCTCCATTAAATCATGGCAGCCTAATGAGTTAGCTTGCGAAGAGAGAAATTTTTCAAGCTTTTTGCAACTCTTGGTAATTTTCACCAAGTGCAAGCATAAGCTGTTAAAGGCTAGAGGCAAGAAAACAAGGATGAGAGAGAGTCCCTGCTGTCCTGAAAGACAAAAATGGTATTGGAGATGAAAGAGAACTTCCCAATGACACCAAAATACAGTGAGCAATCTGAAACCCCCAAAAGAGAGCACTGCCATTGCTGAGCCTCCAATCTCTTTTGAAGGGAAAGATGTGATTTCACAAACAAAATGTTTGAAAGCAAAGTTAAGTTAATCAACCTAAGAATGCAAAATAACTCCAAATATAGTTGAATTAAATAATAGGGAGACAGTCAATTCAACAGACTATCAGTTCTCCACAAGAAGTCACAAGCTCTATTATGACAATTAATATCATTAATTTAATTAAAGCACACGGTTAAGGGAAGAAATTATCAATAATGAAAAATAAAAGGTGACTTGAAGGTTGGAACTGTTAGGAAGGTATTTTAACATTGATATCAATGCATAAAGGGTGATTATGAATAATGCCCACTGAAGAAAGGGGATGCACCAAAGAGAGGTAAGTAGAAAATATGTACCCAATGGGAAAAAAAAAGAAATAGAAAATATCAAAAGAATTCTGTCGGTGGGTGTTAACTGTATTTTGATACATTGGTTGAAGGAATATGTAGATATGAACATAGGGCCAATAGAAATTATAAAATTGAGCTACCAATAGATAAGTGTGAAAAACATAAAAATGTGTATTTGAGATATATGGTCAATTACAATTAATATAATCCATGTACAACTGAGCATCAAAATAACAGGAGAGACAGCATAAGGTGAAGATAATTTTTAAAAGGATCGTGGAAACCATTTTTCATAACTGTAGAAACATTTCAAATGAGAAAAAGAAAAAATTAACAATATACAAACTTCAAGTAACATATGCAGAATAAATACAAAGAAATGTATCTCGGCATACTAAATCACATTGCCAAGATGAAGAAAATTTTTTTTTTTACTATCCAGCAAGTAAATAAAATTGGCTCTGTTTGCAGATATCAAGATCTTATATATTGAAAACCTTTTAGACTTCACCAAAAGAATGAAACAACAAAAGTCTATGTAAAACGAATCAAAAAATTCTGTAAAGTTGCAGGATACAAAATTAATATGCAAAAATAATTTGTGGGTTTTTTTAATAATGAAAAGCTATATGAAAGAGAAATTAAGAAAATCCATTAAGATTTATAAAATTAGGAAAATCCCATTACTAATAGCATCAAAAACTATACAATAATTATGAATAAATTTAATCAGGAACTGAAAGATATTTACATTGAAAATTATAAGAAGCTGTTGAGAGAAATTGAAGAAGACATAAATGGGAAGATACCCTGTGTTCTTAGATTGAATGAATTAATACTGTGCAAATGTTCATTGTACCCAAGATGATCTACAGATTCAATACAATCGCTATTAAAATTCTTATAATATTTTTCACAGAAATTAAAAAGCCATCCAGAAATATGTAAGGAGCCACAAAAGACTCAAAATAGCTAAAGCAATCTTGAGCAAGAACAAAGATGGGGACATCGTCATTTCCTTAAATTTCAAATTATATGACAAACTAATAGTTAACAAAATGGCATGCTTCTGGCATAAAAAGGATGTTGATCAATGGAACAGAAAAAAAAAAAAAACACCACAGAAATAAACCACATATACATAGACATAGCTTGGAGACATGCTAGTTTGCTTCCAGACCACCTCAAAAAAGTTAATATGAATATTTCAACGAAGAAAGTCACATGACTTTTTTTCATTTCCTAGTGTGTGTAAAAATTATGCCTGCACTATACTGCAGTGCATTAAGTATGCAATAGTATTATTAATTAATTAATAAATTAATTTACATACCTCAGTTTAAAAATACTTTGCTGCTAAAAATGTTAGCCATCATCTGAACCTACTGAAAGGTCTTGCCTTGATGTTGATGACTGTTGACTGTTCAGAGTTGATGACTGTTTACTGATCAGGCCACCATAACAAATATAAATATTGCTACAAATATCAAAATGTGACCCAAAGGCACAAAGGGAGCAAATGCTGTTGGAAAAAAGGAGCTGATGGAATTCCTCAATATGAGATTGCCAGAGGCTTTTCAATTTGCAAGAAAATAAAGCAAAAACCAAAACCCACAGTATCTGTCTCGTGCAAAAACACAGAAGTGCAACAAAGTGGAATGCAATAAAATAAAGCATGCCTGGGCATTTCACTAATCTCAGACAAGGGTGACGTGAGTACACGCTAAAGCACTCAGTAGTATCTGACTCTTTGCAGCCCCGAAGGTCAGCCCACCAAGCTCCTCGGTCTGTGGGACTCTTGAGGCCAGAATGCTGGATGGGTTGCCATGCCCTCCTCCAGGGGATCATCCTGACCCAGGAATTGAATCAGTATCTCTCTACGACTCCTGTATTGGCAGGCAGGTTAAAATGCAACGGGAAAATACTAGGTTACAATGAGGAAAAACTTGTTTCTTCCATAAATGGGGTTGGGAAAAATGAATATCATCATGGAAAAGAATGAAACCAGAGTCTGATCTTGTACTACCCACAAAAACTTACCTGAAACGTATTAAAGATCTAAATGTAAGGCCTGAATCATAAAACCGTATGACACCCAGAAGAAAGCCTAGTGAATAGTGAAGTCGCTCAGTCGTGTCTGACTCTTTGCGACCCCGTGGACTGTAGCCTACCAGGCTTCTCCGTCCATGGGATTCTCCAGGCAAAAGTACTGGAGTGGGTTACCATTTCCTTCTCCAGGAGATCTTCCTGACCCAGGGATCAAACCCGGGTCTCCTGCATTGGAGGTAGACGCTTTAACCTCTGAGCCACCAGGGAAGCCCCTAAGGGGGAAAAAAAAAGTCTCCTGGACATTGATCTTGGAGACTGTTTTTGTTTGTTTTTTGGATGTTGCACAAAAAGCACAGGAAACAAAAGCAAAACCAACAAAGGGAATGACATTGAGCTTAAAAGCTTCTGCACAACAATGGAAACCATCAACAAAATGAAAAAGCAATCTACAGAACAGGAGAAGACATTTGCAAACCACATAACAGATAAGAAGTTAACATCCAAAATATATAAAGAATTCATAAAACTGAATCACAAAATAAGAACAGCACACAGAAAAAAACAAATTCCCGATTAAAAAAATGAGCAAAGATCCTGAGTAGAATTTTTTCCCAGAGATGTCACAGAAATGGCCAACATGTACTTGCAAAGGTGCTCAACATAACTAATCATCAGGAAAATGCAAATTAAAGCCATAAAGAAGTATCACCTCATACCAGTCAGGAAGTATATCATAAAAAAAAAGGTAAGATAAAACATTTTGATGAGGATGTGGAAAAAAGGGAAATTTGTATATATTGTTGGGAATGTACAGTCACTGTGGAAATCAGCATGGAGGTTCTTCATAAATTAAAAATAGAATTACTATATGATTAAACAATCTGTCATGGATATATACTCAAAAGAAATTAAAGCAATATCTTGAAGAGGTATCAGCACTCCCATTATCACTGCAGCATTATTGACAAGAGCCAAGATATGGAAACAGCCTATGTTCTCATCTAGATAGCATATCCAAAAGCAGAGACATTACTTTGCCGACTAAGATCCTTCTAGTCAAGGCCATGGTTTTTCCAGTAGTCATGTATAGATGTGAGAGTTGGACTGTGAAGAAGGCTGAGCGCCGAAGAATTGATGCTTTTGAACTGTGGTGTTGGAGAAGACTCTTGAGAGTCCCTTGGACTGCAAGGAGATCCAACCAGTCCATCCTAAAGATCAGCCCTGGGATTTCTTTGGAAGGAATGATGCTAAAGCTGAAACTCCAGTACTATGGCCACCTCATGCGAAGCGTTGACTCATTGGAAAAGACTGATGCTGGGAGGGATTGAGGGCAGGAGGAGAAGGGGACGACAGAGGATGAGATGGCTGGATGGCATCATGGACTTGATGGACGTGAGTCTGAGTGAACTCCAGGAGTTGGTGATAGACAGGGAGGCCTGGCGTGCTGCGATTCATGGGGTCGCAAAGAATCGGACACGACTGAGCGACTGAACTGAACTGATGTTCTCATCAGCAGATGAACAGATAAAGAAATCAGGTTATAGATACATCATTTAGACTATAACTTATCTGAAGTGATTTGATTAGAATGTTGCCTCTCAGATTGCCACTGCTCCTGTGTTAGGTTTCTTTGCTATAGAAAAACAACTGCTCACTACTGCTGTTTCTATTATTCTGAATCCGTGACCAGACATTTTCAATACAAAAACCAAACAGTATACATCTGATTAGTTCAGTTGTCAGTTCAGTTCAGTTGCTTGGTTGTGTCTGACTATTTGTGACCTCAAGGAACTCAGCACGCAAGGTTTCCCTGTCCATCACCCACTCCTGGAAGTTGCTCAGACTCATATCCATCGAGTCAGTGATGCCATCCAAACATAATGCTCTATCGTCCCCTTCTTCTTCCACCTTCAATCTTTCCCAGCACCAGGGTCTTTTCTAATGAGTCAGTTCTTTGCAGCAGGTAACAAAACTATTAGAGCTTCAGCTTAACATCAGTCCTTCCAATGAATATTCAGGACTGATCTCCTTTAGGATATACTGGTTGGATCTCCTTGCAGTCTAAGG
The DNA here is from genome assembly GCF_032405125.1 of Capricornis sumatraensis. Lineage (NCBI taxonomy): Eukaryota > Metazoa > Chordata > Mammalia > Artiodactyla > Bovidae > Capricornis > Capricornis sumatraensis. Next base: position 104,124,657 of record NC_091077.1, on the reverse strand, counting down.
GACTCTCAAGAGTCTTCTCCAACACCACAGTTCAAAAGCATCAGTTCTTTCGTGCTCAGCTTTCTTTATAGTCCAACTCTCACATCCATACATGACTACTGGAAAAACCATAGCTTTGACTAGACGGACCTTTGTTGGCAAAGTAATGTCTCTGCTTTTTAATATTCTATCTAGGTAGGTCATAGCTTTTCTTCCAAGGAGCAGGCATCTTTTAATTTCATGGCTGCAGTCACTATCTGCTGTGATTTTGAAGCCCAAGAAAATAAAATCTCTCACTGCTTCCATTGTTTCCCCAACTTTTTGCCATGAAGTGATGGGACCTGATGCTTTGATTTTAGTTTTCTGAATGTTGAATTTTAAGCCATCTTTTCACTCTCCTCTTTCACTTTCATCAAGAGGCTATTTATATCTTCTTCGCTTTCAGCCATAAGGGTGGTGTCATCTGCGTATCTGAGGTTATTGATTTTTCTCCTGGCAATCTTGATTCCAGCTTGTGTTTCATCCAGACTGGTATTTCTCATGATGTACTCTGCATATAATTTCCCAAATTGGAATCAGTCCATTGTTTCATGTCTGGTTCTAACTGTTGCTTCTTGACCTTCATACAGACTTCTGAGGAGGCAGGTCAGATGGTCTGGTATTCCCATCTCTTTAAGAATTTTCCACAATTTGTTGTGATCCACACAGTCAAAAGCCTTAGGGTAGTCCCTAAAGCACAAGTAGATGTTTTTTATGGAACTCTCTTGCTTTTTCTATGATTCAGCGGGTGTTGACAATTTGATCTCTGGTTCCTCTGGCTTTTCTAAATCTGGCTTGAACCTCTTGAAGTCCTCCATTCATATACTGTTGAAGCCTGGCTTGGAGAATTTTAAGCATTACTTTACTAGCATGTGGAATTGAAGTGAAGTCACTCAGTCATGTCTGACTCTTTGCGACCCCATGGACTGGTGCCTACAGGGCTTCTCCGTCCATGGAATTCTCCAGGCAAGAATACTGGAGTCGGTTACCATTTCCTTCTCCAGGGGATCTTCCTGACCCAGGGATTGAACCTGGGTCTGCTGCATTGGAGGCAGATGCTTTAACCTCTGAGCCACCAGGGAAGCAGGGCAATTGTGCGGTAGTTTGAACATTCTTTGGCATTGCCTTTCTTTGGGATTGGAATGAAAACGGACCTTTTCCAGTCCTATGGTCACTGTTGAGTTTTCCATATTTGCTGGCATAATGATTACAGCACTTTCACAACTGATCTTTGAGGATTTGAAATATCTCAGCTGGTATTTCATCACCTCCACTAGCTTTGTTCATAGTGATGCTTCCTAAGGCCCACTTGACTTTGGATTCCAGGATGTCTGGATTTAGGTGAGTGATCACACCGTGGTGGATATCTGGGTCATGAAGATCTTTTTTGTATAGTTCTTCTGTGTATTCTTGCCACCTCTTCTTAGTATCTTCTGCTTCTGTTAGCTTAGTACCATTTCTGTCCTTTATTGAGCCCATCTTTGCATGAAATGTTCCCTTGTTATCTCTAATTTTCTTGAAGAGATCTCTAGTCTTTTCCACTCTATTGTTTTCCTCTATGTCTTTTTTTCATTTACAGATTTTATTTTATTTATTTTTTTAAATTTTTATTTTTACTTTGTTTTGCTTTACAATACTGTTTTGGTTTTGCCATACATTGACATGAATCAGCCACAGGTGTACATGAGTTCCCAATCCTGAACCCCCCTCCCACCTCCCACCCCATATCATCTCTCTGGATCAACTCCCTGTCTTTTTATTGAGCACTGAAGAAAGCTTTCTGATCTCTCCTTGCTTGTTACTCCTATTTTTTAAATGACTGCTTGCTATTATTTCTTTGCTTATTTGTTCATTTTATCATATGTAGGTGTGGAGCTTTGTCACAATGCTTTTTGTAATTATTTGAGGGTATCTGAGCAATTAGCAGGAAATGGTTTAATATCTGACTTCTCTTTTCAACATTTCTAATACTGAACTATTTTTATTTATCTGGAATACAGTATTTTGTCATTTCTTAGAATTGCAATTATCCTTTTTTTTTAACTTTTTTGTTATGTGGGTTAATAGCTTAAATTAGACCCAATTTCAATTTACAGTGTCCATTTTCCCTGTTATGTAATCAAAGTTTTCTTTATCTGATATAATACATTAGATACAATTTTCTTTTATGTATTCCCTGAACCAGATTGTATATTGTATACATATTCTATGAATGTTTGACACATTATGCATATAAGACTCATTAAATATGGTGCATTTTGAGGGGCAGTATTTATTTTCTTCCATTTCTTTAAACTTTATTGGTTGTGCTATAATTTTAAATATGTGTAAATACATTCTACCACATGTACACCATTTTAATTAGAATCATTGCCAAAAATTTTTAGTTTAAAATTTAAAATATTTGTATAAAATGTTATTTGGAATATTCAGTGAAATAAAATCGGTTCTATTTGAGATACGTAATCTTCCCAAGTGGTTCAGACAGTACAGAATGTGTCTGCCATGCAGGAGACACAGGTTCGATCCCTGGGTAGGGAGGATCCCTTGGAGAAGGGATTGGCAATCCACTCCAGTATTCTTACCTGGTGAATTCCATGGACAGAAGACCCTGGCTGGCTGCAGTCCATGGGGTTGCAGAGATTCAGACATGACCGAGCTACTAACACTGACACACACGAGAAATTATAAGATGATTCCAAACGTTTAGAATATGTTAGGATTTTCAGTTCATACCACAAAGTTGTCCTCCGTAATTTTGCAGTAATAAACCCAAGTTGCTTTATGGGTGCCCAAGTTCTGAAGCAGCTGAGTTGGAAAAGAGTCTTAGTTGTTTCCCTTCTGATTCTATACCAGAATTTAAAGGAGGTCAGTGTATTTGAGCAAGTTAGCAAACACACGTTTTGACACTAAATACAGAAACTTAGTATTGTTCAGTGGAGAAACAATCTAATTGAACAAGCAGAAAATAGAGTCATTCTATAGAACTGAAAGCAAAGTCTCCTGATTGCTAGACCGTAGTAGCCTGAGACTTTATCTAAAACTCTACAAAGTCTAAGCATGGGGATATTTAAAGGACATTACACATTTAAACAAGTATTCATGTGTGTGTGCTAAGTCACTTTAGTCATGTCTGACTCTTTGTAACCCCATGGACTGCAGCCCACCAGGCTCCTCTGTCCATGGGATTCTCCAGGCAAGAATACTGGAGTGAGTTGACATGCTCTCCTCCAGTAGAATTTCCCAACCCAGGGATCAAACCTGTGTCTCATCTCTGGCATTAGCAGGTGGTTCTTTACCACTATTGTCACCTGGGAAGCACCAAGTATTCATGTAGGACAATTTCAAGGAAGATGAGGCTGCAATCTAGTTAAGTAGATGGTAATATAAGGCATGATTTTAAAGATATTATTATAAAAGAGATCTCTATTCTATACATTAAATAACAGTTTCATAAAAAATATACACAAATATATTTAGTATGTTTTTAAAGGTAATTTTTAATATCTAATGCTTCTTTTTATTAACCTAGGGTATTTAATCATATTATGTGTAATTCAGTCAATTTATCAGATTTGGCAAACTATGTTTTTTTTTTCCTTTTTTTAAAAAGTTTATTTGGGTGTAGTTTATTTAAATAATGTTATATTCATTTCAGGTGTAGAGCAAAGTGAATTTGTTACACCTATACGTATATCCACTCTTTTATAGATTCTTTTCCCATATAGGCTATTAAAGACTATTCAGTGGGCCCTTTTTAGTTATCCATTTTATGTATAGTAGTGTATACATCAATCCCAGTCTTATAATCTACCCCTCTACCTCCTTTATCCTCTGATAACCATAAGTTTATTTTCTACATGAGTAACTCTGTTTGTTTTGTACATAAGTTCATGTACACCCATTTTTATCTTCTGCATATATGTAATATTATATGATGTTTTTCTTTGTCTGACCAACTTCACATGGTATAACAATCTCCTGACTCATCCATGTTGCTGAAAATGACATTATTTTGTTCATCTTTATGGCTAATATACCATTATGTATATGTTTATATCACATCTTCTATATCCATTCACCCATTGATGAACATTTAGGTTGCCTTCATGTCCTAACTATATACTGTATGCATATGTATTGCCATATTTATTCTTTAATATTTCTTGTTTTCAAAATTTTATTGTTTTTTTTATTAAATTTTTATTTTTACTTTATTTTACTTTACAATACTGTATTGGTTTTGCCATACATTGACATGAATCCCCATGGGTGTACATGCGATCCCAAACATGAACCCCCCTCCCACCTCACTCCCTACAACATCTCTCTGGGTCATCCCTGTGCACCAGCCGCAAGCATCCTGTATCCTGCATCGGACATAGACTGGCGATTCGTTTCTTGTGTGATATTATACATGTTTCAATGTCATTCTCCCAAATCATCCCACCCTCTCCCTCTCCCTCAGAGTCCAAAAATCCCCTCTACACATCTGTGTCTCTTTTGCTGTCTCGCATACAAGGTCATCATTGCCATCTTTCTAAATTCCATATGTATGTGTTAGTATACTGTGTTGGTGTTTTTCTTTCTGGCTTACTTCACTCTGTATAATCGACTCCAGTTTCATCCATCTCATCAGAACTGATTCAAATGTATCATTTTTAATTAATCAATTCATTCTAACTGGTGGATAATTGCTTCACAGCTATGTGGTGGCTTCGCCGTACATCAGCATGAACCAGCCACAGGTGCACGTGTCCCCCATCCTGACCCCCCCACCCCCACCCCTCTGGGTTGTCCCACAGCACTGGGTCTGGGTGCTTTGCTTCATGCGTGAAAATTGCACTGGTCATCTATTTCACACATGGACATATACATGGTTCAGTGCTATTTTCTCAATTCATCCCATCCTCATCTTTCCCAGAGTCCAAAGTTCTGTTCTTTACATCAGTGTCTCTTTTGCTGCCCTGCATATAGGTTCGTCATTACTGTCTTTGTAAATTCCACATGTATGGGTTTATAACAGTATTTTTGTTTCTCTTTCTGAGTTACTTCACTCTGTATAATAGGCTCCAGTTTCATCCCTCATTAGAACTGACTCAAATGCATTCCTTTTTATATGCTGAGTAATATTCCATCATGTGTATGTACCATAATTTCCTGATATATTCATCTGCCAATGGATATCTTTACTATTTTTTTTTCTATTTTAGTTTCATTCTACATTCCTTCCATTGCTGTCAACAGAATACATCTTTGTGAAGTTTGTTGGTTGCTTCCTTAATTGTTTAAATCAGCATGTCTGAGAATGACTGTTACATTCACAAGTAAATGTCTTTGAACTGGAAAATGTTTTTTTAGACCAAGCACTTCATTTTAAGGCTATACTTTGTGTTCTTTTAGGTTACTATAGCTAATACATTTAAGATAATGTAGATTTTTGGAGTGAATGTCTTCTTATAATTTGGAATGTCTTTACTTTTTCTTTATAAACATAATAGAACAGACTTTTAGATATTTTTTCTTTGTTTTACATGGGATAAGTTCAACTTCCACTTATTTCTAGTCATTTCACTTAAGATTTTATTAAGTATTTTAAATTTAATCTGTATTGATTTTCTTCAGTTTGTTCTGTGTTCTAGCTTCATGACAGAATGACTTTAACACTGGACCACAATGTTCTGTACTCAATGCCTGCTATCTTTTCTCCCAGTCTATTAGTCATCATATTCATTTTTTGAAATCTCTGTATTTTCATTCTGCATGTATATTTTAATTTAGTGCATATATATATATATATATATATCAAATGATTATTTTCACTTTGATTCTACCAGCTAGGACTTGTCAGTTTGCTCTGAATTGTACATGGTCAAAATTTAATTCATTTCATCTTAGTTTCACAGATTCAACGCATTTCTTTTAATCCTCTTGAGAAGAGAAAATAGTAACTTTATATACTGTATGTGCATCTCCTGTTAAAGATCTGTATTTTAAAGAATTATGAGAAATGCATTATATAGAGACACTTTACTCTTCAATAAGCATATAACATTTGAAGTGTAAATATTTCAGTTCAATTTCCATATTTTTAAGTAATCTCTTTCCTACTACATATTGTCCTAGAAGTTCATGGAGATGGCTTCCTGAACAGCATTTGCTTTCTATCTTTCCATAAATTTCCTCCATGAATGCTTTCTGTCTTTTGTACCACGTTTGTTTCATCTAAAAATGACTTGGAATTCTATGCTTGCTAATGATTTCCTTCTACTTCTCTTTTTTCTATAGGCTTACCTATTTACCATTTTCTTTCCTAATATTTTCCTGGGATATCATTAATGGAAAATGAACAAATTAGTATAAGTGATTTCTTAGAATAATCAACAGCTTCAGTGGTTCTCTATTTCCTTACAGATATTTAAATTTAGTATCTAATACATATGCATATATTTCACACAATGATTTGCTATATATTAATATCATGGCATCTGGTCCCATCACTTCATGGGAAATAGATGGGGAAACAGTGGAAACAGTGTCAGACTTTATTTTGGGGGGCTCCAAAATCACTGCAGATGGTCATTGCAGCCATGAAATTAAAAGACGCTTACTCCTTGGAAGGAAAGTTATGACCAACTTAGATAGCATATTGAAGAGCAGAGACTTTACTTTGCCAACAAAGGTTCATCTAGTCAAGGCTATGGTTTTTCCAGTAGTCATTTATGGATGTGAGAGTTGGACTGTGAAGAAAGCTGAGCACTGAAGAATTGATGCTTTTGAACTGTGGTGCTGGAGAAGACTCTTGAGAGTCCCTTGGACTGCAAAGAGATCCAACTAGTCCATTCTAAAGGAGATCAGTCCTGGATGTTCCTTGGAAGGACTGATGCTGAAGCTGAAACTCTAATACTTTGGCCACCTCATGCGAAGAGTTGACTCATTAGAAAAGACCCTGATGCTGGGAGAGATAGGGGGCAGGAGGAGAAGGGGACAACAGAGTATGAGATGGCTGGATGGCATCACTGACTCAATGGACATGAGTTTGAGTGAACTCAGGGAGTTGGCGATGAACAGGGAGGCCTGGCATGCTGCAATTCATGGGGTCGCAAAGAGTTGAACATGACTGAGTGACTGAACTGAACTAAACTGAACTAAACTGAACTGAATATCAAAACAGATTCTTATAATTCTCCAAAAATGTAATTGTTTTGATGCTTATAAATGGAATGTAGCAGAGAAAGACAACTGTTCACAATACTGAAGGCCTATCTCTGAGCTGATAAATATCTGGAGCTAAACTCTAAACTCTGGAGTTTTTGCACCAATACCCTTTAAGTATTTTCCTTAACTTGGAGGCCAAAACCAATCCTTGATGGAAGCGTTTTCTCAGTAGAAACCAGCTGCATAGCTTTGATTTAATTTTGTCTGAAGTCAGTCCTGATCTTCTGAAGCCTTTCTCATGTGCTTTGTTCTGAATTAGACAGTCATCTATGTTGGTGCCAGTGGTAGGGAAGTGAATCAGATCAATTGATATTTTCTTTTTGACTTTGTAAAAATAATAAGTGCTGACAGCTAATGGTTTCATTTCCTGTTTTCATGAGTGAATGCTGGTGTTGCTGGCATTTTCACTTTTCTTTATTGTCCCATAAGTCCTAGTAAACCTGTTTTTCTATTATTTTCTTATTTCAAAATTATAGCTGATTTTTAGTGGGGGAATATTTTTGTGTCAGGAATTGTGCTAAGTTCTTTGCACATATTGTCTTATATAATTCACATAAAAGCCTATAAATTATTATTCATGTATCCATATAAGGAGAATAAAACTAAATCTCTTACGAGTTATATAAATTTCTAAAGTGCACACAACTGGTAAATTATACACTCAGAAGTCAAATCCAAATCTGTGAATATGAATGGATGGTATGTTGTATAATCTTTTCCACTGTGGTAGTGGTAAAGTAGAAAACAAGGGAAACTGAAAGTTGCTTAGTCGTGTCCAACTCTTTGCTATCCCATGGACTATACAGTCCATGGAATTCTCCAGGCCAGAATACTGGGGTGGGTAGCCTTTACTTTCTCTGGGGGATCTTCCCTACCCAGGGAACAAACCCAGGTCTCCCGCATTGCAGGTGAATTTTTTATCAGCTGAGCCACAAGGGAAGCCCAACAATACTGGAGTGGGTAGTCTATCCCTTTTGCAGCAGATCATGACCCAGGAATCAAACCACGGTCTCCTGCGTTACAAGTGGGTTCTTTACCGACTGAACAAAGCTTAACTTTTGTCCTTCATCTTTCTCAAAGCTTAGTAAGTTATGATGCACATTCTCAGTGTTCACTTATTTTCTTAAATGGGCTATCCTATAAAAACTCAAAAATTAACATTCTATTTTTACACTCACGCTAGCAAGATATATACAATTCTAGAATAACTATTTCCCTTCTCCAGGGGCTCTTCCAAACCCAGGAACTGTACTCAGGTCTCCCACACTGCAGGTAGATTTTTTACCAGCTGGGCCAGGAGAGAAGCTTAAAAATATCCAGTGGATCTTCCCAACCTAGGAATCAAATCTGGATCTCCTGCATTGCAAGTGAGTTCTTTACCAACTGAGCTACCAGGGAAGCCTAGAATAACTATAGAGTCTAACTCTTGGTGTGGGAAAAAAATAAATACATAAAATCTTCTGCTGAAATATCTCTGTGTGCTTTGGGGTTGGAAGATGGCTGACATATGTAATAGTACCATGTTTGCAGAAAATGACATCTTTGCAAAGAGGGAAGTTCTCTGAATGTATTTCATTTCATATTTTCATCTAGATATGGTTTATATACATAGATTTTATATGGTTATGGGTAATTAACCCTTTTATGTTGATCTTGTGAGAATTTGTATTAATTAAATATATAAAATGTATATTAGTAAATGAATAATGTAAAACAAATTATTGCTAATCACTCCATTTAGAACTTATCAAAGAGATTTAGAATAAAACATTAAAATACACACAACAACAAAACACATCACAAATTAGAACCATCAGTTCTTAGGTGTTGCTACCCTCCAGTCTGTGCAAAAGACTTTTCTCCCCATTAGTACAGATTTCTCTGCTATATGTATTTGTCTTTGATATTAATGGAACCACTAGCCCTACATTAATTAGCTCAGTGAGTAAACCCAAAGAAAAATTGGCTTATTTGACTTTATCTGGAGCTAGTATATTAAAAAATATATATATATACTACGGAAGAGCTAATGCTTTGACAACGTACCAGAAAGTGAGTGGTTTAGAAAACCAGAAGTTTATTGTCTCACAGCTCTAGAGGCTGGAGGTCCAAAACCACTGCGCTGACTCCCTCTGTGTTACCTACAGGGAAGAAGCCTCCCTCCCCTTAGCTCCTGACGGTGGCCGGCAGCCCTCCTGTTCATTGACTGGCAGCTACATCGTTGCAGTCCCTGCATCCGTTATCACAGGGCATTCTCCCTGTATGTCTATATCTTCACAGGCCTTCATACGCTCATACCTTCTCCCTGTGAATATCTCACCTTCTGGAAAGCAGACTGGTCATACTGAATTAACAGCTTACCTTACTCCAATGGAACCTCATCTTTGACTTAACTAATTACATGTACAATTGATCTATTTCTTTAAAAAAGGGTCATATTCTGAAGCACTGGAATGTAAGATGCCATCATATCTTTCTGATGGGCACCATTCAACCTGTAATGACATAATATAAATACTTTGTATAGAATCTGAGAAGATTCTACAGTTGGCCCTAATGGGTTGAATTCTCTGCACCTGAAACAATTCAAGTAAGGCTAATAACATGGGTCAGATGTCAGACACTCTAAAAGTCACCAACAGTTACAAAAAAACTAAGAGAAATCTTCTGAGAGCTTTTTAGGGATTTTCATTTGCAATAGGCAGAAAATTATGAAAATTTTCTAGTATCTTTCTTATATTTACCATATAACTTTTTAATTACTTGAAAATAAAACATTTTATTTCTAAATGTATTCTAATAAAACATTTACTTTCCTCAAATGACACATGTAAACCATTACACCTCTTGTTCAACTTTGCTTGCCATCTACCAATATTATTAGGAAACTATTCAATTTCTTTTTAACATGAAGAAAATTATATAGCAGATTTCTCACATCTGATGTATAGATATAGATGCTTCATTTTACTGTCAGTATAATCATGTCTTCTTTTCTCTTGGGAAAGCTGGAAGAAACTCTCAAAAGAGCATATTGAAATGGAAAAAAAATGATTTTTGAGTCATAATGGAATAAGATGCACAGTTGATTGGATAATATCACCTAAATGAGTTTTTATAAATTCAGTGTCCTAACAATCCATATCTATTATTAAGTAAAGTTATATAAAATTATTAAAACAAAATGTCAATATTCTAACAAATTTCAAATATAAGTCACATTTTTACCATCTCATTTCTACCTAGGTGCACACTTCTATTGTTATTACACTAAATCACCCCTTGGAACACTATAGCAAAATCCTTGAAACGTTTCTTTGTAAATCAAAGGTCTCAGCATTCAATAATTATATTGGAAGACTCATTCAGGGAATATTTTCCTTTGGCCAGAATAACAGTTACTTTGACATTTAAGTGGTATCATAAACATGCAATACAATACTCATATTGCAAAAAGTAGAAAAAAGAAGAAACCATCACCTTGCCACCCAGTTTGGTAATTGGAGGATACATTTCTCATCTGAATTAATATGTATTGAAAATAAATGATATTAAAAGTGTTATTCTGAATAGACAAAATATCTGAATCTGTAGCACAATAATTGAATGAACACTGGCAATTTTCTGATGACACTTTTTGCTGACTTGTTTTTCCGTTTAACTTCAAAATTCAGGAATAAATTTAACTAAGATATGAAAGATCTGTACTTTAAAAATTATAAGACATTGAAGAAAGAAACTGAAGAAGATCCAAATGAATGGAAATATAAACTGTGCTCATGGATTGGAAGAAGTAATATTACTAAAATGTTCATACTAGCCTCAAGCAATCTACAAATTCAGTGAAAGTCCTATGAAGATATTCAAGGTATTTTTCACAGAACTAGAACAAATAATTCTAAAATTTGTATGGAACCACAAAAAAACCCTAAGAGCTAAAGCAATCTTGGAAAACTTGAACGAATCTGGAGGTATCATTTTTCTCGTGGCAAACCACACGATGAAACTATAGTAGTCTAAACATTATAACGCTGGTGCAACAGACACATGGGTTAATGGAACAGAACGGAGCACTCAAAAGTAAACCCACACTTTTATGGCCAATTAATTTACTACAGTGGAGGCAAGAATGTGTACTAGGGAAAACGTTTATTTAATAAATGATGTTGGAGGCTAACCAACAAGGACTTATTGTGTAGCACTGGGAGCCCTGCTCAATATTATGTAACAACTTAGGTGAGAATAACAATTTGAAATAGAATAGATACGTTCTTCTGTATGACTGAATCCCTTTGCTGTCCACCCAAAACTGGTACACCATTGTTAATCAGCTATATTCTAATATAAAATTTAAAAAAAACAGCAAACGCACTTTATTTGAAGATGGAAATCAATCGATTCTCTCAAGTGCTAAACAGTTACAGGAAATTATGTTAAAAAACTTGGCAGTGCAAAGAATAAAAATAGAGCACTTTCTGGGCTTCTCTAGTGGCTCAAACAAAAGAATCCACCTGCAACACTGGAGATCTGGGTTTGATCCCTGGATTGGGAAGATCCCCTAGAGAAGGGCATGGCAACACACTCCAGTATTCTTGCCTGGAAAATCCCTGTGGACAGAGGAGCTTGGTGGGCTATAGTCCAGGGGGTCACAAAAAGTCAGACACGACTGAGCAGCTGAGCACAGCACAGAGCACTTTCTTACAACATATGCAAAAATAAACTTGAATAAAGACCCAACTTAAGACCTGAAACACTCAAACTCAGAGAAGAAAGCACAGGCAGTAATCCGTTTGACTTTGGTCTTCACAGAATTTTTTTTTTTTACCTATTTCTTTAGGCAAGGGCAACAAAAGCAGAGAAAAACAAAAGGGACCATATTAAACTAAAAAGCTTTTTACAGTGAAGGAAATAATCATCTGAATGAAAGGTGATCTACTGAATGGTAGAAGGTATTTGCTAATGTATGTTTGATAAGGGATTAATGTCTAAAACATATAAAGAACTTATGCAACTCAATATTTTTTTTAAAAAAAGATTGAAAAATATTTCCTTCAGAACTGGATGTTCAAGTTGGCAATAGAAATTTGCTTAGTTTTCAAAGGTTGTTGGCATCACATAGTATTAGAACAAAGAAGAAAGAACTGAATAGAAATTTTGCTAAGAAGACATACAGATGGCCAACAGGCACATGAAAAGATGCTCAATTAATCATCAGAGAAACGCAACTCAAAACCACAATAAGATCCTACCTCATACCTGCCAGAATAGTAATCCAAAGGGCAACATATTACAAGTGTGGGCAAAGATGTGAAAAAAAGGGAACCCTTCTGCACTATGGATGGTGAAGTAAGTTGGTACAGTCACTGTGAAAAATACTATGGAGGGTCCTTAAAAAAATTAAATATGGAACTAGCTTACGATCCATTCCAGCAAGTCCACTTCCACTGAGTATCTATCTGAGGAAAACAAAAACACTAATCTAAAAAGAAAAGGACACCCCAATATTGACTGCAGTGTTATTTACAACAGGCACAAAGGGGCACAACCATGTGTCCATGTGCCCATGACTGGTGAGCATATAAAGAAGATGTGATACACACACACACACACACACACACACACACACGCCACATAGTGTAACATTACTCAGCCATAACACGGAATGAAACTTCACCACTCTAAACAGCACGGATGGACCAAGAGGCTATCATACTCAGTAAAACAAGTCACACAGAGAAAGACAAATGTCATAGGACCTCACTTACAGGTGGAATCCAAGAAACAGGGCAAAAGAACAGAAGAGCCAAACAAAACAGGCTCATGGACACGGACAGCAAACCGGTAGTTACTGGGCAAGGGAGGAGCTGGGCGATACGGGAATGGGTGAAATAGATGAAGGGGATTAGGAAGTACAGACTTCCAGTTATAAAATAAATAAGTCTCAGGGAGGTAATGTGCACCATGGAGAACGTCATTAGTAGTATCATAGTAACTTTGTATGGTGACAGACGGTACCTAGATCTACCCTGGTGATCGTTTTGTAATGGATAAAATATTAAATCGCTATGCTGTGCTAAGTGTTAAAGTGTTAGCTGCTCAGTCGTGTCTGGGACTCTTCGATACCACATGGACTGTAGCCTGCTAGTCTCCTCTGATTTGTCAGAAAAGAACCCAGGAGTGAGTACCCTTTCCCTTCTCCAGGGGATCTTGTTGACTCAGGGATCGCACCCACGTCTCCTGCATTGCAGGCAGATTCTTCATCTGAGCCACTAGGAAAGCCTGAAGGTAATATGATACTGTAAGTTCATTATATTTCGGTAAGATATAAATAAATAAGCATTTACAGCATCAGAACTGTAGCATGATAATTGAATGAACATTGAAGTTTCTCTGATGGCCCTTTTTTGGTCCCTTATTGTTTTCCCTTTGAGCTTTAAACGCATGCTCCTCACCTACGGTTCAGCTCTGTTACTACCATCCTCTGTGTTAAGAGAGTGGAAAAGGAAAGTGAAGGAAGTCCACGCTGAACAGCAACCAAAGTAAGCGTAGTCGGGACCTTAGTTCTAACTCGAAGGAACCCGCTCAGATTTGCCAAAAAGACAAAAAAAGCAGTCTTAAAACATCGTGTATACTATTGTATGTGAAACAGATCGCCAGTCCAGGTTCGATGCGTGAGACAGGGTGCTCAGGGCCGGTACCCTGGGATGACCCTGAGAGATGGGGTGGGGAGGGAGGTGGGGGGGCGGTTCAGGATGGGGACACGTGTTCACCCGTGGCTGATTCGTGTCAATGTATGGCAAAACCACTACAGTACTGTAAAGTAATTAGCTTCCAATTAAAATAAATAAATTTAAATTTAAAAAAAACAGGATATCTCACAAACTGTACTAACATTGAATAACATAAAGTCTACACTGAAGATGTAGAGGATCCACCACAATTTATAACATTGCAAAAATAAAATAATAAACATGGATTAAATGTTGGCCTAGATGTTCACATTGTCTGTTGACAGTAGGCAACCATGGCCAGACTTTACCGTTCTACCTTGTTCCTCCTGAGGGGCATTCTACCTGATCACCATACTGAATATCAAATTCACTTTAAAATTTGAAATACTTATTGGTGCACTCACATCCTAATTCTGAATTGAGGGAAGGTAATTTATAAATATCCTCGAAGCAAGAAAAAATATATCATATGGAAGTCATATCTAAGTTGGGAAAAACAGAAAAGGAAGTAATATTTCTTTTTGACACCTAGAAACAGGATTTAATCCTAACAAAAGCTATGCTTTAAGCCTTTTCTAGCTAAACTTAGCAAATAAGAAACTGTTAATGAATTATCTTACTGTTCTCTCACAAACCAATCAATAGTAACTCCTTCCCTCTAAAGATAATTAAAGTTGATCTAATTAGATTGCTTTCACTTACAAACATCTTGTAAATAAAGTTAATTTATTATCACAGCTAGTTCACCTATGGGGATTATTATACCATAATAATGGAATTATTGCTGTAAATCTTGCAACAAACTGTGTACAGATATCTGATATTTTAGCTTAAAACATGAGTTTTCTTTGCTATGACATATAAATCATAAATAAATCTCATTATCTGTGGCCCTAGTGCACTTGGGCAAAGACATTCAATTATTGTTAGGCAACTATGCCTGAATATTTTACTCTATTACTTAATAATATATACAATGTTTTATACTCATATAATGAACTGTAAAGAATTACTGTACACATAATCTTACTGTTATAAGTGAAAGATAAAGAAACTTAAAATTGAAATATTTATGTGTTTTTTTGATGCTTTCAACCATTTAATAAACTCAATATTTCACAGAGAAGGCAATGGCACCCCACTCCAGTACTCTTGCCTGGAAAATCCCATGGATGGAGGAGACTGGTGGGCTGCAGTCCATGGAGTCGCGAAGAGTCGGACGCGACTGAGCAACTTCACTTTCATTTTTCACTTTCATGCATTGGAGAAGGAAATGGCAACCCACTCCAGTGTTCTTGCCTGGAGAATCCTGGGGACAGGGGAGCCTGGTGGGCTGCCGTCTCTGGGTTCGCACAGAGTTGGAGACGACTGAAGCGACTCGGCAGCAGCAGCAGCAAGATTTTATTCTGTATTTACTGTTGTTTAATAGTTTATGGTAGTGGATTATAATTATAATGGTACAATATGTAGGATATTAATTCAGAGTTTAATTGACTCGTGGTCAGATTACAGCCAAGAGAGTAAACATTTCTTTGATGCTGTTATATGAACAGAGCAGGGAATCCCGAAAATCTGTCACTACTGCAATATTATCCTGATATGTCATCCATGAACACATATCACCTGAGATATTTATTTTCTTCAAAATGATTAAAAATAACATATCTATTTGCAAATTTTTTCAGTTTTCCTATGTGTTTCCCATTTCCTTTGCTCAATATTGCTTCTTGTATCTAAGAACTGCAGCCTGGAAAAATTTCCTTTTCTTGAAATTAATGTGAAAGCACTTTTAGTGAGGGAATTTTGATGCAAAAACTTGCAAGATTTTAACTTTTGTTGTACCCTCATTTACAAATTAATGTTAACTATAGTTATTTAATTTTATATTCTCTACTGAAGTGTTTGTTCTGTATTCTATTTTTTTGTTGGTTCAAAGTTTTCTTTATACTACTTTTTCACTCCTTTATAAGAAATGTGTCCTTTTAAAAATCTGTTTTATAGAAGATTGTTTTTTAATACTCTGTTTTTTAAATATTTTAATAGATTTTTATTTATTTATTTATTTTTGCTTATCTGCTTGGTATCTATCTTCCTCAATCTGATATTTAATTATTTATGAGAAGCTCTTCACTTTAACCTCGTTGATTATACTTTATGCCTTCTCACTCTTTTTAGTCCTCCAGAAACTAGCTTCAGTTCAGTTCAGTCCCTCAGTCATGTCCGACTCTTTGCAACCCCATGGACTGCAGCATGCCAGGCCTCCATGTCCATCAGCAGCTCCCAGAGCTTGCTCAAACTCATGTCCACTGAGTCAGTGATGCCATCCAACCATGCCATCCTCTGTTGACCCCTTCTCCTCCCGCCTTCATTCTTTCCCAGCATCAGGATCTTTTCAAATGTGAGTTCTTCACATCAGGTGGCCAAAGTATTGGAGCTTCAGCTTCAGCATCAGTCCCTCCAGTTAATATTCAGGACTAATTTCTTTTAGGAGGGACTGGTTGGATCTCCTTGCAGTCCAAGGGACTCTCAAGGGTCTTCTTCAACACCACAGTTCAAAAGCATCAATTCTTTGGAGCTCAGCTTTCTTTATGGTCCAAATCTAGCATCCGTAGATGACTACTGGAAAAACCATAGCTTTGACTAGATGGACTGCTGTTGGCAGAGTAACTTCTCTGCTTTTTAATATGCTGTATAGGTTGATCATAACTTTCCTTCCAAGGAGCAAGTGTCTTTTAATTTTATGACTGCAGTCACCATCTGCAGTGATTTTGGAGCCCCAAAAATGAAGTGTCACTGTTTCCCCATCTATTTGTCATGAAGAAAGGGGACCAGATACCGTGATCTTAGTTTTCTGAATGTTGAGCTTTAAGCCAGATTTTTCACTCTCCTCTTTCACTTTCAAGAGGCTCTTTCTTTCTTTTTCACTTTCTGCCATAGGGTGGTGTCATCTACATATCTGAAGTTATTAATATTTCTCCCAGCAATCTTGATTCCAGCTTGTCTTTCATCCATTCTGGCATTTCTCATGATGTACTCTGCATATAAGTTAAATAATCATGGTGACAATATACAGCCTTGATGTACTCCTTTCCCTATTTGGAACTGGACTCTTGTTCCAGGTCCATTTCTAACTGTTGCTTCCTGACCTGCATACAGGTTTCTCAAGAGGCAGGTCAGGTGGTCTGGTATTCCCATCTCTTGAAGAATTTTCCACAGTTTATTGTGATCCACACAGTAAAGGCTTTGGCATAGTCACTAAAGTTGATGTAGATGTTTTTCTGGAATTCTCTTGCTCTTTTAATGATCCAATGGATGTTGGCAATTTGATCTCTGGTTCCTCTGCCTTTTCTAAATTCAGCTTGAACATTTGGAAGTTCACTGTTCACGTACTGTTGAAGCCGGCCTTGGAGAATTTTAAGCATTACTTTACTAGCTTGTGAGACGAGTTCAATTGTGTAGTACTTTGAAACTAGCTGTCCATGGGGTTGCACAGAGTTGGACACGACTGAAGCAACTTAGCAGCAGCAGCAGCAGCCCTTATAAAATCTATTATGCTTTTCACTCTGTCTCTCACGGGACCCAAACTTTTCTTCGTTGTTACAATTTATTTTGAGCCTCTGTGCCTCTTTATATCTATTTTCTCTTTTTTAGTCTAACATTTTAATCTTTCACTTACTATTTGAATATTAATTAATTCCAATGATTTATGTCTTTTTTCAGTTCTGTTTGACCATGTTTTATTTCTTATGTCTTAGTAATGTCTGTTTCATATTTTAGATATAAAATTAATATTTTCATTTTGTAAGTTTGATTTTTGTAGGGTTTTTTCTAGCTGATTCTCATTGAGTTTGTCATTTTCCTGATATTTTACATAACTTTGTATCTATCGAATACTGTTATTTTCTTTCTTTTTTTTTTTTTTCCTATTCTTTCTTGGACATCATGAAACCTGGACCTTTTTCTGTGAAAAACCTCTACACTGTAGATTTGAAACAGGTTTTCCAGTTTTGCTTTGGCTTCTATCAGACTCCCAGGGACACTGCAAACCCAAGATCACTGTAAATGTGCTGGTCAGCTCTCATTTTTCAAGCCTCACAAGTACAGTAAATTTCTGTGGCTGGGAGCTCTCAGGGGAGGCTTGTTAATTTTTTTAATTCTTAACAAGGCAAAAGTCAAAATAGGCAAGTTTCTCAACAGTTTCATTCATAGAGTAGATTTCTTACTAGTTTGCCGCTGAGAGCATGATGCTTAGATAAGTCTAGTTGTATGGCGGGACCTCCAAACATACCTTCCATCTTGCAGGTGTCCTCGGTTGATCTCTTGTTCCTCATGAAAACTCATGCTCTTGACTGCCAAGGGTCAGTAGATGCCCCTGTGCACTGCCTGTCAGATACTCGTCTACCTTTCTGAATACATGTTTGCTATCACTTCTAATTTCCAAAGATTTCCATGACTCTTCAGTTCATTCAAGTATTCTGTTACTTAAAACATATTTTGTCTTGCCCTAAGCAATATCTTTGAACTCACCAATTGGCTATTCTAGTAAAAATGCTACTCTAAATTACACTTAGGAAAAATAGAGGCACTTCCAAAAGCATGTATCTGTTTTTCTTAAAATCCTTCTAATAACTGGGATATGTGCAACATCTATTGAAAAGTAGGAACAATAATGTGGTTTCGTCTAAGTTGTACTTCCATCATTAACTAGATATTTGAACTTTGAGAAAATAGTAAAATTTTGGAATTCACGATTTCATTACTTACAAAACTGAAAAAAATGGTATTTAATATATTCTTGTAATGATAAAATAGTCTTATTTTTGTTAAATTATTAGCACTGGCCATGGAACATAGTAAGTGATCAATTATAACTCATTGATTTATTCAAAACATACTTATTTTGTTCTATCTGTGTTTATGGTATTCTTTTATGATATGGTGAATACACAAGTGAGTAATATAGACACATTCCCTAAACTCATGAAAATACAATGAACTAACAAAAAAGTAAATATATTGTATATACCAGAATTGACACGTTATATTATAGAGAAGAACAGCAAAATCATGCTGGATAAGAGAGAGAGTGACTATATGGGAGAAAGAATGTATTTTACATAAAGTGGTTATGGGAAAATTTTCTATCAGGGTGAAAGAGGCTGGATCATTCAATGTATTATAGATACAGGAGTTCCTATCTTATTCTATTTTGTCATGGAGAAACTACAGGAGAACATTTAGCACAGGGATGAGAGAATCCATTGTAAGTTTTACAGAGATCAATCTTACTGTTCTAAAGGAAATAAGATGTGGATTGGCCAAAAAGTTTCTTTGTTTTTTCAAGGAAGACTAAAAGACATATTTTTCATTTTCACCAAGAACTTTATTGAACAACATATTCACTGTTTTGTTCCACTACTTTCTGAAGTTTCCAGCAACTTCATAATTTCATCTTCCCCAGACTTTTTATCTTTTTGATCAAAGAGCCATTCCAATTACCTTTTAGAGTCTTCCAGGTAATTGAAATATTTTTCATTAAGGCAGTTTTTTAAAGACTGAAATAAATGGACATCTGAAGATGCAATGTCTGGTGAATAAAGCAGATGAATCAGAACTTCCCAGCAAAGTTGTAAGTTTTTGCCTGATCATTAAAAAACATGTGGTCTTGTGTTTTCCTTATGGAAGATTATCTGCTTTTATTGACTAATTCTGGATGCTTTTCACTGAGTGCTACCTTCAGTTGATCTAATTGGCAGCAGCACTTGTTGGAATTAACTGTTTGCTTTTCCATATGGAGCTCATAATAGAGGACACCCTTCCAATCCCATCATATACACAACATCACATTCTTTGGATGAAGACCTGCCTTTGGTGTGGCTGTTGACAGCTCATTTTGCTTGACTCAGGATCTCTTTCATTCCACATTATTGTACAATATTCACTTTTAATCTCCCATCACAATTTGTTTTAAAAATAGAATGTTTTCTCTATGTTTATGGGGAAAAAATTACATGTGGAAATTCAGTTAAGTTTCTTTCACTTAACTTATGCGGAGCCCAACATCATGTAAATACAATCAACTACATGCAAATGATTTTGAAAGCTTGACTTGAATGTTTTGAGTATGTTGGCTATCTCCCGCAGGGCATAATATTGGTTTTTCTCAATTAATGTCTCAATTTGATTGCTATCAAATTCAACTAGTCTATCTGACCGTGGAGCATTATCTAGCACAAAATCTCCAGCATGAAATTTCACCAATCTCTTTTAACAGATTGGATCAGTCAGAGCACCTTTCTATACATGCCAAAATCTATTTTTTCTTTTTTTTTGGCATTCACTTATTCTTTTACCTTTCTTAAATAATAAAGTATAATATGCCAAAATGTTACTTTTTTCTTTCATCTTCACTATTAAAATGGCTATAGAAAAATTCAACAATTTTGATACATTTTTATATGCATGCTGATATAATAGCTATCAAAATATAATTAACAAAATTGCTTGGAATGAAGTTAAAATCATCATAGTCAACAAAAGAGTCTGAAATGCCGTACTTGGATGTAATCTCATAAACAACAGAATGATCTCTGTTCGTTTCCAAGGCAAACCATTCAATATTGCGGTAATCCAAGTCTATTCCCCGAACAGTAATGCTGAAGAAGCTGAAGTTGAACGGTTCTATAAGACCTTCTAGAAGTAACATCTGAAAAAGATGTCCTTTTCATTATAGGGGACTAGAATGCAAAAGTAGGAATACAGAGATACCTGGAGTAACAGGCAACTTTGGCCTTGGAGTACAGAATGAAGCAGGGCAAAGGCTAATAGAGTTTTGCCAAGAGAATACACTGGCCATAACAAACACCTTCTTCCAACAACACAAGAGAAGACTATACATGGACATCACCAGATGGTCAGGACCAAAATCAGATTGATTATATTCTTTGCAGCCAAAGATGAAGCTCTATACAGTCAGCAAAAACAAGACCAGGAGCTGACTGTGGCTCAGATCATGAACTCCTTATTGCCAAATTCAGACTTAAATGGAAGAATGTGGGGAAAACCACTAGACCATTAAGGTATGACCTAAATCAAATCCCTTACCATTATACAGTGGAAGTGAAAGTAGAAGCAAGGGATTAGATCTGATAGACAGACTGCCTGAAGAACTCTGGATAGAGGTTCATGATATTGTATAGGAGGCAGTGATAAAAACCATCCCCAAGAAAAAGAAATGCAAAAAAGCAAAATGGTTGTCTGAGGAGGCCTTACAAATAGCTATGAAAAGAAAAGAGGCAAAAGGCCAAGGAGAAAAGATATACCCATTTGAATGCAGAGTTCCAAAGAATAGCATGGAGAGACAAGAAAGCATTCTTCAGGGCTCATTGCAAAGAAACAGAGGAAAACAATAGAATGGAAAAGACTAGAGATCTCTTCAAAAAAAATTAAAGATACCAAGGGAACATTTCATGGAAAGATGGGCACAATAAACGACAGAAAAGGTATGGGCCTAACAGAAGCAGAAGATACTAAGAAGACGTAGCAAGAACACACAGAAGAACTATATAAAAAAGATCTTCATGACCCAGATAATCACAATGGTGTGATCACTCACCTAGAGCCAGACATCCTGGAATGAGAAGTCAAGTGGGCCTTAGGAAGCATCACTACAAACAAAGCTAGTGGAGGTGATGCAATTCCAGTTGAGCTGTTTCAAATCCTGAAACAATATTCTGTGAAAGTGCTGCATGCATTATGCCAGCATATTTGGAAAATATGGCCACAGAACTGGAAAAGGTCAGTTTTCATTCCAATCTCCAGGAAAGTCAATGCCAAAGAATGCTCAAATTACTGCACAGTGGCACCCATCTCACACACTATCAAAATAATGCTCAAAATTCTCCAAGCCAGGCTTCAGCAATACATGAACTGTGAACTCTCAGGTGGTCAAGCTGAATTTAGAAAAGGCAGAGGATCCAGAGATCAAATTGCCAACGCCCACTGGATCATAAAAAAAGGAAGAGAGTTCCAGAAAAGCATCTACCTCTACTTTATTGAGTATGTCTAAGCCTTTGACTGCATGGATCACAACAAACTGTGGAGAATTCTCCAAGAGACAGGAATACCAGCCCACCTGACCTGCCTCTGGAGAAATCTGTATGCAGCTCAAGAAACAACAATTAGAACTGGACATGAAGAAGAGACTGGTTCCACATCAGGAAAGGAGTGCCCCTAGGCTGAATATTGTCACCCTGCTTATTTAACTTATATTCAGAGTAGAGCATGAGAAACGCTGGGCTGGACGAAGCACAGCTATAATCAAGATTGCCAAGAAAAGTATCAATAATCTCAAATATGCAGATAACACAACCCGTATAGAAGAAAACAAAGAGCTAAAGAGCCTCTTGATGAAAGTGAAAGAGGAGAGTGAAAATTTGGCTTAAAACTCTACATTCAGAAAATTAAGATCACAGCCCAACACTTAAGATCACTTAATTAAGTGATCTTAATTAACTTAATTAAGATCACTGGTCCCAACACTTCATGGCAAAAATGGGGAAACAATGGAAACAGTGGCAGGCTTTATGTTTTTGGGCTCCAAAATCACTGCAGATGGTGATTGCAGCCATGAAATTAAAAGACACTTGCTTCTTGGAAGTAAATTATGACCAACCTAGACAGCCTATTTAAAAGCAGAGACATTACTTTACCAACAATGGTCTGTCTAGTCAAAGCTATGGTTTTTCCAGTAGTCATATATGGATGCTAGATTTGGACCATAAAGAAAGCTGAGCTCCAAAGAACTGATGCTTTTGAACTGTGGTGTTGGAGAAGACTCTTGAGAGTCCCTTGGACTACAAGGTGATCCAACTAGTCCACCCTAAGTGAAATCAGTCCTGAATATTCATTGGTAGAACTGATGCTGAAGCTGAGCTCCGATACTTTGGCCACCTGATGGGTGGAGCTGACTCATTGGAAAAGACCCTGATGCTCAGAAAGATTGAAGGTGGGAGGAGAAGGGGATGACAGAGGATGCGATGGTTGGATGGCATCACCGACACAATGGTCATGAGTTTGAGTAAGCTCCAGGAGTTGGTGATTCACAGGCAGGCCTAGCACACCGCATTCCATTGGGTCACAAAGAGTTGGACATGACTGAACCACTTAACTGAACTGTAAAACAACTAAGCACTGATTAAGCCATCTTACAGGAAAAAAAAAAAAAAGAAAAGAACATTTTGGGCAACCCAATACTAGTGTTAGCAGTGTAGAAGTTCCTTTATCAACTGAGCTATCAAGGAAGCCCAGAAAGAAGGAGGGAAATTAATTGTTTAAATCCAGGCAAGAAATGATGTGAGTTTAATGAAGATCAGTTTAGTTCATTTGTTCAGTCATGTCTGATTCTTTGCGACCCTAAGGACTGCAGCACGCCAGGCCTCCCTGTCCATCACCAACTCCCGGAGTCCACCCAAACCCATATATCCATTGTGTCGGTGATGCCATGCAGCCATCTCATCCTCTGTCGTCCCCTTCTCCTCCTGCCCTCAGTTTTTCCCAGCATCAGGGTCTTTTCAGATGAGTCAGCTCTTCGCATCAGGTGGCCAAAGTACTGGAGTTTCAGCTTGAACATCAGTTCTACCAATGAATATTCAGGACTGATTTTCTTTAGGATGGACTGATTGGATCTCCTTGCAGTCCAAGGGACTCTCAAGAGTCTTCTCCAACACCACAGTTCAAAAGCATCAATTCTTCAGCACTCAGCTTCCTTTATACTCCAATTCTCACTTCCATACTGGAAAAACCGTAGCCTTGACTAGATGGACTTTTGTTGGCAAAGTAATGTTTCTGCTTTTTAATATGCTGTCTAGGTTGGTCATAACTTTCCTTCCAAGGAACAATCGTCTTTTAATTTTAGTTTAATGAAGTAGTAGTAGTAGAAATAGATTGGAAAAATACTTTTAGGTTGACGGTGATTGACTATGCACCAATTGGAAAGATAAAAAAGAATAGAATGATTTCTAAATTTATGTCTTTAAGAACCTTGTTAAAAATTCACTCCAGTGAGAGGTATGGAAAGTAGCGCAGAAGGGCATAAACCTATAGTAATGATTGTTTTAGTATGCTGAGTTTGAGTAGGCATGGCATATTCCAGGAGCAGTTTAGAGTAGGCAGGTGGATTTACACAATATACTCATGAGAAAAGCCTGCACTAGTTGCAACTTGATAATTATCATTGTTTTCTGAAACTCAGGATATAAGCCTCATGTCTGCTTTGTATAGTACTGTATTTCCAGTATTTCTTAAAGTTTTTTTTTTTTCTTCCCCCAGTTAGGCATTCAGTAAATATCTGTTGAGTGAATGAATCTGTTTCTATTTGACATTTAGTTGGAGGTGATGATGAGATCACCTGAGTACATTATATAGAATGAGAAGACCAAGAGCAGAGCCAAAAGGAAGAGAGACATTTATGTCAGTTCCATTACAAACCATGGACATTTGAGGAGGAAAAGCCACTGAGTTAACTGGAAACCCAGAAAACAAAGTATTTAGAAGAAAATGAGAAAATTTCATAGAGATTGTCAGAATGATGTCAGGGAAAAGGATCTGCTGATCCTGGCGTCAATACAAAGACTGGAGGTGATCATGATGAGAGAAACTATTGGAATGATTGGATAGCAGCTAAATCAAAGTATGTTGAATGATAAAGGAGAAAGGAACATGGGAAACACACTAGCTTACCTGCTGTGAAACAAGGGCGAAATGTGAGTTATAGCAAAAGCAAGGTATAAAATTACCCATTATATACCAAACGGAATGAAAGAGTAAGATGGAAAAAATGAGGATACAAGAAAAGCCAGGCATAAAAGAAGTGAAAATTTAAGTTCAAATGCTGCTGCTGCTGCTGCTGCTAAGTCGCTTCAGTCGTGTCCGATTCTGTGCAACTTCATAGACAGCAGCCCACCAGGCTCCCCATCCCTGGGATTATCCAGGCAAGAATACTGCAGTGAGTTGCCATTTCCTTCTCCAACGCATGAAAGTGAAAAGTGAAAGTGAAGTCACTCAGTCGTGTCCGACTTTTTGCGACCCCATGGACTGCAGCCTACCAGGCTCCTCCACCCATGGGATTTTCCAGGCAGGAGTACTGGAGTGGGGTGCCATCGCCTTCTCCGAAGTTCAAATACTACTTCTATGTTTATTCAACAGCGTGCTTCTAAATGTCTGTGCATTGTTGAATGGGCAGTTATACATAGGAGGATTAGACATATTTTAGTTAAGAAGGCTTTTGGTCAATGTCTTGCAGTGAATACTAATGAGGCACGTTGCCTACACTGAGACTGATTTTCATTTGTGCATCAACCTTGTTAATAATAGCATCTAATTAAGACATTCATTTAAAGTCTATAATGTTAACTTAATGGGAAAAAAATCCAATAGAATGCCATTAGGTTTTGTTACCTTAAAATTATACAAGTATAACAAATGCCTTAATTAGTTGGTAAAAGAAAGGAATATTATAAAAAAAAATTAATTTAGTATTACTTAATGTAGGGAATAGCATTTTCCAGTGCTAATGCTTTATTTTAGTGATATATAAAATACTAGATATATTTTTAAATAGACATAGGACCCTGATGGGTGACAGTCCATGGAGTCGCAAAGAGTTGGACATGACTTAATAACTAAACAACAGTTTCAATATAGGTCAGGGAAATAAGTTTCTGCTGGGAATGTAGAAATATAATATAAGAAATAAAATTCAAAGGAAACCTTTATAAAACCTTTATGGTAGTTCCTGTGTAGGTAAAATTCTAATTATTCGGTTTCCTTCAGAACTAGAAGTACAAGTTGAAAATAGAAATTTGCTTAGTTGTAAAAGATTGCTTACATCATGTAGTATTAGAACAAAGAAGAAAGAACAAAGCTAAATTTTGTTGAGATAAAAGACTTTTGATTTCCATGCAGTAGGTATAATCATGATACATTTAGTTCTGATTGCAGCTGGGGTTGCATTTTTTTTCCCCTCTTAATTTTAATCCTGTGGTTCTCTGTTTTTTTACATATTCTGTTTTTTCCTTAAGTATTTTGATGAATGACATTTTATGATTAATAATGTTAATAGTTATTAACATTAATAATAAAATTAATAAATATATTCACTAGCCATTAGTCCATAATAAAAGACCTGACAGAGTTCTACAACTGGAAAATCAAAGAAGTTGGGGAAGGCTTGTGTCTAATGCACATTAAAAATTGTAACACTCTTCAGTATGTTCAGAATGCTAAAAATTAACCAAAACTAAGGAGCCTAGGGGCTTCCCGGGCTGATGTAGTGGCCATGTGTTAGATCCCTGACCCAGGAAGGGACCCCTTGACACAGAGCAATTACGCCCATGCGCCACAGGTACTGAGCATATGCCCTGGGGCCTGGGAGTCTCAAGTACTAAGCCCATGTGCCACTGAAGCCCATGCCCCCTCACAACGAGAGAAGCCACTGCAATGAAAAGGCCGTGCACGACAGCTGGAGAGTAGCCCCCAGTAACCGCAGACAGAGAAAAACCCAACAGCAGTGAAGACCCAGTGTAGCCAAAAATAAATAGATACATAAAATTATATATATACTGCTGCTGCTGCTAAGTCACTTCAGTCGTGTCTGACGCTGTGTGACCCCATAGACGGCAGCCCACCAGGCTCCGCCGTTCCTGGGATTCTCCAGGCAAGAACACTGGAGTGGGCTGCCATTTCCTTCTCCAATGCATGAAAGTGAAAAGTGAAAGTGAAGTCGCTCAGTCGTGTCCGACTCTTAGCGACCCCATGGACTGCAGCCCACCAGGCTCCTCCATCCATGGGATTTTCCAGGCAAGAGTACTGGAATGGGGTGCCATTGCCTTCTCCATATATAATATATATATACACATATATATAAAAGCTAACGAGGTTAGGAATTTGCCTTTCCTTTTTGGATTCAGATGATATAGAAAGTCTTAGGCAAAATGCTTTATGAAATACTATTCAAAACCCAAGTCTGTAAGCTTTTGCCATTCTGGATTATCAGAGAAATATGAGTCACACCTCCTGGATTGTCAGTCTGGACATTTTGACTGGCCTACTATTGAATGGGGATAGGCAGTTTCTTTTTTAAGTTTGTACCAAAAGATTTACCCCCAAGTACGTTTCCCACAGAGTCGGACACGACTGAGCGACGAACTGAACTGAACTGAACTGAAGTTCCCCGACAAGCAAAGGCTGAGATGGGGATTCTTGACCACGTGCTGTCGTGCGAGGTGAGGGAAGGGAAAGGAAGGGAAGGAAGCAGGGCTGAGAAGGAAACAAGTAAGACAGGATGGCTCTTTTAGCCGGAGACGAGCTGAACTTGGATCGCACGGGGAAGAGCTGAAGTATAGACTGCACCACAGAGTTAGCATCACGTTGAAACAAGAGGAGAGATTTTATTCCCTGGTGTCAGCTAGTTGCCTGTGGGCTGCCTCAGAGCAGGAAGAGGAAGCCACAAGGCCCCCAAACGCAGCATCTGTACCTCCAGGAGCACTCCCTGATAGAGGGGGGAACTGGAGTGGTTCCCTAACATTCACAGCCAGCTGGAAAAGCATTTCCGTCTATTTATTTTTTGAATAGTCATTCTTCTTTACTTATTCACATGTTCCCTTAGGTGCTGGCCTTACCTAGACTTTCTACATTATTAGAACTTGTGTTTGGATGTCTTCAAAGTGCAGGTAGTTGATTTTTCAACTATTACACATGCAGATAATTTTCCCTTTCACTAAAATTAAAAACATAACATAGTCACAGATTGGATATTTTGTTATTTTTATATCCCAAATGCCTAATTCAGCGTTTGTTTATCAAAGAAATGAACATGTGAACAGAAACTGAACCATAATTTCTGAGTAAACTATCAATATTTTTACAGACGAGAAATAATGAAACTACCAAACATATTCCAGTAGCTGTTCCATTTTGTTAAAATTTTACTTAAACACATGCTGAATAGTACAAATGTAGCAGAAGAGCTGAAACAAACTTAGAAAAATAAGTAAATTACAAGCAGTTTTCCTCCAAGTAAATGATAATTATATACAGAATAGCTGATTGTGCTCTAAATTTTTTCTTTCATTTTTACATATGTAAAAATTGTTCCTAGTTTTTGTTCAAGTTCATCACAATGTCTAGAAAAGTTTTTTACCAGAGGGTGTGTGGGGCAAGCTAAAACTCCTGGTGTGGCAGCTTGTCCTGAGTGCATAGCTACTCATAACCTTTATTCTGGAAGGGATACTCAAAAGCCTTCAAAGGCAGCAGTAATCTCAGCATTTGCCTCCAGGATGTGATGTTGTTGGATTGCTAGCTCAGTGGGTGGTTCTGCATGTGGGAGGGCAGTTTCAGCATGTGTAAGGCAATATGCAAAGGAACTCAGAACCTAGCAAATTTATTTAAACATGTTTCAACTGAAGCAAATAAACGCTAATTACAAAGTCAAACAGGGCAAAGCAATAACCTGAAGTTAAGGATGGTTAATGAAGTATTCATGGAGGAGGTGGGAAATGACAATGGATGTTCAAAAAATCATAGAAATTGAGCAGAGAAGTATGGGAAAGTTTTAAAATATGAAGATAAAATGATGAATGGGAGGAGATGTGAAATATATGTCTTATGGACAGTAGACCAAGTAAGCTGGAACTGGGTGCTGTCGTAGTGGAACAGAAAATAGTAACCGCATGAAGGAAATTATAGATGGTCTTGCATCACAGACTCAGGGAATTATTCTTATTTAGAGAGCTAAATATTTGACTGCCCTTTGAAACATAGAATGAGATGAACAGAGCTGGACATGTAAAGATAGACATGGCCACTTTGATACCTAATTGCATGGTGAGAAGTGATTTGGAGAGGCAAGTTTAGCAGCAGTGTTAATGTGGCTCTGAAGCAGATACTCTAAAAATAGAGTGAAGATTTAATCTTATAAATGCTATTGAAAAAACTGCAGATGTTCCAGTCATGTTGCACATTGCATGCAGATTTCTTTCCATTACAAGCACATCATAGATGTCACTGAAAGGCTAAATCCCACCTCTTGGTCCAAAGAAATAAAGAATGTATGTGTGTGCTGGATGTATATATTTCTTCTGTTTCTTAGCAAAAAAAAAAAAAAAAAAAGCAAGCATATATGCTATTGGTAAGGTCTCCATTCTTAATTCAAAATAGTGTTGAGGTCATAAAACTTATAACAAAATGGAACCACCTTGACATTTAGAAGATATATATATATATATATATATATAAT
The DNA here is from genome assembly GCF_032405125.1 of Capricornis sumatraensis. Lineage (NCBI taxonomy): Eukaryota > Metazoa > Chordata > Mammalia > Artiodactyla > Bovidae > Capricornis > Capricornis sumatraensis. Next base: position 104,095,395 of record NC_091077.1, on the reverse strand, counting down.
TATTCCATATTTTATGGATCACAGACTTGAAAACTACTACAAACTAATGCCAGAACTGGATTTCCCAGGCGACTCAGTGGTAAAGAATCTGTCTGCCAGTGCAAGAGAGGTAAGAGATGTGTGTTCAATCCCTGGGTCAGAAAGATCCCCTGGAGAAGGGCATGGCAATCCACATCAGTATTCTTGCCTGGGGAATCCCATTGACAGAGGGGACTGGTAGGCTACAGTCTATAGCGTTGCAGAGTCAGATACAACTGAAGTGACTTAGCGTGTGTGTGGGCGTGCACAAACACACACACACACACACACACACACACACACACACACAGCCAAAACACTGAAAACAGAATTTCATACAATGCCAAAACAGGAAACACAAAAATCAGCTGGCTGCATTGTGGAGAATGCAGAAAAAAAGCTGCAATAGGAATTAAACTGTTTTGATTCAAAGCATCCTTGTATTTGTAAGTCTCATTTCCTTGGCACAGAAGCAAGATTGTGAACACGAAGGGCAAGGATGGTGTCTTTGCAACCATAATATCATGCACTATATACAGCATTTTCAAATACTGTGTTCTAAATTGAATTATTAATATTTAATTGAAAAAGTCAAAGAAAAGAACAAAAAAAAATGGCTGTCTGCAAGTTACAAATGGATTGGATTCCTAAAAGTCACATAAGCCAGTGACTTAGAACACCAGATACATGGTTCTCATCAGAGCAACAAAAACTGAACTCATTCACTTACTCATTTCAACAATTATTTATTAAGTGCATACTTAGTCACTCTGCTAAATATTGCTAATAAAAATTGAAAAGATATTATTCCTGCTCTTAAAACTGCTTTTTTATAGTATAGTGGAGGAAAAAAAAATGATAACAAATCAATCAACCATAGCCTGTCAAATCCATAGTATAATAGATATATGATTACAGTCCCATGGAAAAAGAGAAGCAAGTGCTTTTTTTCCTACTGAGGCAAATGCATGATTGAACAAAGAGAAAACTGGCAGAGACTTAGGCCATATAAAACGTCCACATATGCATAGGAAGTTGAGGAGTCATTGACAAGTTTTATACATTTGAGGATTATGATACTAAATCACCCATATCCTGACAGGAACAAGACAGAAAGAAGAGAGAATAGTTAGAAAGGACTTTTTTAAGAGCCATTTTTTTAAGTGTCCGACTGTTTGCAACCCCATGGACTGCAGCAGACCAGGCTTTTCCAAGGAGTCAGTTCACATCAGGTGGCCAAAAGATTGCAGTTTCAGCTTCAGCATCAGTTCTACCAATGAATATTCAGGACTGATTTTCTTTAGGATGGACTGATTGGATCTCCTTGCAGTCCAAGGGACTCTCAAGAGTCTCCTCCAACACCACAGTTCGAAACCATCAATTCTTCAGTGTTCAGCTTTCTTTATAGTCCAACTCTCACATCCATAGATGACTATTAGAAAAACCAAAGCTTTGACTAGACAGACCTTTGTTGGCAAAGTAATGTCTCTGCTTTTTAATATGCTGTCTAGGTTGGTCATAGTTTTCCTTCCAACGAGCAAGCGTCTTAATTTCATGGCTGCAGTCACCATCTGCAGTGATTTTGGAGCCCAATAAAGAACTGCCACTGTTTCCACTATTTTCCCATCTATCTGCCATGAAGTGATGGGACCAGATGCCATGATGTTAGTTTTCTGAATGTTAAGCTTTAAGCCAACCTTTTCACTCTCCTCTTTCACTTTCATCAAGAGGCTCTTTAGTTCTTCCTCGTTTTCTGCCATAAGGGTGGTGTCATCTGAATATCTGAGGTTATTGATATTTCTCCCGGCAATCTTGATTCCAGCTTGTGTTTCATCCAGCCCAGCATTTCTCATAATGTACTCTGCATATAAGTTAAATAAGCAGGGTGACAATATACAGCCTTGACGTACTCCTTTTCCTATTTGGAACCCGTCTGTTGTTCCATGTCCACTTCTAACTGTTGCTTCCTGACCCTCACACAGATTTCTCAGGAGGCAGGTCAGGTGGTCTGGTATTCTCGTCTCTTATTTTCCACAGTTGGTTGTGATCCACACAGTCAAAGGCTTCGGCATAGTCAATAAAGGAAAAGTAGATGTTTTTCTGGAACTCTCTTGCTTTTCTGTGATCCAACCAATGTTGGCAATTTGATCTCTGGTTCCTCTGCCTTTTCTAAATCCAGCTTGAACATCTGGACGTTCATTTTTCACGTATTGCTGAAGTCTGGCTTGGAGAATTTTGAGCATTACTTTGCTTGCGTGTGAGATGAGTACAACTATGCAAATACAGTTTGTGCAACAACACAAGATATATATATATATAACAAGGTTTTTTTCTATATAAGAATGTCTTCAAAACTAGTGAATTAATACAAGTTCTCCCAGAGAGAGCAGACATGATATAATCAGGTGCTATGGTGGATGAGGTTAAATTAAGCTATGGCTTCTCTGCTTTCATAAGCACAGTAGGTGAGACAATGGAGGACATGGCATACTGGACGTTACAGAAATTGAACAGACCAACATACTTATTTTTAATCCTTTTTTTTTTTCTTTGTCTCTTCATATTCTCATTTTCTCTACCAAATTCTGTTTTCTCTGATAAGCCTTATGTTTAGGACATGTTTTAGCACAAGCACATCTCATAACAAGTGTTATAGTGTGAAATATCTATTTAATGTATTCATGAGAAGTCTACATTTTAGTGTCAGATAACAAATTAATCTTTATGTGCTGATAAGAAAGTATTTCAATCAAACTATTGCCAGCAGGCCCAACACTTCTCATAGATATTAAGAGGAAAGTGAGAACATGCAACAGATTAAATATTTTTATAAAGGAAATAAAATGATTTCCATTGTTTCCACATTCCTGAGTGTTTCAAGGCAGTGGAATACAACAGTCAATCAAGTGAGACACAGGGGATGTGCAGCTTCAGTGAACTATTATCTTGGCTGACTTGGACTGAGGTCAGTGGAAAAAGAAAAGCAATAACAACCAGTAGGTATGTGACCTACTAAGGTGTTCTTGCCTGGAGAATCCCATGGATAGAGGAACCTGGGGGGCTAAAGTCCATAGGGTCGCAAAGAGTCAGACGCAACTGAAGCAACTGAGCAAGCCCACAGTAGCACTTTTCCAGATATTCATATATATCTCTAATTACAAAGCTATTGTTAATTTTTGCTATCAGCTTTTACCCTTAATTAAGTCGTATTGCATCATATTGCATGAACTCCACCCAAGGTATCTTCCCAATTCTTTTACGAAGATGGAGCTAATTAAACTATGCATTGTTCTATCTCTGATTATGATTTAGTTACATTTTATACTTTTTAAAATAGGTGCCACATTTCCACACTTGCAAGATACACAGTATATGCACGGATCAGACTAAGCCAGATATATTTTTATCTTTGGTTAAAATCCTTGTTCTAATTTACAATACATTTTCTCCTTTGAATTATTCCAGGACAGTGCTGTTTACATTACAGAAAAAAAAAAAAAAGGAAATTCTTCTAGTGTGTTATAAACCATTTAAATTAGTTCACAAATTTTTTGCATACTACTGCCAAATGTGTAGCAAAAATATCATTTTTGCATTTTCATAAACTATTCTAACTCATCTCAGTAGATGATGATATAAACTTTGATTAACTGCAGTCATTTTAGTTTGATGTTGCAATTTGAGCATTCTTTTTAAATAACTCTCCTTTAGGTGAAAGCCCACTCTTTAATAATTCCTCCCTTTTCCTCCTCTTTTCCAAGTTTAAATGATCCCTTGTGTCTTATTGGTCGAGGCAGAGGAAATTTCTCCGATTCGGGCTTGGTGTTTTTTAAGTGCGCTCAGTTCTAGTATCTATTCGGACTAGTTTCTTTCCTAAGAACTAGGTCAAAACCAGCTTCCAAATGATGGAAGCAAAAGAAATTTATGGGCTGCTCCTTCCCCTTCCCTCTCTTTCTCTCTCCGCTTAGCACGTCTGGTAGCCTCCTGAGCTGGCTTTGGTGCACTTTTGCGCTTGCTCCTGATCCTTGCGCCGTGGATGTCTTTCGGTTCAGATTTAAACTCACACGGTACTCAGTCCTGGTTGTCTGCTGGGCCACCCTGCTCCATCCCACCACCACTTTGTACTTTCCAGTAGAAATTTCCTTCAGGCAAAGTATCTGGTTTAAGGCCCTTAGCTAAATATCACGCCTCCCACAGGGACAACCAGGAACATTCTGGTCTCCCTACACTCAAGAGAACTAGGGGAAAAGAAAAACTCCTAGGTTTACACATCAATTATTTTACTGTGATGTCCCACCCAGGCTGATCTGAGGAGCCCTTAACATGTTCTCTTTCAACACCCTTAAACATAAATTTTGAATTCCGGCAAAAATCCCATACCCTTTTTCTCCCAAAGTAACCTAACACAGGACTGATGCTGAAGCTGAAACTCCAATACTTTGGCCACCTAATGGGAAGAGCTGACTCATTTGAAAAACCCCTGATGCTGGGAAAGATTGAGGGCAGGAGGAGAAGGGGACGACAGAGGATGAGATGGCTGGATGGCATCACCGACTCTATGGACATGGGTTTGTGTAGACTCCAGCTGCTGGTGATGGACAGGGAAGCCTGGTGTGCTGTGGTTCATGGGGTCGCAAAGAGTCGGACACGACTGAGCGACTGAACTGAACTGAACCGAACCTAACACACCACATTTCACCGAAGATGGAAGAGTTGAGATCCCTTTCACACGTGTCTTTCTTCCCCATTTTTTCTTTCCTTTTTGTATAACCATCCTTGTCCATGGGGGAATTCTTTTGTTCTTCCGTCCACTTTTAATTGAGATTAATCTGTCCTATAACCTCTTCCATAGGACAGAGGCCCACGTGGCTCATACTATGGGCAAAGTCTATCATTTACACTGTGGCTGAGAGTTGATCTGAATCATTCAGTGTTGATAATTGATATGATAAGAAATTCAGAATCATTTCTCTCTATATAAACATGGCTTTTAAGCATGTGTTGGTGCTGTAAAATAGGATTTTACATGTAAGCATTTCTATTATTAAAAATTTTAGCCATACTAAGGGTATTAAAATCCAATTTGGATCAGAATTTGATTTTTTTTTCATTCCTATTAAAATAACGGTAAAGTATTCCCTTTCTCTCTGCCCAAACTGCTACCTCAAAAACATAGAAGCAAACAAAAACATAGAAACCTCAGATAATTGGATGCTTCAGGCTGACCAGACATAAGATACATCATCAAAGATTCATTAATATTTCTCAAATTGTTGCCCATGTTTTACATTTTGGCACAGTTATATGCTTGCATCCATGGAACCCACTGTGTTTTTGTGATGTGAACATTAAAACATCAAATTTATGTTTTAATGTTAAGGTTGAATAATTATTAAGGTTTGATCATTATTAAGGTTTGATCATTTAAACCTGGTTCTACTTACCCAGTTTTCTGTTTATGCATCCATGTATGGATTCTGCTTAAGAGTCTCCTAAATCTGAGCACAGATATTTTTCTGTATATGCATTTATTATCATTTTCTGAGCAAAAAAACAATGTTTTCATCAGTTCTACACAGGGGACAATGGCAAAATATTAAGAATCTTTTCACTGAAAAGAATGGGAAAAAATAAGAAGGAATAGAAGGACAATTAAAACAACCACCAAAAATGCAGAGAAAATGCTCTTTAAAATTAAAAGGGCCAGGCAATAATTGTGTTGGTCTAAGGAATTATTTTTTGATACTCTTTAGCTCTGTCTTTATGTTAGAATTTCTCCCCTACTCCAAATTTTCTCATCTTCACCTCACTTGACTCCTCCCAGTGTCCATTAATCGCTTTCTCGAACCCACTTTGAATGCAGCAGTCAGGGAAGTCTAAAACGCAGATCGGATCATGTCACCCCTCCATTTACAGCATCCTGAGGTTTCCCATTTGCATGTATTAAAAATACACTCTTCCTCGCATAGGATTCAGATTCTTTTATGATCAGACTGCTACTGAATCCCTCAGTCTCATCAAGTGCTATTTTCTGTCCCAGGATATATTGATTTCTCATTAGCTATACCTGCTCAGAAGCCAGAGAGCAGGAGGATCAAGATTTTAAAATCTGGACCACAGTGCTTGGTGGAAAAGGATGAAGAGTGACTCTAGAAGAGAAAGAGAGTACCTAGGTGAACAGGATCAAAGAGAATGAAGACAGTCTGACCTTGTGGGAATATCTTAACTTGGCTAGCTTGGTAGTTTGCAATTCCAGTTAACAAGCGATCTCAATTAGTGACTCTTTGTTTACTTTCCCAGCTCGATATTTTTGCTTCCTCCTCATATTACATGCTTGCAGAAAAACAGATTATATCTCTTGTTTCTGTATAGCCAAAAGAAATTGTTTTAACCTTTAAAAATAACATTTTGCTTCAATTATATGGTGTGTGTGTGTGTGCACTGATGCTATTGTTAGTGTTGTTTGAACCTCACAATGATTGATGCATGAAGAGTCAATGAATGATTCAGTTATCACGATAGATGAAAATGCCAGCTAACGTACTCATTTGATGTTGTTACACGTCTCTGTTGCCAAATATGATGCCATCTGTAAGTTGATTACAAAGCTTTATTATTAAACAATTGGATTTTTATTTATGATGCAATTAGTCAAGCCTAGTGAAAGTATAAAGAAGAAAATATTTATTACATAAAAGAGTAAAATATGTCTATGTTGAAATTAAATTCTTTCAGGCTTTTATCCATTTGTGTGCGGGCATGCTAAGCTGATTCAGTCATGTCTGACTATATGACCGTATGAATCGTAGCCCACCAGGCTCCTCTGTCCATGGGATTCTCCAGGCAAGAATCCTGGAGTGGGCTGCCATGCCCTCCCTTGGTTCTTCCTGACCCAGGGATCAAACTTGTGTCTCTTATGTCTACCTGCTTTGGCAGGAGGAGTCTTTACTACTAGTACCACTTGGGAAGCACCTTTATCCATTTACTTAATGTTAATATTTTCTATATTTGTTATTAAAAATCAACAAGCATGAGCTAATTATAGAATTATTTAAATCCAATCTAAAAATGTAATTATACCTGCATTATTCTTGTTTATATCCTTTGCTCTATAACTACTTTGCTCAATTTTCCTCACCAAGACAGAGAAAAACCATTGTCTTAGTTTTTACTTGCATCAGAAGTTAACCGTTTTCTGCATTATAAGCTATAAGGCAAATTATCCCACTCTTCAAGCACCAATATACTTCTTTAAACAAAAAGAAACATTAAAAAAAATTAAGTTGATTCTAGTCACCAATGAATATCAGAATAACTTTGTCTCTCTTGTACCCCCCCTCATCCCCCCCCACAGAAATATATGTTAATGGGAATTTGTGACAAGTTCTCACTGTGAGTCATGTTCACTCAAAAGTAACCCAAGTTTACATTGCTTACCAGATACATCACTTTTCTATGCTTTTAAATGACAATGTCTCTTTTTCTGTATTCTTAAACATATACTATATATTTTCTCCTGAACTTCACGGTAGCTGATGGAGTTCATCTAAAATAGGGCTGTTAGACAAAACTTCCCACCAAACTTCCTTAACTTCCCACCAAAATTTTTGCTAATCCATTCCCCTAATTTCTCACTTCTTTAGATGGGGTTATTTTAAGTGTCTTCACAACCCTATCTAAGGCTTCAGTCCATTCTGGATCTTCATCAATTTTATCTCAAGAACTCTTCCACTCATCAATATCTCATTCTCTATCATATTATTCCTAGTGGGAAATGAACATGGTATTTCTCTTTTTAAAAATAGCATTTATCTTAAAAATTAATTCTTTTGCGCTTTTACTCCTTAAAACCCATTCTTTTGCCTGCAGCGATGCACGGCCTTCTGGATTTGTTTCTAACTCACAGTACACACATATTCATGCTGTGTTGCCTTCTCCTTTCTTGGATTTGACCACACATTGTCCTGGGGTGGTGGTTTAGTTATCAAGTTGTGTCTGACTCTTGCGAGACAGTAGCCCGCCAGGCTCCTCTGTCCCTGGGATTCTCCAGGCAAGAGTACTGGAGTGGGTTGCCATTGCCCTTCTCCAGGGGATCTTCCCGACCCAGGGATCGAACCTGGGTCTCCCCCACTGCTGGCAGATTCTTTACCGCCCGCACTATGAGGGAAGTCTGTGCATTGTCCTGGTGGTGATTTAGTCGCTAAGTCATGTCCAACTCTTGCGACCCCATGGACTGCAGCCCACCAGGCTCCTCTGTCCCTGGGATTCTCCAGGCAAGAGAACTGGAGTGGGGTGCCGTTCCCCTTCTCCAGGGGATCTTCCCGACCCAGGAATCGAACCTGGGTCTCCTGCTCTGCCAGCAGATCCTTTACCGCCCGCGCTATGAGGGAAGCCCACTCATTGTCCTGGAGCCCTGTAATCTTTGTCCTATGTCCTCTTCTAGTATTTTTTCTCTATGTGGCTTCATTTGATTTGAGGTATTAAAGAAAATCTATTTCTCATGACCTCTACATGCATCTGAAGTCCTGGACACCTCCAGGAAATCCCGATGAGTATCTCTAACTGCCCAACTGACCTTCTCATTAAGATTGCATACAGTGCCTCAAACTGAATAAAAAGATTTCTTTACACATCTATTTTCTCCACAGTCTCTCAACTTCAGCCAATTTTACCACCCTTTACCAAGTTTCTTCAAGGCAGCAGTCTATAAGATATACCTGATCTTTGATTTTCCCTAATTCTCTACATTTGAAGCAAATCCTATTTTTGGAGAATGATTATTCTCTCAACACATGTAATAAATCTGCCCAAAATGTTTCCTCTGCTTTATAGATATTGCCTTGGCTCCCACGGTGGTGTCGTGGTAAAGAATCCACCTGTCAGAGCAGGAGATGCAAGAGGTGCAGGTCGGATCCCTGGGTCAGGAAGATGCCTTGGAGGAGGGCATGAAAACCCACTTTAGTTTTCTCGCCTGGACAATCCCATGGACAGAGGATCCTGGCAGTTTACAGTTCATGGATCACATAGAGTCAGACATGACTAAAGAGACTTGGCAGGCGCTCACCAGTAGATACTGCCTCCCTCGATCATTCAGCTCCAGTTACACTGCTTCTTTCCCTGGTGGCTCAGACAAAAGAATCCTCCTGCAATGCAGGAGACCTAGGCTTGATCCCTGGGTTGGGAAGATCCCCTGGTAAAGGGAATGGCCACCCAGTCCAGTATTCTTGCCTGGAGAGTCCCATGGACAGAGAATCCTGGTGGGCTACAGTCCACGGGGTGGCAAAGAGTCGGACAGACTGAGTGACTAGCGCGCGCACACACACACACACACACACACACACACACACACACACACAGTGCTTCTTTCTGGGAACATCTATTCTAGCTGTTCTCTCTGTCTGTAACGTTCTTAACTTTATTATTTGCTTAACTGGCCTTAGTTAATGTTTAGGTCTTTAGCTCCAACTTAACTACTTAAATTTACCCAGAAAGAGGCTGACAAAGATGCTACCCTTGATCAAACTTTAGACAAGCTCCTCTGAGGTCTCATCTCAACGAGTATTCATCTTAGTCCCAGTTCTTGCTTGTCCCGCCTAGCCCAGTTTTAGCAAGAATCCTGCTAAGCCAATTTAGACAGAAAAACTGACCGTTGGTATCTGAGTGCCTTGTCCTGCCTTCAGCAAGAATCCTCTCTAGTCAGCCTGGCGATAATCTACTTACACTTGACATCTTGCTTTCGTCCTTTCCACTCACTGGTCCCTTCCCTCCACTCATTGGCTTCAAACCTCCTGCTGTCTCTCTGTATTTGTAATTGAACCTGCTTTCTCTTCCCTATTGAAATATTCTTATTAAATAATCTTCAGTAAAATCTCCCTGACTGAAAGAGACACATGTATCCCAATGTTCATTGCAGCACTGTTTATAATAGCCAGGACATGGAAACAACCTAGATGTCCATCAGCAGATGAATGGATAAGAAAGCTGTGGTACATATACACAATGGAGTATTACTCAGCCATTAGAAAGAATACGTTTGAATCAGTTCTAATGAGATGGATGAAATTGGAGCTGATTATACAGAGTGAAGTAAGCCAGAAAAAAAAAAAAAAAACACCTATACAGTAAACTAACACACATATATGGAATTTAGAAAGATGGCAACGATGACCCTGTATGCGAGTCAGCAAAAGAGACACAGATGTGTAGAGCAGACTTTTGGACTCAGAGGGAGAGGGAGAGGGTGGGATAATTTGGGAGAATGGCATTGAAACATGTATACTATCATGTAAGAAACTAATCGCCAGTCTATGTTCAATGCAGGATATAGGATGCTTGGGGCTGGTGCACGGGGATGATCCAGAGAGGTGATATGGGGTGGGAGGTGGGAGGGGGGGGTTCATGTTTGGAAAAAAAAAAAATCTCCCTGACTGTTTAAAAAAGTATCAGGTTACTTTTTTCTTTAACAAGCTTTGACCATATCCTTCAATCTCAAGTGGTCACCTAGCTACTATGCTCATTGAAAAGTCATAGGGAAAGTGTTAGTAGCCCAGTCATGTCCTACTCTTTGTGACCCCATGGACTGTAACCTGGGAAGCTCCTCTGTCCATGGAATTCTCCAGGCAAGAAGACTAGAGTGGGTACCCATGCCCTTCTCCAGGGGATCTTCCTGACCCAGATTAAACCCGGGTCTCCTGCATTGTAGGCAGATTCTTTACTGCCTGATCCACCATAGCCCTGCTTACATTAATTTATTTCTTTATATAGTACTTACACTGTTAGGTAGTTTTAATATTCTTTCCTACGTTTGTATTACTTCCTTTATTTCTTTTAGAATTTCCCCTTTATTTCACTCTTTTCCTCTCTTCATTTTTCCCTTCATTCTCCTTTGCCTTTCTCTTTTTTCATTGCCTCCCCTTGCTATAAAGGAAGTTTCACATAAGCAGGCATATTGTCTCTCTTTTCAATCACGGTCTCCTCGGAGACTGAAGAACAGTTGTCACAGAAGAAGCTATTAAAACTTATTAAATAACTGATTGAATTATTACAAAGACTTAAGTATATACTACGGTAGAGATAAAGACAAAGGAGCTAACATTTAGAATAAAGATAAGAGATACTTGTTTATAGCGGAAAATTATGATACAGGACTCTATAAATGATATCATCAAGAGGGGTAATGTTCTATGGATTTAAGGTAGATATGAGGAGAATGGAAACAAGCAAGGTCATGTAAGAATAAATAGAAATCATTAATTAAGTATCGCTTTTCCACTTAATCTGACATCTCGCAATACTATTCAAATCATACCTCATATTTAATAGCAATAACAAGAGGACTTTAAATATTCCTGATACTCTTCCCACATCTTACAAATAGAAATGGATACAAGAAATGTTTACTCTGGGATTTTCAGTATATCTTAAAACTATTCATTTCATGGAATGATTGTCTGAGCTACTGCTAGAGATAAAGCAGTATAGAAGTGAGCATTGAGAGACCAGAGGCAAGCTCCGCACCATCTGCTTCCTGTTGCACCCCCAGTCCACAGTTCTCTTTGCAGAGTTTCATGTCTGTGAATATGATATTATGTGTTCTTCAGGAGGGTAAGCTCTGGGAGATTAACTGATGCATGCATCTGTTAGGATAACCTGTGTAGCGATTTGCCAATTTAAAATGAAAGTGTTACTACAGAGAGTACGCAAATGTGTCTTCTTTACACCATAATACAGTTTACTTAGGGAAGATTTTATTCTGAAACTTCCTTATTGACGCTATATGCAGAGTAATTGACAAAAGACGCTGATCTTCTGAGGCATCTAGCTCCATGACACGCTGAAAACTATTTTTAAAAAGAACAATTTTATGGACTACACTCTAATTTTTCCAACATAAAATTTACTTATTTTAAAGTGTGATAAGAGGGAGAGCAAATCATCAAGAATATAATATGTAAATTGACACTGGGAAGTCAAACTGGGTCTAAGACCTTAAAGTGCAATTATATTACTGGGGTTTGTTTGGTTTAACGTACTGACATCTACACGTCTGAATAACTGCTCAAAATGAGATTAATCTTGTAGGGTAAATATGTACTTGAAATGCTCAGGTGGCCTAGTCAGAATTAGGTCAGGTTTGAAATATATCTTGTTGGGAATTTGTTTTCCTTAGGCTTAACTATGTCTTTCAAAAAGTAACAAGGAAGAGGAGAGAGTAGACCTCAGATGTCCCAGGGAGCTCCAGACAGATTTCCCTGGTGGAGAGTGAGAGACTCGAAACAGAATGGTTCCAAGTGGTCTCATTGATTTGCTAAAATTAAGACTGTGTGGCTGCTGCTGTGGTGATTTCTCTCATTTTCACTCTATAAAACATTTAGTGTCTTTCCTACTTTCTAGATATTTGAGGCCACGGATTTGCCAAGTATGATATTACAAGGTAATGATGCAGGGACTTTTTGTTTCCATTGCTCTAGCAAAATATTTTGTAACTACTGGTGATTCAGAATCTTTTCCCAAATAACTATGACTAATCCAAAACCCTCAAGTTTCTCTTCTTCTGGACAGAAGACTCTAAGGCAAAAATCCCTGACTGCTCTGTTCATCTATCATCTGCCCCTTTGGCGCTACGATGAAGCTATCATTTTAAGCAAAGCCATGACCAAGTCAAGTCAGTGGTGAACAGCGTCATCATTTAATGTCACGGTGCAGCGAAGTCTGTGGCAAGTTTAATGGAGACTCTGATGAGATATTAATCTTTTTAGCCCTTTCTTACTGAACTGGGAGACTCCTCAGTCAGTCTGCCTTTAAGAGTAATTCCCCTAAGGTCTGGCTGAATGTGACTAAATCTGAACTAACCGTGTTTTGGGGTGCATGAAGGGAACTAAGGAACCTCAACAAAATGTGCCTGTAACATCCAACAGATATATGCAACCAGTTCTGTTACAATATCTGTTAGCTGTTATTAATATGTTAATATATTTAAACATATTTATTGAGTGCCTGCTATATCCTACATTGAGGTATATAGCAGGGTATAAGAAGTCAAGATACTTGCTCACACAGTGCTAACAACCTAACACAGAAGAGAAAGAAAATACATTATTAAACAAACAGAATAATTTAAAATAGCATCGAGTGCCATGAAGGTAATCACACAGGGTTGACATGGTGAGTGGGGATGACTTCACGAGGTCAGCTACTTTAGTTACGGTGTCAGAAAACTTTAGGCAAAGTGACATCTCTGGGAAGAAAACATTTTGTCCGAGCTGCATAAGGAGAATTGACTAAGTGAAAACTTGGAACCAGAAAATTCATGCAAAGTGAGCAGACAGTGTTAAGGTTCACATGCAAGAGAGACATGCGAGTTTCATAGATTCTGGGGGGAAAAGGCTAATGTTACTGTACCACAGTATACCAAAGGAGGTATGACAGGCAACAAGTCTGATAGAAAATCAGGACCCAAGTTATGTGGCATCAAAACCACATATGTGGGAACTTGAACTTCACTGTGTGTGTGCTTCCCCTTGTATGCGGCACATACTATAAATAGTATGACGACATGTAAAAGTATTTTTCTTTGTTTCGTTTCTTGTCTATTTTTTCATCTATCCAAAATTCTCAGTCTTTGATTGGTGTGTTTGTGTGTGTGTGAGCATGTGTGTGTGCACTCTGACATGTCTGTACACACATGTAGTCACCCTTGCAATGATCCATGAGTCTGTGAAGTCCAGCCATGTTGAATACTCAGGGATTCATCAGCTTTTTTTGATTAATGATGTGATATGTCCCAGATGTTAAGTGAACCCATTCCCAGATGTCCTCCATAGTAAGCAGTCACAGATCTAATGAATTGTAACTTTGTAAGGTGTGTTTTTAAGATTAGTGAAGTAAATGGAGTGTCAGAGAAATTTAGTTAGGAGGTGGGAAACACGTGTTTGTTTTAGGGTCACTTTTGAATATGTGTAAGGGCAATAGATTCTCCAAACATAGTTTTGTCTGTTCTCATTAGTGGGGTTGTGTAAGTAGCCATGGGATTTTTCATAGGTTCTTTTCAATTTAATTTTTATTGAAGTATAGTTGATTTATACTGCTGTTTTAGTTTCTGCTGTTCTTTACTGCCATACAAGGACAGACTACCATGTTACAATAAAGTCTTTTTTTATAAGAGTGAATATGCATTTGAAAACCTTCTTTAATCAAATTTATCAGTTCTAAGTATGAACTATTCAGTTTCACAAATCACCGAATGCAGCAACTGGATGGTTTTATGTGTAGGTGTGCACATGTGAATCATTGTGATTCAATTAAATAAAAACAAAAGAAACTAAAAGTGCAGAAATGTTGTGCTTCATTAGAAGACCAAGGCCAAGTGATAACTGCTTAGTTTCTAGTGAAAGGTTACAGTGGCTTCAAACCTCACTCCCAGAGAAGGCCCATGGGGGCATCTGGACCATCACTTATCTACAGAGCTGATACTCCCTTAGAGAACCTGAGGCCCTTCATTTTCATCCACCTCATTCATCACATTTGGAGAAACACTCAAGGTTCCAGTGACAAATAGGGATTACTAATATTGCTTAAGCTTTCTCAGTCTGCTTCTCTACTTGCAGACTTTCGATACACATACAAAAGTACTAAAGTAAATTTCAGAATTCTTAGGACTGTTAATCACCATTGAGCCAAATCTTTGCTCAAAATCCTTAACAGTCTTCAGTGGATCAAAATGAAAGATACTTATCAAACTACAAGTAAGATCTGTAGTTCTTTTTTTTTTTAATTTTTATTTTTACTTTATAATACTGTATTGGTTTTGCCATACATTGACATGAATCCACCACAGGTGTACATGCGTTCCGAAACATGAACCCTCCTCCCACCTCCCTCCCCATAACATCTCTCTGGGTCATCCCCGTGCACCAGCCCCAAGCATCCTGTATCCTGCATCGGACATAGATCTGTAGTTCTTGAAGCGTATAAAGTATGAGATTACATGAAAGTCAAATCATGTAAACAATGAAAAGTCAACTTACAAAACACATTTTCCATTCATTTGATTTTGAGGACATCTTGATTTTATTATGAAAATATGTGACGTGTCTTCATAACAACTTTTAAGCAACTCCAGGATTGCCATTTAAAATCCAGTTTAATACAAAAATGAATAATTTGATTCACAACAGGGATTTATCTGGAAAGAAAATTCTAATAAATCTTCCATCCCACTGGGATATTTTGACAAGTGCAATAACAGAAGCTGCAGTTGGCAGTCTCTTCAAGTGATATCTTGGCCCATCACCATAATTCTGACCATAGGACTTGAATTAGCTTCTACAAAGCTTAGTAATAAAAACTTCTCTTTGACCCTTGAGGAGATACCTGTGAATTAGGTGAGCACTTTTGCTTATCTGAATTATAAATTATGCTTTAACTGTTTCACGGTTTTAGGCATTCACGAAATTGATACCTGATATCAATTGCATTGCCCTCCTGAAGAAGTAAGGCGCCTGAATATAAGCCGTGCAGAACGTCATAAGCTGCGTCAAAAGTGGTTCTGAGAGCAAAGTAAGGGGAGAGTACAGGGAGTCTAAACAGTGTTTCCCACTGTATCAGCAGAAATATGAAGCATCTGAAGCTCCCCGTCATGCCACGTTCAGGGCTACACGAGAGAGGAGAAATCCACGCCCAGGATTCACTGCGCGTTTCAGCCAGCGAGTCACGAGTCATACTGTTTGGGTGTTCTCCCAGCATGCAGTGAGCGAAGGTCACGGATGTCAGGTACTACACCGTGAGGAGCCATCTTGCTTCCTACTAACATTCAAGTAGATTAATGTTAACCGAATACTAATATCAAGAAAAATTTCCCTGAATACAACTTGAGTATACATTTTAGAACATTTTCGTTGGTTATGTTTGGAATTTTGCTCATAAGTCTTCACAACTGAGAAGATTTGGAGTCTTCAGTTTTATAAATTTGCCTCTGTCTGAACTCGTGGTCATTCTCCATGTCGGAGCCAATATCTAATTCTATCAGTATATGTGCTGGTGCTGTCCTGTTTAAGGATGTACGTCCTGAAACACACATCATTTCATCGTAACCTTATTTTCTTCTGTATGATGAAGAGCATGAGCTAAATCATTTTAAATTATGTGAGTACAGTCCTCATTTTGTTTATGAACTTCATTTCAGCAGAATAAAGCAGGACTTTCTGAACATGTTTTAAAAGCAGCATCATTGTGTCTTATAGGGTTGAAAACAAACGTTGACATAGTTTGCACAGGAGATAGATAGGTACTGCAAAGAGTCATAATACTTGGGTTGAAAGGCCGGGGTTACAATCTTGTCTCTGTTCTATATAAGTTTCTACGTCTCAGGGGAGGTTTGAAGTATTGAGCTTGCAATTAGTCATCTGTAAAATAATATGACTGCCTGGAATGCAGGAGACCCGGGTTCGATCCCTGGGTTGGGAAGATCCCTTGGAGAAGGTAATGGCAACCCACTCCAGTACTCTTGCCTGGAGAATCCCATGGAGGGAGGAGCCTGGTAGGCTACAGTCCATGGGGTCGCAAAGAGTCGGACACGACTGAGCGACTTCACACACACACACACACACATCCTTATTCTTATAAAATAAGAATGATTACATATAGTGTACATCTCTTATAATTATGAGACTGATATTAAATCTTACATATGAAACTTATTTTTTATAACTTTTAACAAACGACAAAAATAGAGGCTATTACTATTACTAAGTATGAAAGCACACTTCTCCCCTCTATGGTTTTATTTGATTTTGAAATGATTAATCCCTCTTTCACAGGTATTGGGATTAATCACCATAAAAATTACAGAATTTTCCTCATTCCACAACAAGCATTTCCAAACTCAAGTTTAGTACAAACTAGTGTTCTAAGTCCAGAGGATAAAAGAAATGAGCATGACAAGTGTGTTTTGTAGTCCAGTTACGTTTATCTTTATACATGGCTATATTTAGCATTTATACAAGAATGAACGTGAACTAAAAGTGTCAGTCACTCAGTCATGTCTGATTCTTTGTGACCTCGTGGACTGCAGCCTACCAGGCTCCTCTGTCCGTGGAATTTCCCAGGCAAGAATGCTGGAGTGCGTTGTTCCTTTTCAGTGGATCTTTCTGATCCAGGGATTGAACCCATGTCTCCTGCATTGCAGGCTAATTATTTACTGTTATGGACCACATTAAGAACATTTTGGATATTTCCTATTTGGGAATATAGCAAATCGAGCTGCTATAGATGTTAGTGTGCAGGTATTTTTGTGGACTAACATTTTTGTTTTTCTGAGATAAATATCCAATCATGCAATTACTGGATCATGTGATAATTTCCTCTCAAAGTCAGCCAATTAGCCTCCTCACTTCCATCTACAGCTTTAATTCCCTCATTATCCAACATATTCATAGTTTCTGGAGATTTTGATACAGATGTTTCTGTGCAAGGATGGGAGGGACACTTACCTGCTTAACACAATTAATTTAATTATTCTTGAGTCTATATCTTAATATATAAAGTCTATATAAAACCTTCTTTGTCTCTATAAAAGATCAATGTGGTAAAAATAGACTTATCCTCAATATTGAACTTTCCAATTCATGAATATGGTCTCTCCATTTACATGGGTATTTCTAAAATTTTTTTCAGAACTTTGTTAAAATATGTTAAAAATTAACAGATTTTAATAATACCTAGCTTTCATGTATTTTGGAGCATTTGTAATACTACTTTATTTTTAATTTTGGCCTCCACATGTTCACTGTTAGTACATAGATATACAGTTTTTAAAAATAAACAGCTTTATTAAAATATAACATAAAATTCACACTTCAAAGTGTACAATTCAGTATTTATTATTATATTCAGAGTTACACAACAAGTAATGCCACTATATCATATTAAAACACTTTAATTATCCCAAAAGAATCTCAGGTAATCCCCTTTCCCATTCTTACCCACTGATTATGTCAACCACTTTTGGACTTATGCTTCTATGGATTTTTGACATTCTGGAAATTTCATATAAAGTGAATTATATTGGTGGCTTTTTTGTGTTAATTTTTTCACTTAGCATGTTTAAAAGGCGTATCCATGTGACGTGTATTGTACTTCATTTCTTTTTTACAGTCAAATAATATCCCATTCAAATTGTCTTTTCATTTATATGTCAATAGACATATATTCCACTGTTTCAATTTTTTTTTTTGTATTGGCAAATATTTTCAATTTTCTAGTCTATATACCTAGGTCATATATGTGGGTCATATAGTAACTCTGTGTTTAGCTTATTCATTCTTCAACTGACAAGATTTTTTTTTTTTCCCTAATGAAAGCATTTCTACTTTTGTCAGATGCTTGTACTGAATCTATGGAGATAATAATATGGTTTTCCCTTTCGTTCTTTAAATACTGCTTGTTATATTACCTGACTTTTAAATTTAAATTAACCTTGCAGTCTGAGAATAAACCCTGCTTGATCCCATTACTTTTTTGCATCTTGTTCTATTCCTTTATGTGATATTTTCTTAAGCATGTATGTAACTATACTTATGATGGTATTGATCTATCACCGTCTTTTTCTAAATTAACCTTTCAGATTTTTATTTGTGGGTTCATAAAAGGGGATTCTTCATCCTAAACTATTTGAAAGGGTTTCTGCCTTGTTACTGTTTTTCCTCGTGTGTTTGTCAGAATGCACTAGGGAAGCCTTGGAGGTATAGGCCTGCAGGCTTCTCAGTGAAACATTTTAAGATGTATACTCTCAGTTTCTTCAGTTATTATTTTGTTTCTTTTCCTTCTTGGGCTTTAGGCTTCCTGGGTCTTTACTGTGGTGGGCAGGCTTCTCTAGCTGTGGTGCACGGCCTCCAGAGTATGCGGGCCCAGCGGCTGCTGCTCAGAGGCTTAGTCGCCCATCACGTGGGGTCTTCGTTCCTGGACCAAGAGTGGAACTTGGGCCCCTACATGGGAAGGCGGATTCTTAACCACTGGGCCACCAGGGAGGTGCTATTACTGGGTTATTTTGATTTTATATTTCTCTGCTTTACAATTAATTTGTCCACCTTGTTTCATTTACTGAGAAAAATTGCTAAGAATAGCTCTTCTTTACCTTTTTAATCTCTGTAGAATCTTTGCTGTTGTTTTCTTTTTGCTTTCTGATACGGAAATTATGTTTTCTCTCTCACTCTTTTTTTTTTCCCTGATCAATCTTACTAGGAATTATGTATTTTCAAAAGATCTTTCAAAGAAACAATTTTGGTCTGTGTGACTTTCCATATTAGCTTCTTGTTTCCTCTTTCATGGATTTGCACTCTCATGTTTATTATTTGCACTTTTTCACTTAACAAAGGTGTAATTTGCTTTATTTTGAGGACTAGAATTTAGTTAAAAACTCTGCTTCAACTCAGATCGCCTATGCTTTTTAACTCTTTGGAGATAATTATAATTTCTTCTCTCCAATATGACCCTAAGACCAACTACTTCAATCTGTCAGATCTCAGCGTTGAATCTGCCAGACCTTGAAATCATAAGATCACCTCTAGTATTCTGTATATCAAGACAGGACACTTAGGAACACAGAGTCTGCTTTTTACATAGGCCTCAGTTTAAGTGCCCAACACACAAATACATTTTAAGTAAGACAGGATGTGATGTAAGTGTATATTTATGGGTTCGGTGAAAGAAATCAATTGACAATTGAAGCTGTGTTCTTGCTAATTAACTATGAATTTACTTGTCCTGTCATGTTAGGAACTGGGTAGGCAACAATGAGACAGTGAAGGGTTAAGTTTTCTTGGCAGGATTTAGTAATTATAGATATTGATTACTTTAAAACATCATTGAGCTGACAGGATAAGAAAAGCCCACTTGTCTCACTGTTTGGTCCTTTTATTTCTCACAAGATGGATGAGTTAATAAACAGGGAGCAAGCACTCCCATAAATTCAGCATCTGTAATATTTGTCACCTTTGGAATTACTTGGATGAGAGGAACATCCTTTATGTGAATCTGCGGGAGAGGACTAGCAGACTTTCCCTAGAATCTGTATTCCACAGTGTGATTAATACCATGTTGATGTTAAAAAAAGGCAGTGTCATTTGGAGAATATGCAGTGAGAAAGAACTGTACTTCCTGTAAGCATATTCTGAATGCTAAGCTTTTTTTTTTTTTTTTGATAGGTTATGTTTTTGTTCAGTAGCATGGGTTTGTTACTTCTTATTCCTTATAGCATGGCTTGAAACAGTAAGAAGTTGAACTATATATTACACACTGAGACATGGATAGTTTCTTGAAGAAGGGAACCCAAATAATTATCTTAAAGTTGTATGGTAAATGGCTATTTATATTAACATAAAGATAATCTAGTTCAGGTCCTTCACGTTTACAAAAGAAGAGATTAAGACTTAACGAGTGCGTATGACTTTTCCAAGGTTATAGGAATATTCAATGACAAGCGCATGTACTCCGTCATGTGTGACTCTTTGTGATGATACAGACTGTAGCCTGCCAGGTTCTTCTGTCTGGAATTTTCCAGGCAAGAATATTGGAGCAGGTAGCCATTTCCCACAGGCTATATATCGTCACCTTGTTTATTTAACTTACATAGAGAGTTGTTGTTCAGTCACTCAGCTGTGTCTGACTCTCTGTGACCCCATGGACTGCAGCACACCAGGCTTCTCTGTCCTTCACAATTATATGGAGCTTGCTCAAACTCATGTCCATTGAGTCAGTGGTGCGATCCAACCATCTCATCCTCTGTTTTCCCCTTCTCCTCCTGCATTCGATCTTTCCCAGCATCTGGGTCTTTTCTAATGAGTCAGCTTCTTGCATCAAGTGGCCAAAGTATTGGAGTTTCAGCATCAGTTCAGGATTTATTTCATTAGGATTGATTGGCTTGATCTCCTTGCAGCCCAAGGGACTTTCAAGAATCTTTTCCAACACCACAGTTTAAAAGCACAGTTCTCCCATGCTCAGTCTTCTTTATGGTCCAGCTCTCACATCTACATATGACTACTGGAAAAGCCGTAGATTTGACTACACATGCCTTTGTTGGCAAAGCAATGTCTCTGCTTTTGAATATGTCATTGAGATTTTGTCATAGCTTTTCTTTGAAGGAGGAAGTGTCTTTTAATTTTGTGGCTGCAGTCACAAGAAAATAAAGTCTGCCACTGTTTCCATTATTTCTCCACCTATTTGCCATGAAGTGATGGGGCCAGAAGCCATGATCTTAGTTTTCTGAATGCTGAGTTTTAAGCCAACTTTTTCACTCTCCTCTTTCACTTTCATCAAGAGGCTTTTTAGTTCCTCTTCATTTTCTGCCATAAGGGTGATGTCATCTGCATATCTGAGGTTCTTGATATTTCTCTTGGCAATCTTGATTCTAGCTTCTGATTCATCCAGCCTGGCTTTTTACATGATGTACTCTGCATATAAGTTAAATAAGCAGGGTGACAATATACAGCCTTGACGTACTCCTTTCCCAATTTGGAATCAGTAGTTGTTCCATATCCAGTTTTAACTGTTTCTCCTTAACCTGTGAGCAGGTTTCTCAGGAGGCAAGTATGGTGGTCTGGTATTCACATCTCTTTAAGAATTTTCCAGTTTGTTGTGATCCACACAAAGACTTTAGTATACACAATGAAGTAGATGTTTTTCTGGAATTCTCTTGCTTTTTTCCCTATGATCCAGTGGATATTCACAATTTAATCTCTGGTTCCTCTGCCTTTTCTAAATCCAGCTTGAACGTCTGGGAGTTCTTAGTTCACGTACTGTTGAAACCTCGCTTGGAGAATTTTGAGCATTACTTTGCTAGCATGTGAAATGAGTGCAACTGTGCAGTACTTTGAGCATTCTTTGGCATTGCCCTTCTTAGGATTGAAATGAAAACTGACCTTTTCCAGTCCTGTGGCCACTGTAGAGTTTTCCAAATTTGCTGACATATTGAGTGCAGCACTTTCACAGCATCATCTTTTAGCTGGAGTTTCATCACCTCTACTTGCTTCACCTTAGTGGTGTGCTCTAAGGCCCACTTGAATTCGCTCTCCAGTATGTCTGGCTATAGGTGAGTGATCACACCATTGTGGTTATCTTAGTCATTGAGTTATATATATATATATGTATATATATATATATATGTATATATATATATATATATATGGTACAATTCTTCTGTGTTTATTTGCCACTTCTGAATATCTTCTGCTTTTGTTAGGTCCATACCATTTCTGTCCTTTATTGTGCCCATCTTTGCATGAAATATTCACTTGGTATCTCTAATTTTCTTGAAGAGATTTCTAGTCTTACCCATTCCACATTTTACCTCTATTTCTTTGCAATGACCACTTAGGAAAGCTTTCTTTTCTCTCCTTGCTATTATTTGGAACTCTGTATTCATATGGGTCTATCTTTCCTTTCCTCCTTTTATTTTCGCTTCTTTTGTTTTCTCTAAAGAAAAGAAGAGAACATCATGAGGAATGTCAGACAGGATGAAGGACACACTAGAGTCAAGATTGTCAGGAGAAATATCAACAGTCTCAGATATGAAGATGATACCATTTACGCAATGCCAGAAATCACAGAGTAACTAAAGAGCCTCTTGATGTAGGTGAAAGTAAAGAGTGAAAAATTTTGGCTTACAACTCAGCATTCAAAAAACTAAGGTCATGGCACCTAGTCCCATCACCTGATGGCAAATAGATCAAAAAAGTGGAGACAGTGACCAATTTCATTTTCTTGGGCTCTAAAGTTACTGCAGACCATGACTGCAGCCATAAATTAATTAAAAGTTACTTGCTCCTGGAAGAAAATTTATGACAAACATAGGTGACATATTTGGAGAAGGCAATGGCACTCCACTCCAGTACTCTTGCCTGGAGAATCCCATGGGCAGAGGAGTTGGTGGGCTGCAGTCCATGGAGTCGCTAGGAGTTGGACACGACTGAGTGACTTCACTCTCACTTTTCACTTTCATGCTTTGGAGAAGGCAATGGCAACCCACTCCAGTGTTCTTGCCTGGAGAATCCCAGGGATGGGGGAGCCTGGTAGGCTGCCATCTATGGGGTCACAGAATTGGACACGGCTGAAGCGAGTTAGCAGCAGCAGCAGCAGGTAACATAATTAAAGCAGAGACATCGCCTGCTGACCATGGCTAGCATAGTCAAAGCTTTGGTTTTTCCAGTACTCATGTATGGATCTGAGGATTGGACCATAAAGAAGGCTGAGTGCCAAAGAACTGATACTTCTGAATTGTGGTGCTGGAGAAAATTCTTGAGAGTCTCTTGGACAACAGGGAGATCAAACAAGTCTAATCCTAAAGGAAATCAACCTGAATATTCATTGGTGGCACTGATGTTGAAGCTGAAGCTCCAATACTTTGGCCAACTGATGTGAAGAGTTGACTCACTGGATAAGATTCTGATGCTGGGAAAGATTGAGGGCAGAAAGAGAAGGAGGAATCAGGATGAGATGGTTGGATGGCATCACTGACTCAATGGGCATGGATTTGAACAAATTGCACGAGACAGTGGAGGACGGGGAAGCCTAGCATGCTGCAGTCCCTGAGGTCAGAAAGAACTGGACATCACTTTGCTACCAAATATCAGTGACAACTCCAGCATCTTTTCCACCCTAGGGCTGGCGCCTCTGGAATCTCCTGCATTGACACGCGGATTCTTTAGCTCTGTGCCCCCGGGGAAGCCGCTGCAGAGACACCTAACTGTTCCCATTCAAGTACAGGGGACTTAGGATTATTTGGTAAATCATGAAGTCTACTCAGTCACTGGATAGTTTATGTTTTCTTTTCTGTTTTATAAAAATGTGGTATTTACATATTTAAATTCGACTTAGTCTGTGAATGAAGGCCCTTTGGGTAAGCTCGTAAATGTTCATGCTTCTTTATGTTTGGAAATTAAAATTTTTGTAAAAAGATACAGTGAACAGAAAACAAGGCTTAGTTTGTAAAACTTGAGCAGAGTCTTTGGAAATTTTGATGTGCACAAAAAATGAATAGTGTTCAATTTGTGTGAGTTATTTTTCAAATGGTAGAAGTATCAGGATTTCTAACCTATAGTTGTGCCTCTTATAAGGTAAACTGATCTGATAGATAAAACTATATATATATTCATATATACAGAGATAGATAGATAGATATGGATATAGATACCATCTTTAATACTTGACATATCGTTGACTTCTTATTTATTTCATGTATGTATAGATTCTCCTCTTCAAACAAAATGATTGTGAAACCAGATTCTGGGCACACTGAGTCTGGAGTTTTACTTTCCATTTGACTGGCCATTGGTAGAACTCACTCAGTATTCAGTAATCATTGCAGGGGCTTCCCAATGGCACTAGTGGTAAAGAATCTGCCTGTCAGTGCAGGAGACACAAGAGACATGGGTTTGATCCCTGGGTCAGGAAGACACCCTAGAGGAAAAAATGGCAACCCACTCCAGTATGCTTGCCTGGAGAATTCCATGGACAGAGCAGCCTGGCAGGCTACAGTCTGTGGGGTCACAAAGAGTCAGACGCAACCACGCCTATAAATGTGAATCTTTACCATCAGAATGAACTGTTCAGAACAGCAGACATGTGAAATGGCAGGAGTTTAGTCCAATCTACACTTTTAGTATTTTGTAATTTTAGGTTTTACTATCCCTTTTTTAATGAGGAGACCTAAGGATAAATACGTTTACTCTAGTACCTATATAATTCTAATTCAACTGATCAATATTCATCACAAATATAATCAAATTTAAGCTATTAAAATGCCTCATTAAATGTGAGAGTTAAAACTCATAACTTCCTTTAAAAGTAATATTGTTCCCTAGCCCAGCATCTCTTTTCAGCTTGCTTCAGGCTAGACACGTGCGATACAGGAAGAAGGAATGCGATCAGCATCTTTTGTCTTGCTCTTCTCCTCATCACCCTTTCTTTAGCTGATGCTTATGACGTTTACAGAATCTCACTCAGGAATTAAATATAGAGAAGAGGTGTGGAAAAGGGCAGGGAAACTTTCCCAGGCAGCCAAAGAAATATGGTGTTCAGTGAATACTTAAACCTAGCTCTTTTAATTCTCTATGACCACATTTGTTAATAAACAAGAAGACTAAAAACGAGAAATCCAGGTTTAATAGGCTGAAAAATTTCCACAAAACACAGGTGAGTACAGTCTGAACTATCACAGGAAATATTTACAAGATCAAACTGACGAAATAGAAGGGATTAGGTATCTACGGAATCTGGATTTTGAGCCTGAGAGATATCTGGAAGTATAATGTGTGGCATTTATAGAAAGAAAAAAAATCTAGATAATGAGACATTTGCTAAGGTATATCACTTTTCTGATGGTTCTTAATACTAGAACAATAATCATAGTGCATGCTTGAAATCCCCCTAGGCAAGATACAAATATATTTAAGTAGAGAATAGGGGGGGTTGTTTTTACCAAATAAGAAAGGTAAATAATAAACGTGGAATAGTGTGGGCTCACACTAAAGATAAGGAACTTGGATAAGTAGCTGTATTTTCAACTGCTGGGTGAGGAAATGACTTCTCTATTTATATGACCCTGCACCTTTTTAGACTTTCTCTGAGTAACCTCTGTCTCCTGAAACTCTGTTTTTCTCTTCATTGTCTTGGCGTTGGTCAAGGTGAAGATAAAGAACAATAATAGGGATGTTACTGATTTTTGGCTCCTTCTAGTGAGCAGAACAACTTCTACACTGAGTCCAAAATGACATTCGTCCCCTTATTAGGCACTATCTGCTGACTGTAGTGATAATAACACCCTTCTACATCTTCCCCAGCATAAAGAATTGCATTGTAACCAGTTCACGCTCAGATTTCTATTGGTCACAAGAAAAGAATTGAATTCATTTTAATTTACATGAAGAATTACGTATGGCCAATGGCTGAAAATTATAGTTCAGCAGAAAAAAGGGCTTTCTAAGTACCTAACTAAAAAAATAAACAGTGAAAAAAGCTGTCTTGAGACAAATCTGCTCCTAATAAGTCAGTAGTTTTACTCATTCTAGTTTACTAGAGACTAGCCAAACACTTAAGGTGCCTTATAAGAACATGTTTTTAAGCCTCCATATTTATATAAAATTTTTTTCTGCTATTCATGTATTGGCATGTGCACATATCTTTTTGCTATAAAATTTTATTTTATTTTTTAAATCAATTTTAATTTTTATTTACTTTAAAAAATATTTGGCTTCAACCTAAGTGAATATACTCATGAAATCTAGGCATTTGTATGCTAGTAATAGCTTAGTTTTCTATTACATATTAAAATAAATTGATAGCTATTAAAGTTTTAAATATCCATCTGTGTTGCTTCTAAATCATCTTATGTACAAGCCCTGAAAAGCAGTATTCTAGTTTGGAAGAGATGACCATTATACTTCATTCCAGCCACATGATTTCATAATTTCATAATTTTATGTTTTACATAACATATGCACTTTAATTTGTACATTTTATGTATTTGTATTTTCATATTTATGAGTATAATTATGTATGGCATATGTGATATTGGTGATTAATATTTAGGTCTGAACATATTTGCCACTGTAACAGAGTTTGGTAATAAAAATGTATCTATTTCTTTTCATATAAACTAGTGTAAAACTAGCTTGGCAGCACTCCACTATTTTACAAATTAAACCCAATGGGCATTGCAGCTTTAAGCAATGTCTTGATGCAATAAAATATATTATAGTCAGATTTTTAACATTTAAGAGAATAAATTTTACCACCAATGGTTTCACATGCTTTTCTTTGGCTTGTAGGGCCTTTGAAAATCTGCCTCCTCCCACTTTCCAACCACATCAATTCCCTCCATCACTTCTACTTTGTGGACAAGATATGCTGGTTTTCTCCAAATTTTCTAAACCTTCATTCTGTTTAAATTCCCTTATCGTTCAATTTTCCTGCCAATGTCTTCAGTTTGGTTAGTTCAGTCTCTCAGTCGTGTCCGACTCTTTGCGACCCCATGAACCGCAGCATGCCAGGCCTCCATGTCCATCACCAACTCCTGGAGTTCGCTCAAACTCATGTCCATTGAGTCCGTGATGCCATCCAACCGTCTCATCCTCTGTCATCCCCTTCTCCTCCTGCCTTCAATCTTTCTCAGCATCAGGGTCTTTTCAAATGAGTCAGTTCTTCACCTCAGGTGGCCAAAGTGTTGGAGTTTCAGCTTTAGCATCGGAATGACTTCCTTTAAGGTTTACTGGCTGGATCTCCTTGCAGTCCAAGGGGCTCTCAAGAGTCTTCTCCAACACCACAGTTCAAAGCATCAATTCTTCAGTGCTCAGCTTTCTTTATAGTCCAACTCTTGCATCCATACATGACTACTGGAAAAGCCACAGCTTTGACTAGACAGACCTTTGTTGGAAAAGTAATGGCTCTGCTTTTTAATATGCTGTCTAGGTTGGTCATAGTTTTTCTTCCAAGGAGCAAGTGTCTTTTAATTCCATGGCTGCAGCGACAATCTGCAGTGATTTTGGAGCCCAGGAAAATAAATCTTTCACTGGTTCCATTGTTTCCCCATCTATCTGCCATGAAGTAATGGGACAAGATGTGATGATCTTAGTTTTTTGAATGTTGAATTTTAACCCCATGAACAGTATGAACATAGTTTGCTATTGTTTATTTTTCCCTACAGTAAATACGTGCATTTGTCTGACTCTTTGTGACGCTATGAACTGTAGCCCTCCAGGCTCCACTATCCTTGGGATTCTCCAAGCCAGAACACTGGAGTGGATTGTCATGCCCTTCTCCAGGGTATTTTCCCAGCCCAGGGATCGAATCTTCATCTTTTACATCTCCTGCATTGACAGGTGAGATCTTAATCACTATTGTCTGGGAAGCCCAGGGATTGCATTTGACATTATAAGAAACTGCCAAATGGTTTTACACCATGGATGTAGGATTCTGTGTTCTCACCAGCAAATTATGAGAGTCCCTATTGCTCTGCAACCTCTCAGCTCCTTGATGTTCTCACTATTTTTAATACTCTATGCTCAGAAACTCAGTCGCGTCTGACTCTTTGTGACCCCATGGGCTGTAGCCTGCCAGGCTCCTCGGTCCATGGGATTTTCTTGGAAAAAATACTGGGGTGGGTTGCCATTTCCTTCTGTAGGGGTGCTTTCCTACCCAGAGATCAAACCTAGGTGTCCTGCACTGCAGGAGGATTCTGTACCCACTGATCCACCACAGAAACCACATTTTTAATGCTAGTCATTCTAATAGGTATGCAGTGGTATGTCAGTGTGGCTTTATTTTGCATTACCATGATGACTGATGATATCAAATATCTTTTAATGTGCTGATTTGCCTTGTATATATCTTATTTCATAGTGAAAGTGAAAAGTAAAAGTGAAGTCGCTCAGTCGTGTCCGACTCTTTGTGACCCCATGGACTGTAGCCTACCAGGGTCCTCTGTTCATGGGATTTTCCAGGCAAGAATACTGGAGTGGGTTGCCATTTCCTTCTCCAGGAGATCTTCCCAACCCAGGGATTGAACCCACGTCTCCCGCATTATAGGCAGACACTTTACTGTCTGAGCTACCAGGGAAGCCTTATTTGATAAAATACCTGCTAAAGTGTTTACCCTTTTTAAGTTGGGTTGCATTTTCAATGGTTAGTTTTGAGAGTTCTTTAAAAACATTTAATGCAAATTCTTTGCTGGATATATGGTTTACAAATGCTTTTCACACTCTGTAGCCTTGTGTTTTTATTTTCTTAGCCATGTTTTCTATGTCTTTGACATAGAAAAACTTTGCAACATTTTAATAAGCTTTTAAAATTTATAACATTTCAGGTTTACAAAGAAAAAAGTTACAGAGATAGCAGGGAGAATCCCCATATAACCAACACACTTTTCCCCATCATTAACATCTTACATTAATATGATGCATCTATTAAAATTAATGGACCAATAACGATTCATTAACTAAAATCCATGCTTTATTCAGATTTCATTGATTTTACCCCATATCCTTTTCTCTTCCAAGGTCTCATAAAAAATGCTATGTTATATTTAGCCACCATTACTCCTTAGGGCTTCTCTTGATTGTGACAGTTTTCCAGACTTTCATTGATTTTGATATCCTTGAATTTTGGGGAATACTAGTCAGGTATCCCGGAGAAGGCAATGGCACCCCACTCCAGTACTCTTGCCTGGAAAATCCCATGGACGGAGGAGCCTTGTAGGCTACAGTCCATGGGGTCGCTAAGAGTCAGACACGACTGAGAGACTTCACTTTCACTTTAATGCATTGGAGAAGGCAATGGCAACCCACTCCAGTGTTCTTGCCTGGAGAATCCCAGGGACGGGGGAGCCTGGTGGGCTGCCATCTATGGAGTCGCACAGAGTCGGACACGACTGAAGCGACTTAGCAGCAGCAGCAGCAGCAGCAGTCAGGTATCCTGTAGTACATCCTTCAGCTGGGATTCATGTGATGTTTTCTTATCATGATTATACTGAGATTAGTGGGTTTTGGGAGAAAGTTTGCAGAGGTAGAGTGCTTTTCTCATCATAAGAGAACATGTTATCAGCACGAGTTATCACTGTTCTTACTAACTTGGTCCAGTTGGCTAAGTGTTTGGTTTTTCTCCGGAAAAGATAGCCTGCTTCCCCGTTATCAAACTTACCTTCAGGGAAATAATTTCATGTGTGGCTCACACTTAAGGAGTGGGTAGTTTTAACTCGAAATATACACATAAATAATTTTAAATTCTTCTGCAAGAAACATATATCTATCCCCAGTATTTTATACGTGTATTTATGTATGTAATTTTCAATTTATATCAGTGTAGACTATTGGGCATTTATCTTATACTGGGGACTATACCAATGCTTCTTTATTTATTTGGTAATTCAAATAGTCCCAGCTTAGGCCAGTGGCAGCTCTTTCATTTGGGTCCTCTGTTCTTTTGCCATGTATCAATCATATTGGGATTTACTAATAACTATAATAATAAAATGGAAGCGGAAATGGCAGAGAATCCTGACAAAGTACAGTCTACAGGATTGCAAAGAGTTGAACATGACCGAAGTGACTTAGCACATAATAAAAAAAAATAAAAATTCTGCCTCGCCAGCTCCCTTGTCTTTTTACCTAATGACAGCACAGTGATTAGTATGTGCTAGGGACAGTGATAATTTGCATACATTTAGTTAGTTAGTTCAGTCACTCATTACTGTCCCACTCTTTGTGACCCCATGGACTGCAGTACGCAGGCCTCCCTGTCCATCACAAACTCCAAGAGCTACTCAAACTCATGCCCATCAAAACTGTGATGCCACCCAACCATCTCATCCACTGTCGTCCCCTTCCCCTCCCACCTTCAATCTTTCCCTGCATCAGGGTCTTTTCCAGTGAGTCAGTTCTTTGCATCAAGTGGCCAAAGTATTGGAGTTTCAGCTTCAAAATCAGTCCTTCCAATGAATATTCAGGACTTATCTCCTTTAGGATAGACTGGTTGGATCTCCTTGCAGTACAAGGACTCACAAGAGTTTTCTCCAACACCACAGTTCAAAAGCATCGATTCTTCAGTGCCCATCTTTCTTTGTAGTCCAACTCTCACATCCATACATGACTACTGGTAAAATCATAGCCTTGACTAGATGGACCTTTGTTGGCAAAGTAGTGTCTCTGATTTTTAATATGCTGTCTAGTTTGGTCATAGTTTTTCTTTGAAACAGCAAGCATCTTTTAATTCCATGGCTACAGTCGCCATCTCCAGTGATTTTGGAGCCCAAGAAAATTTCCATTTTTTCCCCATCTATTTGCCATGAAGTGATGGGACCAGATGCCATGATCTTTGCTTTTTTAATGTTGAGTTTTAAGCCAACTTTTTTACTCTCCTCTTTCACTTTCATCAAGAGGCTCTTTAGTTCTTCTTTGCTTTCTTCAATAAGGCTGGTGTCATCTGTGTATCTGAGATTATTGATATTTCTCCCGGCATTCTTGATTCCAGTTTTTGCCTCCTCCAGACCAACATTTCTCATGATGTACTCTGCATATAAGTTAAATAAGCAGAGTGACAATATACAGCCTTGACGTACTCCTTTCCTGATTTGGAACCAGTCTATTGTTCCATGTCCAGTTCTAACTGTTGCTTCCTGACCTGCATACAGATTTCTCAGGAGGCAGCACAGGTGGTCTGGTATTTCCATCTCTTTAAGAATTTTCCACAATTTGTTGTGGTCCACATAGTCAAAGGCTTTGGTGTAGTCAATAAATCAATAAAGTAGTCAATAAAGGCTTTAGCATAGTCAACAGATCAGAAATAGATATTTTTTCTGGAATTCTCTTGCTTTATGTGAATTCCAACTGATTTTGGCAATTTGATCTCTGGCAATTTTCCTCTGCCTTTTCTAAATCCAGCTTGAACATCTGGAAGACCTCAGTGCACGTGCTATTGAAGACTGGCTTGGAGAATTTTGAGCATTACTTTGCTAGTGTGTGAGATGAGTGCAATTGTGTGATAGTTTAAATGTTCTTTGGCATTGCCTTTCTTTGGAATTGGAATGAAATCTGACCTTTTCAGTCAGTCCTGTGGCCACGGCTGAGTTCTCCAAATTTGCTGACATATTGAGTGTAGCACTTTCTTCAGCATCAACTTTTAGGATTTGAAATAGCTCAGGTGGAATTTCATCACAACATAGTAATGCTTAAATCCCACCTACTTCACACTCCAGTATGTCTGGCCCTAGGTGAGTGATCACACCATCGTGGTTATCTGGGTGATTATGATCTTTCTTTATATAATTCTGCATATTTCTGCCATGTCTTCTTAATCCCTTATGCTTCTGTTAGGGCCATACTGTTTCTGTCCTTTATTGAGCCCATCTCTGTATGGAATGATCCCTTGGTATCTCTAATTTTCTTGAAGAGATCTCTAGTCTTTCCCACCAAGAAAGACTAGAGATTGTTTTCATCTATTTCTTTGCCTCAATTACTTAGGAAAGCTTTCTTATCTCTCCTTGCTATTCTTTGGAACTCTGGATTCAAATGGGTCTATCTTTCCTTTTCTCCTTTGCTTTTCACCTCTCTTCTTTTCTCAGCTTTTTGTAAGGTCTCCTCAGACAGCCATTTTGCCTTTTTGCATTTCTTTTCCTTTGGGATGGTTTTGCTCACTGCCTCATGTACAGTGTTACAAACCTCTGTCCATAGTTCTTTAGGCACTCTATCAGATCTATTCACTTGAATCTATTTGTCACTTCCACTGGATAGTAGTAAGGCATCTGATTTAGGCCATACCTGAATGGTCTAGTGGTTTTCCCTACTTTCTTCAATTTAAGTCTGAATTTTGCAATGAAAAATTTCATTATCTGAGCCACAGTCTGCTTCTATTATTCTTTTCTCTGACTCTATGGAGCTTCTCCTTCTTGAGAACTGTGTGGCCACAATAATAATACGTTTCAATAGCTTAGAAGGTGATCGTATTGGTGGTAGTGAAGTAGCGACTAATGGAAGATTGGGAGACACAGATTTTGGAGAGGTGCACGAGAGGCGCCCAATACGCTCTTCTTGGTCAGTTTCACACGCACCTCCAAAACATGTTGAAAACCCCGCATATTCTGCTCTCCATTCTGATCACCATAGTTCAATCACTCATTATGTCTTGCTTGAATTTGGGAAGAACCTATAACTGATATTTCTGCTTTTAGTTCTGCCTTTTTAAAAATCCATTCTCCATCAGAGGGTATTTCCAAGACATATTTATTTATAAGAGACAGTTGAGCACTATGAAATATTATAGACTTTGGAGTGAGATTGGTATGAATTTGAAATTTTCTTCTACTCTCCCTTTGGTTTAAGCACATTATTGAACATCACTGCTCTTTACCTTTCTTATGTGAAAATATTTACTAAGCATAGGGTCATTGCAGATATCATAAAAATAGTTAACCTCAATACTGCTTCTCTGTTTACTGTGGGAAAAACACTAAAGGATGTGTTCAGTCTGGCATCAAAATATCTCTGAGCTGGAGATTAATTATAAATATGAAAACTGACATACACAAATTATGTGATTATTCAGTATCACAAAGCTATCAAATGATGAAGCTAGGGTTCAAACAGGAATTTTAAACTGCAGAATCCATGCTTTTTAAAACCACACTGGCCAATTTCAGACTGAGAAAGTTATGGCACCAAGAATGGAATCTAAGTTTTCTAATATTTCAAACTGTTTAGTATTATTGTCTAAAAGAGAAAAATACTTAAAACCCACTAGTTCACTGTCCAAAATACATAAAACATTGATAAATAGAAATGGCTCTTTATTATCATTATTTTTATAACCACTGTCATTTAACCTACTGTTTAATATTTTTGTAGACTCTGATCACTTACTTTGACATGTAGTTAAGAAACCGTCATAATCTAGCCTTGTTTTTATATTCAGACATTCGGATCTATCTTTAGTTTTACCTTTCTCTGTCTTGCTATCTCTATGGTCTCTAACTCTGTTACGGATACACATACACACAGAAGGAGCTACATAAAGATGCATGCAAAGTTCCTGTTAGTCGCTAAGTCATATCTGACTCTGTGTGACTCCGTGGGCTACAGCACTCCAGACTCCCCTGTACCTTACTATCTCTTGGCGTTTGCTCAAGTTCATGTCCATGGAGTCCGTGATGCTGTCTAACTATATCATCCTTTGCCACTCCTTTCCCCTTAATACATTTTTTATTCCAAAATTTGGCAATGTTTTATTGCTCTTTTTTGTTTATGCTAATTCCTATGTTTGGAATAGCTCTGACCCTTTTCAAGGTTACTTTTTGGGCTTCCTTGGTGACTCAGATGGTAAAGAGTCGAGTCTTCCTGCAATGCAGGAGAACCAGGTTCCATCCCTGGGTTGGGAAGATCTGTTGAAGAATGAAATGGTTATCCACTGCACCATTCTTACATGCAGAATCCCACGGACTGAGGAGCCTGGTGGACTAGAGTTCATGAGGTCTCAAAGAGTTGGACAGGACTGAGTGACTAACACTTTCACTTTTCAAGGTTGAATTATTCCTAATGTTTATATAATATTTTTATGAAATATTTCTTCCTTCAAAGAATCTTCCCCAAACTTCACCTCATCCTTTTTGTTTCTATATTCCATTTTCATAACATATATTGCTCTATCTTGCATTCTTTCATATGTCAGATCACCCATCTAAGCAGTAAGCTTCTTGAGCTCAAAGAATGTGTTTTATATATATGTTCCTCAAGGTTCATTACACAACATGTTAAAAGCCACAATTATTTCTAACTAGTGAATAAACTGACATAATGAATCATTGTCTACAATTTTCAGCAAAATATTTTAATCTGAATTTATCAACATTACCAAAAAAAAAGGAAGAAAGAAAGAAAGAAATACCCTTTCTCTCTATTTTGCAAGATAGCAGTTTCAGATGCTTCTTATTATATTCAGCTTCTCATCAATTTTCCTAGTTAGAAATATAGATGTCTATACAGTGTTCAGAATATATTGGGAATAATTCAAAATTACAGTGATTCCTTTTTTCCAGTGCTAAACAAACCAATGGTTATATAAATTCTACTAACATTTGACTACTTCATGGTTTACAAAGGGATGTGAGTAGAAGAAAATCCAATTTTTACTCTACCTGGAAAGTATATTTGACTGAAATATTTGATTTCATATCTTAGCTTTAACAATTCATGGTAGAAAGAATATGTACAAACAAACACACATATCCATGCTTAATTTTATTGTTACTTTGTCACTCCTGGGTTGAAATCAGTAAGTAGTCTTATTTTAACAAATCAGTGCTAATATCTACAGAAAGGATGATAGAATTCAAAGAGTGAATAATCTGTTATGAAGTTCTTTGTAATTACTTATACATTGATTTGGTTAAAAGTGAAACCAATCTGGGAGATGTTAGTCTTTGTAATACAATTAAAATCATCATTTAAAATGGCTTCAGATTTTTCTGAGGAATGCAACAAATATTAGGATAAAATATCATTAGAGAAGTTAACAAAAGATCGATGTTGATAAATATGCTAATTGTGTTCTAACAACTTTAGAAAAATTATTACCATTGGTACTGGAATTCAAAATAAGGAATTAACTTGAAAGTATGCCATCGTTAATACAAATATGTACCATCACTAAATGCCTAGACTGTGATAAAATTCTCTATGGAGTAGTGAATAAGAGCTGAAATAATTAAACAAACCTCAATATATCACAATGGACTAACTCATCAAGAGTGAATGGGAGGGAAACACATTTCTTTCTATAAGCAGAGTGATCATATATTTGACTGTGATTCTTTTCTAAAGGGAACATTGTCTCCCTTCGATTTAATACACCAAATGGATTAATCACTATTAAAAATCCAGTTTGGAACTCCTCAGTTGGAGATATTTATGTTCTTTTCTCTCTTTGTTTATTTCCCCAGTGGAGTCAGGATTGTATATGAAAAATATGTAACACTCTGTTGCTGAGTAGAAATAGGGAATTCATTTTATAATTTAAAGGATCACAAAAATTTTTATAATTAGTTTAACTGTATGAGAAAACAATTTTCATCAAAAATTAATTTAACATTCTTCAGTCTCTTTAATTAGTTATATAGTGCACATTATTAATAAATGCAACATTTTACATTTCCAGATAAAAATTCATTTTACTATTTTAACAGCTCATTAGAAAAATTACCACTAATAAACTGATTGAACAAATTATTGCAAATTGTTCTACAATTTTATTTAAAAAAGACTTCTCAATTTAGGTAAATAATTCTATAATAATAGTGGTTGGCCTAGTTAAACTCTCTCTTAATTGAATCATTAAATTTTCCTTACAAATATAAAACAAAAATTGGACAAAAGAAGTCCAATTTTTACTTGAAATCATGTTTTAATTTTGAAAAATTTTGCTATTATATTAAAATCTATTCCTATATTAAAAATGTAAAAGTAATTGAAACTGAAATAATTGCTAGTTTAAAATTAGGATATACTTCTAGTATCATTTTTAATTCTTATTCATAATGAATAATTGGTAATGCACAGTTTATAATCTGTGTATATATAACCATAAATTTGATTTGTTCCATACATTGATGCCCAACTTAGAAAAGTAAAGTGGTTTCATTTCAGAACTGAGTATGAGTTGGGATGACTTCTGAAATATTCGCATATCTGTTTGAGAATCTTTGGAGTTGGTGATGGACAGGGAAGCCTTGGGTGCTGCAGTCCATAGGGTTGCAATGAGTTGGACACTACTGAGCGACTGACCTGAACTGAACTGAATGTATTATGCAATGCAGATTATGTATAACATTTTCAGAAAAACTATAGCTTGTTTTCAATGATTAAAAAAAGAAAACAGAGTTACATAAGAATATATTAGGTATGAAGCAACATAATACATGAAAAGTTTTTCTAAAGAGTTGGCTAAAAACTAAAAATTTATACTTGGAATTATTGGAATTAAATTTATACTTGGAATTAAAATATGATATTCAGTTAAATAAATCTCACTAAGGCATAGAAAAGTTTAATTTTGGTTTAAAGTGCTCTAAAGATTATAAGGAAAAAAAAAATTTGCCTTGAATCCACCCACACACTCTACATGTTTTCCTCTATAAGAGCTAACAAAATGTAAAGATTCAACATAAGATCATTTTACTGTCCTAATGATGATGATTCCAAGTCTCCCACGTATGTCTTTCCACTGTGATCACAAGACTAAGACCTTCAGATGCGATTACACCATTGAAGACATCACAATAACCACCGATCCGCAGAGAGGGAAGGAAATGTCTGGTCAGCCTGTTAAATGTGCCACTGCCAGGATTACATGAGTTTTCAGCTAGGATCCTGTTCCCCAAGCCAGGAACTGCTAAACGCAAGAGGTATCTCTATAGACCACGTCTACTGCAGGAAGAGTCACACTCACTGGTACCTTACCCTCCAACAGAAAGCATTACCTTGGCTATCTGTCCAGATGACGATCCTAAAGCAACATGCAAAGCTAGTAGGATCAGAGGGAGACCTTGCCCTCTCCTCAGTGTTCTGTCAGAATGAGTGTTCCGTATTGAAGCTCGCTAACATTACTGTTCGTGTTCCACAAAGAGCTTGCTTTTTGCACCCACGGCTGCTTACCATTTTTACCCAAATTGTGTACGGTGCTGACTGAAGAGCCTTGAATGCTGGACCAGTACCTGCCCAGCAGTTGAACTCACGTCACCCTTACGAAGACTCTCTCCCTGGCGACTTTGGGATTGTCTCCTTTGAAGTATCTTTCCTCAATGTCACCTCAGACAACAGAAAATTTAAATAATTTTAAACCAGAGTAAAAAAGGTAAAGTGCCTATATATATATATATTTTTTTTTTTCCTTGTCAGAAGAGTCCTTGTATTTGCTCCTAACTTTTAAATAAAATATTCCAGTGGATATGGGGAAAGAGTTGAATGAATTTCTCTTCTTATTCAGTTTAGTTCCTGAGCATAAAATCCTCCCCTCACACTTTTTCTAGAATTGGTGCTCCACTGCCATAGTACACACATATATACCCAAAAACAAACCAACAAAAAAAAGCCACATTGGAGATTCCAGTCAGAATAGTGAGGAACCACTTCACAGGGACTTTAAAATGGAAATGGGTGATCATTTTCAATGTGCAGTTTTTCTTTTATTGTGACAATTATTCACTATTATGACAATATAAAATAAAAATTGTTCCTCACCAGATGCCTTGATTCATTTTAGCTAAGTATAATACAGTGATCAGTGTGAGTTAGAGACAGACGCCATTTATATAGTTTTACTTAGATTTGGCTCCATTTTACACAGGAAACATAACAAAGTAAGGCAGGAAAGGAAAATAATCCAGTCCAAGAATAATTAAATCAAAAACTTAGTAGGCCATTGCCTTGGCAGATGAGGAATTATAAATTTGGAACTATATTAGTCTTCTTAGTGTTTTATGTCAATTCTATAAAACAATTTAAATAAATCAGGGGGAAAGTACCTTAAAAACCTGAGTTCTTCAAAAAAGCAAAACAAACATGGGCTGAAGCAGAAGCAATTCGAAGAGGTTATTTTAAGAGATAAACAACTACAAGAAGGAAAGAGGAGGATCTCAATCTAACATTACACCTCAGTGAACGAGAAAAGAAAGAAAGAAAGAAAGCCCAAACTTAGAGGGAAGGAAACAGTTGAAAAGAGAGAGGATAGATAAAAAAGAATAAAAATTTAGTGGAAAATGTCAATGCAATGAAGATAGTTTTTTTTTTTTTTCAAAGATAAACAAAATAGGCAATCTTTAGCTAGACTTCCCGAGAAAAAAGAGAGATGACTCAAGTAAATAAAATATGAAATCAATGAGGAAATATTACAACTTATACCACAGAAGTGCTAAGGATTATAAGAGACTGCTACAAAGAATTATTTGCCAACAAATTGTACAATCCAGAAAATGGATAAATTTTTATAAATGGACAATAACAACTAGGGAGATTAAATCAGTCATCAGAAAGCTCCCAACACTTCTGTGTCCTGGAAAATCACAGGAACAAATAGTTTTACTAGTGAATTCTACCAAAATTTTAAAGAAGAGCTAGTACCAATCCTTCTCAAAATCTTTCAAAAAAATTAAGATGAGGGTACTCTTCAAAATTAGTTTTACAAAGATAGCACTACCCTGGTCCTAAAACCAAACAAGGAAAACTAAAATATTACAGGCCAATATTCCTGATTAACACAGATGCAAAACTCCTCAAGAAAATTCCAGCAAACTGAATACAAATGTGCATTTTCAAAACTCACACCCATTGATCACATGGATTCATTGCAGAAATGGGAGGATTGTTCAAATCCACATAACAATTAGTGTGATATACCATGGTGACAAACTGAATAACAACCATACACACACTCAATACACACACGCAATACACACAGAAAAAGCATCTGAAGATTCTCTCACTATAAACCTCTTAAAAAACTGAGCATTGAGTGAATATACCTCAGCATAATAAAGTTTGTATATGACAAGCCCACAACTAACATCATATTCAATAATGAAAGCTGAAGGCTTTTTCTCTAAGATCAGAAACAAGATAAGGGTGCTCACTCTCTCCATTTTATTTAACCAGAACTTGTTTACAGGAAAAATGAATAAAATACTTTATCCTGTTTGCAGAAGATATAGTATTGTATTAAAAAACTACAGTCCACACACAAAAAAACTGAAACATATCAGTTCAGTAAAGTTGCTGGTACAAAAATCAATACACGTAAATCAATTTTGTTTTCATACAATAAAAATGAACTATCAGAGATTATAAGAATAATCTGATTTACAACTGAATCAAAAATAATAAAATACTTAGGAATAAATTTAGACAAGGAGGTAAAAGATCTGTGCACTGTAAACTGCAAAACATTGATGAAAGAAATTGAAGGAGGCATAAACAAGCAGAAAGATATGCAATGTTGATGGATTAAAAGAATTAAAATTGTCAATATGTCAATATTATCCAAAGTGATCTACAGATTCACTGCAATGCTTATCAAAATTTCAATGCTACTTTTCATAGAACTAGAATAAACAATTCTAAAACTGAATGGAATCACAAAAGACCCCCAGGAGTCAAAACAATATTTGCAAAGAAGAACAAAGCTGGAGGCATCACACTTCCTGATACCAAACTATATTACAAAGCTATAGTGATCAAAACAGTATGTTTTGACATTAAAAAAATAGACCAATAGAACAATGTAGAGAGCCTCAAACAAACATGTGCATCTACGGTCAGTTATGACAAAGAATCCAAGAACATACAATAGAGAAACAATGGTCTCTTTAATATAAGTT
Organism: Capricornis sumatraensis; assembly: GCF_032405125.1. NCBI lineage: Eukaryota > Metazoa > Chordata > Mammalia > Artiodactyla > Bovidae > Capricornis > Capricornis sumatraensis. The sequence continues at coordinate 104,055,476 of NC_091077.1, read as the reverse complement.
TTGAGACCACTAGAGAGCCACATGCACAAAAATGAAACTGGAAGCTTATCTTACACCATGCACAAAGGTCAGCTGAAAATGGATTACGTACTTAAATATAAGACTTGAAACCATAAAATTCCTGGGGTGGGGGGAACCTTAGGCAATAAATTCCTAGACTCCATTGTCTGCAATGATTTTCAGGATTTGAGACCAAAAGCAATAACAAACAAGTTGGTCTACATCAAACTAAAAAGCTTCTAAACAAACAGCAAAGAAAATCACCAAGAACATGAAAAGGTAACCTAAAGAGTGGGAGAAAATATTTGCAAATCATAGATCGTAAGGGGTTAAAATCCAAAATATATAAAGAGCTCATACAACACTATAGCAAAGCAAAACAAAAACACAATTAATTCAAATTAAAATTGGGCAGAGAAACTGCATAGACATTTTTCCAAGGTATAAAGATGACCAACAGGTACATACAAAAAAACTGCTCAATATTACTAATAATCAATGGAATTGAAATCAATACTACAATGAGTTGTCACCTCAGGCCAGTAAGAATGGCTAGCATCGAGAAGACGAGAGTTGACACATGTTAGTGAGGATGTGGCCTCTTGTGCATTGTTGATAAGAATGTAAATTGGTGTAGTCACTATGGACAATAGTATGGAGATTCCTCAAGCTATTAAAAACAGAACTACCATATATTCTAGCAATCCCATGTCTAGATGTACAGTTGACCATTGAACAGTGCTGGAGTTAGGGGTGCCAACTCCTGTGCAGTTGAAAATCCCACTATAACTTTACAGTTGGCTATCACAGTTCAAGGTCTGACATACACGCAAACATGGATCCTGTAGCAATGTAGTATGTATTTATGGAAAAGAGGAAAAAAATCCACGTTTACAACCTGTGCAGTTCAAATTCATGTTTAAGGCTCAACTGTATGTCCCAAGGAAATGAAAACAAGATATCACAGATGTCCATACTTGCATGTTCACTTCAGCATTAAATACTATAGTCAAGACACTGAAAGAGCCTAGTCTTCATCAATGATGGGTGTATAGAAAAGTATGCCCTACATATACCAGATGGTTTTTAACCATTAGACACACAGAGGAAGATTCCTGCATTTGCAGCAGCATGGACGGGCTTTCAGGGCCTTGTGTTAGTGGCTAAGTCGTGTCTGACTCTTTGTGACCCCATGGTCTGTCCATGGAATTTTCCAGGCAAGAATACTGGAGTTGGTTGCCATTCCCTTCTCCAGGGGATCTTCCCAGCCCAGGGATTGTTCCAGGATCTCCTACATTGCAGGTTGATTCTTTACTGTCTGAGCTACCAGAGACTTTCAGGGCATTATGCTAAGTTAAATAAGAAATATGAGAGAAAGATAAATTTCATGGTATCACTTATATATGGAAACTTTAAAAAATCTACACTCATGGACACAAATAGTAGGATATTGGTTGCCAGGCTCTAGGGGAGATGGTGGAGATAGAAATCAAAAGAGGTTGGTAAAAAGGAGAAAAAAGCAATGTGGCATTGATTAATAAAGCATTAATTTTTAATGTAAATACATGATTTTACCTTTTGTAAATCATAACAAGTTCATTATATTGATTATACATCTACCTTGTGGTATGGTCAATATATTGCCCAACTAACTTTCAAAAGAATTTAGCAGCTAAGACAATAAATATGATCTAATACAATTACATAAAAATACATTGGAGGGACTGATGTTGAAGCTGAAACTCCAATACTTTGGCCACCTGATGCAGTGAGCTGACTCATTTGAAAAGACCCTGATGCTGGGAAAGATTGAGGGCAGGAGAAGAAGGGGACGAGAGAGGATGAGATGGTTGGATGGCATCACCGACTCAATGGACATGGGTTTGAGTGGACTCCAGGAGTTGGTGATGGGCACGGAGGCCTGGCATGCTGTGATTCATGGGGTCACAAAGAGTTAGACATGATTGAGTGACTGAACTGAACTGAATACAATTACATTTGAGATACATAGAATAGGTTGGAGGGTGAATTCATTTCACTTAACAGAAAATTAAAACCTACTGTATAAATATTAACATTATTCTGCTAGTGGTTGGGACGAAGGATGCAATGGGTCAAAGGATGCTTTAGAAATATAATAAGATTGCATTTCCTAATATCAGACAAGAGGAGATAGATCCAAGAATTTGTTTCTAATTCTGGCATTTAAACCCAGCTTTAGTCTTTTAAAATGCTAAAATGTCTGAGTGTTATGTTGACTCAGTTGCTTTGCTGGACTCTGGTGCTTAGAGGGAATAGAAGTCTTAATGGAATGCTACCAAAGTCATAATCCATAACTTGCTTTTATCAGCAGACTGTCAAGATGGGACACATAGGCTTGAAAAACAAATGTGCTGTGTCATCCTCAGAGAAGAGTTTTAGTTGCTGAACCTGAGGTTTTGCACCCCACACATTACTTCAAGGAGTTTTGTTGGCCTTTTGACCGGTCACAACTAATAAAAATTTTTCCTGTTAAGTGGTACTGATCCGAAACTTTTTGAGGAAATGGTATACAAGGACCACTCATATTAACATTTTATGTTTTCCTCTCAACATCAGTGGGAAATGGGGTAAACTATAGTGGAAGTTTACTATATCAAATATAGCACAGACCTGCTAAGAAAAGAAAAGCATTTCACATTCTATAACCTGAAGAACTCAGGTAGAAAATTATCATCAGGTTTTTCAGCAGGAATCTAAGTAAAGCAAAGAATACACATCTGTACCAACTGATTTATTTTATTGAAGCAACTTTCAACCACAGCTCTTTTAAAGCACTTAGCAGATCATATCTCAAGAAGTTCTAATTTCTCCTGTTGCTAGTAGTGAATCAAAGACTAAATAACTTCCACTAACTCTCTTAAAATAGGGGTGGACACATATTTTGGGGTACGTGGCCCAAAAGGACTTAAAGGGAAAGAGTTTGAAAGAAGTTGGTCTGCCTCTGTTCTCATTTCTTCCATTCTGGTGAAGGAAGACGAAAACTGGCCCCATGAAGTCCTGTGGGGTTTTTATTACATGTAGTAGAGTCTTACCGTTGTTATTTATTCAATACAGGGAAACATGCTATAGAGATGGATTTGAAGGACACTGATAGGAAAAAAAAAAAAGAAATTCTCATTGTCTATAATTCAGTCCTTAAACATTCTGTAATTATGTTTTATAGAATTATCGCTCATAGTTTATATATATATATATATATGCACACACACAAGAATACGAAATTTATGATGGTGAGAAGAACAACTGTCTGGATTACTTCTCTAGTCTCAGGGTTTTGCACAGGGCCGGTGCATTATAGGAGCTCAAATAATATGTGTAAAATGTTTGAAAGTAAGTTTCCTATGGCATTCCTTTAAATACTTTTACATTTTGTGTTATATTTAAATAACTTAGAACTCATGAATTGGCCTCACACTCTAGAAGCCAGTTTTCTACTTCCCTGTCATTGCAGGAAAATTCAAGAGTCGGTTATCATAGCTACACAGAAGGTGACATCTTTCCTTAACAATGCCAAATATTGAGATGTCTGACTGTAGACTATCTCCTTGGAAAGCCTGAGTAGAGGCTTTTGTACAATGTCAATTTTTTTTTAACCAGTCTAAGTAATCATCATTGCTTCTCGGCCTTCCGGCTAAGATCAAGTGTAGATGGTCATCATGTGTGTATCTGATTAGTCTGCCAGTGTTTCGTGTGTGTTTAGAGCAGTTGTCTGTTATGTATCTATCTGACTCTTGCTTTGTTCGATTGTAGACATATTATGGCTGTGATTATTGAGCATACTAGATCTGAAAGATTATACCTTCTTAGCTTACTTTCATAAAACAAAAATACTACTTCTAATTTATGGATTTACCCTTGCCACTTTTGTTTGTTTCTTTAAATCAGTTAACATTTCTGGTTAATATTTTTCACAGATTTAATAAGGGAAAGATACATGCATTTCTCTCTGTTTAAATAAAATGGTTTCACTTGATGTCCAACAAAAGGTCTGATTTTCGAGGCACTTAGAATGTCACTCTTACTTGACAATTAAGACTACTTCACAACTAAAGCCTAGTTTGAAAAAATTGAAATATAATGAGTTTATCTTGGTATTATTGCTTTCCATGTTTCAGGCTGCAAGTCATCTGTTTTCTTTACAACATGTAATTATGGAACTTATTTTAAAGCTATTAATGACAACATTAATAGGTCTTAAAGTTGAGTGTGTTGCCTAGGATAAAGTTATTGGAGAATGGAGTTTGTCATTTTACAATGTTAGGTAATACGTTTCTTAACATTTTTGCCGTGAATGTATCAATGGCATGTAGACAGTAGCAATGAGAAAGCCTTGCTACTGATTTATAATATTTATTACAGGTGAAGTTGACTTGTCAAAGCAGAACCAGTACTTGTATTTATCATTATTACAAAGTACAATTTAAATGTATCACCATAAACATTTAAAGAAAAAAACATAAATTCATAAACTCCATTTTGAAGCTTCAAAAGAAGAGAGAGGATATATAATGGTAGATGTTGCTTCCATCCTTAATCCAGGGCAATGTTACGTTTGATATATATTTTGTAGACTTTAAAAAGATAGTTTATCCTTGTCATTATTCTTGTAGCTATTAACAGAATATATGCAAAATAATATATTAAATAGTAACATATTCTCAAACTGAAGTTTCTCAGTCAAGAGATTTGAAATATCTGCATGACAAGGAAAACTGGAAAAATTAAACCAAAAAAATTCAAGATTAGTTAATTAATGAGATGTAATTATTTTTTATTGAATTCTGACTTGAATTATAAACCTCAAAATGGTGAGAGAAGAAAAAAGTTTTCTTTAATTTGAAATCTAGAATGTTTCTGTTTTAAAGGAATATAGACTTCCAGAAACAACAACAAAATGCTTAATTAGTTGTGTGTGTGGTAGATGAAGTCTTGCTCCACCTGTGTGCTGACAGATCTCTTTAGCATTTTCACATTGTGCTTTTACATCCAATAGCTAACACCTGCAAGGAAAGCCAGCAATACCTGAGATCTGCATCGCCCTGCAAAGAACCCTGGAGAAGGCGATGGCACCTACTCCAGTGCTCTCGCCTGGAAAATCCCATGGACGGAGGAGCCTGGTGGGCTGCAGTCCATGGGGCCGCACAGAGTCGGACACAACTCAGCGACTTCACTTTCACTTTTCACTTTCATGCATTGGAGAAGGAAATGTCAACCCACTCCAGTGTCCTTGCCTGGAGAATGCCAGGGACGGCGGAGCCTGGTGGGCTGCCATCTATGGGATAGCAGAGTCAGACATGACTGAAGTGACTTAGCAGCAGCAGCAGCAGCAGCCAAGAGCTCTAGCAAATGGCTCCCAGCCCAGAGGTAGAAACAACTCCAGCATCCTTGCCCCTAGTCCAGACTGCTCTGAGGTAAGACTGTCTTCAAAATGTTTTGTGGAGTTGAGCCTAAATTGCCCTTCATAGGACTTTCTTTAATGTCAAATATTTGCTTGGTTTCCTCCTCTTCCTGGTCTCTCTTCACCACTCCCTTACTCTTTTTTTTCACCCCTGGCAGCACTTCCTAATAAATTACCTTCATATGTATCCTCATCTTAGGGGCTGCTCTTGGTGAGTCCTGCTTAAGACACGGTGATACTGATTAACCCTACTCTCTGCATTCTAGGTGCAACACAGGGCTGTACTTGCTGGCTCTGTAGTTGCTGGTTCTGGGAGAGGTGATGTATGCCACTTCTGGTTGAGCATTGCATTCCCCAGATTAAACCATTTAGAGCTCTGCTATGCTGACCATGAATGTTCCAATTAGTGGCTATTCTATCAGCCTGGGAGAAATATCAATAGCCTTAGATATGCAGATGATACCACCCTTATGGAAGAAAGTGAAGAAAAACAAAAGAGCCTCTTGATGAAAGTGAGAGAGGAGAGTGAAAAAATTGGCTTAAAGCTCAACATTCAGAAAACTAGGATCATGGCATCTGGTCCTATCACTTCATGGCAAATAGATGGGAAAACAGTGGGAACAGTAAAAACAGTGTCAGACTTTATTTTTCTGGGCTCCAAAATCACTGCAGATGGTGACTGCAGCCATGAAATTAAAAGATGCTTACTCCTTTGAAGAAAAGTTATGACCAAGCTAGCATATTAAAAAGCAGAGACATTACTTTACCAACAAAGGTCCATCTAGTCAAAGCTATGATTTTTCCAGTAGTCACGTATGGATGTGAGAGTTGGACCATGAAGAAAGGTGAGCATCCAAGAATTGATGCTTTTGAATTGTGGTGTTGGAGAAGACTCTTGAGAGTCCCTTGGACTGCAAGGAGATCCAACCAGTCCATTCTAAAGGAGATTAGTCCTGGGTGTTCATTGGAAGGACTGATGCTGAAGCTGAAACTCCAGTACTTTGGCCATCTAATGCAAAGAGTTGACTCATTTGAAAAGACCCTGATGCTGGGAAAGACTGAAGGAGGAAGAAGAAAGGGTTGACAGAGGATGAGATGGTTGGATGGTATCACCAACTCAATGGACATGAGTTTGAGTAAACTCCACGAGTTGGTGATGGACAGGGAGGCCTGGCGTGCTGCAGTCCACTGGGGTCACAAAGAGTCAGACACGACTGAGCGACTGAACTGAACCGATTGTGCTTATGTTCTTGACCTATATGTCAAAACCCTGTGACATAATTCATATCATGATAATGCACAGATGATATTTGGACAGGTATCTCTGAATGAGACCTAGTTCTCCAAATGAGTAGTAACTCAACTCTTGTGTCTTCATGAAACTTGGGGTGTGTTCATGTGTGTGTATATCTGAGAAAGCAGGAGCGGGAGAGGGCCAGTGAATGAGAGTTCATTCACATTTTGCATGCAAGATTTTAATAAGGAAGAGGAAAGAAAATGTAAGTTCAAGGAACAACATGATAGTCCCCACTCTTTGCTTAGATGTTTACTCCATAGAGGGTATGGAAAGTCAGAGTTCCATAATTCAAATGAGTGTCAAACCACCTGATTGTGTATTGGAAATGATCTGGTACCCAAAGAAAACAAGGAAATTCACACAAATTAGTGTTATTTTTCCTTAGAAATCACTTGTGGGTAGGAAGCACACGCTAGTGCTCTAAAAGGCGTGGTTGCTTATTTCATGTGCTTTGCTTACCAGGGGTACAACAAGGTTTATATTCAGAGCAAAGCTGTGTAAGTCCTGTCTGATATTCAAGTCAAGCACAATTCAAGTCTATCAGGCGTTGGAGGAAATACAGCTCCAAACTGTCACTTTGTTTCTCTAAAGAGTCGTTGAAACATTCAGTTAATGTACACAGAATGATTCAAAGGTTTATTTATGTTTTCTAGGCTGTGCTCCTCCAAATGCCAAGATGTCATCCAAAGCCTTTAATTTTAGTTATTCATAGAATTTCTTCAGAAGGAGCTTATTTCCAACTTCACTTTTATTGGATGTAATTCCATTTCCATTAAGCTCTCAGTGTACGTGTTTGTCAATTTACGACACCAGTGCAGATTTAATTAAATAATCTTAAATACATGTACTTAAAAGTCAAATGAAGAAATTAAGATCCAGTTGTTCACCTGCAACTGTTTAATTTATGCTGGCTATTTAATTGAAAGTCAATAACCAGGAAAGAAAAAGCATATTCATTTGAGATTATATTAGAAACTGTAAAGCATAATCAATTGCATGATTCACAAGTGTATCTATTTATTTGAATTTAAAGTAACAATTTGTCCTCTTCAAATATGTTTATCAAATATATATACCTTTCTAAAGTAGTGTTAAAATTGCTAATATTCTCGTACATTTGAAAACAATGAAACTCCAGTACTTTGGCCACCTCATGCGAAGAGTTGACTGACTGGAAAAGACTCTGATGCTGGGAGGGATTGGGGGCAGGAGGAGAAGGGGACGACAGAGGATGAGATGGCTGGATGGCATCACTGACTCGATGGACGTGAGTCTGAGTGAACTCCGGGAGTTGGTGATGGACAGGGAGGCCTGGCGTGCTGTAATTCATGGGGTCACAAAGAGTCAGACATGACTGAGCGACTGAACTGTACTGAAGCTGCCAAGGGCTAAACTTACTAATGCTGCACATATTTCAGTTTTACTTCAGTTATATTTTATTTTCATGTATATAGATATATTTTTAAAATCATGTTTATTTTAACATCATATTAAAGAGATAACTACAATTATGCTTTAAGCATGAGGTCTTTTACTTTCATCCATATGAAAACTCTATATAAGCCTTGTGTTTAGTAATCATGCTATATAATTTGGTTGACTCTTATTTTTCATATCTATCATTCCTGCATATATTTGTGCCCAGTGGAAGACATAGTAATAAGACATTTTCATTGATTACAAATTTAAAGGAGATTTATTTAACAGGGAAGGAGATTCTTACATTTACTTGTTACTATACTAACTGTAGATTTACTGTGTGACTTTGAAGAAGTTGCTTAGCTTCTTAGTGTCTCAGTTCCTCTACTAACAAACTACTGTAGCAGTCAGGCAGGGTAGATAATTATTTATTTTTATCTGAGACGATTTTCTGAAATAATGGAGAAGAAACAAGGTAGTGAATACTTAAAGGTTAAAAAAGAACCTAAAAGGGTCTTTATCACATATATGTGAAGCAGAGCAGGGAAGTGAAACGCTGCAGAAGAAACCAAGATGTCCTTTTTTGTTAGAGCATTGGGTAAGAATTCTAATTTCCTTCAGTATCAGTTTCCTCCATTGTAAATTAGGAATGATTATATTTTTTCCCTCATAGGTCTGTTTCTGCGAATAAAAATAATTGCACTTTGGAATTCCTTGTGATTTACGAAGTAATATATATGTACTCTTTGGATCTCCCTGGTGGCTCAGTGGTAAAGAATCCTACCAATGCAAGAAACACAAGTGATGTGGGTTCGATCCCTCAGTTGGGAAGATCCTCTGGAGGAGAAAATGGCAACAACTCCAGTATTTTTTTTAATATAAATGTATTTATTTTAATTGGAGGTTAATTACTTTGCAATATTGTATTGGTTTTGCCATACATCAACATGAATCTGCCACAGGTATACACCTGTTCCCCATCCTGAACCCCCCCCCTCCCTCCTCCCTCCCTGTACTCAGCTATTAAAAAGAATACAACTCCAGTATTCTTGCCTGGAAAATCCCACGGGCAGAGGAGACTGAAGGGCTGCAATCCATGGGGTTGCAAAGTTGGACATGAGTGAGCAGCTGAGCACAGCACATTGATGCTGCTCTTTAGTATTGCCCCATTTCTATGATAAGCAATCTTTTTTAGGCCTGACCAATTTAGCAAATTTATTTAATATAAAATCACATCTAGACTATTAAGATTCTGTCAAAAAACATGTCTACTGTTTGATGAGTTTACATACCACCTGAGGGGGCTTAGTCGTAAAGAATTCGCCTGCCAATTCAGGAGACGCAGGAGACATAGGTTTGATCCCTGGGTAGGAAGACCCCTTGAAGGAGGCAAGAGCAGACTACTCCAGTGTTCTTGCTTGGAAAACTCTTGGACAGAGGGGCCTGGAAGGTATGTACTCCATGGGGTCTCAGAGTCAGACAAGCCTGAGTGATGCCGTGACTGAGTATGCATCAGAACATATTACTCTTCCCAGGTGGTGCTGGTGGTACAGAATCTGCCTGCTGGCGTAGGAGACTGTAGAGACGTGGGTTTGCTCCTGGGTTGGGGGGATTCGCTGGAGAAGGACATGGTGCCCACTTCAGTATTCTTGCAGAGAGAATCCCATGGACAGGGAAGCCTCCAGCGTTATAGTCTGCGGGATCACAGAGAGTTGAACACGACTTAGCGTCTGAGCACTCGGAGCTTGTAAGAGTCTTACCTGCTAGAACTATTACAGTCAAGTGGTTGTGTCTTTCTATGTTTATTAAATATAAACTTTATCTTCTGACAACTTTAGCAATATAGCCAGTATTATACTCATTGGTATCTCAAATTTCAATTAATCATATATTCCAAAATTTCAAATGGTTTATTTAGGAAAGAAAGATAATTATTCTGAGAATAAAAGCTAGCAAAATCACAGTTAATATATTTTTACTGCATTCTGATTAATTGTATTTTATAGTTTCACAAATGCAAGAAAGCAAAAAACATCTGGGCCACATCTTACATTTGCCTGTGGGATTAAGTGGCATATTTGATGAGTCTTAACAACCATATTTCTCTTCTGGGAGGACGCAGGGAATATTTTGGGAAAACAAATCAGGAAATACTTTATGATGTTTTGTAGTTTACGCTTTCTACAAATTTTCTTTAACACATTTTCCTCTTTATTCTTTTAAAGAGGTAGACTGATTTTGGAAAAAATATATATATTATTTATTTTGACCCTCTTTTTTATTTTTATTTTTATTATTATTATTTTTTGATATTTTATTTATTTATTAAAAAAAAATTTTTTTTTATTCTTACATGTGTTCCCAAACATGAACCCCCCTCCCACCTCCTTCCCCATAACATCTCTATTCTAATTTTCTTGATCAACTTTTTAACATTTTGACTTATTAGCAGAATTAGTAGATTAGATGTCCTTAGTGAAATTAAATTTGCGGTGCACTTTTTCATGGGAGGAGTGCAATATCTTGATTATATGTTAGTAAGAGCATTGTAGGGATTTTTAGTTAAAATGATGGATTGTTTGCTGGTATCTATTTTCACAGTATAACAAAATCCTGGAAAAAAAAATGTTAAAGGGATTGTTTTAAGGATGTGAAACTCCAGTGGTGGAGAAAACTAGAAGGCAGAGAAGAGCCACAAAGTTGGAAGCTAGACTGTAGATGGAATAGTGGTAAATGAACTGACCTGAATCATCTGACCTGAGAAATCCAAATTCTTAATCACTAGTGGTGCAAACTGAGAAAAACTCTGAGTCTCACTACGGAATTCCTCTTGGCCTCAGGAATTGGAACATCAGGTCCTGCTGGGAGTTAGGGCAAATGGAAGGGATGGGTACAATGAGGATGAGTAGTTATAAGTAGTTTAAAAGGCACTGTGAAGGCTAGAGATCCTTCACACTACACAGCCTAGTCATAGCCTCTTCCAGAGGGAAACCAGTTCATTTTCTAGAGGAGTTAAAAGAGTGAGACCGACAGGAGAAAAAACAGGTATCCTTGGGAGCAAGGTTATCACAAAGAAAACCTTAGTGGGTGTGGTGATTAAGTAACAAACGACACAGAAAACGAGAATCTCTTTCAATATTTGACTCTCCATATTTGGGCAGTCAGATCTTTTCAAGTTGGAAATTAAAAGTGGGTCAGTTTGATATTAAAATACAAAGCGTTTGCTATCAGAGTTTTTATCCTGCAATAGCGTTAACAAAGTGAAAACCAACAATCCTTCTTAGAACTGTCAGAGAAGTGGAGTCACTGGGTAAACTGCTGATGCCAAAATTGGAGAGACAGATGGATAAAGAGAACCTTCATTTATCGGAGCAGAAACTCACATGTAGACCCAATGCTGGAGTTCAGTTCAGTTCAGTCGCTCAGTCGTGTCCAACCCTTTGTGACCCCATGAATCGCAGCACACCAGGCCTCTCTGTCCATCACCAACTCCCGGAGTTCACTCAGATTCATGTCCATCGAGTCAGTGATGCCATCCAGCCATCTCATCCGCTGTCATCCCCTTCTCCTCCTGCCCCCAATCCCTCCCAGCATCAGGGTCTTTTCCAATGAGTCAACACTTCACATGAGGTGGTCAAAGTATTGGAGTTTCAGCTTCAGCATCAATCCGTCCAATGAATAATGAGGACTGATCTCCTTTAGGATGGACTAGTTGGATCTCCTTGCAGTCCAAGGGACTCTCAAGAGTCTTCTCCAACACCACACTTCAAAAGCATCAATTCTTCAGCACTTGGCTTTCTTCATAGTCCAACTCTCACATCCATATGTGACCACAGGAAAAACCATAGCCTTGACTAGACGGACCTTTGTTGGCAAAGTAATGTCTCTGCTTTTGAATATGCTATCTAGGTTGGTCATAACTTTCCTTCTAAGGAGTAAGCATATTTTAATTTCATGGCTGCAGTCACCATCTGCAGTGACTGTGGAGCCAAAAAAAAATAAAGTCTGACACTGTTTCCACTGTTTCCCCATCTATTTGCCATGAAGCGATGCGACCAGATGCCATGATCTTCGTTTTCTGAATGTTGATCTTTAAGCCAACTTTTTCACTCTCCTCTTTCACCTTCATCAAGAAGCTTTTTAGTTCCTCTTCACTTTCTGCTGTAAGGGTGGTGTCATCTGCATATCTGAGGTTATTGATATTTTTCCAGGCAATCTTGATTTCAGCTTGCACTTCTTCCAGCCCAGCGTTTCTCATGATGTTCTCTGCATATAAGTTAAATAGGCAGGGTGACAATATACAGCCTTGATGTACTCCTTTTCCTATTTGGAACCAGTCTGTTATTCCATGTCCAGTGCTGGAGTAGGAGATGGTAACTGATGAATTGTGGTAAGTGCAATGGAGACAATTCTGAGAGTTAAAATTCTAAGACATGATCATAGGAGAGTCCTAGCACTTTCGAAAGCTTGACCTTCTGAAGGCCTACCAGGCCCTCCTAGTGATTATCAGAGAGGAATCCCCTTGAGCCTCCAGCAGGAGATTGGAGCCTAATCTACCTGCAGAGAATGGAAATACACAGATCCAGGCCTTTCACCTTCCCTGTTCTACCAAAAGGGAGAAAGACAACAAAACATGGCAAGCATCAGTGAAGTTCATGGATCAGGGATGCAGGCTAACCAAAAATGGAGGCATACTCATAGGCTCTAGAATGGTTATGCTTTCTCCCCAACTTGCCACAACAACAACAACAACAAAAGCAAATTTAAAACATGCTGAAAAATAAAAAAGCAGCTTCACTGCAGTATATGTAAGAGAAAGATATTTTTTACACAATTAATTACTTCACTTGGCAACATACAGGGATTTTAATTGCCCTTGTGATTTCAACAGTTTTTCTTTTATAACCTCTCTGTTGATGTATACTAATACTAATGAATATATGTTTCCTTCATACAGTCACCGTCCAGACCACAGGGTGATTTTGGTGATCAAGATGTGTTTCCTCTGGACTTTGTAATTTTTGATCACTCTGTTCTAAGATGGCAAGTTTGAGTATCAGTTTTTATAAATTGGGGGGGGTGGGGAACTTTTCTCTACTTACCATATTATATTGGGTTGGTGAAAAAGTTTATTTGAGTTTTTGTATAACATCTTATCTCCTATTGAAATGTAAGTTCTTAATAAATATGTATCAATTAATTTCAGCTTATGGAACTTGGTACTAACATTGTTTTGGCATATCTGTACAGAGGATGTAGGTCAGAGGGATCAGGCATTAGAAGAAATAAAATTCTATTATTTCTTTAAAGCCATAATGATTATCACATATTTTAACAATCTAAAGAATATCAAACGGGAAATTTCACACCTCTTTAAGCATTTCCTCATGCTCATATCTCCTCTTTTCTTGGTGCCTGGATCACTACAAGCAATTAAAAAAGACTGCACCCAAGTGGTGCAGCAAGGTGCACCTAAGGACCTAGGGTCAAAAGAAGACGATTCTGTGACATGTATGTGTCAAACGCCCTAAAAAATCTGGCCTACTCACATTTAGTTCTTTATTTAGTTCCTACTGTGCTCAAGACACTGTGGTAGGCATCATTCAAGGTACATAGATGGATAACAGGTTTTTTGACAGTAAGGAATTTATTTTATATATAATAGCAAAACATAAAATATAGTCAGTAGCATGCTATAAAATGTACACAGAAACCATAGTAAACTAAGATATTTTAAGATATTGGATATATTAGTTTTAAAATATTATCCTCCAAAAGATTTAAATAAAAAGTAGGATATTATGTTCTAATTTTAGAAGTTAGTGTTAGAATCATTTCAGTTCAGTCCCTCAATTATGTCTGACTCTTTGCTACCCTTTGGACTGCAGCATGCCAGGCCTTCCTGTCCATTGCCAAGTCCCAGAGCTTGCTGAAGCTCACGTCCATTGTCAGTGATGCCATCGAACCGTCTCATCCTCTGTCATCCCCTTCTTCTCCTGCCTTAATCTTTCCCAGCATCGGGGTCTTTTCCAATGAGTCAGCTCTTCTCATAAGGTGGACAAAGTACTGGAGCTTCAGCTACAGCATCAGTCTTTCCAGTAAATATTAAGGGCTGATTTCCCTTCGTATTGACTGCTTGGATCTCCTTGCAGTCCAAGGGACTCTCCCAAGGCTTCTCCAACACCACAGTTCAAAAGCATCAATTCTTCAGTGCTCAGCTTTCTTTATACTCCAACTCTCACATCCATACATGACCACTGGGAAAACCATAGCTTTGACTAGATTGACCTTTGTTGGCAAAGTAATGTCTCTGCTTTTAAATATGCTGTCTAGGTTGGTCATAGGTTAGTGTTAGAATATTATCTTCATAAAGATTTAAATAAAAATTAAGATGCTATAGGTTCCTATGAAAGTGAAGTGAAAGTTCACTAAGTTACTTGCTTAGTCATGTCTGACTCTTTGTGATCCCATGGACAGCAGCCCACCCGGCTCCTGTGTCCATGGGATTTCCTAGCCAAGAATACTGGAGTGGGTTGCCATTCCCTTCTTCAGGGCATCTTCCCAACCCAGGGATTGAACACAGGTCTCCTGCAGGCAGACTCTATACCACCTGAGGCAGCAGGGAGAGCCATAATTTCTTATAGGTGAAATCAAATTTTGTTGGGGAAGAACATTAAAATAAGAGGATTGAATTAACACTAACATAAAGAATCTGACATTTTTAAAATTTATTTTTAATTGAATGATACTTGCTTTATAATATGGAATTTGACATTTCTTAAGTTTAAAGCATTGTCTGTTATAATTTAGCTGTGTATAAAACTGCACTTTCCATTCATTCTGCTTTTCTCTTTCCCATTTATTTATTTTTTTCTCACCGAGTACAATGTTAGTATTTTCTTCTCTTATAATTTCAACACAGGAATTCTCAGTTCACCTTTCTGTATTGTAAAGCTCTTAATTATCATTGACTTTCACACTTTAGTATTTTTAGTAATATCATTGATTGTGCCCAATTGGGAAATGAAAGTTTTCTGAATTATTGGACATTTAAGAAGAAATGAGATGGAATAAAATACACACATAATAATCTTCTGACAGAAATTGAGGAATGTGGAATCCATCACAAATGTGAAGGGATAAAACATTTTGCACCCATATATACTAACAGAACAAAATTTATTTTATTGTCATATTCAATATTTGAATAAACCACCACTAAAATGGATTGATGAAAAACTCTTCAAAAAATGGGCATACAAGGAACCTACCTCAACATAGTAAACACCATATATGATAAACCCACAACAAACATTATTTTCAATGGTAAAAAAAACTGAAAGCATTCCCTCTCAGACAAGGATGGGCAAGATAAGGATGCCCACTCTCACCACTATTATTATCAACAATTTTAAATTAAGCAAGTTTTTTTTTATTGTTTAGGGAGTGAATTTGTCTCATAAGATAAAGACTAGAGCATGCAAAGTTCTTGTCTAAAACAATCAATTTAATTTTGTAAACATTTGAGCCTAATAGTAGAGAATACAATTTAGGATTGATACCAATTGCAGATAGCTTTTTTTTGCTAAGAACACATTTAAAATTGTACTAAAACTAAAATAATTTTGCAAGTATATTAAGAAATAGCAAGTACACAAATATATGACTGATTATTTACCTATTGGTTATCTCTTCATTTACTCTCTTTGGCGTATTTCAAATTTCTGGTTCACTTACTGACTTCCTGCTGAATGACTTTAAATGTAAGCAATGGTAGCTCATGTTGAAATAAGAGAAGAATTTACTCAGCAGCAAAGACGACACTCTGAAAATATTTCCAGGAAATGGTTTATTCAAATAGGAATATGGGAGAAAAGTTTAAGGGAGGGTCAGTTTCGTGCAAACACAGATCTATTGTATTTTGGAAACTGGAAGATATAGAAAACTGGGATAGAACCGACAAGAGGGTCACTTAAAGACTGAGCTGGGGCAGTTATTGAAGTAGGGTAAAAATTATAAAGGAGGATTTTAGAAAGGAAGGTGACACTGATAGTGCAGAATCTCACAGGCCCCAAAAGCTCAAGATAAAACCATTTTCCTGGCCAGAGGAGTTACAGAACAGATATCCTGTGAACCATAAAATTCTGGGAGATTTCCCTTTGTGTGTGTGTGTGTGTGTGTGTGTTTTCTTATAGCACTTATCTATGAGGGTAGCTCCAGAAGAATGAAACTGCTTGAAGGATGGGAAGCTAAATTACTGAGAAATAAATAAGCAGAAAATATTGTATCCAGTAGATGACGTAAGAGGCTCTAAATGATACAGAGAATGCGGGGTAATGGAGAGGAATGAGCAAGAGAAGAGAGCTCCCGAGAGTGGTCCATAAACATAAATAAGTCTGAGCTGACCCTGATGGAATCAATGGAACAACCCACTGAAGCACAGGAAAGGACTTGAGAACCAAACTGAACCGCTGCAGATGCCAGTTAAATTGTAAAGCGGACAGACCTCTAACCAGACTAACCATGAAAAAAGAATCTTTTCAGCCTAGAATTTTTTTCTTTTTTCTTTTTTTTAAATTGAAGTATAGTTGGCTTACAATATTATATGAGATTCAGGAACAATACAGTAATTCCATATTTTTATACACTACACAACACACTAAGTTATTACAATATTATTGACTATATTCCCTGTGCAGTATATTATATCCTTGGGATTCATTTGCAATTGCTGGTTTGTACCTCTTAATCCTCGTCATGCTTTTCATTCATTCTGTACCCTTTCCTCTCTGGCAAGCACACGTTTTTATCAGTGCCACTATTAGCTTATTTCTGTTTTGTTATATTTGTACATTTTTTATTGGCTACTTGCAAATGACACCATACAGATTTGTCTTTGTCTTTTTTTTTTTCTCTTAGTATAATATCCTTTAGGTCCTTCCATGTTGTCACAAATGACGTGATTTCTTTATTTTTAATGGCTGAGTCATTGGGACCTTTAATCCAATTGTCTGATGATGGATGGGATTCTGCTCTCTCCCTGTTAGTTTTGCCTGAGTCTGAAAGGCTACTGGCAACATCCAAAAGGAATTATGCCCACATGCACCTCCCAGGACAGTTGTGGGCAGAGCCCTGGTCCCTGAGGCAGGCAGCTGCTGACCCATGCCTCCGCAGGGGACCCTCAGACACTCACAGGCCGGTCTTGCTCAGTCTCTCACGGCGTCACTGCTCCTTTCCCCTGGGTCCTGGTGTGCACCAGGCTTTGTTTGTGCCCTCTGAGAGTCTCTGTTTCCCCCAGTCCTATGGAAATTCTGTAATCAAACCCCACTGTCCTTCAAAATCAGACTCCCTGGGGATTCCCAGTCCCTTTGCTGGATCCTAAGGTTGGGAAGCTTGATGTGGGGCCTAGAACCTTTGCAACAGTACAATAACTTCTTTGGTGTTATTGTTCCCCAGTTTGTGGGTCGCCCACCCGGCAAGTATGGGATTTTATTTTATTGTGATTGCACACCTCCCACTGTCTCCTGTGGCTTATCTTTTGTTTTTGGACATTGGGTGTTTCTTTGGTGGGTTACAGCCTCAGTGCCAAGATGGAAGAGTGAAGGGACATGCACTCATCTTCTGTGCTTACCTTCTCTGGAGCAGTAGAGAACTGAAATCCTGGGCTTGCAGCCGTGGCAAAACACGTGAAGGTCCCAGTTTGCAGACTCAGTGGCTCTTACCGCCCACATCCAAGATGGACAAGTAATGGTGGAGAGTTCTGACTAAATGTGGTCCACTGGAGAAGGGAATGGCAAACCACTTCAGTGTTCTTGCCTCAAGAACCCCATGAACAGTATGAAAAGGCAAGAAGATATGACTCCAGAAGATGGACACCCATGTTGATAGGGGTCCAGTAAGCTACTGGGGAAGAGCAGAGAAATAGCTCCAGGAAGAATGAAGAGGCTGAAGTGGAAATGACACTTACATGTGGATATCTCTGGTGGACAAAGTAAAGTCCGATGCTGTAAATAATGATATCGCATAGGAACCTGGAATGTTAAGTCCACAAATCAAGGTAAATTGAATGTGATCAAGCAGGAGATGGCAAGAGTGAACATCAATATATTAGGAATTAGGCAACTAGAATGGATGCGAATAGGCGAATTTAATTCAGATAACCATTAAAAAGAGATTAAGAAGAGGTGGCGTGAATACACAGAAGAACTATACAAAAAAGGGTCTTAATAACCTGGATAACCACTATGGTGTGGTCACTCACCTAGAGCCAGACATCCTGGAGGATGAAGTCTAGTAGGCCTTAGGAAGAATTACTACAAACAGAGGTGATGAATGTGATGGAATTCCAGCTGAGCCATTTCAAATCCTAAAAGATGATGCTGTTAAAAGTGCTGCACTGAATATGTCAGAAAATTTGGAAAAGTCTGCAGTGGCCACAGGACTGGAAAAGGTGAGTTTTCATTCCAATCACAAAGAAAGGCAATGCTGAAGAATGTTCAAACTACAGTATAATCGCACTCATTTCATATGCTGCTGCTGCTAAGTTGCTTCAGTCGTGTCTGACTCTGTGCGATGGCAGCCCACCAGGCTCTGCCGTCCCTGGGATTCTCCAGGCAAGAACACTGGAGTGGGTTGCCATTTCCTTCTCCAATGCATGAAAGTGAAAAGTGAAAGTGAAGTCGCTCAGTCGTGTCCGACTCCTAACGACCCCATGGACTGCAGCCTACCAGGCTCCTCCATCTGTGGGAGTTTCCAGGCAAGAGTACTGGAGTGGGTTGCCATTGCCTTCTCCTTGGAAGGTAATACTCAAAGCCCTTCAAACTAGGCTTCGATAGTGAAGAACAGGTAGGCCTGGCATACTGCAGTCCACGGGGTCACGAACAGTTGGACATGACTTGGTAACTGTAAAACAACAATATGGACACTTAGGTCGCTTCCATATCTTGACTATTATAAATAATGCTACAGTGAATGTGGCGGGGGGGATGCATATATCTTTTCAAATGTGCTCCTATTCTTCAGATACATACCCAAGAGAAGAATAGTTGGATCATATTTCTCTCTTTCTCTCTCTCTCTCTCTTATTTTCAGGAATCTTCATACTGTTTTCCATTCGGCTGTACCAATTTACATTCCCATCAACATGGCAAGAGGGTTTCCTTTTCTCTACATCCTTGTCAACACTTATAATTTGCTGTCTTCTGGAGATCAGTTCAGTTCAGTTCAGTCGCTCAGTCATGTCTGGCTCTTTGCGACCCCATGAACTACAGCATGCCAGGCCTCCCTGTCCATCACCAACTCCCAGAGTCCACCCAGACCCATGTCCATTGAGTTGGTGATGCCATCCAACCATCTTATCTTCTGCCATCCCCTTCTCCTCCTGCTCTTTCCCAGCATCAAGATCTTTTCCAATGAATCAACTCTTTGCATGAGGTAGCCAAAGTACTGGAGTTTCAGCTTCAGAATCAGTCCTTCCGATGAACACTCAGGACTGATCTCCTTTAGAATGGACTGGTTGGATCTCCTTGCAGTTTGAGTGACTCTCAAGAGTCTTCTCCAACACCACAGTTCAAAAACAGCAATTCTTCAGCACTCAGCTTTCTTTATAGTCCAACTCTCACATCCATACATGACCACTGGAAAAACCATCACCTTCACTAGATGGACCTTTGTTGGCAAAGTAGTGTCTCTGCTTTTTTTTTTTTTTTAATTTTTATTTTTACTTTATTTTACTTTACAATACTGTATTGGTTTTGCCATACATTGACATGAATCCACCACGGGTGTACATGCGATCCCAAACATGAACCCCCCCCCCCCACCTCCCTCCCCATAACATCCCTCTGGGTCATCCCCATGCACCATCCCCAAGCATGCTGTATCCTGCATCAGACATAGACTGGTGATTTGATTCTTACATGCTAGTATACATGCTTCAATGCCATTCTCCCAAATCATCCCACCCTCTCCCTCTCCTTCTGAGTCCAAAAGTCTGCTCTACACATCTGTGTCTTTTTTGCTGTCTTGCATACAGGGTCATCATTGCCATCTTTCTAAATTCCATATATATGTGTTAGTATACTGTATAGGTGTTTTTCTTTCTGGCTTACTTCATTCTGTATAATCGGCTCCAGTTTCATCCATCTCATCAGAACTGATTCAAATGTATTCTTTTTAACAGCTGAGTAATACTCCATTGTGTATGTGTACCACAGCTTTCTTATCTATTCATCTGCTGATGAACATCTAGGTTGTTTCCATGCCCTGGCTATTATAAACAGTGCTGCAATGAACATTGGGGTACATGTGTCTCTTTCTATTCTGGTTTCCTCGGTGTGTATGCCCAGCAGTGGGATTGCTGGGTCATATGACAGTTCTATTTGCAATTTTTTAAGGAATCTCCACACTGTTCTCCATAGTGGCTGTACTAGTTTGCATTCCCACCAACAGTGTAGGAGGGTTCCCTTTTCTCCACACCCTCTCCAGCATTTATTGCTTACAGATTTTTGGATCGCAGACATTCTGGCTGGTGTGAAGTGGTACCTCATTGTGGTTTTGATTTGCATTTCTCTAATAATGAGTGATGTTGAGCATCTTTTCATGTGTTTGTTAGCCATCCGTATGTCTTCTTTGGAGAAATGTCTATTTAGTTCTTTGGCCCATTTTTTGATTGGGTCGTTTATTTTTCTGGAATTGAGTTGCATAAGTTGCTTGTATATTTTTGAGATTAGTTGTTTGTCAGTTGTTTCATTTGCTATTATTTTCTCCCATTCAGAAGGCTGTCTTTTCACCTTGCTTATATTTTCCTTTGTTGTGCAGAAGCTTTTGCTGTCTAGGTTGGTCATAACTTTCCTTCCAAGGAGCAAGGGTCTTTTAATTTCATGGCTGCAGTCACCATCTGCAGTGATTTTGGAGCCCAGAAAAATGTAGTCATCCACTGTTTCCCCATCTATTTGCCATGAAGTGATAGGACTGGATGCCGTGATCTTTGTTTTCTGATTGTTGAGCTTTAAGCCAACATTTTCACTCTCTTCTTTCACTTTCATCAAGAGGCTCTTTAGTTCTTCACTTTCTGCCATAAGGGTGGTGTTATCAGCATATATGTGGTTATTGATATTTCTCCTGGCAATCTTAATTATAACTTGTGCTTCCTCCAGCCCAGCGTTTCTCATGATGTACTCTGCATAGAAGTTAAATAAGCAGGGTGACAATATATAGCCTGACGTACTCCTTTCCCTATTTGGAACCAGTCTGTTGTTCCATGTCCAGTTCTAACTGTTGCTTCCTGACCTGCATACAGATTTTTCAGGAGGCAGATCAGGTGGTCTGGTATTCCCATCTCTTTCAGAATTTTCCACAGTTTATTGTGATCCCCACCGTCAAAGGCTTTGGTATAGTCAATAAAGCAGAAATAGATGTTTTTCTTGAACTCTCTTGCTGGACGATAGTCACTCTGAACAGTGTGGTTGTATCTCATTGTGGCTTTGACTTGCATTTCCCAATGGTTAATGTTGTTGAGCACTTTTTCATTTGCCTTTTAGCTGTCTGTATGTCTGCTTTTGAAAAAATGACTAATAGTTCCCCTTCACTTCCACTTTTTTGACAGTAACTGTTCTTATTATGGTGATAATATCCTAATTAATGAAAATATGAAATTACTATATTGTGTGTCTGAAATTAATATCAGTGTATGTTAATTATAGGTCAACTTATGTATAAAATACATTCTTTATAATATTGAGTTGTGTACATTCTTTATATTTGGAAATCAACACTTTATCAGGCATATTAATATGTTTTGCAATGTCTTCTTCCATTAAGTAGACTGCCTTTTACTTTTGCTGATGGTTTCCGTAGCTGTGCAAAGGCCTTTTAGTTTGATGTAGTTGTGTTTGTGTATTTTGTGCTTTTTTGCCCTTGTCTTTGTAGACAGATGTAAACGAATATTGTTGTGATCAATATTAAAAAAAAATGCTGCCAATGTTTTCATCTAGCAGTTTTATAATTTCAAGTCTTACATTTAAATCCTTACTCTATTTTGAGTTTGTTTTTGTCCCAGGTGTATAAGGGGCCGAAGTTATTATTTTTATATGTTGTTGTGTAAAATTTCCAATACCTCTTATACCTCTTTTGTTATAGATTGTATACATATAATATACAGACACACACACAATTATCTATATATATCTAGATATATAACCATGTAGATTATATAGTTATAACTATATTATAATTATATATATATGTCTGTATACAATTATATAGATATACATACAGTTGACTGTATTTATATGGGCATATTACTGGGCTGTCTCTATAATATATATACATAAAGTTATGTATATATAACCATAAGATTATATATAGTTATAAATATAACTAAATATATAATTATATAGATATACATACAGTTGACTTTATGTATATGGGCAATTGCCAGGCTGTCTATATAATATGTATATATGCATACAGCTATATATATATAACTATATAGATTATATATAGTTATAAATATGTTATAATTATATAGATATACATATAGTTGACCTTATGTATATGGGCATATTGCTGGGCTGTCTATATAATATATATATATATACACATACGGTTATCAGTTCAGTTCAGTTCAGTCACTCAGTCGTGTCCGACTCTTTGCGACCCCATGAATCACAGAACGCCAGGCCTCCCTGTCCATCACCATCTCCCGGAGTTCACTCAGACTCACGTCCATCGAGTCAGTGATGCCATCCAGCCATCTCATCCTCGGTCGTCCTCTTCTCCTCCTGCCCCCAATTCCTCCCAGCATCAGAGTCTTTTCCAATGAGTCAATTCTTCACATGAGGTGGCCAAAGTACTGGAGTTTCAGCTTCAGCATCATTCCTTCCAAAGAAATCCCAGGGCTGATCTCCTTCAGAATGGACTGGTTGGATCTCCTTGCAGTCCAAGGGACTCTCAAGAGTCTTCTCCAACACCACAGTTCAAAAGCAAATTCTTTGGCACTCAGCCTTCTTCACAGTCCAACTCTCACATCCATACATGACCACAGGAAAAACCATAGCCTTGACTAGACGGACCTTAGTTGGCAAAGTAATGTCTCTGCTTTTGAATATGCTATCTAGGTTGGTCATAACTTTTCTTCCAAGGAGTAAGCGTCTTTTAATTTCATGGCTGCAGTCACCATCTGCAGTGATTTTGGAGCCCCCGAAAATAAAGTCTGACACTGTCTCTACTGTTTCCCCATCTATTTCCCATGAAGTGATGGAACCAGATGCCATGATCTTCATTTTCTGAATGTTGAGCTTTAAGCCAACTTTTTCACTCTCCTCTCTCACTTTCATCAAGAGACTTTTTAGTTCCTCTTCACTTTCTGCCATAAGGGTGGTGTCATCTGCATATCTGAGGTTATTGATACTTGTCCCAGCAATCTTGATTCCAGCTTGTGTTTCTTCCAGTCCAGCAATTTCCCATGATGTACTCTGCACAGAAGTTAAATAAGCAGGGTGACAATATACAGCCTTGACATACTCCTTTTCCTATAAATATGTTATAATTACAGTTGACTTTATGTATATGGGCATATTGCTGGGCTGTCTATAAACTATATATATACAGCTATATATATATATATATATAACTATATAGATTATATATAGTTTTGCTGCTGCTGCTGCTGCTAAGTCACTTCAGTCTTGTCCGACTCTGTGCGACCCCATAGATGGCAGCCCACCAGGCTCACCCGTCCCTGGGATTCTCCAGGCAAGAACACTGCAGCGGGTTGCCATTTCCTTCTCCAAGGCATGAAAGTGAAAAGTGAAAGTGAAGTCGCTCAGTTGTGTCCGACTGTTTGCGACCCCATGGACTACAGCCTACCAGGCTCTTCTGCCCATGGCATTTTCCAGGCAAAAGTACTGGAGTGGGGTGCCATTGCCTTCTCCAATATATAGTTATAAATATGTTATAATTATATATATAATTATATAGATATACATACAGTATATTGCTGGGCTCTCTATATTATATATATATACAGCTATATATATATAACTATATAGATTATATATAGTTATAAATACATTATAATTATATATATAATTATATAGATATACATAGAGTTGACTTTATGTATATGGGCGTATTGCTGGCTGTCTATATAATATATATATACAGTTTTATATATATATAACTATATAGATCATATATAGTTATAAATATATTATTTATATATATATAATTATGTAGATATGCATACAGTTGACTGTATATATATGGGCATATTGCTGGGCTGTCTATATTATATATATATAGTTATATATATATAACTATATAGATTATATGTAGTTATAAATACACTATAATATATGTATATAATTATATAGATATACATAGAGTTTATGTATATGGGCATATTGCTGGCTGTCTATATAATATATATACACAGTTATATATATATATATAACTATATAGATTATATATAGTTATAAATGCATTATAATTATATATATAATTATATAGATGTACATACAGTTGACTGTATGTATATGGGCATATTGCTGGGCTGTCTATTTTGCTCCAGTGATCTATCTCTCTTCACTGGCTGTCAGGTATCATTTACCGTGTGTCCAGAGGTTGAAGCAAAGGCCTTGCTGAGGTGTC
The DNA here is from genome assembly GCF_032405125.1 of Capricornis sumatraensis. Taxonomy (NCBI): domain Eukaryota; kingdom Metazoa; phylum Chordata; class Mammalia; order Artiodactyla; family Bovidae; genus Capricornis; species Capricornis sumatraensis. The sequence continues at coordinate 104,030,667 of NC_091077.1, read as the reverse complement.
TGGGAAATGGGTCTATGCTCCAACCAGTAATGCTGAAGAAACTGAAGTTGAATGATTCTGTGAAGACCTACAAGACCTTCTAACTAACACCAAAAAAAAAAAAAGATGCCCTTTTCACCATCGGGGGCTGGGATGCAAAAGTAGGAAGTCAAGAGATACCTGGAAAAACAGCAAGTTTGACCTGGAAGTGAAAATGAAGCAGGGCTAACACTAACAGAGTTTTGCCAAGGGAACACACTGGTCATAGCAAACACCCTCTTCCAATGACAAGATGACCCTACACATGGACATCACCAAATGGTCAGTATGGAAATCAGATTGATTATATTCTTTGCAGCCGAAGATGGAGAAGCTCGATACAGTCACCAAAAACAAGACCGGGAGCTGATTATGGGTCAGATCATGAACTCCTTTTTGCCAAATTCAGAATTAAGATGAAGAAAGTAGGAAAAACCACTAGGCCATCCATGTATGGCCTAAATCAAATCCCTTATGATTACACAGTGGAGATGACAAATAGATTCAAGTGATTATATCTGGTAGACAGAACGCCTTAACATCTATGGACAGAGGTTCATAACATAGTCCAAGAGATTGTGATTAAAACCATCCACAAGAAATAGAAATGCAAGTGTTTGTCTGAGGAGGCCTTACAAATTGATAAGAAAGAAGAGACGTGAAAGGCAAAGGAGAAGGGGAAAGATACACCCAACTGAATTCAGAGTTCCAGAGAAGAGCAAGGAGGGAGAGGAAGGCATTCTTAAATGAACAATGCAAAGAAACAGAGGAAAGCAATGGAACGGGAAGGCCTAGAGATTTCTTTCAGAAAATTTGAGATACCAAGGGAATATCTCACGCAAAGATAGAAACAAAAAGGACAGACATGGCTAGGTCCTACCAGAGGCAGAAGAGATTAAGAAAAAGGGGCTAGAACACACAGACGAACAACAGAAAAGCTTTTGATGACCTAAATTATAATGATTATGTGGTCACTCACCTAGAGCCAGACATCCTGGAGTGTAAAGTCAAGTGGGCTTAGGAAACATTACTATGAACAAAGTTAGTGGAGGTGATGGTATTCCAGTTGAGCTAGTTCAAATCCTTAAAGATGATGCTGTGAAGTGCTGCACTGAATACATCGGCGAATTTGGAAAATTTAGCAGGTCACAGGACTGAAAAGGTCTGTTTTCATTCCAATCCCAAAGAAAGACAATGCCAAAGAACGTTCAAATTACCATTTAATTGCATTCACTTCACATGCCAGCAAGGTTATGCTCAAAATCTTTCAAGCTAGGCTTCAGCAGTACATGAATTGAGAACTTCCAGATGTACAAGCTGGATTTAGAAAGGTGGTGAAACCAGAGATCAAATTGCTGCTGGATCGTAGGAAAAAAAGTGGAATTAAAAAAAAAAATCAACTTCTGCTTCATTGACTATGCCAAAGTCTTTTATGGTGTGGGTCATAGCAAACTGGATTATTCTCAATGAGATGGAAATACCAGACCATATTACCTGCCTCCTGAGAACACTGTATGCAGGACAAGGAGCGACAGACATGGAAAAACAGACTAGTTCCAAACTGGGAAAGGAGTAAGTCAAGGCTATATATTGTCACAGCCTTATTTAATTTATATACAGAGGACATCATGTGAAAAGATAGTCTGGATGATTACAAGCTGGAATCAAGATTGCCAGGAGAAATGTCAAAACCTGAGATAAGCAGATGATACCACTTTAATGGCAAAAATTGAATAGAAACTAAAAACCCTCTTGATGAAGGTGAAAGAAGAGTGAAAACGTTGGCTTATAACTCAGCATTCAAGAAATGAAGATCATGGCATCCTGTCCTATCACTCCATGTCAAACAGGTGGGGGACATGTGGAAACAGTGTCATATTTCATTTTCTTGGGCTCCAAACTTAATGTGGAAGATGACTGCAGCCACAAAATTAAATATGCTTGCTCCTTGGAAGAATAGCTATGACAACTCTAGACAGTGTGCTGCAAAAGCAGAGACATCACTTTGCCAACAAAGATCTCTATAGTCAAAAAATATATATATATATTTTTTCTAGTAGTCATGTATGGATGTGAGAGTTGGACCAGGAAAAAGGCTGAGTGCCGAAGAATTGATGCTTTTGAACTGTGGTGTTGGAGAAGACTCTTGAGAGTCCCTTGGACTGCAAGGAAATCCAACCAGTCAACCCTAAAGGATGTCAACCCCGAATATTCATTGGAAGGTCTGGTTTTGAAGCTGAAACTCCAATACTTTGGCCACCTGATTTGAGGAGCTAACCCACTGGAAAAGGCTCTGATGCTGGAAAAGACTGAGGGTGAGAGGATAAGGGGGCAACAGAGGATGAGATGGTTGGATGGCATCACTGACTCAATGGAAATGAGTCAAGGACAGGGAAGCCTGGAGTGCTACAGTTTATGGGGTCGCAAAAAGTCAGACACACCATAGTGACTGAATATCAGCAATCTGTTTTTGTGGCAGCACCTACTATTTTGATGACTATAAATTTTAGTACAGCCTGAAATCAGGGAGCTTGATACCTCCAAATTTTTTCCTTCTCAATACTATTTGTGATATTTTGTGTTTCCATAAAAATTTTTGGATTATTTATTTCTGTTCTCTGAAAAATGCCATGTGTATTTTGACAGGAATTGCACTTAGAAAACAGCATTGAATTTGTAGATTGTTTTTGGCGGTATGGATATTACTTCTTCCAATCCATGTATACAGTGTATCTTTTCATGTCTTTGTGTTATCTTCCATTTCTTTATTCATCACCTTATAGTTTTCAGGTCTTTTACCTGCCTTGTTAAACTTACCTCTAGGTATTTATTTGATTTTTGCATGATTATAAATGGGATTGTTTTCTTGTTTTCCTTTTCTTATAGTTCATTGTTAGTTTGTAGATATGCAACATATTTCTGTATGTTAATTTTGTATTCTGAAATTTTACTGAACTTATTTCAATAGTTTTGATAGTATTTTTGGCATAGTCTTTATGGTTTTTGATACGTGGTATAATGATATCTATTCAACCAGCCCATTCTGAAGGAGATCAACCCTGGGATTTCTTTGGAAGGAATGATGCTAAAGCTGAAACTCCAGTACTTTGGCCACCTCATGCGAAGAGTTGACTCATTGGAAAAGACTCTGATGCTGGGAGGGATTTGGGGCAGGAGGAGAAGGGGACGACCCAGGATGAGATGGCTGGATGGCATCACGGACTCAATGGACGTGAGTCTAAGTGAACTCCAGGAGTTGATGATGGACAGGGAGGCCTGGCGTGCTGCGATTCATGGGGTCACAAAGAGTCAGACACGACTGAGAGACTGACCTGAACTGATAAAGATATCTACAGAATGACAGTTTACTTCTCCCCTTTCAATATAGATGCTTTGTATTTCTTTCGTTTGTCTAATTGCTGTGGCTAAGACTTCAATGCTATGTTGAATAAAAGTGGCCAAGGTGAGCATCTTTGTCTTGTTTCTGATTTTAGAGGAAGAGCTCTCAGATTTTCACCGTTGAATATGATGTTAGTGTGAGTTTGTCATAAATCATCTTTACTATTAATATGTTAATGTATATTCCTTCTCTATTAATCTTATTGTGAGCTTTCATTGTGAGTGGATGTTGGATTTTGTCTGATGAGTTTTCTGCATCTACCATGAAGACCGGGCTTCCCAGGAGGCTCAGTGGTCAAGAAGCCTCCTCCAGTGCAGGAGACACAGGAGACGTGGGTGGGATCCCTGGTCAGGAAGATACTTTGAGTAGGAAATGGCAACCTGATCCAGTATTCTTGCCCAGAAAATTCCATGGGCAGAGGAGCCTGGTAGGCTGCAGTCCATGGGGTTGCACAGAGTTGGACATGACTTAGCAACTGAGCACACAGGCATCAAAATGATCACATGGTTTTAATCCTTTGTCAATGCGTTTTCTCACATTTACTTATTTGTAGCTATTATAACATTCGTGTATCCCTGGAACAATTCTCTCTTGATCATAATATATGATCCTGTCAGTTTATTGTTGAATTCGGTTTGCTAATATTTTGTCAGAGCTTCCCACATCTGTTCATCAGTGACACTAATCTGTAATTTTTCTGTGGGTGGAGGGTACTGTCTCTCTCTTGTTTTGATATTAGAATGATGATGGTCTAATACAAGTTTGGAAGTGTTCCATCCTGTTCAATTTTTTGAAATAGTTTTAGAGACATAGGTATTAACTCTAAAGCTATAGTCGAATTCCCCTGTGAAGCCATCTGGTCCTGGACTTTTGTTTGTTGAGTGTTTATTGATTATAGATTCAGTTTCATTAGTCTGTTAAGGTTTTCTATTTCTTCAGTTAATCAGTGTGTTAAGGCTTTCTATTTCTTCCTGATTTAGTCATGGACGATTATTTGTTTCTAGTAATTCACTCATTTCTTCTAGGTTGTCCAATTTTGGTGTATAATTGTGTTCTTTTGTGATTGTATTTCTGTGATATTGGTTGTAATTTCTCCTCTTCCATTTCTAATTATATTTATTTGAGTACTCTCTCTTTTTCTCTCAATGATTCTAGCTAATGGCTTTTCAATCTTTAAAAATATGTTTAGAAAACCAGCTCTTAGTTTCCTTGATCTTTCATATTGCTTTTTATCCTCAATTTTATTTATTTCTGTTGTGATCTTTTTACTTTCTTTCTCTACTTCACTTTTTACTCATCTTTTTCTAATTTCTCTAGATATAAAGTTAGATTGCTTATTTGAGGTTTTTTTTGTGTGTGTTTATTTGTTTCTTGAAGTAGCTGTATCACTAAGAACGTCCCTCTTAGAGCTCTTTTTTTTTTTTTTTTTTGGCTGTGTCCCAAAGATTTTGGAAGTTGTGTTTCTATTTTCAGCCATCCCAAAGGGCTTACCTGAGCAGTCTTGGCAAGTTGACTAGAGTGCCAGACACTTCCAGCTTGCTGCCTCTGCTTTGGAGCTCAGAGGAAGTAAGTTTTGTGTAAGCCCTTTGGGAGCACACTCGGTTTTCTCCAGCCCTCCAGCTCAAAAGCCCTGCTGCTTTTCAGAACCAGATAGGGGCTTATCTTCCTGTTGCCCATCCCCGGGGCAAGGATGCCCAATGTGAGGCTCAAACTTCTTTCTCCTCAGGGAGGACCTCTGTGTTTGTGATATTCTCTTCCTTCTTTGGTGGCTCACGTGAGGCGTAGGTCCTGATTAAATCATGTCTCTGTCCCTCTTACCCATCTCAGTATTTTTTTTTTCTTTATATCCTTAATTGTAGAAGAGCTGTTCTGCTGGTATTCAGGTTGGTTTTAGAGAAAGTTGTTCTATATGTGGTTGTAGTTTTGATGTATCAGAATAAGTGAGTTCAGGATCTTCATACTCTGATCTTGATCCCACCCTCTTGATCCCATCTTGTCCTCACCCTTTCTCAACATAGAATTCTGTTTCCAGTTTAAATATCCTTCGAAAATTGCTGAAATAAAGACAGTCTTAGATTAAGGAAAAATAAGATAATCTGTCACTATCTGACTCCCCAACCTCCCCCCGCCAAAAAAAGAAATTATAGAATGTTCCTTAAGCTAAACAAAAATGATTCCAGAAGAAATTTTGTAACTTCAGGAAGGAAGGGCAAGCAATTAAGTTAATAAAATTGATACCATATAAAGCATATCCTGTGACCATAATAGTATGCTAGAGATAAATTACAAAAAGATATCTGGAAAATCCCTTCAAAATCCCCAAAGTTGGAAGTTAAACAATAGACTTCTAAACAATCTATTGCTTGAAAAGAAAGTCTCAGCTATGTAAGAAAATATTTTGAATTAAATAAAAATATTGAATCATGACTATTGAATATATGTAGTCATATATTTTGTATATAATTAAAATATGAATTAAAATATTTTGAATTAAATAAAAATAGCTACACCTTTTGGGTACTGATAAAACAGTTCTTAAAGGGAAGTTTATAGCATTAAATGCATATATTGGAACAGAAGAACAATCCAAAACTAGTAAGCTTTCACCTTAAGAATGAGAGAGAGAAGGGCAAAATAAACCTACAGCAAACAAGGAATATGATAACAGTGATTAGAGCAGAGATCAGTGAAATTACAAGCAAACAGAGAAAATCAGTAAGCCAACATTTCTTGTTGTTTTCAAGATCAATTAAATTGATAAACCTGTAGCAAGCCCAACAAAGAAAGGAAAGAATACATAATGCATACTCCTCTGATATTAAAATAATAGCAGGACAATATTCTAAATGACTCTATGGCAATAAATTTGAAAATAATTAGATGGAATGCACTAAACCCTTAAAAGATACAAGCTATCAAAATTTACTATCAGTGAAATTTACCACGAACAGTGTAATATCTAGCAAAGTAAATCTCAATCCCTGGTGGTTTCACTGGTGAACTGTACAACACATTTAAGACAGAAGTCATATATTTTGTACATAATGTATCCAGAAAATTGAATGGGAGAAAATCTTTCCTAACTTATCAGAGCAACATCCTTATATCATATCCAGATAAAAATTATAAGGAAAGAAAACCACAAATATTCATCTTGAATATAGACAGAAAATCCTCAGCTAAATATTAACAGATAAAATCTAGCAATATATAAAAGGATAGTATAATACATTCAAGTAGAGTTTATTTTAGTAATGAAAGACTAGTTCAACACCTCAGACTTAAACAATGCAATGTACCATAGTAACATGCTAAATAATACGGGGAGGGAGGGGGGAGGGGGGTTCAGAATGGGGAACATGTGTGTACCCGTGGCAGATTCATGTTGATGTATGGCAAAACCAATACAATATTGTAAAGTAATTAACCTCCAATTAAAATAAATAAATTTATGTTTAAAAAATAAAAAATAAAAACAAAAGTGGTATAATATCAAAAGAAATAGAAAATAAATTTTATAAAATTCAACATGTATTTACTGAAGAAATACTCTCAGCAAAATAAAAATAGAGTATACTTCTCTTAGAGTATACTTCTTGAAGCATCCAGGATGGGTACTTCTGGAAGGCAAGGACTATGACTTGGTTATTTTTTTTACCCATGATTAGAATAGTACCTTCTATAAAGGCAATATATATATATGTATATGTAAATAAGTCATTTACAATACATAAATGAGTGCACAATTTATAATAAATCACACACATAAAGTCTGACCTGTTCAAATAGGTTTAATCACTTTAGCAGATCTAAAGAACACCATGTAGGGGCGCACATCCTCAAAATAGGAGGATGTAAAATGTGCTTATGTTATGTGAGTGTGGATTTGTGAAAGTAGGTATTAATTTGCAAAGGAAGTTTTGAGGCTATAAATAATCTGTCTTGAGGAGCCAGATTTTTAAGTAAAAAGAAGATATTTCTCTCCTTTTCCAAACAACATCATGATGTCTAAAATTTATTTTAGAAAGCTGACATATTTTAATACGCTTGGGTGATTTAAGATGGGCTGGTGAAGGGGCTGAAACCATGAAGCATTTTATTCCAGACATGACAGTCTGGGTCTTTTTAGTAGTAGATATCATAAAGATGAATAGGTTAAAAAAAAAAAAATCAGAAACTTTGTTTCTTAAAATTTCATGGGGTAAATAAATCAGGCTAAACTTAAATATGCTTTTTCAATATGTATTAGAAATCACTCTTCTAAAGTATTTTTTTTTAGTGATAGTTAAATTTAGCTATCAGTTCGGTTCAGTTCAGTGGCTCAGCCGTGTCCGACTCTTTGCGACCCCATGAATCACAGCACGCCAGGCCTCCCTGTCCATCACCAACTCCTGGAGTTCACCCAAACTCTTGTCCATAGAGTTGGTGATGCCATCCAGCCATCTCATCCTCTGTCGTCCCCTTCTCCTCCTGCCCCCCATCCCTCCCAGCGTCAGAGTCTTTTCCAATGAGTCAACTCTTCAAATGAGGTGGCCTAAAGTTTCAGCTTTGGAGTTTCAGCTTCAGCATCAGTCCTTCCAAAGAACACCCAGGACTGATCTCTTTTAGAATGGACTGGTTGGATCTCCTCGCAGTCCAAGGGACTCTCAAGAGTCTTCTCCAACACCACAGCTCAAAAGCATCAGTTCTTCTGGACTAAGCTTTCTTCACAGTCCCACTTTCACATCCATACATGGCCACTGGAAAAACCATAGCCTTGACTAGATGGACCTTTGTTGACAAAGTAATGTCTCTGCTTTTGAATATGCTATCTAGGTTGGTCATAACTTTTCTTCCAAGGAGTAAGTGTCTTTTAATTTCATGGCTGCATTTAGCTATAGTAAGTGAAATTATAGTATGTGCATGTACATATATATATATATATACACTAATTTATACATATATATGTGTGTGTATATATATATATATATATATATATACACACTAATTTATACATGAACTTATGAGAGTGAAAGAAAATGTTAGTTGCTCAGTCTTGTCTGACTCTTTGCGACCCCTTGGACTGTAGTTCCCCTGGCTTCTGGGCAAGAATACTGGAGCGGGTTGCCATTTCATTCTCCAGGGGATCTTCCTGACCCAGGGATTTAACCTGGGTCTCCTGCATTGCAGGCAGATTCTTTACTGTCTGAGACACCTGGTAAGGCCACTATATATACTTATAGTACAGAATTATATTCATATTCATATTTATCTTATCTGTGTGTGTGTTAGTAGCATAGTCATGTCTTACTTTTTGTGACCCCATGGACTGTAGTTCACCAGACTCCTCTGTCTGTCGAATTCTCCAGGCAAGAATAGTGGAGTGGGTAGCCATTCCCTTCACCAGGGGATCTTCCCAACCCAGGGGTCTCCTGCATTTCAGGAAGATTCTTTCCTGTCTGAGTCACCAGGTAGGTGCTATCTTATCTAATATCTTCTATTAGACTATTTATGAATATCATTTACTAGACCCACGTATCCTATATTTTCCTTAGTACGGATCACTGACCTTAGAAAATGGACAATACCATCACAGGAAAGCATATGAATAAATGAATTAGCAATCAAGCATCGTTACTTGCTGCAAAGAACTAAATGGTCTTGCTTACTTCACGTATATGTTTGTCAGTTGGGATGTGTATCTTCAGCTTACTGCATGTATTACTGGGTATGATTAAGAGGGACATCTGTTTTTCAAAAGAACATTCTTTTTAATGGCTGTGGTGCACTGGGATGATCCAGAGAGATGATATGGGGTGGGAGGTGGGAGGGGCATTCAGGATTGGGAACTCATGTACACCTGTGGCTGATTCATGTCAATGTATGGCAAAACCAATACAGTATTGTAAAGCAAAACAAAGAAAAAATAAAAAATAAAATAAAATGAAACAAACAAAAAATAAAAAAAATAAAAGAGCATACTTAAGGTGAATTTTATTATGGGTGAAAAGTCTTCAACCCACTGAGAGGGCAGATGGATAAAAGTTTGGTTTAAGGTGCCAGAAGGAAATAGCCTTCTGAATTAGAGATTTCAGTTCGTTTTATCTTCGACTGGATAAAACTCCATATGCCTCAAGGTAACACCTTGAAAAGCTCACTTAGCCTTGTCTTTCCTGTTCATTATTTAAAATTGTGCTTCACAAGGTAAACATAGGTGCATAATTTTTGTTTAATTGATGAATGTAGAAATTGAATCTTTCATATTGTTACTTTATTTGAATTGTTTTAAAGTTTATTTTCTCTAGTTTATAAGCAAGCCCATGCTATGTAGAAAAAAAAATATATATATACATGGCTTTAAGAAAACTATGATAATATACCATGTTCAGATACTAATAAGAATATTTTTAGATCACATTTTTTCTGAGTTCAAGATCAAAATACACCCCATACCTTTTTGTTGTTGTTGTTTTGCTTTGCTTTTTTGTGACTACACGCTTCATTGCACAAAAAGTGAGCTAATACTAAATGAGATGGTGAAAATCTGGATTGTGTGATGTTCATATGGTTTACACGGCAGAGGCAGCTGTTGGTGCCAGTTATGTAGTGACAAGCTTGAGCATCTGCCAAAAGAATAAAACTAAATTTGACTTGATAGCAAGTAAGACGTGCTGCTCAAACAATTATGTCTCCCTGGACAAGCGGTGCCCATTTTTACTGTGTGGATAGAAATTGGAGCCAAACAATCAAAGGGAGAAGGACACACTGGCATCACTTAAGATTATTTTAGGTATAACAAAATTGTAATTCTTAAATTTCTAAATTTTCAGAAATTCTCTGAACTTTGCAAATGACTGGTAAATGATTTAGATGTATAGGTCCATTTATATCAAATCACCATCCTGAATATACACACACAAGAAATAAGCTAAACCTACAGATTGCCTCACTTATAATAAAATGTAGCTACCTCTTTAGGGGAAATTAAGCAGATGTTTAAAATGTTTCAACAAATTTCAGAAGTGACTTAAGGCAGGAAATGAGTAAAATTATATCCAATTTAAGCTCTAGGAAGTCTGTAGACAGACTATAATTAACCATTATTAATGCAACTAGTGTAAATGATATAAAACTTCTATCCAGAAAGATTTCTTCCACTGGCTGGTCCTTTTGAATATCAGCAAGATGAAAAATGAAGAATCCTTTTATATTCTGTGGTCATCCATCTCCTTTTGAGCTCTGGTCCTTTCATTGATTAATTTATTTGTACAAATTTAAACTTTTTTTACATAGTGGGAAAAAATTCAGATAATTAGCCAAGGAAAGGAGTCTGATTAATCGTTGGTAATCTAAGAAACATTTAGCCAATTGTGTCATATATTCTTATCTGTAAGTTATGAAAGATATTATAAATTTAAAATGTCAAATCCTACTGGATGCTGAAGGAAGAGTTTTATGTTTGTGTTGTTTTGTTAAATAGGATCTGTAAATTTCCACTTCTTTCATTATTGGGACTGACAGCCTTGTGATGACCTTTGAAATGCCCTTCCTCTTCAGAGATGGATGGCTTTGAGGGCTTGAATTCTTTACTATTTTAGAATTTTAAAAGTGAAAAAAAAGTTGCAGCAAATATTGAAAAGAGCCTTTCCTCATAGTCTCTCAGAGAACTGACTTTGTCTCAATGAGTTCTTCATGCTCTACACTTGTCTCCTAAACTGGGAAATCCAGTCTTTGCAACTTAGAAGACTTGTTAGAGTTGAGTCTCCCACCTGCAACGGTACTAACAGCTGCTGCTGCTTCTGCTGCTGCTAAGTCACGTCAGTCGTGTCCGATTCTGTGCGACCCCATAGACAGCAGCCCACCAGGCTCCTCTGTCCCTGGGATTCTCCAGGCAAGAACACTGGAGTGGGTTGCCATTTCCTTCTCCAAGGCGTGAAAGTGAAAATGGAAAGTGAAGTTGCTCAGTCGTGTCTGACTCTTAGCGACCTCATGGACTGTAGCCTACCAGGCTCCTCTGTCCATGGGATTTCCCAGGCAAGAGTACTGGAGTGGGGTGCCATTGCCTTCTCTGGTACTAACAGCTATTGGCTAGCAAATCCACAGGAAAGAGAAGTTAATCATCTTTACTATCTTTCAAGTTACCTAAGGATATAAAGCAATGATCAGGTCAAAAAATAAATTAGCAAATTAACATTAATAACAAATCCAAGAAGATACAGTAGCAGTGTGCAAAAGGCAGCCACAGCATATGGATTAGGAAACTTCTAAAGACATACAACAAATGGCGAGAAATATACACTTAAAAGAAAAATAGTAAGAGCACTAAAGAAAATTGACCTGTAATACAAATACAACTGGGACGGAGAAACAAGGACAAAAATAATAGCAAGCTAAGATTTGGGAATAAATTCCTTATCAATACTACACTTCACTGTCTATCTTCAACTTGGATTCATCAATAACATCTAAAGTTTCTTCTGAGCATCGCAGGTGGCAGTAGGGGTAAAGAACCTGCCTGTCAATGCAGGAGACAGAAGAGACGAGGGTTCATTTCCTCTGTCCAGAAGATCCCCTCAAGGTGGAAATGGAACCCACTCCAGTATTCTTGCCTAGAGAACCCCATGCACAGAGGATGCTGGTGGGCTACCGTCCATAAGATTGCAAAGAGTTGGACAGACTGAAGCGACTTAGCGTGCCTGAAGTTTCTTCCAGGTATAGAAGGGAAGTTGAAAACTATTTTCCAGAATCCCCTTCCCTGTGCAAGACCCAGAAGTGCATGAGATTTGGAAAGTATCAATAGAAGAGGACAAGCTATGCTTTTTCAGAGGCATTTGCATTCTGATGTGAAATTCACTTTGGCTTCCTGACGGTTTCTTGACAACCTACTGCTTTGCTGCCACAGAGTAAGGCTGTTGAATAGTCTTCTGTGTTAGTTTGCTAGGCTTTCCATAAAGCTGAATGGCTTTGACTACAGACTTTATTGTTCTCATAGTGCTGGAGTCTGGGAGTCCAAGATCAAGGTACTAGCAGGATTGATGTCTCCCAAGGCCTCTCTCTCCTTGCCTTGCAGATGAGCCCTAGATGAGAATAGAAGCCCCTGACAATACCTTGGGAGAAGGCGATGGCACCCCACTCCAGTACTCTTGCCTGGAAAATCCCATGGGTGGAGGAGCCTGGTAGGCTGTAGTCCATGGGGTGGCGAAGAGTCGGGCACAACTGAGCGACTTCACTTTCACTTTTCACTTTCATGCCTTGGAGAAGGAAATGGCAACCCACTCCAGGTTCTTGCCTGGAGAATCCCAGGGACGGGGGAGCCTGGTGGGCTGCTGTCTATGAGGTCGCACAGAGTTGGACACGACTGAAGCGACTTCACTTTCACTTTTCACTTTCATGCCTTGGAGAAGGAAATGGCAACCTGCTGCAGTGTTCTTGCCTGGAGAATCCCAGGGATGGGGGAGCCTGGTGGGCTGCTGTCTATGGGGTTGCACAGAGTTGGACACGACTGAAGCAACTTAGCAGCAGCAGCAGCAGCAGCCAATACCTTAATTTCAGCTTACTGATATCTTGAGCAGAGAACCCTGCTAACACAGAATGCTGACCAGGGAAAGTGTGATATGCATTTGTGGTGATCTGTTGCCCAGTACTGAAAACTAAAACATTTCTTTTCAGACTAGAGCATTTGGCCATGTTTAGATAGGTTTTGGATCGTCAAAATTTGAGGGAGGGTCCTAGAATGCTGCTAAGTATCTTACAATCCACAAGGCAGCCCTTCAAGACACAGGATTATACAGCCCTATAAATTAATAATGCCTGGTTTGTGAAGCCCTGGATTAGGCTGTTAGAATCATCTCCAACTAGAAGAAGAAACCTGCATTTGAGTTAGAACTTTGAGCATATAAATAATTTTTTAAGAAATAAATTAGAGATTTGTAACTGGTTGCATATATTTTCTTGGGGAGATCAGGATATCATTAAATACTGCCTAACGGTGACTATTATTTTTAGGGCTTCCAAACTGAATGTGACACTTCTTTCGTATAAGGAATAAGCTTTATTTTGATATTAATAAGAAGTTACCACTTCTATGAGAGCATCAAGAATCATATAGGCTTAGACCATTTTTCTCGGGATGTATAAAATGTTTGAACTTTTTTTTTTCCTTTGTTGTTTACACTCTGGAAATATTATTATACATTTTGCACGGTTTTCAGTAGAAGCATTTAATCGGTAGAGATGATTTAAAATTTGGCTTCTGTACTCCCTTAGCATTTCATTCCTTTTCTCATCAAGAAAGATTCCTAGGTCCCTGAGAGAATACCTCGTTTGAAAAATCTAATGTATGCCACCGATTCCAAAGTATGTGGGGGGCATGAACACACCAAGAAGAGATTAGCATACCTCTTATAATTCCAAAGCAAAACACTCTTTAGAAACTTAAAGACTTACATAATATAAAGGTTTGTAATAGTAAGTATATAAATAGAAACGAGTTGGTGACATGCTTGAGCCACTGGCCACATATCCCTTGAACATGATAAATTAAACATTAAATATGTTTGGAGTCCATTTTCTTCAGTACTGTTCCTAAGTTCTTGATACTCAGTAAGACTCTAGGATTATCACAGTTTTTTGAGGTGAATTTAAAATAATTTTAAAAGCCCGCAGGAAGCACAGAATTTCTGCAAGTTACTGTCAACTGTCAGTCAATGAGATTCCACAATACGGATCCTCTGTCGTTTGGTATGAGTTCCAACACTCACTTTCTGACATGAACCATCAGAACATTTAATAGAGAACAGATAAGTGAACATGAAGAAGTCATTGTGACAAGAGTGCAAAAACATGTTGAATACCAAGGGGATAAAACAATATAGAAATTCTGATCCTAGTTATTCGTAAGTCTCTGTCTTGAATGAGACTCCACTATCAAATTCGTGTTATAAAATAAGATCTCCCTGTCTTCTCAGTCATATTCTCAAACCTCTCCAAAGACAAATATCGTATGTTTTCTGGTTATTCTGTTCTATTTATAATTAGAGTAGCTTACAAGGAGAATAGAAAGGCAAATAGCAAAGAAATAAGTAAATGTGAAATTTTATCCAGAAGTGATTTATGATAAGCTCAGCCATCTCAAATTTACTAAGAACCTAAAGTATCAAAAGATTTACCAGAGCAACCAAAACAAACGTCAGCATATCCATACGTGAATAATATGAAAAAGCACCTGTAGCGTTTATTGTAAGTCACATCCAGTTCAGAGTGCTGTCCTTAGATGCTAACTCACTTAATCCTCATTGCAACCTTATAAAATAAACATTATGTTTATCTTTGTTTGATAAATTAGGGAACAGAATCAGGAAGAGCTTTGGAACCTTTTTCGAGGCGTCCAGACAGCAAAGGGGCAGTAAATATTCAAAATAGAGTCCTTACTTTTAATAACTTCAAGTGGTTAATCTCCAAATCTTTACTTAGTCTTTATTCAAGCATGTATTTAGTGTTTAATGTTTATAGTAGCCTCAGCTGATTGCTGTGGATAAAGAGAAATAAGACAGACATATAAACCAATAAAGGCTTCCCTGGCAACTCAGATGGTAAAGAATTTGCCTGCAATGCAGGAGACCCAGGTTCGAATCCCCAGGTTGGGAAGATCCCCTGGAGAAGAGAAAAGCTACCCTCTCTGGTACTCTTGCCCAGACAATTCCATGAACAGGGGAGCCTGAAGGGCTACAGTCCACGGGGTTGCAAGAGACATGACTGAGCAACTAACTTTCACTTTCCATAAATCAATAAATCTCCGTTAGTATGTGTTGTAATATGAACACAGAGGGAATTATGAGCATTTGACAGGTAACCAGAGGAAAAACAAGAAGGAAATTAACAGTAAACAGTTGTATATGTTTCAACTTCACATTGTTTTATACTATTTGATCTTATTTACATCATCAATTATATTCATAATGATGGCCTCAAGTTACCTAGGAAGATTTAATATATGTTCACAAAGTTTTGGTTAAGAAAGAAGACAGTCCATTTATAAATGTCTATTTTGTATAGCCTATTCATCTTTTGGCCCCAATACAATATTTATTTATTTTTTTCTTATACTTTGGAATTGTTTTCTTTGTGGTTGCTCCAGGGCTTACCACATATATTTTTACTTTATCAGAATCTTCATATTTATATCAAGTTTTATACTAAATTCTACTGAGATGTAGAAATGCTACTCATATATAGCTTTATTTTTCTTTCCACTTTAATCCTATTATCACTATATATATTATATTTATATATGTTGCAAAATCAGCAATCCACTCATGAACTACTTTGCATAATTTCATGTCAATTATAAAAGCTGGGAAAAGAAATGAGAACAAGTACATATTTATAGATTTTATTTTATTTACCTCCTTAATTATCATTTACAGTTCTCTCACATGTCCTGTGGGTTTGAGTCATCATCTTGCTGGTTCTTACCGCCTTTGTGCTTCTTTGATAAACTTATTGCATTTCTATATATTATAAGCTAAACAGTACAAATATATATATTATACAATATTATACAATTACTTTTTTAATCAATTAAGAGAAAAAGGACAAAATATGAATTTACATTATGTATTTTATAATTATATGGACTTCCCCGATGGCTCAGACGGTAAAGCGTCTGTGTACAATGCATGGGACCTGGGCTCGATCCCTGGGTCAGGAAGGTTCCCTGCAGTAGGAAATGGCACCCCACTCCAGTACTCCTGCCTAGAAAATCCCATGGGCGGAGGAGCCTGGTGTCCGTGGGGTTGCAAAGAGTCGGACACGACTGAGCGACTCCACTTTCACTTTATAATTATTAATTACCTTCACCAGTGCTCTTCAGTTCTTCATGTAGATTCAATTTCCATCTAGATTTTGCTTCCAACACAAAAATGTCTTTAATTATTTCTTGCAATTTCTTTACAATTACAAAAACGGTCTGTTTTATCCATCTGGGAGTGTCTTCTGTCTCCCCATGTGAATGGTATGAGGGCCTTGGTTGGCAGTTGGATTCTACAGCACCTTGGCTGTACCTTCCCATATGACCACTGTTGTTTCTGATTAGAAGTCAGGTGTTAATATCATTGTCATTGATGGATGATTTTTCTCCTTCTGCTTTCAAATTTTTCCTCTGTCTTTCAGTATTTTTACTATCATGTATTTGTATATAAATCTCTTTGCATTTACCCTATTTTGAATTGGTTGAGATTCTGGGATATATACTTTAGTACTTATCAGCAAATTCAGGAATATTAAACAAGGTTTTTTTTGTAATTTTTCAGTTCTTTTCTCCTTTCATTGTGGTACTTTCATTATACTAGGTTGGTCCTGTTAAAGGAGTCTAACATTTTCTCTGTGGCTCTGCTAATTTTTCTTCATTATATTTTCTCTTTATTCTTCAAGTTGAATAACTTCCATAGATCTAACTTCAAGTTTGCTGATGCATTCTTCCATTTTAATTCTATCATTTTGTTCCCCTAAAGAATTTTGAATTTTAAAAATTGTACTTTTCAATTCTAGAATTTTCCTTTGCTTTTAAAAATTAGCTCTAATTCTTTATTCATGTTTAATGTTTCATGAGGCATTGTCATATCTTTCTATTTTTCCTTAGGCATGGCTTCCTTTCATTCCTTGAATATACTCATAATGATTACTTTGAAGTCGACCCATTAAACCTGACAAGTTTCTGTTGTCTTGTTTTTTTGTGTGTTTGTTTCCTTTATCATATATAAGTTGTAGTTTATGCTTCTTGCCTTTCTCATAATTTCTTGTTGAAAACAGGACAGTTTCAGAAATGTATTTCAGCAACCCTGGAGACTGGTTTCTTTCCTCTCCATGGCTTGATTTCTTGTTATTTGTTTGTGTGTTTTGAAACTTGGCTATTTTGATAAAATTAATTTCTACTCTACTGTTCAGCTTTGGTGTCCTTGGAGGGTACAGCCTTGAGAATGTACACAATCACCCTGAGATGGCAGTGTTCTGACACCAGCAGGCTTATTCTTCTTTTCTTTTCCTCTCTGGTGAACTAGATGGTCTGTGCTTTAATTTGTTGTTCTTAATTAAGCTATTGCCTTCAGTGTCCTTACAAGGGAGTGTCCCCAAACTTTGTTTCAGATAAAATCATTAACCTTGGGGATGACTTTGCAGCTCTCTATTTTTGTGGATTTCCTCTCATTCTGGGACGATTCCCTAAGCCGCTACTGTGTGTTGCGTGTCACTGTAAACTCTGGGCCCTGCAGCTTGCCTCTCCAGCATGGAACATCTACCCAACAAGCAGGCTGCAGTGAAGGCACTCAGCCCTAGTAATTCTGGCTGGCCATGCCTGGTGTAGAACCTCTATCCTATGTGTAGGGATTTGGTAAAGGAAAGGAGCTCCTAGCTCATTCGCCAAGCACTTGGCTCCTTCAACTTAGTGTTACAGGAGATAAGAAATGTTAGTGACCAGATCTTCACAGATATGGTAACTCTTGACTTGAGAGGTGAGGACAGAAAAATCTCTGTTTTCTTGGCCACCTACCCAAATATTTGTGCATGTTAGCTGCTCAGTCGTGTCCAACTCTTTGCGACTCCATGGACTGTAGCTTGCCAGAATCCTCTGTCCATAGAATTTTCCAGGCAAGAATACTGGAGTGGGTTGCCATTCCCTTCTCCAGGGGATCTTCCCAATCCAAGGGTTGAACTCGGGTCTTGTGCGTTGCAGGCAGATTCTTTACCCTCTCAGCCACCAGGGACTACCTAAGCATACAGGAACGTCGCTCAGTCGTGTCTGACTCTGCGACCCCGTGGACTGCAGCCCACCAGGCTCCTCTGTCCATGGGATTTTCCAGGCAAGAGTACTGGAGTGGATTGCCATTGCCTTCTCCAGTGGATCTTCCCGACCCAGGGATCGGACCCGGGTCCCCTGCATTGCAGACAGACGCTTTACCATCTGAGCCACCAGGGAAGTCCACCTAATTATAGCCCCCATCAAGTTAACCTGAGTGATGGGAGGGAGGAAGAATGTTGTCACTCAACTGCGTAGACTTCCACTGTTCTTAGATAATTTTACGAGACTTTCTTAAGTTAATACTTGTTTCCTTAAATACAGTGCTCTTAGTGTTTTCCTAGGTCAGTTTTCAGAAAATTTGTTTGTATCAATGGTTTTCACCAGATTTTCTTGCTTCTCTAAAAAGAAGTACTGCAGATGTCTTCATGATGCCATCATTGTTCAAAGGATGCTTTCAGTTATCTGATTATTTCATTAATATGGATAACAATGTCCTTCCTCAATAATGTGAGATAAATGAGGTATAACCATAAATGCATAGAATCAATTTAAGAATATTCTAATTATATTTCTCTTGATCAAAAGACAAAATAAAATGAAAGACATAATAGCTCTCTAATCCAGTTTGCTATTGCCAGCAATTGGGTTACATATTTACAATATCATTTTTAAGTTCCACACCATATCCCTGAAAAAATTCATTACTTGCCTATTGTTATAATTTTCACATTACATTGCTTTTATCCCCAACTGCCCACCCCTATCCCTATCATCTCACCAGCCAAGTTTGTTTCTTTCAGAGTACTTTGAGGCATTTTTTAATCATCACCAATATCATTATAAAAATAGTTCTTTTTATCCCTGGAATTTCCTACTCTCAATTAATTTTTCCCCTGGGTTGGGCATGAAGAACATTCACCCAACGTGTTTGATAAATGAATTCATAAGTATTGGTTGGAAATTAATTTATTCTATAAAGTGATGTTGTTGTTCAGTCAGTCAGTCGTGCCCTACTCTTTGTGATGCCATAGACTGCAGCAGGCCAGGCGTCCCTGTCCTTCCCCGTCTCCTGGAGTATGCTCAAACTCATGTCCTTTGACCCGTGATCCCATTCAACTATCATATCCTTTCTGTCGTCCCCTTCTCCTCCTGCCTTCAATTTTTCCCAGCATCAGGGTTTCTCCAGTGACTCAGCTCTTCGCATCAGGTGGCCAAAGTATTGGTGTTTCAGCTTCAGCATCAGTCCTTCCAATGAGTATTCCAGGTTGATTTTCTTTAGGATTGACTGTGTTTTATCTCCTTGCTGTCCAAGGGACACACTTCAAAAGCATCAGTTCTTCAACTCTCAGCCTTCTTTATGGTCCAGCTCTCACATCTGTACATGACTAATGGAAAAGCCTCAGCTTTGACTATACGGAACTTTGTTGGCAAAGTGACCTCTCTGCTTTCTAATACACTGTGTAGGTTTATCAAAGCTTTTCTGTCAAGGAGCAAGCATCTTTTAATTTTGTGGCTGCAGTCACTGTTCACAATGATTTTGGAACCAAGAGTGATAAACAGTGTATAATTTGGAACCCAAGAGCATAAACAGTAATAGACACTTGCTTTCAGTCAGTTATTATTCTAACCACAGGAATTGAGGAAATTCAATGGGAGATGAGGCATGATTCCAGCTTTCAATGAGCTACTTTAGTGGCCAAAAAAGAATTTAGATTCTATTATATATAAATGGAAAATTTTTGTAATGAAAAATAAAACATTTTCAAATTTTGTAGTTGGTGCAAAAATGGGTGGTCAGTTTTATTTGGACAGGAAAGCTGCTTAAGAGCATAACAATGTTGGTGTATCTTGACATACGGCTTCAGTACCCTAGACATAGTAGCAAAACACAGGTAGCTTTTGATGAGCAAATAGTTCCATTTCACTGATCTCGGGTTTATGGAAGTAGCATGTGAAGACAGTAGCTCGAGTGTTCGGCAGGGACCAGATTATGATGAACTCTCATACTTTGCTAACAATTCTTCACTTTACTGGCAGGCAACAGGAAACAACTTAACTAATTATTTGAAGTTCACCGACAATGGGGATCACATTTTTATTGTTGTTATAAGTTTTAGAGGGGCTTCCAGGTGGTAAAGAATCCACCTGCAATGCAGGAGACCCCGATTTGATTCTTTGGTCAGAAAGATTGGCTGGAGAAAGGATAGAGTTCTCTGTCAAATTCTGAGAGAAAATTCATCTAGACTAGTTAATAGACTAGAGTGAAAAATCTGTGTAAGAGGTGTTTACCTGAAATAAGGCAGCATCAGAAAGACATAAAAGTTGTTGAAAAGGTAGGGAAATAGGGCTGTGTCACCATTTATGTACAGACTGAGAGGAATAAAATATTTGAAGACAAATTCTAGGTTTATGATTATGTAACCTGAATGATGACAATATAATTAAATAGCATTGAGTTTTGGAGAAAAATTAAGGCTTCTAGTTGCAGACACTGTGGTTTTGATATACCCATGGGACATCAGCTTTTCATTTCTGAAAGGCAGTTCAATGTATATGTTTATACTGCAAGGGCAAAGTCTGTGCTAGAGATACATATTTTAAAATATTCACTTATAAGAATTCATGATGTTGTGAAAGTGAAGAAAATATCAGTTTACAAATTTGATTTCTGAAGAATAGAATACTGAGGGAAAGCTACATTTAAAGAAAAGCCAAATGAGGACTCATTTGGAGCCTCAAATGAGTAGCCTACCATTCGTACATTAACAATTATCTGTTTGTTTTTTTTTTTTTTTCCTTTAATTCAATAATTTCTTAAATGATGAAGATCAAGAGATCTAGCCCCTGGTTTATTCTAATGTCTAGAACCATGATGATACATGCTAATGCAAGCAAATAACTCAGAAAACATTTGTATGCAAACTATTCACATTTTATCAGAGAAAAACTTAATAAAAAGTATGATTTTTAAAAGTATAAGTACATGTATGTATCTGTGATTAAACAGTGGCTTCTGAAAGCCATACTTAAGTAAATTAACAGGTGTATCTGGTGCAATTGCAAAGATGTCAATTCAAAATGTCTTAGTAAATTCTCCTAGACAAATCAAAGCATATGCCAATCTTCATTTATGGCCATTTATCAATTCTTTGAAGACATATTCTATCACATTCTTATGAAAATTTTTATTGGTAAGGGAGTATGTATTCAGGAGATTAGATAAGTCATTATATGAAGTCATATAAGTAGAATACAAACTTTTTAATTTTTTAAAATAATCATTTGATAATCTTAAAGTAATTAAAGCGTTTTGCCTACAAACTAGGCCTTGTGGCATGTGATGGTCCATTCTTGAAAATCTGCAGTTCTTTACAATTTACGATGCTTTATTATTAGGTGAGATAGCATTTTTTAACTCATCTAGACTTTGGAGTTCATAGAATGCAACTGCTTTGTCTACATTTGACCCATATTAAGAGAGAAAAGGAGATTTTATCAAGCTGTGCTTGACTCCCAGTCCCATCTTTTTCTCCTCTAGTGTCCCAACGTCTAACTGGGTGGTCTGGTTATAGATAAGACCAGAAGACACAAAGAGAATGTACCTAAACCATCCTCAAAAAATCCCTTGAGCTGCTCAAAACGTTCATTACATGTGGTTTTTCCTTAATAGCATGTTTTCTGAATGATTCTGACATGGCCAAATATTTCTCCACTGTTTGAAGAGCTAGCAGGTTTTGATTTGTTCTCTGAGACTAGATAGGTAAATATGGGTGTGTGTGTGTGTGCTAAGCCGCTTCAGTTGTATCTGACTCTGGTGTCTCAGATGAGCGGAGAGGTGGGTGGGAGGTTAATAAGGAGGGGATATATGTATCGACATAGCTGATTCACTTCTTGTACAGGAGAAACTAACAAATCATTGTAAAGTAACATCTCAATAAGTTAGAATATATATATATATATATATAAAATATATAATATATATGTTTATGTATATATATATAAGTGGGCTTCCCTGGTAGCTTAGATGGAAAAGAATCTGCCTGCAATGTGGGAGACCCAGGTTCCATCCCTGGGTCAGGGAGATCCCCTAAAGTAGGAAATGCCAACCCACTCGAGTATTCCTGCCTGGAGAATTCTTTGGAAAGAGGAACATGGCCGGCCAGAGTCCATGGGGTCACAAAGAGTCGAACACGACTGAGCGACTAACACATACATAAACATAAACATAGGTATAGAGGTTTAAAGAGTACCTTTGTTACAGTCTTTGCTAAGTACAAATAATTAACTGCACAGAAGTTAACTCCATTATATACTCTGCCAGACTGCTTTTCCTCTGAAGAACTGAAGTTAATGTATCAAATGTTGTTAAAAGGAAGTAACACTCTGTAAAAAGACTTTCTAAGTATTACAAAGTAGAAAGTGAATTAGAACAAGAAATAAGAGATAGGAGAGATTTTTTTCTGCCAGGCCTATGCTAAAGTCCTTACTATCCTTAGAGTGACACTTTTAAGACACAAGAGACATAATCGTGGGATGGTTATTTTGAAAAGATTTATGTTAAAAAGAACACTATCTTTAGTACATTCATTTTTTAATAAAAGTTTTACTTTCAGCACAAGCATTGTCAAAACTGGATTAGAATAAATTTTGTCCCAGTTATTCTTTTATATAACTGAATTAAATAGAACTAGACACATTAGGGGAAAAGTGTGTGTGTGTGTGCCTATGTGTGTGTTAAAGAAAGAGAGAGAAATACTATAATATATCAACTGTTCCAATACATTTTTAGTGTCTGCAGCTGTAAAAATATAGGTATGACTAATTACCTTTCAAATGTTTGAAATTTTGCTTTTGTATGTAGGTTGTACACTAGAATAATTTCTTAGTTAAAACAGAACTCATGACTTAAAGGAAGTGTCATGTTTTGATGAACGTTCTGTTTGCACTAAAATACATGATATGATCAAGGATGAAAATTTGAAAGAGCTGAACTTTTAACGATAAAATAAATATACTTAAGTTACAAGACTTAACCTTCTTCCTTTTTGAGTTGGAAGATTTCCATAACTATGCTTGAATTTGAAGACCGCACAACTAGGAACCATTTTCTATAGAGACTTTCCCAGAAATTCTGCGCAGAAGAAAAACATCGCATGCCATATTCGGTGATATGGCACATCGCCTATTTTTGAACCAGATAGAATGGAGATAAAATGATGACATGCAATAGTACTAGTAGACTTAGCAATATGTCAAATAAAACTATTAGTATACTTTTATCCAATTATTTCGTGTGTTGAAAATTATTCTTGCTGGGACAAAAGGGTTTGAAAAATGGGACCTGACTATAGAGGTTTATGGAAAGGGAACATTTTTTATAACTAGTGTTATATCCTTTATCTCACCAATGTGAAATGATGATCCTGTGGATTGCAGGCTGCCAAAGTTTTCCCAAACAATAACTGCAAGGTAACAGACAGCAGTACTGTGCAGCCAGGAGCATTGTTTCCTCTTCCCAGCAAATGAAGTGTGTTTTTTCCCCCTTTGGAAAATATGAGTGTCCTCCTTCACTATGCATATCATATATATTTTTTTAATTACAAGATGAAATAGCAACTTTAAAATAATCTTGAAAGAGTGCTTTGGTAGTATTTCCTTAAGGAGTTTAAAATACATACATATATGTTTACTATTGATATGTCATATCTATATTTTCTTTATATAAGTATTCAGTTCAAGAGGACAGCCTGATTCTTTGCACCTAGAAATCCTGTTTCATTTCTTGTCCTTCACTTACCCCTGTCCCCTTCAGTTGGTAAAGTGCTGCTCTGATGTCTAAAAATCCATCCTCAGGCCTGCATGATTATTATGTTCATGCCAAATAATTTATGACTCCAGCATTGTTGCCGGTGGACCCATTCTCATGGCCCATAGTTTGGGGCACTTTCACTGGCTACTTTCTAAGCCGATGTTCTCCTGCTCTTCCTTTCGAGCATTTTATCAAAAGCCATTTCTATGACGAGTGACCTCATGGATTGTAGCCCACCAGGCTCTTCTGTCCATGGAATTCTCTGGACAAGAATGCTAGAGTGGGTAGCCATTCCCTTCTCCAAGGCCTCTTCCCAACCCAGAGACGGAACCCGGGTCTCCTGCATTGCAGGTGGATTCTTTACCATCTGAGCCGCCAGCTAAGCCCTGTGTCATGAGGATTTCCAGATTTTCTGGGGTTTCCTCCCCTGTGCGGTTTTACAGTCCTTTGCACATGCTTCTATGTTAGCTTTTCTACGCTATGCTGTCATTATGCGTCCAGATGTGTCTGGAACACCTAAGCACCTAGAATACACAGCCTGTTCCAATCACTGAGTATAATTCTGGGTCCAAAACAGGTGGTGAAAACGGTCAGTGAGTGAATGAAGGAGAACAAGATGTATGTAGAGAGATAGGATTGGTGTGCTGTGATGAAGCCTTGGAGAGCACTAGCAAAGGAACCACGCTTGAAAGGATGAAGCAAGGGACAGCTGAGACTCGGGCCACTGTTGTTATTACCTGGATCTGTCCATGGAGGAGAGGCTGTTGTAAAGCAGAAAACACTATTCTCTTCTTACACATGTAGCTTTCTTTACCTCGTGTTCTTTCTTTAATAAAAGACAATTCAAGACATATTTCAATCAGTGAATAATGTGTAAAAAAAATTCATTGAGTTGAAAACATATTTCCCCTTAAAAAGAAGGAAATTAAAAACCTAGATTGGAATTAAAGTACATTTCTATGATAATTTCCCTGTATTCGAGACAGCAAAAGAGACACAGATGTATAGAACAGGCTTTTGGACTCTGTGGGTTGGGGGGAGGGTGGGATGATTTGGGAGAATGGCATTGAAACATGTATACTATCATATATGAAATGAGTTGCCAGCCCAGGTTCAATGCATGATACAGGATGCTTGGGGCTGATGCACTGGGACAACCCAGAGGGATGGTACTGGGAGGGAGGAGGGAGGGGGGTTCAGGATGGGGAGCACGTGTATACCTGTGGCGGATTCATGTTGATGTATGGCAAAACCAATACAATATTGAAAAGTAATTAACCTCCAATTAAAATAAATAAATTTATATTTTAAAAAATAAAGACATAATTTATCAAGAATGAATCAAAATTTAGATCCATATGTTTAAATGTGGAATTAAAATGTCCTGTATATTTTAACACCTAAAAACATTGTGCCAAATACGCTGCTAACCTAATGGAATATTTAAGAAATATTAATTTAAATAAAAGTAATAAGATTTTGAAAAAAACTTAGTGACCCCCAGAAAGACACAGGCTGTGCTTTTCTTCCATTTGGTTTTCTAAGTATGCCTCATGTGTTCTAAACTCTTTGAATACAATTTGACCTAAGCCTATAATAGAAATAAGAATGCATATAAACAAACTTAATATAATTTGGTAGTTTCAATGCATAAAATCTAGAAAATATGTATTATGTATACTTATATATCTAGTTTCTATGGTGACCTGGTCACTTGGAATATAGTTTTGCATGAACAATAGTGCACAGTCATCACTTTGCATTTCCTGACCTATCTTTTCTGCTTAAATGCTGCATTAGCAGATTTTAGTAGCTAGTGTTTAGCATATCTTATAAAGTCTATTAATGTTGTCTGTCTGGAGCTCGACAGTTACTTCAGAAAACAAAAGAAGTTTTACTTTACTTGAAAAGTTTTACTTTAGCTTTAAATAAACCATGAGATTACAGAAAATAAATATGAAAGATACTGTGAATTGCACATTTTATTTAATCGCCCTAGCTTTTAAACTAAAAACGAAGACAAAGCAAGCATTTCTATATAGTTATCGATGAAGTTATGGATTAAAAGGCATTTGAGGTATTCTTTAAAATTAACATGGTGTTTCTATAGCTAGCCTTAAGCTTTCATATTTATAATGCCAATATAAAGCTTATAATGTCAGAAGGAACATTGGACCAGAAAACTAGAGTCCTAATATCAGGCCTTGTGTCACTTGTATTTTATGACACAAGACAATAAACTTTCCAAATTCTCAGCTATTTTATCTATAAAATGATGAGCAATAAAACCATAAAACTTTATTTTCCATCTCTCTAATTCTGTAAGTCTAAAGGCCTATATAAACTTCAAGTGAAAATATGTCCTGTGTTATTAAACATCTTAAAGTTTGCATGCTTTAGAATACCAAAACTAGAGTAAAAATAAATATTCCTAGCAATTGAGGAATGTTACATGATCTATGACATATGGTGTAATAAATATTTTGCTAGTAAGTGGTAAATATGTGGATTGTGTACATAAAAAGAAATGTTTGTGTAGAATAGCATGTTAAAATGCTACAAAGATTGATCACACTGAAGACATTTGTGTAGAAAATAAGAGCTCGTATACTAAGGTTCAAAGATGTCGAGTTAAAACAGTGTGTTAAAAGTGTCATTTGCTTTTTACTGCTGTTATCTGTTCTATTAATACTTGATAAATATGTAGTTTAGAGAAGAAAGATATAACTGATGTCTTTTTTGCAATATTAATATAGCAAGGAATTGAGGCAAAATAAATTGCCATCAGTTCTTAATTGCTGAAAGAAAAGTACTGTGTGAGCTGAGTTTATCCTTGATTGGGGTACATGAGTAGGAAAATACAGTATCTTTAAGATCATAAAGCAGTTAAGAGGATATATGTCTGTGTCAGGCTACACGTCTGACTACATAGGTGGATCCAAACAAGTTAGTTAATCTCCATAAAGATCGGCTATGTCATATGGAAATGCGGAAAAGAACATAAACTGTCCCTCCAAAATCAATGTGAAGCTCATAAGTAAATGAGTGTGATGTTTTTCTCATAAAATAAAAAGTAAATACTAAATATCCAATAATGCACATATGCATGCTCGGTCGCTAAGTTGTGTAAAACTCTTCGTGACCCCATGGGCTGTCGCCCGCCAGGCTCCTCCATCCATGGGCTTCTCCAGGCAAGAGCACTGGAGTGGTGGCCGTCGCCTTCTCCAGGGGATCTTCCCGACCCAGGGACCAGCCTTGTGGCCCCTGCCTTGTCTCCTGCATTGCAGGCAGATCCTTTACTGCTGAGCCACCCTGAAAGTGCAAATAGTCCA
Organism: Capricornis sumatraensis; assembly: GCF_032405125.1. Classification (NCBI taxonomy): domain Eukaryota; kingdom Metazoa; phylum Chordata; class Mammalia; order Artiodactyla; family Bovidae; genus Capricornis; species Capricornis sumatraensis. The sequence goes on along the minus strand of NC_091077.1, from coordinate 104,003,335 downwards.
TATCACACTGCAATTTATTGGAGAGAAGATAGAGGATACGCGTTCTTGCTTCTAGAGATACAGAAACACAGATTTTTGATGCCATCCTAATATTAAATAAATCATTTGTTTCTTTCAGTTTTAGTGGCTTTTGCTATGTAACTGTTAAGGAAGTGGGTGAAGTTAAAAGAGAGGGTGATGTACGTAATGATGTTACATCATTTAATGTATGTAACACACAATGAAATTATCTTGGCTTGGCTTCTCTATATATTGCCAAGATGCATAATGGATTTGAAACTGAAAGTCGCTCAGTCACGTCCGACTGTTTGTAACATGGACTATACAGTTCAGCAATGCTCCAGACCAGGATACTGGAGTAGGTAGCCTTTCCCTTCTCCAGGAGATCTTCCCAGCCCAGAGATCAAACCCAGGTCTCCTGCATTACAGGTAGATTCTTTACCAGCTGAGCCACCAGGGAAGCCTTGATTTATGAAGCATTTGCTTCCCTGGTGGATCAGATGGTAAAGAGTCTGCTCACAATGCGGGAGACCTGGGTTCAGTCCCTCAGTCTGGAAGATCCCCTGCAGAAGGCAATGGCAACCCACTCCAGTATTCTTGCCTGGAGAATTCCATGGATGGAGAAGCCTGAAGGGCAACAGTCCATGAGGTCACAAGGTATTGGACACAACTGCGTGACTAACACACTATAATGTATTTATAAAGCAGGGAAGTATGTGAACACATATCTGTATCAGTTAGTCGTAAAGAAAGATGCCAGTAACTCTCAGAATTTGAAGGATTGCCTTAGGAATATTGGATGAAGTGAAATGGCTATAAATCGCAATAAAGGAGACTTAGTAACAAGAATTACTTGACACCAGGACTATATAAAAATGTCACGCAGTCATTTAATCCTGAAGTTTTGTTGAAAGGAGTAAATGAAAATAGAAGATTGAGTGACTTAATTTGTTAATGAATTCAATATTCTGGAATGAGAGGGTTTATGGGTAGGTAGGCAGAGATGGTTAGGAAAAATAAGATAAACTAAGAATTTCTACCTATACCTGATGTTAAACTCCAAGGGATCTAATATCTTTATGTTTTTGTTATTTAAACCTTAAAAATCAAGAGACATGCATGTGTGTGTGCGTGTGTGTGTATGTAGAATAGAGTCAATTTATTAATTCCTGGAAATCAGCCAGTTTGTAGAGGAGAATAGATAAGGTTACAATTTAGTACTTAAAAGTAATCTTCTTGGAACCATGACTATAGTTTGGGCTCCATTCATCATCCTTTGTGTAAGAGAAGCAAAGGAAGAGAAATAAGCACATTGGAGATAAAATGTATGTGATAAAAGCAGAAAACAAGAGTGAAGAATTTTATATCTCCTTCCACATGATGCATCTGACAGAATGGCATCATTAAATTTTCATCAGGAGTAAAATGTATAAAGCAATTAAGAAAGACAATGTGCATAAGTTAGGTCTCTGTATTTTTCCCCAAAGACAGGGTATTTAATACTTATTTGCTTTGATTCAAGGAAGAAAAAGGTAGCTTAGGTAGACAGTCCTTTCTTTGACTAATGATATCTCGAACCTTCTGGGGCTCTATGTGTGAACTCAGTCACTCAGCTGTGTCCAACTTCTTATGACCCCATGGACTGTAGCCCGCCAGCCTCCTGTGTCCATGGAATTTTCCAGGTGAGAAAACTGGAGTGGGTTACCATTTCCTGCTTCAGAGGACCCTTCTGACCCAGGAATCAAACTCATGCCTCTTGCCTCTCCTGCACTAGCAGGTGGATTCTTTACCACTGTGGCCCCTGGGAAGACCCTCTGGGGCTCTGTGGGTAACTCCAAATTCAGAAGTTACAAAAATGTCCTATTTCCTGTGCAGATAGTCAAAGAAGACATTGCACAGGTCTAAATTCCTATTGCTAACAATATGTTAGAGTTAAGTGACAGTTTAGGTAGTTCCAATATGTATTATTATTTTTAGATCTTTGAAAATTGAAACTCCAGATCAGCACTGTGTGTTTGTACTCAAGTTAGAGTTGTATGCCAACAGACTTAAGATCTCCATTGAAATATTCCTTTTATAAACAATACAAGAGCCAAATCCCATTGATTTATTCACCAATTATTTTATTCTACTGAATTCTGATGTTAAATATTGCCTTATAATAGCTTAAATTTCCAGGTGGAGAATATAAAAACCCAATTCATAGAAAATCATCATAGTGACTGTATTGTTAGTATTTTTGAATATTGAAGATTTAGTGGTCAAAATGTGTAAAACATTTATTTAATGAAGCACTAATACCAATTTGGAGGGTCAGAAGGAACCGTATGTATTTGGCCTAGTAAGTTCAGAGCACAGTGAAGTATGCTAAGTCATTTCAGTCACATCTGATTGTTTGCTAGCCTATGGACCATAGCCCTTCAGGCTCCTCTGCCCCTGGGATTCTCCAGGCAGGAATACTGCCATGGATTGCCATGCCCTCCTCCAGGGATCTTCCCAACCCAGGGATCGAACCCACGGCTCTTACGTCTCCTACATTAGCAGGCGGTTCTTTATCACCAGCAGAACAAGAGTATAGAAGTATAAATATAACATGTTAATCCCTTACCTAAACTCTGTAAGTATTATTCCCTTCATCCCTTACAGCCCAAAGATGCCACCATCACCAAGAAGGTGCATACGGTTGTATCTGTGCACAGCTGAAGATGTGTCCTGCCATACCTCATTTTGCATTGTGATCACTTCAATAAGTGGCACGGTATTGGAAAAACTGGATATCCATGTGCAAAAGAACGAAACTAGACAACAGAGACCACTATCTTATGCCACTCGCAAAATTATCTTGTAAAGGATTAAGACTTAAACATAAATCCTGATGCTATAGAATCCTTGGGGAAAACATAGGGAAAAACTCCTTGATATTGGTCTTGGAAATAACTGATTTTTGCTATGTTACCAAAAGTCAGGCAAAAAAACAAAAGTAAACAAATAAAACTACCTCAAACTGAAAGGCTTCACAGAAAAGAAAACCATCAACAAAATGAAACGTCAGCCTACAAAATCGGGGGGGAAACATTTGCAAGCTATCCATATGATATATTTGAAAGGAAAGACTCGTATATATTTGATAGTAGTGATTTTATATTTTGGAATTAAATCTAGTGAGAAAAGAAAATGAATGATGCTCTATATGAAGTCACATTAGGATAATTTTGGTCTACAATATAAATATGAAATAATTCAGTTGTGACTAATACAGTGTTTTTGAAGTACTCCTTGCTTGAACTAAATGGAAACTGATATCACAAGAGAAAACGATATTTGTGGGAGTAAAGTGGGTGGGACACTTCCTTTCTAAACTTTTGTTGCTTGTATTTTTCCACTTTCTAGTTGTCCTGATCTACTTTTTTTTTTTTTTTTACCATATTTTAAATAAGTCTGAGTTGTTCTGTTTGTTAATTAGTTTTGCTTCTTTTGAAACACCCACACTTGAGGAAAAAATGTTGACAATGTTTATTACTTCATTGTTCATATCTTATTTTAGGCTGAGTAAAATTTACATCAGGCAATATTTTTCCTGAAGGCACTGAATAATTTTCTTCATTAGCTTGCCCTCCTGCCAATAACTAAATGTTCCTATCTGTGATCTTGAAAAATATTGCAATTTGAACACCAACATTTTCTTTGTGTATATGGAAGTTTTAGTTTATTGCAGTTATAAAGTCTTGATGTGTTCCAATCTCCTTTGACCTAATTGTAATATTCAAGTTATGTTCTATTTGGATGACACTAAACTTCTGAGTGTTTAATTACTCTACTGATGTTTAGCTGATATAATTTTCTTTATATCAAAGAATTATATAATTTAATTATCAGCCTTTTTCCTCCAAAATTACAACCTAAACAGTTGTCCCTAAGTAACTGTATACTTTATATAGACTGCTTATGGCTATCAAAGCATGAACTTAATTAAAAGCAATATCTCAAAACTATAATGTAAGTGGGTGGGAAAGGATATGAATGACTTTTACAAAAGTTATTTGAACAAACGCATCTTGTTAAATCAAACAAATAGTTCTCAGCATGGAGGGTTATTAAAAAACATCAGATCTAAAGACTAACATTCACTGAATATAAGAAACATGCCTTAGTCAGGTGTACTGGTGAATAATCTAACAACCAAAAAAAGAAATCAAATAATATGACAATTAAAAAGTTAAGCAAACATATGAGCAAGTGCTGAAATGCTTGCCTGATAAAATGTTAATCATATCTACCCTTAAGAAAGGACAGGATAGTCATCAGATATTAGTTCTTTTGAAAATTGTCATAATTCATCCCTCTTTCTCTCATCTGTAAAATGGGAAAACAAAAATCACCTGTTATAAGAGCCAAATATGTAAATTGGACATGCAGAAAATAATATCTGACATTTATCAATATGTATTATTCAAAATTTGGTAATTGCTTTTACAGATATTGTTACTTCATTTATAACCGCAGCCAATAACACTGCTGTTGTTGGTGCTGACTACCACTTTTTTGCACTGAAGAGCCATTTCTTGGTAAACTAACAAAATGGATAATTGCTTAAAATTAAAACAGTCAAACATAGTTATAGGTCTAGACTTTGGCCCTTCTTTTAAATGCTTTCTAAAAAGTGACATAAAGTTAGTGGGATAGTTTTTATAGTCCCTTAATGATCTCTGAGTGCTAAATTTAAAGGCATGCAAAGATCTGCTGTGTTAAGATACATTTTATTCTCCTAATCCATGTAGCTTAAAGTTATATTCCAGATTATGGCTTTGAGAGATACAGAATAAAGAATGTAAAATGAACTCCTCTTTCTACTTCTTGATTTTGAAGGCACACGATTCAAAAGTTTAGTCACTTGAATAAAGTGATTATTTCAGAACCAAGGTTAGAATTAATCACTCCCCTACAAGTTGATTCTTTCAAATAACTCAGTGACTGCTTAATAATACGAAATTTTGTTTTTATCCACTTTGCCTCATGATTATGCATTGCCCTAGGCTATTTCAACAACCTCAGATATGCAGATGACACTACCCTTATGGCAGAAAGCAAAGAGGAACTAAAGAGTCTCTTGATGAAGGTCAAAGTAGAGAGTGAAAAAGTTGGCTTAAAACTCAACATTCAAATAAGATCATGGCATCCATTCCCATCATTTCATAGCAAATAGATGGGGAGACAATGGAAACAGTGTCAGACTTTATTTTCTTGAGTTCTAAAGTCACTGCAGATGGTGACTGTATCCATGGAATTATCAGACACTTGCTCCTTGGAAGAAAAACTATGAAAAATCTAGACAGTGTATTAAAAAGCAGAGAGATTTATCTGCTAACAAATTCTGTATAGCCAAAGCTATGGTTTTTCCAGTAGTCATGTATGGATGTGAGAGCTGGAGAGTTGGACTACAAAGAAAGCTGAGCACCAAAGAGTTGATGCTTTCCAACTGTGGTGTTGGAGAAGACCCTTGACAGACCCTTGGACTGCAAGGAGATCCAACCAGTCCATCCTAATGTATATCAGTCCTGAATATTCATTGGAAGGACTGATGCTGAAGCTGAAGTTTCAGTACTTTGGCCATCTGATGCAAAGAGCTGACTCATTAGAAAAGACCTTGATGCTGGGAAAGATTGAAGGCAGGAGGAGAAGGGGATGACAGAGGATGAGATGGTTGGATGGCATCGCCAACTTAATGGACATGTGTGTGAGCCAGCTGCAGGAAATGGTGAGGGACAGGGAAGCTTGGCATAATGTAGTTCATGGGTCCTAAAGAGCTGAAGATGACTGAGCTACTGAACAAAAACAACAGACTCTTTCTGATTCATCAATCCCCAATTAAAGGATAAGATAACTTTAACTACTGCAGTGAGTAAAAGAGATCAACAATTTTCCTGAAGCCATTTTTTTTTCAAAATACTTGATGATACAGTTACCCATACTTCACAGAGATGTGGCTTTGAGATATCATCCCAAACAAAGAAAATGCCCGCTAAGTCATTGAATCTTTCAATATTCTCTCGTTTTCTAAATTTTAAGACTCTTTTGGATTTCATACTTCCAAAATCCTTAGTGCATTTCCAACTGGAGTATAATTTGTATTATTCCACCCTTCTCTGATAGCTCAGTTGGTAAATAATCTGCCTGCAATGCATGAGACCCCAGTTCGATTCCTAGGTTGGGAAGATTGGCTGGTGTAGGGAAAGGCTATCCACTCCAGTATTCTTGGGTTTCCCTTGTAGCTTAGCTGGTAAAGAACCCTCCTGCAGATTGGGAGACCTGTGTTCAATCCCTGGGTTGGGAAGATCTCCCAGAGAAGGGAAAGGCTACTCACTCCAGTATTCTGGCCTAGAGAATTCCATGGACTATATTGTGGACTATATTCCATGGACTATGTGTCCATGGGGTCACAAAGAGTTGAACATGACTGAGCAACTTTCACTTAATTACTTACCCACCCAATGAAAAACAAATAAAAGTTGAACTTGTATTTCATTAAGATATTATCAGTTTTTCAATTATTTTTTCCAATTTAGGATAAGAGGATGTTGGAGAGAACTTCAACTATAAATTAATCTTGATCCTAATGAATCACTTAATACATTGTTTATTAACAACAAATGAGATCCATGGTTTTAAAATATTATTTTCAGTCATATATGTGCATTTTTAAAAATATAATACATATATAAACAAAAGCATTATCTGAAATCTCAATTAAAAATATAAATGACTATTGTTTTACATTTATGGTATGCCAATTTGAGGGACCATATGGTTCAAATGAGTCAGATACAGCTGGGTGACTGAACAATAATGGTTCAAAAAACATTGACAGTTTGTTATATCCTCATGCTATGATTGTCAATTCATGTCCTCCATGACTTGTCTAATTTTTTAAAAGTCCATAATTAGATAAATATATGACAGACAGGTAGACAGATAGATACTTTTAATCAGATGCCTCCAAATTCTTCACTTATTTCAACCACAGAGGTCGAGTTTTATAATTTTCTCTTGTCTTTGGACTTGTAGAATTTCATAGACTTATATATACATTGGACACGTTCTTCCACACTCAATACATTGGAACAAAATTGTGAAATTTCCTAAGTCTTACAATCCAGAAAGAAATGTACATCTTTCTATTACTGTCTACTTTTATTACTATTCTGATATTAACAGAAAATAATTTTAAAGCTGTAATTTGGGAATTAAAAGCAAGCATGAAGTGTAACTATAGTAGCTAATTTTTTAAAAAAATCCATATTGATCCAGGTTAGAGATCACTATTTTGACAAATTTCATCCTCTTCAGATAAATTTCTAATTCCATAATAATATTAAAATCCATAAAATTAATAGGTTCACCTCAAAATTATGTTTAACATATATGACATTGCACTTCAACAAATATCAGGATTGACTAGATTATGTTGCGGTAAAAATGCCTTTCAGTTGTTTAAAAGACCAAAAGGTAATTCCTTGCTTAAGCTACATGTCCATCACCAGTCAGTTAGAAAACTGTTATTCATATACTTATTTTCTTTAGTCTGGGATTCAGGCTGACAGAGTGGCAATTATTTCTTGGGTAGAGCTAAAGAGGGTGGTTGAGCATGCCCTGGCTTTTTAAGCTTCTGTCTGGAATGGACACATATCATTTCTGTTTGTGTTCAATTGGCCATATAAAGTCATATAGCCTAACTTCAAATGGGTGAGAGAGACAAATCCTTCCATGTGCCTGAAGAGGAAGCCTGAATATTTATACATAGCCACATGTGTAGGTAAACAGCAGGCCATACTTAATTTGTTTTTCTCATAGTTTCACTGTTTTACTCCATTGCCATTATTTTTTTTCCCATTCCCTCCTGGTATTTTTAAGAATATATACCGCAGTTTAACAGATTTCTTAGGTTTTTCTCTAACCTCATACGTGCTCAGTCACTCAGTCTTGTCTGACTCTCTACCACCCTTTGGACTGTAGTCTGCTATAGGACTTTAAGATAAGAGTACTGGAGTGGATTGCCATTTCCTCCTCCGGGGGAACTTCCTGACCCAGGGAGTGAACCCATGTCTTCTGTATTGCACACAGATTCTTTACCACTGAGCCATTACAGTGGTAAAACCCTAAATCTCATACGCATTCTTATAAATTATAAACAACACTGCTGCGTACTTCCTCTCATACACACACAGCTGTATAAGATTATTCTCTTGGGTTATATAGTTCTAGAAAAAAATGCTAAATTAGGGAGTATTGTCCAAATCATTCTTCATCAGTCTCTTCATTTCTTCTCCAAAAATGACCACTATATTTGTGCTATCTTTGTAACTCCAGTTTGTAAGAACTGTGATTTCATTTTTTGATATTTATTTTGTCAATTATTTGGAAGGTTGATATGATGATGTGCATGCAAGCTAAGTAGTTTCATTCGTGTCTGACTCTGTGTGACCCTATGGACCGTAACCCTCCAGGCTCCTCTGTCCATGGGATTCGACAGGCAAGAATACCTGACTGGGTTGCCATGCCCTCCTCTAGGGGATCCACCTGATCCAGGGGTTGAACTACCGTTTCTTGTCTCCTGTATTGGCAGGCTTTTTTTAACCACTACTGCCACCTGAGAAGCCCTTTATAGGATTAATTTTGTTTTCTTAATTTGGATTTCCTATATTGTGAGTTCTACCAAGTTTAAAAGCTAACTTAAACCAAGAATTAAGTTTATATTTTCTTGACATGAAGATAGGTATAAGCAACTTAAAGTATTGAGTGCATACACAGCATATTGAATGTTTTAAACTTTAAATGAAATCACAAGGAAGGATGCATTTTATAACAAAAAGAGTAGTAAAAAATCACTTTGAAGTAAAGTTCACTAAAAAATTACCATGAAAATTTACTGTTTCATATAGGTCTAAACTTACTGAAGAAACTTTAAAATTACAAGTGATTCTTGAAAAGCATGGGCTTGAACTATGTGGGTCCAGTTATACACGAATTTTTTTTTTCAGTAGTAAATATTTTGGTAGTGTGCAATCTTTGGTTGGTTGAAATCATAGAGTAGGAAAAAATAGATGTGGAGGAGACGTGTATATAGAGGAACCACATATACAGATGAAAAGTGAAGGTGTTAGTTGCTCAGTCGTGTCTGATTCTTTGCAACCGCATGTACCGTAGTCCACCAAGCTCCTCTGTCCCTGGAATTTTCTAGGCAAGGAAACTGGATCAGATATTCATTCCCTTCTCCAGGGGATCTTCCTGACCCAGGGTTTGAAACTGTATCTCCTGCATTGCAGTCAGATTCTTTACTGTCTGAGCCACCAGGGAAGTCCAAGTATACGGACTATAAATTATAAGTGGGTTTTTGACTGAGCAGAAGGTTGGCACCCCAACCCTCCCTTTCTTATCTAGGTATGACTACCTGAGGATACATTTGGATCAGGGATACAAACACAGAGAAAATTGTTTTGTTATGCTCATGTGATTGTTTTTGCTCATAATTGTTAAACATTTGGTTCATGGTAATGTTATAAAAAGATGTTTCCTTTTGAAGAACTTGAAAGCATATAATGACATCATAAAAATTTCCTAAGTTTATGCATTTTGTAAGAAAAAGAAAGTGTTAATTACTCAGTTGTTTCTGACTCCTTGCGACCCTATGGACTGTAGCCTACCAGGCTTATCAGGCCATGGAATTCTCTAGACGAGAATACTGGAGTGGATATGGGTAGCCATTCCCTTCTCCAGCGGATCTTCCGAACCCAGAGATTGTGCATTGCAAGCAGATTCTTTACTGTCTGAACCACCAAGGAATCCCGGACATTTTGTAAAATTGGTTTGAAAAAGTGTCCTGTATATTTCCTGAACTTTGTTGAAGTTTAAATAATTGGGTATTATCCTAAATATTATAAAACAAGCCACATTTATTGAACCATTATCATGCACATGGTCAACATGCTAACAAATATTGTTTATTCAATAACTTACTTGCCTAATAACCTACTTGCCCATAAGGCCTCACTTCACCATCAAAGCTGAAATTCACAGACCTTTCTCTGAAGCATATGCATATGTGTGTGTATTTGGTGCAGCCTCAGGAGTATCCAAAACTGGAGTTATAATAACTGTCTTCTTAAGAATCATAAACATGCTGAAGAAAAAGCTACCATAATTGACCTCAAAGATATCTATATAAGAGGTTTTAGACCACAATCATGTTGCAAAGCAGCATCAGAAGAAGAAAAACTACATAGCCTTACTACATACATGATTTTATTATCTTTTTCTAAAAATCTTGCAAAGATAAAAGTGTTCTAACAATTTAGGGCTTTGATGATATCACAATTCCCATTCACAAAATTTGTTGAAGTACAAAAATATGCACCATGTTTATAAAAATATTAGCAAAGCTACATGTGTAAATTCATTTTGAAACATGTGAAGCATAAATATATGAAATTAATGAATTTGCTTGCCTTTTATAATCGTTATATCAAGCTAAAGACTTGCTTGCGTTATATCAATCTAAAGTCAAGCTAAAGATATTTGCTATAGACTTAGCTACTTGTGTGGTAGAAACCTGGGGTTTCTTTTTTCTCTCCATGTCTAGAAATGTTATCTATGAGCAACAAGATAAACCACTCAAGATTTATCCATATGTTTATCTACATTAATGATTGAAAGGAGGGAGTAGACAGTGAGTAAGCAAAATTGGCTTGTACTACTAAAGTGGTTTCTACTATTTTAAAATTTCTTATTTATAAGAGGTTGCAAGGAAGACCAAGTAAGGTCAATAGTATAGGCCAGATATTAATATTAAAAAAATCCTATTCTGTATAGATACAGATATGTTGTTAAAATACTGTATTGGTTTCTTCCCACAATTAGATTCTGATATGTGAAGATCTATTAAAAGAAAAAAAAATGGAAAGTCTTTATAAAATGGGTTATGGATATTATAGATGCCTCAGTATGTGTGTGTGTATATATATATATATATAACTTGATCTTAATGTAATAACAAACCAAAGCAATGCACTGCTTAATTTGGTGGTTGCAGTGAAGGAATATGTCACCAGGAAAACAAAAATTCTGAAAATGTCAGTACTCATAGTACCATTTATAAGAAAGTATAGAAATATATTAAAGAGATTCAGTATTTCCATGGTTTCCAGATATAGGAAATGAAGTGGAAATTGAATGAGTCATGAAAGTTTAAGAAAGATGTAGTAAAAATTGATTAATATTGTTTCTTTACTGTTTTTACAAAGTGTGTATAAACAACTTAGAAGAAATTAATATGAAATGCATTTGAGCAAATAGAAGGAAATACTTCACACAGCATTGTGGAAATATATTGCCTTTAGAAGGTTACAGAGTCAAAAACTGTAACTGATTAATAGGACGAATAATAATATTTGCATTGGCCAACGTGAGGAAGTTGGGGCCAGCTCCATGCTAGCTTCAGGGACTTTTCTCTGAACTCCATCCAAAAGCACTTTCTAGCCTGGGGGTTGACTGTGCTTAATTAACTCCATCTGACCCAGTCACACAGAGTAAAGTCATCAATCTATCAGATTTGGCTCACTTTCTTCCAGGGAGTTGTGGATGAAGGTCTTCCACCTATTTTTGAACTAGCAAAAGCAAATGTCTCCTCTAACACACACACACACACACACACACACACACACATGCACACACCCCAAAGAAGAAAGCATGGCACGGTAAATTCAGCGCTTTCACCTCCACTGATGAGTCCATAAAAGTTTCTGTCCTGACTCTATGAAGATTCTGCAGGGCAACTGACAATATGTAGAATGGAGAGTCAGAAAATCAGGCTAAAAATCAATGTCTTCCTTCACTGACTGACTATGTGAATTAAAGCAAATCACTGAACTTCTCACAGCCTTCAGTTTCTCCACGAAAAACATGGAAACAATCATAATAAAACTCTGCTAGGGATATAAACCCTAAGTTATTAATAGAAATTAATTATTTTGTTGAAAAATCTGTTCATAATTGGGGAATTCTCTAGCATATATGAATGTAAGACGAAACTTATTCTGGACACTTCTTGCTTTTTTTTCGCTTTTTCATGTATTTTCACTTTCCCTCAATGGTAATGCTACTCGCCAAATGCCAAAGTCTGTACTTACTGCTTCTTGCCTTACCAGTATATATGCATTTTTATTTCACATTATTTTTGCTCATTCAAAGGAACTATTGCCTTAATTAATAAAATAAAGTCAAATAAATGAAGGTCAATAATGGGAAAAATCACCCACCAAGAACAATATTTAACTTGGCTTCATATTCTAATCTCTCATTCCCAGAATTCACTTCCTCCTTACATATATCCTTCGTTTTACCATGATGACTTCAAGGGTTGCTTGTCCCAAACATAGGTCAACATAGGGAAACTAAACTATAGGTACTTTTTTTGGTATAGACAGTAAAATGGACAACAAAACCTTGTTCCCTCTTCCTTAACCTACGTGAAGCATTTGCCCAATTATCCCTTCTTCTCCTCTGGTTTCCAGATGTCCAAGTGCAGACATGTGATAGAAAAATCATAAAATGAAAAATGTCTCTAAATAACCACATAAAGGAAATATTCTTGCCAACTTTGACATTTATATTGAATTGCTTTACGAGTTAGAAATAAACTTTTATTGGGTTAAGCCACTGAAACCATAGGGTTTACTTTTTAAACCTACAAACATCACTCTAGTAAATACCTGATTATACAGATTATATTAACTTAGACTATGCAAATAGACATTTATAAGTGTTGAGAAAGCAGAAAAAAAGGGGGGGAGTTTGAGATAGACCGTGGAAACCTGACCCCCCACAATTGCATTTTACTAGGGGTTACAGACAGTGCTTGGCATCCTTGGTTAGCTTTCATATGAAGGATCCCATCTTAGCGCTTTCTCTTCAGAAGCCAGGTGTTGACCCTCCAAAAGACAAAACCTAAAAGAGTGAAGGCCAAGGAGGAATGGCTATTTACCTTGAAATATAAAGCTTCAGTTCAGTTCAGTTCAGTTCAGTCGCTCAGTCGTGTCCGACTCTTTGCGACCCCATGAATCGCAGCACGCCAGGCCTCCCTGTCCATCACCATCTCCCGGAGTTCACTCAGACTCACGTCCATTGAGTCCGTGATGCCATCCAACCATCTCATCCTGGGTCATCCCCTTCTCCTCCTGCCCCCAATCCCTCCCAACATCAGAGTCTTTTCCAATGAGTCAACTCTTCTCGTGAGGTGTCCAAAGTACTGGAGTTTCAGCTTTAGCATCATTCCTTCCAAAAAAATCCCAGGGCTGATCTCCTTCAGAATGGACTGATTGGATCTCCTTGCAGTCCAAGGGACTCTCAAGAGTCTTCTCCAACACCACAGTTCAAAAGCATCAATTCTTCGGCGCTCAGCCTTCTTCACAGTCCAACTCTCACATCCATACATGACCACTGGACAAACCATAGCCTTGACTAGACGGACCTTAGTTGGCAAAGTAATGTCTCTGCTTTTGAATACGCTGACTAGGTTGGTCATAACTTTTCTTCCAAGGAGTAAGCGTCTTTTAATTTTATGGCTGCAGTCACCATCTGCAGTGATTTTGGAGCCCCCCAAAATAAAGTCTGACACTGTTTCTACTGTTTGCCCATCTATTTCCCATGAAGTGATGGGACCAGATGCCATGATCTTCGTTTTCTGAATGTTGAGCTTTAAGCCAACTTTTTCACTCTCCTCTTTCACTTTCATCAAGAGGCTTTTTAGCTCCTCTTCCTTATGCATTTTATCTTATTATCAGCCTCTTCTCAAAGCAAATGAAAGAAGAGATGATTACCCCTTAAAGGAAATGCTAAGCCTAATCACTAGGTCAGAGAAGGCAATGGCACCCCACTCCAGTACTCTTGCCTGGAAAATCCCATGGACGAAGGAGCCTGGTGGGCTGCAGTCCATGGGGTCGCTAAGAGTTGGACACGACTGAGCGACTTCACTTTCACTTTTCACTTTCATGCACTGGAGAAGGAAATGGCAACCCACTCCAGTGTGCTTGCCTGGAGAATCCCAGGGATGGGGGAGCCTGGTGGGCTGCCATCTCTGGGGTCGCACACGACTGAATCGACTTAGCAGCAGCAGCAGCAGCAATCACAAGGTAACGTGCTAACCTACAGATAATAAGATAATTGCTATCTCAACATCTATAGAAATTCCAACATTCGAATAAAGGAAAAATATAAAACGTGCAGTGTCAGGAGTACAATTTCATTACCACTTATTTTTCATTTATTTCTAAAATTTTGTGGTCTGTAAGACAAAGGTCAGAAAGCTTTTTTTGTTTGTTTGTTTCTGTAAAAGGCCAGATAGCAACTGGTTTTGGCTTTCTAGGACATACCTCCTCTGTCACAACTCTGTGCTAACTACTCAACCTTTCCACTGAAGCACCAACACAGCTGCATGCAATCCGTAAACAAATGAGTGTGGCTGTATTCTTGAAAAAACTTTATTTACAGAACAGGCAGTGAGCTGAATTTGGTTTTCAGTCATAATCTACCAACCTCTGATTTGAGGACTTAATATACACAGTGCTCTAATTTTTCATTCATATTCTTTTCCTGTTGCCACTCTTATAACACAGGTTGATTGCATAAAACTCTAGATCTTTCAGTGAGACAAATGATTATGAGTGGGTAGGGCTTGGTATTTTTTAAATTATATAACTGTATGAATCAAATGAAATGTCTTACAATATTTTTTAAATTCTCTTATTCTGCCTTAGTACTTTTGCATCTAATATTTTAAATCAATGTATACCTAAGAAAAAAAAAACCACTGGAAAAAACTCTTGGACACATTTTTTGGAGTCATTCTTTGGTTCTGGGAAGCTGCACGTGTAAACTATGAATTTTTGTAAATAGCGATATGCAAGATCAGTGGTCTTATGCTGGAGAACCTGGCATAGAGTCAGCAGCCCATAGTCTCTTCCAAATCACCCTCACCCGATTCACTCACTGCCCCTAATCCAAAAGTACTCATGCTCACCTCATGTAACAGTACAGCTGGACCAGAGGTCAGCATCTGACCCATGAATAGCCAGTCAGTATATCAGCCAGCCCCATTTGGTCTGCAGAAGAGGCTGAGCCAATCAGATGTCCTCTCTCTGAAATGGAAATTGAGCAGTTAGGAATGGGACTTCAAGGTAAAACTGTTACATAAGCATTCATAGCATCACATTTTTTTGAGAAAACATAAATTGCAATTATTAAAAGGCAAAATGTATGCGTGAACAGCAGCTGTGCATTAAACACAAGCCTAGCATGGTGGAGGAGTAAAGTAGTAGCAGAAGAAAAAGAAGTGAGTGTGTAGGGAGTGACGGTGAACGTTAATGGCGGAAATTAGACTAAAAGACGTGCAGCTCTGTTCCAATGCTGTTAGTGTCGCTCTTGAAGCTAGGATGTTTGGCTTCTTCTTATAATACATCTGGAATTGTGTTCTTCACATGCAGAGGAATTTAATTACATCAATGACAAGGTATAGATATCTTTGAAGTATAAGATAAACATAACAAACAAACTTTGTACCTTTGGAACAATGAAGTGAAACGGAGAAACTCTCTAACTAGATAGAAAGTGAAAGTAAAAGTCACTCAATTGTGTCTGAATCTTTGCGACTCCATGGACTATACAGTCCATGGAATTCTCCAGGCTTAGGGGATCCTCCCAATCCGGGGATCAAACCCAGGTCTCCCACATTTCAGGCAGGTTCTTTACCAGCTGAGCCACAAAGAGAGCCCCATAATGCTGGGGTGGGTAGCCTGCTTTTTCAGCGGATCTTCCCAACCCAATAATTAAACTGAGGTCTTCTGTATTGCAGGCAGGACTCCCCACCAACTTGAGCCATCAGGGAGGCCCAGCTAGACAGAAATAGAGAAGTAAATACAGCTAGTTTTGGTGCCAGCCACAAATCCTTCACTTTGCAGCTGTGAGATCTTTAGAAAGCTATTTAACTCCTTTTGCATTTAATTTGACATCTATAAAATAGAGGCAAAACTTGTACTTGTCTCAGAGGGTTAATGTGATGAATAAGTGTTATTACATCCAGAGTGCCTAGAGGAGTATCTGAGGCACACTAAGATACCAGCGAATGCTGGTTTTATTTATTATGTCATCATATGCTATTACATGCTTTAAAATACTTGTCATCTGTACATTTCACCACAAACACTGTCCTGAATTCTTTTTGTCAGAAGATGATGCTCTTGCATAATAGCAGCATAAACACTAATAATATTGTTTGATTCTATACAAATTTATTCAAAAAATTATTTGTATAGTTTGAGTGCAAATACAGTCAAGGTAAACATTCTTTGTTTTTTCTAGTAGAGGTATTTTTTTCTTCCAGAGGAAGTAACTATTGGCTGTAGTTCAAACCATGAGCAGACAGGTTGAGCAAAAAAAAAAATGTGCGGAGTATTGAGTCTCAGGCATTTCAGCCTATGGAAGGAATGGAATCAAAGGGACCATTTCCACTTACTGTGATATTTTGAACTACTCTGAATTAGTGCAAGGAGATCCAACCAGTCCATCATAAAGGAAATCAGTCCTGGGTGTTCATTGGAAGGACTGATGTTGAAGTTGCAACTCTAGTATTTTGGCCACCTGATGCGAAGAGCTGACTCACTTGAAAAGACCCTGATGCTGGGAAAGATTGAAGGCAGGAGGAGAAGGGGACAGCAAAGGATGAGATTGTTGGATGGCATCACCGACTCAGTGGAGATGAGTTTGGGTGGACTCCGGGAGTTGGTGATGGACAGAGAGGCCTGGCGTGCTGCGGTTCATGGGGTCACAAAGAATTGGACACGACTAAGCAACTGAACTGAAGTGAACTGAATTACTTCTTTCTAGGAAAACTTAGAACTTGAAAGTTAAAAATTCCCAATTTACTGCTGAATGTATGGTTGCTATATAGTTCATAATTTAATTTTAAAGGTCTAGAATTTACGAGAGAGAGAGAGTTAGTGAATGGAAAGAAGAATAAGAAAGGACAATAAACCAGATTTGATATTTGGCTTAATATTTTCCTTTAAGAGATTTCTTCTTTATAGCTCCTGTGTTTTTGTTCTTAGACACACTTTTCTTTCTTTAGTTAAATACATTCAGCAAAGCCACTGGAAAGAAAGCACAATGGTTGTAAAAGACTTCTGTTGATAAACGTCCTCTCAATTTGTACTAGAATCAGGAGGCATCTTTAATCATTTAGAGTGTTTCATCAATTTAGGGACATTTAAAGAAATTAATTATTTGACAACATGTATAATTTTAGGTTAAAACTCTGGGAAATAAATTTATCATGAAGTTTTAAGTGAAAGGGAAGTCGCTTAGTCGTGTTCAACTCTTAGCGACACCATGGACTACAGCCCATCAGGCTCCTCCATCCATGGGATTTTCCAGGCAAGAGTACTGGAGTGGGGTGCCATTGCCTTCTCCAATAATTTTAGGTTAAAACTCTGGGAAATAAATTTATCATGAAGTTTAAATATGATAAATTAGAGCATACTCAATTTTTAATATATTTTTAAAAGGCTATAGCAGTGAACATGTTCCAGTAAAAAGTTTTTCATTTGCCCTGTTGTCTGGTTTTACACTCCTACTGGTTAAATTAATCTTCAAATTATTGATTACCAAGTAACATTGTGAATTGGTCTTCTATAGCATGAATCTGACAACCATGTTTGCTTTATCATTAATCTTGTTGGTCATTATATCATTCACTGTTCATTATAGCAAGAGATAAATTGCACAAATGCTTAATATTGTTAGTTCAGCTTGGTTTCTTTCTTTAGTGACACTAATTCTATGGAGAAGTTGGGCAAAATCAATGTCTTATGCACCATTTATATTAAATTATGCTTGTTATATGATTGAATCAACACTACATAGAGTTTTCTCAAGTTAATTGATCAACTCCTACAAAACAAATTAATATGATACATCAAACTTATGGTATTGTCTTCCAGAAAGAACATAATAAACATCAATGCTGAAAGAAAACTAGTGTTGCTTCTGGGATACTGCAATTCTCAACCCTAACCAAATGGCTGGCTAAAAGTAGCAGAAGAGAGAATGCTAATGTAAATTCAGAGGGAGGTTTTTTACTTTTCTAGAAGCATTTAAGATATTTATGTCAAGTAATATAATTACATTTGTTGAAACACTACAGTGTTTGCCCCTCCAACCCCCTGCTCCTAAAAAACGGCATCTACAATATCTCTTAGAAGGTTTTTTTCGTTTACTTTTCTAGTTTAAATAGCTATTGTTTGCCATTATTAATCATCTTCTGAAAGTTGAATCTTAGTAGATATTTTATTAAAATACCTTCCATGGTTTAGCAAATTGACTCACTATTAATATTGCAAAATACATTTCTTTTGGAGAACATGAAGTCAAATGTATCCAACTGTGTAAAATACTACTATGTTTTATAATCATTACCATAATCACTGGAGTTCAATGTGGATTAAAGGTTAGTTTAAAATGATAAAAATATAAATGAATATTATGTCAATGTTTAAAACTGTCTGCTGCTGCTGCTGCTGCTAATTCGCTTCAATTGTGTCCAATTCTGTGTGACCCCATAGATGGCAGCCCACCCACCAGGCTCCATCATCCTTGGGATTTTCCAGTCAAGAACACTGGAGTGGGTTGCCATTTCCTTCTCCATAAAATAGTCTAGTCCTTGGATTTTTATAAATTTGGGATTTTGAAATTTTGAGCAAATGCAAAATCCATACACACACACACACACACACACACACACACACACACACACACAGGAACTGTTGAGTCTCATTTAGATACATATTTTATAAATAAATTTTAAAAGAGCATGTACATTCTATGTGCCTATTATATGTTACTTGAACATATATTTAATTCTACAGAAAATATTTTACTTTACATACAATATTCAGTTTGACCATCTGGGTGTACTTACAGTAATAGTAATAAATAAGAGAAGAAATGAAAGCATTTAAAATAAATAGCCAATGGCATCCAGCTAATGTGGATGAGATGTGGTTTCTCCTCAAGGAAATGAGTTTAAAATCAGAGGAAAACAAGTTAGGCTATTTAGCTATGTTTTGCAAAGATGAGTACTTGGCTAATACTCTGTTTATATATGTTTATATAAAGATAGACTGACCTGGCTCTATTTATTTATTTAGAGAATGGGTCTCCTGACCAGTTCTTTCTTCTACTTTATGGTATGCCATTTCCAGGCTCCTCCACCCATGGGATTTTCCAGATAAGAGTACTGGAGTGGGTTGCCATTGCCTTCTCTGCTTTTCTGACTAACATCCAGTTAAAAACTAAGTTTTCTGGAAAAAAAAAAAAAACACTAAGAAAATGTCTTCCTTTTAAAATGAGTGATAGATTATTATTAATATGTTCTTTCTGTTAATTGCATCTGTTGAGTGGGAGTATTAATTCCAAACGATGGTTTTCTGATTATGTTTTTGGAAATTTTATGGAATTAAATTACCAAAGGACACAGATTAAAATTATATTAAGCAACTGAGTCATCAAGAAAATACTTTTACTCATTATTTATTTAATAAGTTTATGTATTAATGTATGTATTTTTCACTGTGCCAGGTCTCCATTGCTGTGCAATTTTCTCTAGTTTTGGAGAGCAGGGGCTATTCTAGTTGTGATGCCCATACTTCTCACTGCGGGGCTTCTCTTGCTGTGGAACACCGGTTTTAGGATGCACAGGCCCGTGTCTCTTGGATTGGCAGACAGATTCTTCACCACTGAGCCATCAGGGAACCCCAAGAAAATAAATTTATACATTTTAAATGGCAATCCACTCCAGTACTCTTGCCTGGAAAATCCCATGGATGGAGGAGCCTGGTAGGCTGCAGTCCATGGGGTCTCAAAGAGTTGGACAGGACTGAGCAACTTCAAATTTAAAAAAAAAAAAAAAAATTCAAAAACAACTAAAAACCTACCATGATAACCTTGCATCCTATGTAGTATTCAAGCATCTCAGCAAAAGTTGAATGAATATAATCCTTGTAACTTTTGTTTACAGATTCAAACTTCAGTTTATTAGGTAAATGATCTTTATTTTAAATGTGTGCTTGAAGTTGAAGTTTAATGATGTTAAGTTGTATTGCATGCAATGTAAAATATAACTAATGTATTTATCTGAAGAACTGACCAAAATATGTCTATACTGTAAAATTAGTAACTGAGGATTAAAGATATAAATGAGAAACTCTGTCAATATTGTAAAAACATTATGCTAAAATAATGATAACTCAATATAATTTTGCCATGAAATATTGACATTCTTATCTATATAGTAATGTTTCCTTGAAGTTTTATGGAATGCTTACTCTTATTCCTCACAAAAATTGATTGCAGAAGGTTGAAGTACCATGGCCTTTTACTTTCACGGTACCTGTGACCAGTTGTATCTAATTCATAGACATTCTAGGATGATAGAATAAGTCATTCAGTACCCCAAAACTTTTATACCTGTAGTATTTTCATCATTGTTACTAACTTAGGTATATTTCCTAAAACTGGCTTTTTTTTTTTTTCTTTAAGATGATCGATAGAAATCTGAGGCAAGGATTAATTACATGATAAAGAACAAATCTTGTGTATATCTTTACATCGTTAAATTCCAGAAATTGAAATAACAGAATTGTTTGGACAAACCTTAAAAAAAAAAAAGTTGATGTTTTCTGCCACATAAATACCTCGATTGAGAGACATTTCTTGCACACTGACATATAATTAAGAGTTTCATTTTAGTCTATAAATTGCAACTCTGAAAGAAATTTGACTTGAGTAATGAATGTATTATCTATTTTTGTCCTTGTTGTGAGAAATTTGGTTAAAGGCAGTCTGAGACTGTGGCGACTCCGTAGCCCTGTCTGAGATCTAGGCTCTTCTGATGCTTGAATCACCTATCGCCAACTTGTGACCATTGACTTGTAGTTCTAAGATGGTCTCTCATCTCTGGGCATTGCATCAGTTTTCCTGACAGCAAGAAGGGCGAGGGGAAAATGTCCCACAACTTTGGAGTTAATCACCCTCCATCCCTTCACTCCTGCAATTTAAAGAGCTTCTCAATGGTGTAGTCAGCAACTTTTCTTTTTCCATAGAAAAGCATTTTATTTTAAATATATCAATGTGCACGTCAATCCCAAACTCCCAATCTAATCCCATACCCACCTTCCCCCGGTAACTGTAACTTCGTTCTCTATTTCTGTTTTATAAATAAGTTCATTTGTATCATTTTTTTTATTTCACATATGCGTGATATCGTATGGAATCACATGATATTAGTCTTTCTCTGTCTGACTTTCTTCACTTGGTACGACAATCTCCAGGTCCATAAATGTTGCTGCAGATGGCATTATGTCATTCTTTTCAATTGCTGACAACTTTCATGTATATTGTATTGATGAGAGCTGTGTTATATGGACATTTGAATATAAAAGGGATTTTAGAAAATACAGGCTTATTATTCTTGGTGAAGAAAAGAATACTTTTGTGGGTGAAAAAGGAAAAACAAAATGGTAAATAGCAATCTTTGCAAAAGTCTATGCTACAGTTTTACAGAATAAATTTATCATCAATATTGCTATATAAAATAATTTTCAGGGCATACCCTGTCTGGTAGACCTGGGTTTGATCCCTGGGTTTGGAAGATCCCCTTGAGAAGGGAACGGCTACCCACTCCAGTATTTCGGCCTGGAGAATTCCATGGACTAGTCCATGGGGTTGCAAAAAGTCGGACACCACTGAGCAACTTTCACTTTTGTCTCTTGCCCAGATATGCTAACTGGGGCAATGCCCTGACTTGAAGTTGCCTCAATGACTGTATACTATTATTGAATTAATTAAATTAAATAAGGAATATAATTCATTAAATAATAGTATAATGAGCATGAAACATCCTTGGTATGCAATAATTGTTACTCTCCTAACGCCTCTGATTTTCCTTTTTGTCTAGATAGGACTTTTAAAATCTTTACTTCTACAAATCAGTAAGATACTGTTTCCAAAAATGCCTTAAGAATGGAAAATATTTCACAGAGACAAATCTTTATTACTTTCCATTATTATTAATAAATTAACTTTCAATGTAGAACCCAGAGCTATATGTCAGTTTGCTCATATCTCAAGGCACTGTGACTGACAAAATATTTCAAATTCAAAATTAATTTGTAATTTTATTTTTAGATATTTTAGTTTCCCAGACAACTTTTGTCGTCTTGAGTCCCAATTTTTCTGGTAGCCATTCTTTATTGTTATCAGGGATTTATTTGTTTATTTTTATAATTATTGTTCTGTTCTCTTTATGAATTTCCACATACCAAGTCTCCACCGAGACAACTATTAAATTGTTAAAAGAGTTTGTATCTTTAAAAATTAGATCTTAGGGTAAATTTCTTAGAAATAATATTACTTAAAGAAATGTCTAAAAAATTAGACACATTTCTTAACTTTAAGCCTGTCATACATTTCTAACTTTTTTATATATTTTGTGCTTAAGTTTTGAAATATTTAATGCTCTAAAAATAACTTTCCATGATTGTATTTAAAATTGAGAAACAATTTAGACTTCTTTCCAATATTTTACAAAATTACATTGAAATATGTATGTTCAATTTTAAACTGAGAGCAAAGCAAAGTAAGAAAATTGTACGAATATGAATATTCATTTTAATCTCAGAATAAACTAGAAAGACTTTACATTTTATAATAATGAATGTATATGTTACCAGTAGAGTAAAATTATTTTATTAAAATTAAATATCAAAATATCACTCAGAAAATTTTATTAAGTTTAGAGATTGCTCAATCAGCAGAAAAATACAAAGCATAAGACATACAATATTTGCCTTATTCTTGAACAAAATGTATCATTTGATGCTTAATCAAGTAGGGCAAAGGTATTCTGAAATATGTATGGTGTATGTCTATATTTCTTAGTCTTTTTCTCCCAAAATTTCCCAAGGCTTTTTAGAAGTCAGCCTTACCTAATGCTGAGGTCTTGATCACCTTATTATCCTTCAAAAACCCTCTGATTTAGGTGGTCTAATCAGCACAGTACGAAAATCTTCCTCTTAAGAGATTTTTTTTTTAAAGCCCTGCTTCCTACCCTGATATAATCCTTGAGAGGAAGCCTCCCTGAATTCTTCAGTTTGGGGATAATTTCTTCAGACTTCATAGACCACTTCTGGCCCCAACCATTCATGTTCTCTACAGAATTTGCTACCTTATAACGGTTTTCATTGCATGTCTGTCTCTTTTCTGCAACTAAATCACAAAGTATTTATAGGCAGAAGTAATTCCTTATCTTCAAAAAAAAATGGCATGTGATTTATTCATGTTTATTGTTTCTTATGATATAAAGAGAAATTCCAGCAAAAAAAAAAATTATGAACAAAATCTGCAAGCGAGAGGCAAACCTGTATTTAGGCCTGATAATATGTAAATAGTTGATGAAAAATAAAATTAAAAATATGCATAAGTTAACATTGCTTCCAAGATAGTTCATATAAAGAAGATAGATATAAATACATTATCTCTAGCCATTCATGAAAACAAGAACTTCCTCAGATTCCTCAAGCTCCAAACAAATAAAATGAGACTTCGAATCCAAAAGAAACACCAGGCTCCATATCTGCTTAGTTTGGTTTACTTAAGAAGATGCTCTGTAAGATTATATTTTCTGTGGGCAGATAAGATGATTCCTCTTCACATGGAAGACCAGAATGCTGAACTTTGCTTTGGCCTAACTTATAAAACAGGAAATTCATCAGCTGTGTAAATTCACATTGATATATTTTTACCCCAGATGGGTTGAATTAACTGAGAGCAGAAAGCAATTCTGCAACATCTCCAGAAACTTTCTTACCTTGTCTCACCTTTATCTGACCATAGAGATGTCCAGAGTTGACCAAGTTTAGCTACAGCATTTGTCACGGTTAAATAGATAAATCAATGAAAATGTCTATAGAAACAAAAGAAATAGAAAGATATCTATATCATACTGATATCAAAGTTCCTTAATTTCATATATTCTTAAAGGAAATAAGTGACAGTGATCAGTTGTTTTCCCTTTAAAAGTTGGAACTATACTAATTGATAATTTTTTTGTTGGTATTAGAAAATAGTATTTTGGGATTCCTACGACTAATGGGAGATATTCATGGACCAAATGCAGTTGCTAAAGGCTTCTTTGAGAAACTGTGCATTCCTTTCTTGGAGAAGAAAATGGCAATCCACTCCAGCACTCTTGCCTGGAAAATTCCATGGACAGAGGAGCCGAGAGGCTACAGTCCATGGGGTCACAAAGAGTCGGACACGACTGAGCGACTTCACTTTCACTAATGAAGTGATATTTATGACAATAATTTGGTGGAGGAAGTGGAAAATCCAGGTTTTATCTTTTAACTTTTTTTCCTTCAGTTTTAATTTTGAGCAATTGATTTGGACAGTACTAGAGAGCAGGTGAGGTAAAAAAATTTTTTTTTTCTTCAGTGATATTCGTATAGCTTGTTTAGTTTATCATATATGGAGATGGTTTTCTTTTCATTAGTTTAACTTGTTCATCTTGACATGTATAATGTCTTATTTAAAAACATATTTTCTCGTGATGAAATCATATCTATTATGCTTTTTACTGAAATCTCTTTTCTTTTTTGTCTTTTGCTTCTGTAACAGAGATTAAGCAATCTGGAGTATGAAAAAATAGGTCTGCTAAAGAAAATCGTAGATTTTATTTTCTTCTTCATCTTGAAATGGAACACCTTATAGTAGAAAAAAGAGCAAAACAAAATTGCTTATGCATTCTCCAAAATCAAACTATATTCATTAAATTTTATCTAGAATCCATATGGATACAAAAATTAAAATGTCTTATCATATTATTATGTGTTATATATAATAATTGGCAAATATTAACCAAAATATCAAATATGTCTTCTCTTATTCCTTCCTTGAGCTTTCTATAATATGCCATTTTTCATAAACTGAATACTATTTTAACTGCTTACATACTGATAACTAACATGGTGTCAAGTATCAATACTAATACAAATATAGACAGTTCTTAAATGGACTGGGTCTTAAAGACATCATTTTTCTGATGCTCACACTTTCAAAGTTACTTGCCATTCTTCATTTATTTCCTTTAGCCATTCTACCACATTCTGTATCTACTTTAACCATCTTATCACATTCAGTAGGCATCACACTTGAGCTTCTTCACTTTTCTCTTCCTTTGATATACAGTGAGAAAGCAGGGAAACCATGTTAGCATCACTGAAATTTTATCACATTTTCCTATGCCTTATTTCCCTATGTCCAAAAGAAAACTAAACTCTTTGTAAGAAAAGTGCTTCAATCTTTTAAATACCTGTAAAATATTCCAAGTATTTAAAGTATTGATTCAGAAATCTGGGGATGTACATTTTCATTCCTTAATTCTTTTCTATGTCTTGTAGATCTTTCCAATGTAAAATTTATATATCTTATCCTTTCTAAAGCAAGGCTTCTATTGTTTATTGCAAGGTGTATAACCTTTCATTTTCTGTTTTTGCATCTTCTATTATTTAAAAATCAAAACTGCTAATATGGTACTGTGTGTCTTTATTTTCCTCATCTATGTAATTAATACGTTAAGATATGTTAAATATTTTTGCTTTATTTCTTTACCCATTTGATCTGTTTTCTTGAATGTTTCTTTAACATTGTCATATTTTTTTTAAATTTATTTCAATCATCATAATTCTGATTATTTGTTTCTTATTTGTTAAAGAGACTTCTCTTAGCATCCTTTTCATCTTCTCAAAATTACGCTGTTACCTGTCATAATGATTTAAAAATTGTGAAAGATCTCTTGTTTCATCAGGCATTAGAGGCTTTTTGTTTGTTTGTTCAATCTCTTCCCCACATTACATGTGCTTCCTTCCTTAAAGTGTGGTTCTTCTTGTTGCGTCGTTTAGAATGTGGGATCTTGCCGGAGTAGTTAAGAACAAAGAATCGTAGATTTTTCTAGTTGGTGTGGGTGTATTTCCCGAGTTGTTTTCACATTGGTTTGTTACCTATTAAGCCTCTCTCCAGATTAGGAAGCCCATTAGTTGCTCTTGTGGGAATATGAGTGTAGAGGAGAAAAACTGACTTTGTGTACTTACTGGAGGGTTTCCTGACATAATGAGGAAAAGAGGTCAATCAAGAGGAAATTTCAAAAAGGACTTCAAGTTTATATGTAAAATATTTAAACTGTGTGTTTGTTTCATAATGCTAAGTAGGTAAATATGTACAGATGGCCTGAAAGGCCATCACAGGAAATGGGCCTATCGTTAATGCATGCTATGGAAAGTACTAAAATAGATATATAGTAATAAATATGAGAACATAAAGATAACTCTTAAAAGTATTTTAATTTCAGTAAGGACTAAAAAATAGGTGGTAAATGAATATAATCAGTGTAACTTTTTGAAACATAAGTCACTCAAACCTCTATTCCATCCTGTTTTTTGCGACATGCGCATTCTGCTTGTTAGTATTACAAATTGTATAATCATAAAAGTCACACTTCACATTTTGTTTACCCACTTACCACTGATAAAGTGTCACTCCTTGAACTCTCTTAACTCCTCTTGTGTATATGCTTGGGGCATCCAGGGTAAATCATAGGTTTCGAAATGACTCACAGAGAGATGCCTTCTCTTAGGCCAAGAAGAAATCTCCCAAACAAACATTGGCTGCCTAAAAACACTTTACATGGGGGTATTAGTTTCTTTGGATCTCTGGGACTCTCTACTTATATCCAACTGGCTCCTTCCATACAGAACAGTACCTTATCTAGCCTCAAGCATCTTTCAAAAAGAAAGTCATTGAAACATGTATAATATCATCTATGAAACAAGTCGCCAGTCCAGGTTTGATGCATGATACTGGATGCTTGGGGCTGGTGCACTGAGACAACCCAGAGGGATGGTACGGGGAGGGAGGTGGGAGGGGGGTTCAGGATGGGGAACACGTGTATACCTGTGGCAGATTCATGTTGATGTATGGCAAAACCAACACAATATTGTAAAGTAATTAGCCTCCAATTAAAACAAATAAATTTATATTAAAATAAATAAATAAACTGGTTTGCAAAACAAACAAAAAAAATAAAAAAGAAAAAAAAAGAAATTAAAGTCTTGTAACATCCTGTAGAGCAAGTGTTTATTGTAAAGTAGCTTAAATGTCTGGGTTAAGAGGAGCAGTGCAATTTGCAACCCCCTTTTCGCCCCAGCTGTCAACTTTGGAATTAAAATAAAATTAGATTGTTGCCATTTGACTAATATTTCATAATCAATAACTCCACAAGTACCCAAGGGAATAATGATTTATTCTGCATACATATTTTTAAAATTATCTTAAATGACAATATAGCTGTCTCTCCTTTGTTTCTCTCTTTGTGTTCTAACCTACCGGAGTGGAAGATAATACTATTACTAAGAAAAAATGTACTTCTGGGTGTTTACTTATGCATCAAGGATTTTTAAATTGGCAAAGGATGCCGGGGCCACTATTCACCTCATATTTGCACTCTTACACTTCTGGAAAAAGAAACCTATACTATTAAGTAAAATAAACATTAGCTTCAACTTCTGTGTGTTTTCCCCTCTTCTCTGATTATCAGAAGCATGTTTTAATTAACAAAACTAACAAAAATATTCTAAATACTCTATGGAGTTGACTCCACTTCCTCATTTTCTCTCGTTTATTCATTTTTAAAGAAATATTTCCACGTGGTAAACTGAATGCCGATGCATGTCACTGCTTAGTCTCAGCATTAGTGGCTGCTTCTCAGTACTTGCTTTCCCTCTTCTCAAGTTAGAAAGCAGAGGTCCTCATCAAAGTGCAGCCGGGGTTAAGACACAGTAATTTCACTTTGAATAACACCTTTTGTTCTAGCAGCTGAGCTCCATTTACTTCTTTGCCTGCCAAAGACAGCGTTTTTGGTACCCAATTCATGGCATACTTTTCTCCTTTTTCTTCTTCACTTACCTTTTTTCTTTTTATGGACTAAATTGGCTCCACATTCTCAGTTTAATGAGTATGTACAGGTTGGCAGGCAAGAAAGAATCATTTATCTAGAGGGCTGAGCCAGCTGCAAGGTACAGAGCTTTCGTTTCATCTTGAGGAAATAAAACAAACAGAAAAAAGCTAATATTATATTAATCTTCATGTTCACATGGGAAGCATTTCAGGAATCTTTGGGAAATATGGAATAGATTAGGAGCACGATTAAATTTACCAGCATACTGCAATGGTTGACACCTATTATGAAGTAGTATTCAGAAAAAGTGAAGGTATTTTGTTTAAATCTGTATCAAATAGAGTATATTAAATAAATGCTATTGTGGAAGCAATCAGTTTGTAAGTATTGTTCCTCAGCATCTATGCTTAAAATTTTAAATCCAAAAAGGCATTTTGAAAAGAGTTACATGATGATTAGAAATGGGTTTTAGGACTAAGGAAACTTATTGAAATAATCTGTTTAGTTACCATAGTGACTTTTGTTTCTTCAGACTATTTTTTTGTGCTTCAAAATCACTGCTGATGGTGACTGCAGCCATAAAATTAAAAGACGCTTACTCCTTGGAAGAAAAGTTATGACCAACTTAGATAGCATTTTCGAAAGCAGAGACGTTACTTTGCCGACTAAGGTCCGTCTAGTCAAGGCTATGGTTTTTCCTGTGGTCATGTATGGATGTGAGAGTTGGACTGTGAAGAAGGCTGAGTGCTGAAGAATCGATGTGTTTGAACTGTGGTGTTGGAGAAGACTCTTGAGGGTCCCTTGGACTGCAAGGAGATCCAAGCAGTCCATTCTGAAGGAGATCAGCCCTGGGATTTCTTTGGAAGGAATGATGCTGAAGCTGAAGCTCCAGTACTTTGGCCACCTCATGAGAAGAGTTGACTCATTGGAAAAGACTCTGATGCTGGGAGATATTGGCGGCAGGAGGAGAAGGGGACGACCGAGGATGAGATGGCTGGATGGCACCACGGACTCGATGGACGTGAGTCTGAGTGAACTCTGGGAGTTGGTGCTGGACCGGGAGGCCTGGCGTGCTGCGATTCATGGGGTCGCAAAGAGTCGGACACGACTGAGTGACTGAACTGAACTGAACTGAAAATGAGATTTTATGACATTTTCACTATTAATGATTTAAGAGAAAATATTTTATCTTATATAGAAAAATAAAATTTGAGAAAGTTGTAAACTAAAGGGAATTAAAGTAATTAATGTGACTAATCTCAGAAAAATACATGATCAGAAATAGAAGCAAACTCACACAAAATATAGCTGACTCTAGTATTACTTCACATTTATCTCATATAAAAATGATGTAGCTATTACCTATACCCAAGCTATATGTTTTAGACTTCTTCAAACTAAGAATTGTTTACAATATCCAAGTCCGTAAATACGTTACCCTAAAGCTTTCTTCTTTTTGTGATACTTACATCATCTTCACATGACCGTGTAACTAGTTGTTGAGCTATGAAAACGAATCTGTCTTTTGAGACTTGGGAGGCGTGGCTTACTGCATCTGACTGTACTGTCCTTCCTGTTGCTCTCACTTCTGTGCTCTGAATGTAAGTTAAGTTGGACACTGAGGGAAGGCTCGCTTAGACACCAACTGGCATGGCCCACGTGTGCATCCCTCCCACCTCCCGTGACTGTCAGAACGATTTCCTGTCTGTCGTGCACCGTGAGCTCTGTTTCTCCTCCCAGGGTTTGCTTCAGAGAAATCAATTCGCCCCACTCTTATTTCTGAGCACTTAAAACCCACAGCATAATTTCTATCCTAATGAAGTGCCATTTTTTTGTATGTAGTGTGACCTAAATAACCACAGTATGTGTGCCACTATTTCTTTTGTTGATGACTAACTCATTACTCATCAGGAGAACAACACATTGATCCCTTGCATGTGCCAAAGTTAAAAGTAATTATTTTAATCTTCCTAAAATTGCACCAAAGTCAAATATAGGAAATATTTAGAGCATTCCTTCCTCTGATTTGTACCAATTGAGCAGAACATTCAAGGTATTTTTTCAGTCCTCCTTAACATAATGTTCCCCGCAGCCAATCAATAATAAATTGTTAAAAACTTCTGATGAGATAAAAACTATTTGACATTCCTGCCATAAACAATGGACAAATTGTTTAATAATAGTTGTAATAATAAATTAATGGGGAATTAATATATTTTGGTTAAGGTCTTTGTGGCTCAACTGGTAAAGAATCTGCCTGCAATGTGGGAGACTTAGGTTTGATCCCTGGGTTGGGAAGATCCCCTGGAGAAGGGAAAGGCTACCCACTCCAGTATTCTGGCCTGGAGAATTCCATGGGCTTGTATAGTCCATGGAGTCGCAAAGAGTTGGACATGACTGAATGACTTTCGCTTCACTTCTTCACTTCACTTCACTTCACGGTTAGTAAGTCTGAGCTACTCTTCATGACTGTTCCCAGATTGCTCTGTATTCCCACTCTCCTCCATGAGACAGTTTCTCCCACAGTGAACTGAAAGAGACTCAGCCACTGTCACCAAGGAGTGGAAATTTAGCTAGATGGGGAATGAAGAAAAGTAGCTTTTCAGGACAAATTCTGCGTGCTATGTCTTTAGCTTTCTCAACTGTTAAAATAATCTATGCTTAATATTTAGTAGTCACTGAGTTCCCATTTGAAGGGGTAGAAGTGCTAGTCGCTCAGTCCTGTCCGACTCTGCAACCCCAAGGACTCTAGCCTCGAGGTTCTTCTCTCCGTGGACTTCTCCTTGGACTCTAGCCTCCAGGTTCTTCTGTCTGTGGACTTCTCCGTGGACTCCAACCCACCAGGCTCCTCTGTGCATGGAATTCTCCAGGCAAGAATACTGGAGTGGGTTGCCATTCCCCTCTCCAGGGGATCTTCCCAACCCAAGGATTGAGTTGCAGGCAGATGTTTTACCATCTGAGCCACCTGGGAAGACCTAATTGAGGTCTACATATCACAACCCAGTGCCAACGCGATAACTCCTGGGGGCGGGGGTGGGGGGCATTGTGAATCAGGCTTCAGGTTTCACACTTTTGAGATTCTAATACTTTACTATATTTTTATGGCTTTCATAGAAACAACTTCACAGTTATTACACATCATATTATAAAGATGATGCCTTTGCTAATGTGATGATCTGTCTGAGGTGAAATAGAGTTGCTTTTACTCCTATGACACCTGAAAGAAACCAATGCTTGTGGGTGAAATTACACTATTGCTAATAAAGTATTAGAATAATTCTTGAAATATATGTTCATTTCAAAATCGCTTTTTCCATACGCAAGTAGAAGATAGCAGTGCATTAAAACTGCAAAACTGATCAATTCGGGTCCAAAGACCTCTGCTGCCTTCTCGTTTCTTCCTTTTTTGAATCCACAGAAAATAAGCTTTTGTTTTTGAATTCTGAAGCTAACAGGAAGTGGAAAGGGCTGTCATTTCGTTTTGACTAAATATTTCCTGTTATTTGGATTTCTTCAGGGGAAAATATATATGATACACTATCAAAGAAAAAGTGAAGCATAAAAATTCCACCTGTATAAACAAATGCGTAGAAAAAAGTTAGAAAGAAAATAGATCAGATGTAACAGTAGCTGTCATTGTAGTTAACATGGGTGATATGTTTTTTCTTTTCCTTTTTTACATAAATTTTAAATTTGCCTTAATATTTAATACTTTTTCAGCAACTACAAATGACTAAGTGTCATAAATGAAGTTTTAATAAGTACATTAAAGTGAGTCTTATTTAGAAGTCATAGGTCTTCTAAAGGAAGGAAAGAATGAACAAGGAGGGAAGTTTCTGAGTTCCACTGAGTTCACAACACAGGAGTCCTTTTCCTGGCATACACAGGGTTATATTTCCCATCACTCCATATATGTGGTGCTTTCTTTAAGGCTTTTCTTTCTGCCCAACCTTTTCCTGTCTTATTCAGAGACACTTTCCCTTCTTCTGTGCTCCTATTTCACTCTTGATTTTCTCTTATGTTTAATTCATAAATTCGTCTGGCTTGTGACTTATTTTTTGTTGTTGTTGGCTTGTCTTATTACTTCAAAGGAGAAAATGTTTCTTCCAGTTATTGCCCAAGTTTTATTTCCTTTGTACGTATCTCCAGTTTGTTTAATGTTAACTGTATCATAGCAAATTTTTTATAATTCTTGCTTTACTTGAGGGCTCACATTTTCTCACTCATAAAATTAAAGAAAAAAAAAAGAATGAAAAGAATCAGCAATGTTGAAAACATATATTTTCTACTAAATGCACCCTTTGTCATAGGTAGTAGAAATTCTAGCTATATCCCTTGTTTTCTTTAACTGTGTGATTATCATTGTTTCCCCTTGGGTGGGATGTGTGTTACACAATCTGTTTGTCTTACAGAGTTCTTTTAGTAAAAGGTCTAGATAGTCATTTTAAATGTTGATAAAAATCACAGTAATATAAATGCTAATAAATCCTTCCTTCAAAAAGTAGCACCAATAAATATTAGTAGTGAGCAAAAAATTTTGGCTAGCTAAGGGAACTCTTGATTGGTGACTCTAGGTTTATTCAAGTTATGAAAATAAGATGTTATTACCATGCTCTGACTGTGATCAGATCAATGGTGAAAGATCTACTATGGGGAATATTAAAATGATTATGATACAATCACACAACATGTTTAATCTTTAGGAAAAGCAAGTTTTTTTTAAGACTTCCTTAGAAACTATAGTATTGAAATAAAATACCACTTAGCCAAATGTATCCCAGTTATTCAACTACATGTTCCCGTCTTTTACAACCAATGATATACAATGCGGGGACCACTGGGAAAAAACTTAGAAGGTCATAGCAAGTCAATTTTTTTAAAAAATCTTGATTGGATTTTTTAATAACATGATTGAAATACATCAGTGTTTGGGGGCAATATACAGTACTAAAATAAATGCTTTAATTACAATACCTTAGGCACTGCTTCGCAAACTCATAATGTTTCTATATTATTACTGTTTATCTTTATTTTCAATTGAAATTTCCATAACCAAGCATTAAAACATTTAAACTAATTTTCTTTCATTTTTTTAGCAAACTAAAAAAAAAAAATCCCTCACATTATTTCAATTTCAGCCTATTTGTACTTAAAATAGTTTCCTCAAACTTTAATTTCATTGGCAAATTTTCAAAATTATACTTAGTAAGCAGTATAATTTATGAACATTTTTTAAAGCATAAAAAGTGTACTTACAATGAAAAATCACAATAATATAATAGAGTGACTATATGACTGAAAACAACGTTGTGAAAAAGCTCTTATTTCTAGTCTGACTTTGTAACTAGTCCTTGTTTGCAGGATACTTTTAAACAATGTATGTATAATAAAATTTGCAAATTTAGACAAGTGTGTAAAGTAACAAAACTAACACTAATAATGACATAGAACATATATATCATGCCAAGCGTTTCTCTATACCCCCTTAGAGTTAACCCTCCTCCTCAGTTAACAGTTCAGTTCAGTTCAGTCGCTCAGTCATGTCCAACTCTTTGCAATCCCATGAAACTCAGCAAGCCAGGCCTCCCTGTCCACCAACTCCTGGAGTCCACCCAAACCTATGTCCACTGAGGTGATGATGCCACCTAACCATCTCATCCTCTGTCGTCCCCTTCACCTCCTGCCCTCAATTTTTCCCAGTATCAGGGTCTTATCCAATGAGTCAGCTCTTCCCATAAGGTGGCCGAAGTACTGGAGTTTGAGCTTCAGGATCAGTCCTTCCAATGAACACCCAGGGCTGATCTCCTTTAGGATGAACTGGTTGGATCTCCTTGCAGACCAAGGGACTCTCAAGAGTCTTCTCCAACACCACAGTTCAAAAGCATCAGTTCTTCGGTGCTCAGCTTTCTTCAAAGTCCAACCCTCACATCTATACATGACCACTGGAAAAACCATAGCCTTGACTAGACGGACCTTTGTGGACAAAGTAATGTCTCTGCTTTTGAATATACTATCTAGGTTGGTCATAACTTTCCTTCCAAGGAGTAAGCGTCTTTTAATTTCATGGCGGCAATCACCATCTGCAGTGATTTTGGAGCCCCAAAAAATAAAGTCAGCCACTGTTTCCCCATCTATTTGCCATGAAGTGATGGGACCAGATGCCATGATCTTAGTTTTCTGAATGTTGAGCTTTAAGCCAACTTTTTCACTCTCCTCTTTCACTTAAATTAAGAGGCTCTTTAGTTCTTGGTTACTTTCTGCCATAAGGGTGGTGTCATCTGCATATCTGAGGTTACTGATATTTCTCCCGGCAATCTTGATTCCAGCTTGTGTTTCTTCCAGTCCAGCGTTTCTCATGATGTACTCTGCATATAAGTTAAACAATCAGGGTTACAATATCCAGCCTTGACGTACTCCTTTTCCTATTTGGAACCAGTCTGTTGTTCCATGTCCAGTTCTAACAGTTGCTTCCTGACCTGCATACAGGTTTATCATGTGGCAGGTCAGGTGGTCTGGTATTTCCATCTCTCTCAGAATTTTCCACAGTTTACTGTGATCCACACAATTGACTATGCTTGGAGTCAATAAAGCAGAAATAGATGTTTTCTGGAACTCTCTTGCTTTTTCGATGATCCAGTGGATGCTGGCAATGTGATCCCTGGTTCCTCTGCCTTTTCTAAAACCAGCTTGAACATCTGGAAGCCGATGGTTCACATATTGCTGAAGCCTGGTTTGGAGAATTGTGTGCATTAATTTACTAGCATGTGAGATGAGTGCAATTGTGTGGTAGTTTGAGCATTCTTTTACATTGCCTTTCTTTGAGATTGGAATGAAAACCGACCTTTTCCAGTCCTGTGGCCACTGCTGAGTTTTCGAAATTTGCTGGCATATTGAGTGCAGCACTTTCACAGCATCATCTTTCAGGATTTGAAATAGCTTAACTGGAATTCCATCACCTCCACTAGCTTTGCTCATAGTGATGCTTCCTAAGACCCACTTGACTTCACATTCCAGGATGTCTGGCTGTAAGTGAGTGTGAGTGATCACACCATTATGATTATCTGGGTTGTGAATATCTTCTTTGTACAGTTCTTCTGTGTATTCTTGTTACCTCCTCTTAATAACTTCTGATTCTGTTAGGTCCATACCACTTCTGTCCTTTATTGAGCCCATCTTTGCATGAAATGTTCCCTTGGTATCTCTGATTTTCTTGAAAAGATCTCTGGTCTTTACCATTCTATTGTTTTCCTCTATTTCTTTGCATTGATCACTGAGGAAGTCTTTCTTATCTCTCCTTGCTATTCTTTGGAACTCTGCATTCAAATGGGTATATCTTGCCT
The DNA here is from genome assembly GCF_032405125.1 of Capricornis sumatraensis. Taxonomy (NCBI): domain Eukaryota; kingdom Metazoa; phylum Chordata; class Mammalia; order Artiodactyla; family Bovidae; genus Capricornis; species Capricornis sumatraensis. Next base: position 103,967,887 of record NC_091077.1, on the reverse strand, counting down.
TTTTTTTTTTTTTTTTTTTACATGCATATGTATTTTATTCTTATCAGAACAGTGGAAATTCTGCACAAAACTAAAGCAACTAGTTTCATCTTCCCTTTTTTATATGTGCACATTCTAATAACATTCTGGTTTCAGCTCAATGGTGAATAAGGAAGGACTGAAAGGGAAGGGAACTCTGGATTTACACTATCTTTTCTTGTCTTTTCTTATCTTGCCTTTTATCCTTTGCTTTTCATGTCTCTTCTTTTTACAGCTATTTGTAAGACCTCCTCAGACAGCCATTTTGCTTTTTTACATTTCTTTTTTTGTGGCTCAGATCATGAACTCCTTATTGCCTCAACTATTAGCCTCTCAAAAACATTGTTATGCTCTATAATTTTGCCTTATCATAAATTTCATATGAATAGTATTTTAAAACATATAGTATTGTATCTAGTTTCTTTCACTTAGCTTAATGATCCTGAGATTCATTCAAATTGTTGTGTGTATCTGCAGTCTGGTCTTTTTTGTTGCCAAGAAGCGTTTTGTATCATGGACACACCAGGCTTGTGTTTCTCATTTTCAGATGAACATTTGGATTGCTTCTGTTTGGAAGTTTTATGAGTAAAGCTGCTATGACTGCATACTAATTTTTTTGTGGACAAATATTTTCATTGACCCTGAGTAGATCAAAAAGAGTCAGTTTGCTGAGTTTAGGGGAAGTATATGTTTAAAGAATATCCCAAAGTATTTTTCAAATATGTACTATTTTTTCATTCCCTCTATCAACTAATGAGTCATTAATACTGTCAGACATTTTACCACTGTTGGGTGTACTAATATTTTGTCACGTTTAAGATATATTTTAATAACAACTGATGATATTAAGTATCTGTATGTCTGCTTATTTTCCACTTGTAAATCCTCTTTCAAGTCTGTGCAAGTCCTTTGTCCATATATTTATATTTTTTTAATTAAAGTGATTGTCACTGCAGTATCATACTAAATTTTTTACTGGTCTTTGTGTCCTGGACCCATGTCTTTTCTTAAATTTTTGTCTACAAATTCTTTCTACCAATAAGTTGCTTGAATATTTAATTTCTTAAATTTGCTATAAAGTGTAAAATTGTTTTCAAGTTGAAAAATCCAATTTGTCCTCTAAATTTTTTTTATAGTTCATGTTTCTTTTTCTCATCTAAGATTTCTCATCTATTGCTAAACCAAGATATATAATATTTTCTCTTTTGTTTTCTTCTAGAAGTTTTAAAGTTTTATCTGTAATACTTAGGCTTAAGGTCTCATATTCTGAATTAGTTTTTGTACACGATGTGTGGTAAAATTAAGTTTTTGTCAAATATATATGTAAATATATTTATAGGTATATTTGTATTTAGATATTTCTTTGTTCCACTGTAATTTGTTGAAAAAACTCTTTCCCAAAGTGAATTATTTACATTGGCATTTTTTCAAAATTAGTTGATCATATATGTACCAATGTAAATAATTCACTTTGGGAAAGAGTTTTTTCAACAAATTACAGTGGAACAAAGAAATATATAAATACAAATATACCTGTAAATATATTTACATATATATTTGACATATTGACAAAACCTTGATTTTACCACACATCGTGTACAAAAACTAATTCAGAATATGAAACCTTAAGCCTAAGTATTACAGATAAAACTTTAAAACTTCTAGAAAAAAACAAAAGAGAAAATATTATATAATCTTGGTTTAGCAATAGATGAGAAAAAGAAATATGAATTATAAAAAATTTAGATGACAAATTGGATTTTTCAACTTGAAAACAATTTTACACTTTATAGCAAATTTAAGAAATTAAATATTCAAGCAACTTATTGGTAGAGAGAATTTGTAGACATAAATTTAAGGAAAGACATGGGTCCAGGACACAAAGAGCAGTAAAAATTTTTAATATGATAATATGATAATCACTCTAATTAAAAAAATATATATATGTGTATATATATGTGTGTGTGAGTGTGTGTGTTTCAGTCTGTTTCTAGAATCATAATCCTTTCTAAATGATTTTATATCTCTCCTTATTGCAATACCATGCTTTCCTGATTACTGTATCTTTAAGTAACTCTTACATCAGCACATGGGATGCTTCCCCCCTTAGCTATTGTGAATGATGCTGTTATTAACATTAGTATAAAATTATCTACTCAAATTCCTGGTGTCAATTCTTTTGGTTATATACCCAAAAGTAGAATTATGGCAAACATTGTAGTTAAATTTAGTTAATGGTTTTATAACAATTGCAACATTTTACCTTCCCATCCACAGTGCCCAAGGATTAAAGTTTCTCTTGTTCAGTTGCTAAGTTTTGTCTGACTCTTTGAGACTCCAGGTACTGCAGCATGCCAAGCTTCCTGTCCTTCACTGTCTCCCAGACTTTACTTAGATTCATGTCCTTTGAGTCAGTGATACTATCTAACCATTACATTCTTTGTCACCCTCTTCTCCTTTTGCCCTCAATCTTTCCCAGCATCAGGCTTTTTGCCAATGAGTTGGCTCTTTGCATGAGGTGTCCAAAGTATTGGAGCTTCAGTTTCAGCACCAGTTCTTCCAATGAATATTCAGTTGATTTTCTTTAGGACTGACTGGTTTGAGCTCCTAGCTGTCTAAGGAACACTGAAAAGTCTTCTTCAGCACTACATTTCAAAAGCATAATTTCCTAGGTGCTCAGCCTTCTTTGTGGTCCAACTCTCACATCTGTATAAGATGACTGGTAAAACCATACTTTTGACTATTCAGACCTTTTTGGCATAGTGATGTCTCTGCTTTTTAATATGCTGTCTAGGTTTGTTATAACTATCCTTCCAAGGTGCAATTGTCTCTTAATTTCGTGACTGCAGTCACCATCCGCAGTGATTTTGAACCCAAGAAAATAAAATCAGTCACTCTTTCTGCTTTCTTATTTTCTATTTGCCATGAACTGATGGCATTGGATGCCATGATCTTAGTATTTTTCATGGTGAGTTTAAAGTCAGTGTTTTCATGTTCTTCTTTCACCTTCATCAAGAGGCTCTTTAGTTGCTCTTCACTTTCTGCCATCAAAGTGGTGTCATCTGCATATATGAGGTTGTTGATATTTCTCTTAGGAGTCTTGTCTCCAGCTTGTGACTCAGCCTAGCGTTTTGCATTATGTCCTCTGCATAGAAATTAAATATGCAGGGTGAAGATATGCAGCCTTCTCGTACTTCCTTCCCAATTTCAAACCAGTCAGTTAGCCCATGTCCAGTTCTAACTGTTCCTTCTTGATCCACATACAGGTTTCTCAGGAGACAGGTAAGGTGGTCTGGTATTCCCATCTCTTTAAGAATTTCCTACAGTTTGTTGTGATCCACACAGTCTTTAGCATAGTCACTGAAGCAGAAGTAGATGTTTTTCTGGAATTGATTTCTCCATGATCCAACTGTTCTTGGGAGTTTGATCTCTATATCTGCTGCCTCTTTTAAACCCAGCTTATACATCTGGAGGTCCTCAATTCACTTGCTGTTAAAGCTTGGCTTGAAGGATTTTGAGCATAACCTTGCTAGCATGTGAAATGAGCTCGACTTTACAGTAATTTGAACATTCTTTTGCATTGCCCTTCTCTGGGACTGGAATAAAAACTGACATTTTCCAGTCCTGTGGCCATTGCTGAGTTTTCCAAATTTGATGGCATATTGTGTGCAGCACTTCAGCAGCGGCATCCTTTAGAATTTTAAATAACTCAGTTGGAATTTCTTCAACCTCACTAGTTTCTCTACATCCTTAAATAAACTTGTTATTTTTTATCGCTATGTTTTTCTAGATAATAGATGCCAAAGAATTTCTAGATAATAGCCATCCTAATAGGTATGCTGGGTAATCTCACTGCAGTCTTAATGTATTTGCCTAATGATTAGAGATGTTTAGAATCTTTTCATGCACTTTTTGGCTACATGTGTATCTTCTTTGGAGAAATATCTGCTCAAGTCCTTTGGATATTTTAAGTTGGATTGTTTATTAATATTGTTGTTGATTTGTAGGAGTAATTTACATATTAAATCCTTTTCAGATATATAATTTTCAAATAGTTCTTTCATTTCTTAGGTGGCATTTTTACATTGTTGTTTATGTCCTTCAGATGCACAGAAGTTTTAAATTTTGATATAGTCCAATGTTTCTATCTCGATGGACGTGAGTCTGAGTGAACTCCAAGAGTTGGTGATGGACAGGGAGGCCTGGCATGCTGCGATTCATGGGGTTGCAAAGAGTCGGACACGACTGAGTGACTGAACTGAACTGAATGTTTCTATTTTATTGGTTGCCTGTAATTTTGATATCATATCCAGGAAATCATTCCCAGATTCAGTGTCACAAAAATTTTCCCCTATGACTTCGTATAAGAATATTACAATTTTAGTTATCACATTTAGGCATTTGATCAATTTTTAGTTCATTTCATAAATAGTATAAGATAAGGGGTGGCTTCCCTTGTAGTTTAGCTGGTAAAGAATCTGCCTACAAAGAGACACCACTTGGATTCCTGGGTCAGGAAGATCTGCTGGAGAAGGAAACAGCTACTCAGTCCGGTAGTCTGGCCTGGAGAATGTCATGGACTGTGTATCCGTGGTATCACAGAGTCAGACATGACTGCGTGGCTTTCGCTCACTCACAGAGGACCACCTCATCCTTCTGCCTGTGCATATTGTTCTCCCAGTACTGTTGTTTGAAAACACTGTCATTTTTACATTCAATGATCTTGCCCACCTTGTTGAAACATTTGAATGTATAAGGGTTTCTTACTGAGCACTTATTTTAATCTGTTGATCTAAATGTTTTTCTTTATGCCATTACTATACTGTTTTAAATACTTTAACTGTATGCTGCTGCTGCTGCTAAGTCGCTTCAGTCGTGTCTGACTCTGTGCCACCTCATAGATGGCAGCCCACCAGGCTCCCCTGTCCCTGGGATTCTCCAGGCAAGAACACTGGAGTGGGTTGCCATTTCCTGCTCCAATGCATGAGTGTGAAAAGTGAAAGTGAAGTCACTCAGTTGAGTCCAGCTCTTCGCGACCCCATGGACTGTAGCCTACCAGGCTCCTCCGTCCATGGGATTCTAATTTTAAAATCAGGATGTGTGAGAAATTCAATTTTGCTATTTTCCAAGATTGCTTTGGCTATCTGTTGTCCATTTGAAATTTAGAATGAATTTTTCTACTTCTGCAAAATACACTATTGGGAGTCTGATAGGCACTGAATTGAATTTGTAAATTGTTTTGGAGTATATCACATCCTAAAGTATTATATTTTTCAATCCCTGAACACAGAATGTCTTTCCATTTCTTGAAGTCTCTTTAATGTTTTTCAACATTTTGTAGTTTCAGTTGTTTACATATATATATATATACTTTGTTACATTTATTTTTCAAAGTGAACATTTTTTGATTCTATTGTAAATAGAATTCCTCTCCTGATATACTTTTGAATAGTTTCAAAATTAATGTATTAAAATAGTTGATTTTTGTGTTAATTTAGTATTCTGCAACATTGTGACCTTATTAGTTCTCTGAACTTTTGTTTTGTTTCTAAAGTGAAATCTCTAGGCTTTGCTATATATATGATCATGCCACATGAAAACAGAAAATGTTACTTCTTCCTTTATAATTTAAATGCTTCTTAAGAGGGCATGAGGTGAGGGATGCCCAAGGAAATTATTAAACTTCAGTGGAAAATTAAGTCATGTGTTTTGTAGCCACAGTTGATTATGAACTCCAGAGAGTTAAGCTGATGTATTTGAGGCTCTCAAGACAGATAAAAACTAGTGATAGAGCAGCCAAGTAGGCAGTTTTTAGAGTTAAATCACGATTGATTTCTAAAATTTTAAATGTAATAATGATCTCCTGGGTCTCTTCTTTTGTCTGATAAAGTATACATTCATTGTCATGTTTTAAAATATTGATTTTGGAGCAATTTCCAGGATGGTTGTTGCATTGTGCAATAGCCCTTATCAGATATTCCCTAGGGGAGATTAAGGTAAATGGTAAAGGTAAAGTCACTCAGTCCTGTCCAACTCTTTTCGACCCCATAGGCTGTAGCCTACCAGGCTCCTCTGTCCATGGGATTTTCCAGGCAATAGTACTGGAGTGGATTGCCATTTCCTTCTCCAGGGGATCTTCCCGACCCAGGGATCGAACCCCGGTCTCCCACCTTGTAGACAGACGCTTAACTGTCTGAGCCACCAGGGAAGTCCTTTATAAACTCTTAAAAATCCCCATTTCCTAGAATACAACAATAATTGTAAGATCAGTTTTTCTGTGCTCATACATTTTCTTAAGCAGTAGATTAAAATAATAATAATAATAGGTAATACATGGGCTCTGATTGCAGTAAGATTTTAGAATAGATAGTAAAAAGCATTCTTCAGTGATTAAGCCTATTAAGTGGGCACGTTATCATAAAGAATGCTCAAACTACTGCAAAATTGCATTCATCCCACACGCTAGCAAAGTAATGCTCAAAATTCTCCAACCCAGGCTTCAGCAATACATGAACCGTGAACTTCCAGATGTTCAAGCTGGTTTTAGAAAAGGCAGAGGAACCAGAGATCAAATTGCCAACATCTGCTGGATCATTGAAAAAGCAAGAGAGTTCCAGAAAAACATCTACTTCTGCTTTATTGACTATGCCAAAGCCTTTGACTATGTGGATCACAATAAACTGGAAAATTCTGAAAGATGGGAATACCAAACCACCTGACCTGCCTCTTGAGAAACCTATATGCAGGTCAGGAAGCAACAGTGAGAACTGGACATGGAACAGCAGACTGGTTCCAAATGGAGAAGGAGTTCATCAAGGCTGTATATTGTCACCCTGCTTATTTAACTTATATGCAGAGTACATCATGAGAAATGCTGGGCTGGAAGAAGCACAAGCTGGAATCAAGATTGCCTGGAGAAATATCAATAACAGATATACAGATGACAAAACCCTTATGGCAGAAAGTGAAGAGGAACTAAAGAGCCTTTTGATGAAAGTGAAAGAGGAGAGTGAAAAAGTTCGCTTAAAGTTCAACATTCAGAAAAGAAAAATCATGGCATCTGGTCCCATCACATCATGAGAAATAGATGGGGAAACAGTGGAAACACTGTCAGATTTTATGTTTTGAGGCTCCAAAATCACTGCAGATGGTGACTGCAGCCATGAAATTAAAAGACGCTTACTCCTTGGAAGGAAAATTATGACCAACCTAGATAGCATATTCAAAAGCAGAGATATTACTTTGCCAACAAAGGTCTATCTAGTCAAGGCTATGATTTTTCCAGTGGTCATGTATGGATGTGAGAGTTGGACTATGAAGAAGGCTGAGCGCCGAAGAATTGATGCTTTTGAACTGTGGGGTTGGAGAAGACTCTTGAGAGTCCCTCGGACTGCAAGGAGATCCAACCAGTCCATTCTGAAGGAGCTCAACCCTGGGATTTCTTTGGAAGGAATGATGCTGAAGCTGAAGCTCCAGGACTTTGGCCACCTCATACGAAGAGTTGACTCATTGGAAAAGACTCGGATGCTGGGAGGGATCAGGGGCAGGAGGAGAAGGGGACGACCAAGGATGGGATGGCTGGATGGCATCACCAATTCAATGGACATGAGTTTGGGTAAACTCGGGAGATGGTGATGGACAGGGAGTCCTGGCGTGCTGCAGTCCATGGGTTCACAAACAGTTGGACACGACTGAGTCACTGAACTGAACTGAACTGAATTATCCCAAATAGAGTATGTTTGGTTAGAGCAAAATTTCAGTAGTCATTATCTTAGCAAAACCTTGGAAAATGGAGTAAAACCATTAGTGTCATGAAGGTGTGTTAGATGCCATGCATGAGCTCAACTGTTTTACTTAAGGGAGCCTTATACAGAACTGATCACAGCCCTCTGTTTCAACCTGATGTGTTTGCCTAAGCATCCTTTTTTTTTTTAAACCAAAATGAATAGTATATTCAGCAGTAATATATTATTGAGTTCAATACATTTTTTTTTTATTCCATGCAACTGATGCCAACAAAGTGAAACAGGTTACTTGCTAATCTTTTAAAATTGAATATTTAGTCTAAAATTGAAATTCAGATAATTAGGAGTCTAGTTGTTTCCTTACAAAAAATTAAAGCTGTATCTCCTAATATTTACATTCTGTAGGTGAACTTACTGCTTTTCCTATGTCTTCCTTTTTTCTCCGTCTCTCCTTTCTTTTCCTCCTTCCTCCCTTTTCCTGTTTCTTCCAGTCATCTTCATTTTCTGCCTTCCTGCATTTCTTCCATGTTTAATGTTTACGTTTAAATAATAGTCTCTTATTTAATTAGATTATGAAAAATTACAATCAAATATATCAGGCATTTCTCAATCATTGCAAAAACAAGTATACTGAAGAAAGAACAGAAAGAACATCTCAAGTGAGAGGCTGGCCAAGCCAGGAGAAGTCCTGGAACCAGAATGGGGGGTTACAGAATTTTTCAAGACAGGGTTTTTACATATTCATCCAGGCAGGCATGGACTGACAGTTTTGACTAACAGTTCATGTTACACAACAACAGGCTGTACTGGGCATGTCTTTCCTGTAATTCACTCTGTTAAAATCATATATATATATATATATATATATATATATATATATATATATATATATATATATATATATGTTGTATGCCTAGAATATTTGGGAACCCTTAATAGGCTCCTAGCTGCCTAAAATCACTTGAGGACCAGCTGTGCATCAGGGGCGCGTGTGCCAGAGTTGGAGAAGCCCTTGTGGTTAGTTTCACCCACTACGTGCCTAGGTTGCACACATCATTGGAAAAATCTCCGTGGTTCTTTTGCAGCATGTCTGTGAGCTCTCCTGTGCTGTCTTAGGGCCTGCCTGGGGTGGGGTTTAGAGATCACCTAGGCTGCCCATCATTGCTCATGCCTGACTTTCTAGCTAACGGGCCCCAGTATTTTTCTGGAAGTGGTTGACATCTTGTGCAATGACGTAAGAGCCCACCAGAACAGCTTCAGGTGTGCTTGCTTAGTTCCTCAGTCCTTTCCCACTCTTGGTGACTCCGTGGGCTCTAGGCCACCAGGCTCCTCTGTCCAGGAGATTTCCCAGGCAAGAATGCTAGAGTGGGTTGCCATTTCCTCCTCCAGGGGATCTTCCCGACCCAGGGGTCAAACCTGTATCTCCTGAGTCTCCCGCATTGCAGGTGGATTCCTTTCCCACTGAGCCGTTGGGGATTCCCAGATAGCTTCACAGTTCTCAGCAACTCTTCTCTCAGCATTCCTGTCTTTAAACGTTTAGGTTTGCTTCCCATTCTTTAGCTCTTTAGAGATTTTTCAAACCTCCCATTCCTGGTCCTTCACCTTGGACGCAGTGCCCCTCTCTGCTCAAGTTTTTAACTCTGTCAGACCCTCATCTGCTTTCAGCAGGTTTTTCCATTAACACACCCCACACCGGCCTCTCACCAGGCATCCAGCCCTCTCTGCTAGCCCTGAATTTCCCATACTCTGGCCCCTGCTTCCTAGTGCCAACCTTTGTAACACCAGCTATAAAAGCATGTGCCTCTTCTAGCCTCTGTGCCCATCCAGTGAGTCTGCTGTTTTAATCCGATATTTTAAGTTCCTCACTGTATTGTTTTTCACTTCTTTCTAGAGTCTCCTTCTTAGTTTATGAAATGGTTGAGGAATTTGTTTCTCAGTTTTCCAAATCTTACTACCTGGACTCCTAATCTCGAAAACTATGATACAACTTTTCAACTCTAACGTGGTGTAAGGTGTATCTCTCAAAAAAAAAAAAAAAAGAGGAAATTCAGAGGATCTGGAAAATGGAGGGCTTGACTCTTCTTTCTTTTCTTTGCAATTATGATCTCTTTCTGCGGTATTTAAATTCCATAGACTGCAGAGGGGTTCTGGAGCAACAGAGTCAATGGGGGTCTTTTCTATGCAACTGGTTGGTTCTGACTTACGGATAAGTTATCTGTCCACAGGATGAGAGTACGTTCCAGGAGAGGCTACTGAGACTCTCCACTTAGCAACTGGGAAACGTATGAGATATTCAGGCAGTTCGGTCTCATGGTGAAATTGTTGAGTTTTGTATATAACAAATAATTAAATTTGTTTAATTTAATTAAACAAATTGATAAACACTGGTAGAGGGAAAATGTTGTGGAGTTTGAGTGAGAAAAAACACAGTTTAGGTGGAAGTTGTGTTCCTAGCAACAAGGCATAAATTGATTTGGTTAATTCATTCATTCATTTTACTGAATTTTCATTTCCTTGTCTTCAAAAAAAAAAAAAAGAAAAAGAATTATGACACTGAAAGGAGAGAGAGGATATTAGAAGAGGTGAATAATACCAAGCACCTGAAACACGGCATTCTATACGTGTGAGCTCCCTTCTCTCCAGTCCTCTTTCTACCTTACTAAACTCCTTTAATATGTGTGCAGCATGTAGCTTTCAAGAGGAAAGCATTTGCTTACTTAGTGAAAGAAAATTTTATTGAGTATTTAAATGTTCTCTGGTGAGGTTTATGTGAAAAGCGGAAAGCCAGGCCTACGTGTGTGTGTGTGTGTAAACAAATCCTAATGCATTGTGCGGAAGGGCATTATGGATGCTTCTGGAGGACAGCAAACGGATGGCTCACAAGTCTGGGATGGAAGCAAGCATGTTCAGGCGCTCCCAAAAGCAGAGCCCTGTCTCATGCTCTGTAGTGGCAACTTGGACAGAGGCAGGACTTTAAGGGAAGCTTTTGTGTGGCATGCTTAGGGAGCTTTGCCACAACTGTTGCCCACACCCGGGTAACTTCACTCGTATTACCAAAGGCATCTTTTTCTTTAGGATGCAGTCAAGTACAAGGGCTAGCGTCCTGGTGAGCGGAGGCCTCCGCTCCTCCAGAGCCCAAGCCTCCCACTAACGTAGAGCTACATGGGAGGATTTCTTCAAAACTGCCAGGCCCGCACCTTTCAGGGAATGATTATGGCCACTTCCTGAGGTCACAGAGACTTCAGTAATGACCATGGCAGTCTGACCATTATGTATTGGAGACGTGCAGCTCTTTTCTGATTTTTGACGATGCTAAAGCCACCCCACCACCCCAGATCCTTGAACAACTTTCCCAATGTCTTAAACCAAGTGCTCTCAACATGGCAGACTGATCAGCTGGGGTTCAGATTTAATTTCATTTAAAGTAAATACTGTATTGCAAAATTTCTTACATGTCTGAGTTTCTGGATTTGCTTTATAAAGATGGTGGATGAAAAAAAAAAAAGATGGTGGATGAGTCTAAACTTTTTTTGATGATTAAATTGCATCTTGTTTGTATTTTGGAAAGAGTTTAGGAAGTACAAATGAAATATATATATTTTTTGAAGTAATATTATTTTTGAGGTAATAACAGGTAGCATTGTATATATTATTCAATTTTGAACTTCATGGATTGGAGTTTTGAAACACAGGGAGTCTTATCCAGGAGCTACTACACAATAGAAAACTTTTAGGAAAGACATTATAAAATTATTTATATGCAAATAAAGATGCTTTACCCTAGTGCCATTAGAGAAAATATATATTAAATGATTATTTTTTATATTGTTGGACTGATGAGCTTGTAATCATAAAAGAGAAAGCCATTTCATGAAGAAGGGCCTACTATATAGTAACTAATTTATAATATTAATATATAGAGTTCATAATATTAAAATTTATTTAGATCATTTCCCACTGTTTTGAAATATTTTACTTTTTTCTGTATTATGTTGAATGAAAAATTAAACAAAAAAAGCAAAACAAAATAGGTGTATATATACAGCAACATTGTCACTGAGCTAAGCAAGACAAAATGAACTCCACTGTTTATGTTATTATTGAAACTACAGCAAACCAAATATTTCACAGGGATGTTTTTCACTTAGCTCATTTACACAGGCATATTAAGCCTAATTAGTATTTTTTAGTCATAAGTTATTCTTAATAACCTGAGGACTATTGCATTAGTGTTACAATATATGGATTTATAAGAAAAGCAAGTTTGAGAAGGGACAATCACCTAATTTGCATGTGCTAATTAGAAATATATTAATTCTAATTTTTAAAACAGTAATGTAATATTTTGGTAAACTAGGACAAGATAGTAATTCTAATTAGCTATACCAAATTGTTACTAAATGAAACAGATTTAATAGTCCCTTTGAACCTGTTAAGAAAATTTGGTTGCAATAAATATCTCTGTGTATTGTTTTGACCTCTGCTTCAGCTACACAATCCCAATTTGTTTTAAATGTTTTCCTAGGTACAGGGTTCTATGATTAATATCTCTTGCTGTGTTATCTCTGCTGCTAATGAAAAACATTGGGTGTTCTTTCACTACACAGAATGCAAACGCAGATGAAAAAATTTCACAGGTGAACTCCTTATGAACACTTCTAATTGCTTAGGAACAGTGTTTGAAAATCTCAAGTAATTTGCCATTATTATAATGAATAGCATAAACTGTAATTTTTCATAGTAATTAACTTGTGTCAGCACCATTATTTTTCATTAATTATAAATGAGAAAGAATGAAAGAACACCCACAGGAACAGATGTGCGAAATTGTGTCTTAGGTTCTGTTTTAGATTCGGTTTTGTTTTCCTACTCAATATACTGTTTTGAGTATACTATCAAGCTTGGAGAAAATTTAGATGGTAATGCTTCTTTAGGGCAGAAAGGGACAAAGGATTTTTAATTACGCTGTTTCCTGTGAAGTTCAGTGTTTTAATAACAAAAATTTGTTACTGACGTGCCAGATTAAATTACAGGGGAAAAATAACATCTTACTTTTGGTAAATACATCTAATTTGAGAAACTGTATTTTGATCAATTTTTTTCTTATGTTAGAAAAATAAAAAAGTCACTATATAGTTTTGCCAGATTTTAAGCATATAGAGTGCTAATTGAATTCATCTTTCCTTTTTAAGAAGAAGGGAAGGAAGGAGAAAGAGAAGTTAAACCTTATAATTATATTTGGGTGGTCGGATGTCTTTGTTTTATAAATTTATGCAGCAGCTCTCATGCTGTTTCCAGAGGACAGAATACCGGGGTGTCTTAGGTATTTTTGTTTTATATCAGTTTCTTTTAATCTCTTATGAAGTCATTAACTGTGTTGCCCTTCTTGATTTTTGTACGTTAGGCTTGTTATAGGCATGAAAGCCTTAAAAGTCATTGTACTATACATTTGCCATGGCTTTGTTTATTGAGGTATATCCTGAATAGCAGAAATCTAGAGATGTCGTGCTTACATTTGGCTTTTTACCACTTCTGGTCAGTACTGTCCTCTGAATCATTCTTACCGCATGTTGTCAAAAATGACTGAGCTGCCAGTTACATACAATGTGAGATCCTCTGGAAAGCAAAGGTTAGATGAAAAAAAGAATACATGGCCAAACACATTTAGGATAAGTTGATAACAATAAACAAGATTTTTTTTTAACCTAACAGATTTTCAGGGCTTATAAATTGGTGATATTCACTGTGACTCTCCAGAAGGAAAGGAGAACAGTGATAGATCAATCATTGATTTTCAAACATATTTTGATCCTGTAATTACATTTTCCATAATTTATGTATCGCAGACTATGTATTAGAAATACGTACTTATGACTTTCTCTGGAGGAAGTCATGCTAAAGAAGAAGGACTTTTTTCTATTCTGCTATCAAAGGCTGTTTATCCCAATGGTATCAAGTATGATGAGTGCAGAAGCTTGAATATGGGAAAATTTGCTCTTAATTTTATCATACTTCTCAGCTTTTATCCACTTATATATTCTCAGCTTACTGAATCCATCTAGATGGATCCTATGTTTTAGATACCTTTTTACTCACTAAACTCGATTAAAATGTTTCTGTCTGATATCATGATTTTGAACAAAACTTCAGTAATAGTGAGTTTTTTTTCAATTGTTAATGCTGAATCAAAAATTACCAACCCAGATAAAATAAATAATTATTTTTAGTTTTATACCAACACTTGCTTACATTTAGGATTCAGTTCAGTTCAGTCACTCAGTTGTGTCCAACTCTTTGCAACCCCATGAATCGCAGCACGCCAGGTCTCCCTGTCCTTAACCAACTCCCAGAGTTCACGCAGACGCATGTTCATCAAGTCAGTGATGCCATCTAGCCATCTCATCCTCGGTCGTCCCCTTCTCCTCCTGCCCCCAATCCCTCCCAGCATCCAAGTCTTTTCCAATGAGTCAACCCTTCGCATGAGGTGGCCAAAGTACTGGAGTTTCAGCTTTAGCATCATTCCTTCCAAAGAAATCCCAGGGCTTATCTCCTTCAGAATGGACTGGTTGGATCTCCTTGCAGTCCAGGGGACTCTCAAGAGTCTTCTCCAACACCACAGTTCGAAAAGCATCAATTCTTCAGCACTCAGCCTTCTTCACAGTCCAACTCTCACATCCATACATGACCACTGGAAAAACCATAGCCTTGACTAGACAGACCTTTGTTGGCAAAGTAATGTCTCTGCTTTTGAATATGCTATCTAGGTTGGTCATAACTTTTCTTCCAAGGAGTAAGTGTCTTTTAATTTCATGGCGGCAATCACCATCTGCAGTGATTTTGGAGCCTCCCAAAATAAAGTCTGACAGTGTTTCCACTGTTTCCCCATCTATTTCCCATGAATTGATGGGACTGGATGCCATGATCTTGGTTTTCTGAATGTTGAGCTTTAAGCCAACTTTGGCCACTTCATGCAAAGACTTGACTCATTGGAAAAGACTCTGATGCTGGGAGGGATTGGGGGCAGGAGGAGAAGGGAACGACAGAGGATGAGATGGCTGGATGACATCACTGACTCGATGGACATGAGTCTGAGTGACCTCTGGGAGTTGGTGATGGACAGAGAGGCCTGGCGTGCTGCAATTCATGGGGTCGCAAAATTCGGACATGACTGAGCAACTGAACTGAACTGAATTGAACTATATGGTCTGGCAGTTTACCCTACTTTCTTCAATTTAAGTCTGAATTTGATAATAAGGAGTTCATGATCTGAGCCACAGTCAGCTCCTGGTCTTGTTTTTGTTGACTGTATAGAGCTTCTCCATCTTTAGCTGCAAAGAATATGATCAATCTCATTTCAGTGTTGACCAGTAATTTGTAAGGACTCATTCAGACAGCCGTTTTGCTTTTTGCAATTCTTTTCCTTAGGGATGGTCAGGAATCAGAGATTAGGGTGTCTAGGGCAACCCCTTCTCTGGTGACAGCAGGGCGCTTTCCCTTGTTTGGCTTTTCAAGCTTCTGGTGGTGCCAGACACGCTTGGCCCATGACTGAATCTCTCCTGCATGCCTCCATGGTCAAATTGCCTCTTCCTCCTGTGTGCATTCTCTTTCTGTCTCAATCTTCCTTCTATCTGTCTGCAGTAAGGACACTTGTCATTGGATTTAGGGTTCCCCTGCATAATCCAAAATTAGCACATTTCAGAATCCTCAGATAAACCACATCTGTAAAAGATTCTTTTTTCTTAATTATTAAGACATTCATAGGTTCCAAGGATTTGCCCTGGATAGCTTTAGGCTCATGAGGGGCATCAGCTCACCTAGCACAACTTAGTGGGCCCTCGGCCTCTGAAACTTACCTTGGATATAAGGATTGCTTATTATCTCAACATAGTTTTTAAGTAGGACGTGATGGGATGCCTAACATGGATGCAAAGTAAGAGGAACAGGAATCTTTACTCAAGATTTGATTCTGTGAGGATAAATCTTTATTGTGTCTCTAACATACCCAAAATGGATGGGCAGAGGAAACACAGCGCTCCTCCGACTGTGCTTACCATGGTGTACGTAGGAGACTTATAACCATTTAAGAGATTTATACCCATTTATTTATGCCTATTGTGTTTAAGAAAGTTTTACCCGTGTTGAAAATTGCTAAAAGGTCAATGTCACTGGACCAGAAGTAACAAGCTAACACCTAGAGATGTTATTTGTGCTGCCGCCTTTGAAACACCTTAATTTTTACAAAATGACATTCACACAAAATTTGTTGTGAGCTTATGACAGAAAAGTGACGAGGGTTTGAGTGTGATATTTCTGTAAATATATTAATCTCTCCTATTCAACATGCTGATTCAGTTCAGTTCAGTTCAGTTCAGTTCAGTCGATTAGTCATCTCCAACTGTTTGGGACCAGGCCTCCCTGTCCATCATGAACTCCCAGAGTTCACTCATACCCGTGTCCTTTGAGTCAGTGTTGCCATCCAGCCATCTCATCCTCTGTCGTCCCCTTCTCCTCCTGCCCCCAATCCCTCCCAGCATCAGGGTCTTTTCCAATGAGTCAACTCTTGGCATCAGGTGGCCCAAGTATTGGAGCTTCAGCTTCAGCATCAGTCCTTCCAATGAACACCCAGGACTGATCTCCTTTAGGTTGGACTGGCTGGATCTCTTTGCAGTCCAAGGGACTCTCAAGAGTCTTCTCCAACACCACAGTTCAAAAGCATCAAGAAGTGATAAATATCTGCAGACTAATTTTTCAATAAACAAACAGTAAAAATGTATCTTTTTTCTGACATAGAAAAATAATAGGATGTTAGAAGCATATATACATTGGTATATAGATATAGTTTTATTTAGCTATGGTTTCTATAGCCCCATTTTTTGGTAAAATACAATTAAATATTCCTTTTAGGTTAATTAAGAAAAGACTTGTATAAATGTTGTTTTACAATCAATGACATTCCCTCTACCTGGAATGTTTTTTCCCTAAATATTTGCAAAGTTTGATCTTTCAAATTCTTCCAGTCTTTGCTCAGATGAGACATCCTCAGTCATCCCCTATTTGACACTGTAAATTTTCCATCATTTGTACATGTTTTCCCCATTAACTATATTAATTTTTCTCCGTAGCATTTGCTACTTTCCAATGCAGTACAATAAATAGCTTATTGTCCATATCTCTGCACTGAAAAAGTTCTCTTTTTGGAGACAAGGCCTTTATTGTTTCTCGTCAAGTTCTCTGATATATGTAAGCACCTCAAACACACTTAGCACTTAGTAGGATCTCAATAAACATACACTGAATAAATTTACCAAAAATATCTTACTGAGTCCCTCGATGTTGTGGTTCTTGATGCTATCAGTCATACCTTGGCCTTCAACCTCACATTATCTCAGTTTCCCCTAGAATGTAGAAATGTTCAGTTTGAAATTCTCATTATAGCTTAAATGACATAAATAAATAAATACTTATTAAGTATTTAAATAAATAAATACTTAAATACAATGACATTCAACTGAAAATCTTGTACCTTGAGATATGTTTTAAGTTAGCTTCTGCATAAACATGATTGATATTATTTTAAAACACATTTCAGGATCATACCAACAATGATAAAATGCAACTGAGCTGTCAAAGCACAAACTTAGTTTAAACATCCATCTTTTGTGGAAAATAATATTATAACTTCTGTAGGTTCTCAGGTATATGAATTAGCTCAGAACTGATGTGCAGTAATCTGTCAGTGCTTGGGGTATTCATAGTCCTTGGTCACTGGTTGTTTAGGTAAATGGTTATATGTATTCATAACTTGATGGAATGAAGGTAAAGTCTTGCAGTAGGTACATGCTTGTAATATTTTTAATAAGTTTCTTCCTTAAAACAAGAAAACCATTTATGTACACTGTGACTCTGAATTAACACACATCTAAAGAACAGGGCAGATTGCGTCTGGGTTAGTAATGTCATTTAGACATCTGGTTATTCATATTTGAACATTGTACATTTTTATTATCCTTTCTGTCTTTTTTTGCATATATATCATTTAAGATGTCAGTGAAATTCTTAGAGATTTAAGTACTATGAATCCCATAATTAATTATTATGATCTTTATTAATTAATATGATTATTTCCAAAGATCCTTGCCCACCGCAACCCCTGTTATGCATTTTGTCTTGTAATTAACCACTACCTCGGGGGCTTCCCTCCTGTGACACAGGAGACCTGGGTTTGATCCCTGGGTTGGGAAGATTCCCTAGAGAAGGGAATGACTGCCCACTCCAGCATTCCTCCCTGGAGAATTCCATGAACAGAGAAGCCTGGTGGGCTATAGTTGATGGGGTTGCAAATATTTGGACACGACAGAGCAACTCACTTTTCCTGTTAGGCGCAGTGGACTTCTTTCCTCCTTGGAATGGCATTCAACTGTTTCCTTCTCCCCAGCCTTCCAGGCCTAAAGAAGATTGTGAATTTGGTTTGATCTGTTTGTTTGAATTTTGCCACCTTCCTCACCATAGTAGATCATAAGGGAAGAAAGAGGGGGAAGTGTTGTGGGGGTACCTCATCTGTACCTTAGCCTCTCAGTTGGGTCTGATTCTCTGTGACCCCGTGGACTGTAGCCGGCCAGGCTCCTCTGTCCATGGGATTTCCTAGACAAGAATACTGGAGTGGGTTGCCATTTCCTCCTCCAGGGGATCTTCCTGACCTCAGAATTGAACCAGATATTTAGATTTCCCTAATTTTCTCCTTAAGTCAGGATGAAATGTAAATTAAATAGGTAGGCTTATTTGGCAAGTAGCTATTTACTTATTTAGTTCTGAATGTTTGTGTTCTCAGTCCTATCACCAAAGCAGTTAAATGATTCTTTCAGAGTGATTACTCCTTGAGGCAAGGTCTAGATTACATCTGCCTATGTGCTCAGTCAGATCCGACTCTTTGCAAAAGACCCCTGGACTGTCTCCTACCAGAATCCTCAGTCCATGGAATTTTCCAAGCAAGGACAGGGGAGTGGATCACCATTTCCCACTCCAGGGGATCTTCCCTATCCAGAGATCTAACCCATGTCTCTTGCATCTCCTGTGTTGGTGGGCAGATTCTTGACCACTCTGCCACCTGGTGATTTGAATGTATCACATTAAGTTATCCAGGGTTCTGGTGCAGCAAATCATCCAGCCTAATAGACGATATCAGTGTCAGCTTAACTGAGAGCGTTTGTATTAAACTGGTGGAGAAACTTTCTAATCCTTGCAGATTTCATTCTCAG
This sequence comes from Capricornis sumatraensis, assembly GCF_032405125.1. Classification (NCBI taxonomy): domain Eukaryota; kingdom Metazoa; phylum Chordata; class Mammalia; order Artiodactyla; family Bovidae; genus Capricornis; species Capricornis sumatraensis. Next base: position 103,948,869 of record NC_091077.1, on the reverse strand, counting down.
TCTGCTTACATGATTTTACCGTAGCATGGCTGAAGGCTTCTTATTCCATGTCTTTTATGATTTTTTAGTAGTCAAAGTGGTGTTTCAGCCTTGCCTGGATCTAGTCTAGTACGACCTTTGATCCAAAAGAGGATTCTTTGATTGCAATCAATAAAATGTGACTTGATTTATTCAAATAATTATAAAATTCAAAAAGAATTACACTTAGAGATGTATCCTGGGTAGCTCCCAGAATTTATGAAAAATAAAAAAAAAATCTGATTCAGACATTAAACGAACCAGAGTACTTCTGGCTGTCTTAGCAATAGAGACTTACTGGCAGTTCTTAATGTGTCATCATGAGTAACACAGTCTTAGAAATTATTGGGATATTCTATTTATAAACAAAGATTCAATTGCTCAGATTGAGAACAAGCATGTAATAATACTAAAATGACTGTTAATTGACTTGACAGCAATTAACCAAATAAAATAATTATATGGGAAAAAAAAAAAAAGCCCAACATTCTAAGCAATTTACACATTTTACTTTGTATTTAAAATAACTTTAGAAGGCAAGTATTGCTAATGTCTTTGCATAAATGAAGAGGAAATTGGAACTCAGAGAGTTAGGGTAAATGGCCCAGGTCACAAAGTTAAAATAGTAAACAAGGCTTCATACAAAAAATGCTCTCATTCAGCTCTGGTTTCACCAGTCTTCCATGTTAGAAATTCATGGACTAGAACTATATTTAGGTTTGTACAACTTTTATTTCTCGTTTTATTTTTCTCATTATGTTGGGTAGGATCTCTTACATAGTAACATACATCGTTTTGGATCCAGGAGGTAGTTCAGATTCTGCAAACACAACACTTTGAAAATTATAATAACTTAAGCAACTGATCCAAACTATGGGGAATCATTCTAAGCAAATTTATATTAATGGAAGCAATTTATTTACTAATCAATTTTAAAGTTAGTGGTTTTATTGTGGAATCATTTTCATATGAGGTCTGAGAATGTTTCCTAAACATCTAATTTCATTTTTATTGAGATTTTCTGTGATCTGAATTTTAATAATAGTATAAATGCCACAAAGGTATTCAAATGAAAACAAAATTTCTCATACTGTAGGATGAGTCTTTGACCTGGGTTTATTGGAATAATTTATCTTAATCAGATCCTTTGGAATTATTTATTTATTCTCTGACAAGTGATAGAAAAATTCTCCAGTCTTATGCAGTCAATTTCTTACACAATTTTTTAAATTATATATTTTGACACTTTGTTTTTTTACTGTACTTGTGATGTTTTTCAATGTGTCTTATGTTCAATTAAGGTAACTATCATTAATCACTCATGGATACCTTTCCCAACAAGATCCTGTTCGTTCCCATTACTGTCAAATCTAATTTCTTTATTTTTGAATTTTCTGGATATAACTTTTTAATATTGGATTTTTATTTTATATCTGTATATACAGAATGTATATGACCAGTATTTTGGTCATCTGATGCATACATATGACTCATTGGAAAAGTCCCTGATGCTGGCAAGGATTGAGGGCAGAAGGAGAGGGGGGCATCACAGGATGAGATGGTTGGATGGCATCACCAATGCAACGAACATGAACTTGGGCACACCAGGAAATGGTGAGAGACAGAGAAGTCTGGTGTGCTCCAGTCCATAGGTTTCAGAGTCAGCCACGGCTGGCTTACTGAATAATAGCTATATATATATGCCTTTTTAATATTCAGTTTGAAATCTCTGAACATATTATGAAACTTCAAGTCACTTGGGCCATGCTAGACAAGATGATATAGTTGCTCATACTTGTTTGATTTTGTGATTTCTGTTTCATTGCAATGGGTTTATTTTATTTTAATGCAGAATTCATTTGCTTTATTGATTTATTTTTGTAGTTATTTGGGAAGTATTCATTTTATTTTATTTTTATTACTTTTTTTACTTTTTTTATGGGGAGGGAGGTGGGAGGGGGGTTCAGGATGGGGAACATGGAAGTATTCATTTTAAAAAGTCTTAGAATTCTGTGAGATGTTTTAATTTAATTATAAAGATTAATAGTAGAATAGCATTTTATCACATATTACCAATATGCATCAGTTCTATAAAATGTAAAAATTAGTAATCTATACCCTCCCATATTCTTATACTATATTATGCTATACTATGTGATATGCATTTAAGATTCTTCCATTTTTTTCATGACTTGTTAGTGCCTTTCTTTTTATATCTGCATGATATTCCATTTTCTGGATGTACCATACTTTAGCCATTCACCTACCGATGGACACCTTGATTGCTTCTAAGTTTCGGCGCTTGTGAAGAAGACTGGTATAAACATCTGTGTACATGTTTCTTTAAGGGCATAGATTTTTCACCTCCTTAGTCTAAGTACATGGAGGGGGATGGCTGGGTCTTATAGCAATAGCATGTTTAGTTTGTAAGAAACTACCAAACTGTCTCCCAAAGTGATTTGCCATTTTGGGTTCCCACCATCAATGAGTGAGAACTGCTCCTGCTGCACATTCTTGCCAGCATTTGATGTCCCCGCTGTCCCATATTTTAGTGAGTGTGTAGTGAGATCCCATTTTAATTTGCATTTTACTGATGACATGAGGTATGGAGAACCTTTTTCACAAGCTTACTTGACATCTATGTGTCTTCTTTGGTGAGCTATTTGTTAAGGTATTTGGCTCTTTTTTTAATTAGTCAAGGTTGACTTTTTTCTTTGTACAGAGCAAATGCAATTTATTTTGTAAGTAATGAGTAGTTAACAAATACTTCACAAGGTGGTTAAATGGAGTTTGACAGGAGTTGGCTGTAAGACTTAGAGCTTTATTTTTTTAATTTTTTAAAAAGCTAGTTTTATTTAACTTTAAGAAGAAAACAACTAAAATCGGACTCATTTGTGTTTCCCATTTTTGGTGTCTTTATTGTTATCATTATATTTTTTTTGAGTAAGATGTAAAAATGTGTCAAATGGATGCAATTATATATTGCAATACAATAACCATCATAATGTCAGCTAACACTTCTATCAGAGCACGTAATTATTATTTCTTTCTGTGGCAAGAACATGTAACATCTAGTCTCTTCACGACTCTGTATACAATAAAGTATTGTTGACTATAATAACTATGTTGTGCACTATCTTGTAGGTGGAAGTTTGTGTTGCACCTAACAGCATCTCCTCGATTCCACCAATCCCAGGCCTTGCTAAGCACCCTTCTGCTCTGGGAGTTCATCATTTACAGATTCCACATACTAATGTTATCTTACAGTAATTGTCTTTCTTTCTGAATTAACTCAACGTAACACCCTCAAAGTTCATCCATGCTTTTCAAATGGGAGGATTTCCTTCTTTTTCATATGTGTGTGTGTATATGTGTGTGTGTATGTGAGTGTGAAAATATTAGTTGCTCAGTTGTATCTCTTTGCGACCCCATGGAATGTAGCCCACCAGGCTCCTCTCTGCACGGAATTCTCCAAGCAAGTATACTGGAGTGGTTTGCCATGCACTTCTCCAGAGCATCTTCCCTACCCTGAGATCAAACTTGTGTCTCCTGCATTGGTTGATTCTTTACAATCTGAGCCACCAGGGAAGCCTATATATATATATATACATACATATATATATATATATACATACATACATACATACACACACACACACACATACATACAGGGGAGCATGAGAGTATCGATATCTTTTAAATATTCTGTTTTCACTTTCATTTTCTTTGCATATATACCCAGAATTGAGATTGCTGGGTCTTATGTCATTTCTATATGTAATTTTTTTGAGGAATTACCATACTGTGTACCATAGTGACTGAACCAATTACATTCCCACCAACAGTGCTTAAGAGTCTCTCATCTCTAGATCCTTCACGATGTTTGCTATCTCTTGTCTTCTTAATAATTGTCATTCTAAGAGATATGAGGTGATAGCTCATGGTGATTTTTATTTGCATTTCATTGGTAGTTAGTGATGATGAAAGTGTTAAGTGAAAGTGTTAGTTGCTCAGTCCTGTCCAACTCTTTGCATCCCTGTGGACTTTAGCCTGCTAAGATATTCTGTCCACGGGGTTTTCCAGTCAAGAATACTGGAGTAGGTTGCCAAACCCTTATCAGGGGGATCTTCCTGACCCAGGGATCAAACCTGGGTCTCCAGCATTGCAGGCAGATGCTTTACGGTCTGAGACACCAGGGAAGCCCAATTGGTGATGATGAGCATCTTTTGTTCAAGCTGTTTTGTGGTTGATAAGTTATATGAGTCCCCCTTTGTATATTTTGGTATTAGCTCCATATTTAATATATGATTTATAGATATTATTTCCTATTTTTTAGCTTGCTTTTTTGTTTTGCTGATGGTTTCTTTTTCTGTACAGAAATTTTTTGTTGTTGTTTGTTTGTTTTTTAGTTTAATGTAGTCTTGGTTGTAGATTTTTGCTTTTGTTGCTTATGCTTTTGGTATCTTATTAAAAAAAAGCAAACAATGTTGAACACTAGGGTCAGGTATTGTCTTCTCTATGCTCTCTTCTGGAAGTTCTATGGTATCAGGACTCACGTTTATGTCTTTAATTTGTTTCAAGTTAATGTAGATCAGTGGTGTAAGACAGACATTCAATTTCATTTCTCTGCATATAGTTATCTAATTTTCCTAACATCTTTTGATGAAAAGACTATTCTTTCCCCGTTAGGTGTTCTTGACTTCCTTGTCAAATACTTGTTGACCATATAAGCAACAATTTATGTCTAGGCTTTTGATTCTGTTCCATTGCTTTATGTGTCTAATTTTATGCTGGTGCCATACTTTTTAAAATACTAAAATTTTGTAATACAGTTTGGAATCAGGAAGTGTGGTGTCTTTAGCTTCTTTCTTCTTTAATTGGATTACTTTGGCCACTTGAGCTCTTTTGTGGTAACATACAACTTTATGGTTGCTTATTTTATTTATGTAAAAAATTCCATTTGAATTTTATTAGGGATTGCATTGAATCTATAAATAGTTTTGGGTAATATGCACACTGTAAAAATATCAATTCTTCTGATAGTGAACATGGGATATATTTCCATTTGTTAGTTTTTCTTCAATTTTATTTCATTAAAGTCTTATAAATTTCAGTGTACAGGTCTTTCATTTCCTTGGTTAATTTTTTTTCTAAGTGTTTTATTGTTTTTGATACTATTGTGAATGGCATTTTTAATTCTATCTCAGATTTTTTGTTATCAGTGTATAGAAATACAACTAACTTTTGTATTTTTATTTTATAGATTGTGGCTTTACTAATTTCATTGTTTATTTCCAACAATATTTCAGTTGGGTCTTTAGAATTCACTATACATAACATGATAGCTGCTGCTGCTAAGTCGCTTCAGTCCGACTCTGTGCGACCCCATAGACGGCAGCCCATCAGGCTCCACCGTCCCTGGGATTCAGGCAAGAACATTGGAGTGGGTTGCCATTTCCTTCTCCAAAGATGATAGCATCTATAGATAAAAACAATTTTACTTCATCTTTCCAATTTAGACATATTCTATTTGTTTTTTTCTTGACTGTTACCTTAGCTGGAACTTTCAGTTCTACAGTGAAAAAGAGTAGTGTGAGGAAGTACACTTGTCCTGATCCTGATTTTAGAAGAAGAGCTTTTAACCTTTCACCACTGAGAATATTAACTGTGGGTTTGTCCTATATGGGTTTATTGTGTTGAGGTATGAATTTGAGCAAACACAGGGAGATCGTGGCACACAGGGAAGCATGATTTACCAATTGAACAACAACATGTTCCTTTTATGCCCAATTTGATGAGGATCATTATTATGCAAGATATGTTTTGGCACATGCTTTCTATGAATTTACTAGGAAGATTACATGACTTTTATTTCTCATTGTCTAATGTGTTATATCACATATATTTATTTGCCTTATGTTGAATCAACTTTACGTGCCAGGGATAAATCCTACTTACTCATTCTGTGTAAATCCTTTCAATGTGCACTAGAATTCATTTTGCTAAATTTTGTTGACAATTTGTGGATCTGTTTTCATCAGGAATGGTGGACAATCGCTTTCTTTTCCTGTATTCTTGTCTGACATTGGCATCAAGCTCATGCTGACTTCACAAAATCAATCTGGAAATGTTCTCTTCTTCAATTTGTCGGAAGCATTCGAGAAAGATTGCTGTTAAGTCTTCTTTAAAAATTGATACAATTCATCAAGAAAACAATCTTTTCAGAAGATTTTCTACGTGGGAAGTTTTTAATTACTGATTTAAATTACCGATTATCCTTATTTGATATTGGACTGTTCAGACTTTCTGTTTACTCATGATTCAGTCCTGGTAGGATGTAAGCTTCTAGGAATTTATTCACATCTTATGTGAGGCTGCCTAGTTGCTAGGTTTTGTCAGACTCTGACTCCATACACTGTAGCCCTTTAGGCTCCTCTGTCCGTAGGATTACCCAGGCAAGACTGCTGGAGGGGTTGCCATTTCCTCCTCCAGGGGATCTTCCCCACCCAGGGATTGAACTTGTGTCCTATGTATTGGGAGGCAGACTCCCATCAACTGTGCCACTAGGGAAAATCCTATTCTTTGTTTAAAAGAATAATAATTGATCTAAGCATTTTCCCAAGCTTTTCATACTGAGGTTTTTGAGACTTAAAGAATCAATTAAAATTTTCTGCAATGCAAGGCAGCCTCTAAGCCACTAGACCACCAGGGAACCCAAAGGGATGGTATGGGGAGGGAGGAAGAAGGGGGGTTCAGGGTTAGGAACACGTGTACACCCACTTGTTCATGTTGATGTATGGTAAAACCAATACAATATTGTAAAGTAAAAAATAAATAAATAAATAAGGAGCATTTCAGGTAACTAAAAAAAAATTTTCTGCAAATGTCTAGTTTTATTTCTTAATAATCTGCTCTCTCCCAGGAGTGCCAAATTTAAGATATTAGGTGTCTAACAACATATTTTCCACATAGGTTATAGTAGTCTACTGAGAGCACAAGTATTAAAGGGCACTTTGATCAAGCCAGTGAATTTAATTATCAGAAAAGAACCTACCTTATGTTGATAACTTCAGTTCAGTCAGTCACGCAGTCCTTTCTGATTCTTTGTGACCCCATGGACTGCAGCACGCCAGGCTTCCCTGTCCATCACCAACTCCCAGAGTTTACCTAAACTCATGACCTTTGAGTCGGTGACACCATCCAACCATCTCATCCTCTGGCATCCCCGTCCCCTCCTGCCTTCAATCTCCCAGTTCCAGTGTCAGCTCTTCTCATCAGGTGGCCAAAGTATTGGAGTTTCAGCTTCAGCATCAGTCCTTCCAGTGGACACTCGGGACTGATTTCCTTTAGGATGAACTGGTTGGATCTCCTTGCAGTCCAAGGGACTCTGAAGAGTCTTCTCCAACACCACAGTTCAAAAGCATCAATTCTTCAGTGCTCAGCTTTCTTTAGAGTCCAGCTCTCACATCCATACATGACCACTGGAAAATCCATAGCTTTGAGTACACGGAATTTGTTGTAATGTCTCTGTTTACCTCTCACAAATGTGAATTATTTTTATTGTATAAAATTTGCATTAAGTGTTCCTCCCTGTAGCTCAGATGATAAAGAATCTGCCCATAATGCGGGAGATCTGGGTTTGATCCCTGGGTCAGGAACACCCCTGGAGAAAGGAAAGGCAACCCACTTCATTCTTCTTGCCCGGAGAATTCCATGGACAGAGGAGCCTGTGAGATTGCTAAGAGTCAGACATGACTAAGTGACTAACACTTATTTACTTACTTAATATGCATTGATAGCTGTAAACTTCTTAGATGACATGATTACAATTTTTACATTATTAAATTACAGTCTTCTTCATAGTTTGTTAGTTGAGCTTTAGTTTTAAAAGGATAATAGAAGTTTTTTTTTCTTTAATTGAAGAAATTAATATACAATATAAGCATCATTTAAAGTAAGATGGCTATAGGTAATTCAAATTGAGAGTTCTTGTTCAATATGAGAGAATTACAGGTGCTAATTATTTGATGTTCTTTTATGTTTCTCTTCCTTTCTCATGTCTGATTTGGTACCAATATTTACCTGATGAGAATGGTGTATGATTTCATTGTCTGAGACCTTTAAGAATTGTAGGAAACAATGTCTTCAAGGAACTCATAGTGAGGAATTGATGAATTATGAGAAATATCAACTTGACAATTCATACGAGTATAAATCTGACAAGTATAAAGCAGATTATTAAATATTTGAGAAACATAGCAGATACTTCCTATGTGAACCTATAAGGCTGATTAGCCAAACTTATTCTGAAACTGGGGGGAAGAATTCCACTGAAGATATAAGAGATGAACAGAGTTTTAAAGGACAGGTAGAAATTTGTAAGGGTGAAAACATAGGAAACTGCGTCTTGAGAATGATATCAAAGGCTTCACTATTTGGAGAATAGTGAAAATTAGGGTAATAATGGCAATAAGATCTGAGACACAAGTAGCTGGAAAAGAAACTGTGAGAAGCATGTCATGTTTTTCTACTGTAGACTAAAATCTTCCAGCAGAATTTTGCTTTCTTTTGCTTATAATCATTGAACTGATATGAACCACTGTCAGTATAGAATCTGCAATAAGATGATAAAGAAGGATATTATTTCAGCAATTTATAAGGCAACTGAAGGAGTCCTTACCTAAGAAGAATTGGAATGGTTAGGTATAGTGTTTACACTTAATGTTTAAAATGTTAGAAACTGAGAAAGAAAATCTAAGTTTGACACCAAAAATTATACTACACAAGTATATTGAAAGGTTATTCAATTAACAAGTCTAAAAAAATAGGTAGAATAGAAAATATTTTTGAAGTAATAAATTCACATTTGTACTTGCTATGAATGAAATTGTGCAATGATTTCAGGTTGCCTGGTTGCTGTGCTAAAGATCAAATATTATAAGTTTCAGACTTTGAAGACAGGCATACAATAGAGATATAGATCTAAAGTTTATAGACCTAAAGTAAATCTTGTGAAATCTATGGGATTTTATCTCAGTGAGCATACACAATCATGCATACACACCAAAAGTTTCATATCATTCTGGTGATATATGATAATGAATGAAATATATTAATTCAACAGATGACCAAAGGAAATATTTTAAGTTAAAATATAATAAAACCTTAGATGGAACTTCAATCAAATGTAGGCTGGAGTTCATGAAGTTGAAAGAGAGCAAACAACAAAAATAAAGGATAAATAAATAGTAAGAGTGGTACTGAAAAAAAGAAAAAAGACAAGCATTTTAAATATTAGTGGGAAGTTCACCATTGCCAAATACTATTCTGCAATCAAAGGAGGTGAAAATTTAAAATGAGTCACTTTACTGCGTAGCAGAAATTAGCACAACATTGTAAATTAACAATACTTCAATAAAACAAAAAATAGGGTATGGGTTATCAATTATAAAATTGTTAGCAATCTTAGTTTGGATAAAGTCTTCTGATGTGGTAAGAGAAGGGAACAAGTTATAATGGATTGAAGCATGAATTTCCATCACAAAAGTTAAAAGATGGTAATTGACACTATCTTTTTTTTTTTTTTTTCATTTGATACTTGAGTACTGTTGATGTACCGCATAGTACTGTTAATGTCACAGATCCATACTGATAGCAGGCATTATAACTATGGACTAAACTCCCATAGCTTTCTTTGTAGTGAATCTGTACCATTCTTGGTTTCTGTAAAAGTAAATGGGAATACACTGGGAGATCTCATTTCCATCATAGCTAACTAGAAGAGCATCCCTGAATCTGAAGCCTAAGTATTCTTCCTGCTACTGAGTGTATTGAGATTGCTCTGTGTTTGGTCAATTAATTACCTTACTTGTTGTTGCTCAAACTCGAAGTCATATCCGACTCTTTGTGACCCCATGCCCTACAACACGCCAAGCTTCCCTGTCCTTCACCATCTCCCTGAGTTTGCTCAAACACATGTCCGTTGAGTCGATGATGCCATTCAACCTACTCATCCCCTGTGCCCCTCTTCTCCTCCTGCCTTCAATCTTTTCCAGCAATGAGTTGCATCAATGAGGTTTTCCAATGAGTTGCATCAGGTAACCAAAGTATTGGAGCTTCAGCTTCAGCATCAGTCTTTCCAATGAATATTCAGGGTTGATTTCCTTTAACGTTTACTGGCTTTTATCTCCTTGCTGTCTAAGGATTCTCAAGAGTCTTCTCCAGCACCATTGTTCAAAAGTATGAGTTCTTCAATGCTCATCCTTCTTTATGTTCCAACTCTCACATCCATACATGACTACTCGAAGAACCAATAATTTTAAGGTATTTTTTTGTACTTTGAAATTGAAGAAAAAATTACACCTAAATACCTTATCTTAAAAGTCTCTATATATTCCCCCAGAAATTCCAAGTTACAATGGTGGGGTATAAGGAAAAACTAATAAACTAATAATTATAGGACTTGTGGCTCCCCTGGTGGCTCAGACATTAAAGCCTGAAATGCGGGATACTCAGGTTTGATTCCTGGGTTGGGAAGATCCCCTGGAGAAGAAAACGGCTATCCACTTCAGCACTCTTGCCTGGAGAATTCCATGGACAGAGGAGACTTATGGGCTACAGTCCACGGGGTTGCAAAGAGTTGGATAGGACAGAGCGACTAGCATTCAGTACATATTCAACAATAAATGAACATCTGACATAATCAAGCTCCATTTTCATTAACAGTGAACCCTGCACTGCCCTGGCTTAAGAAGAGTTGACTCCTATCCCTATCTCTGGTTGAAGAGAAATTAATAGTTCTAGCGAGGAAATGACTTGTCTATTGTTAAATTCAATTACCCTGTTTATTTAACCTATATGTTGAGCACATCATGAGAAATGCCGGGCTGGATGAGTTACAAGCCGAAATCAAGATAGGCAAGGGAAACTTCAACAACCTCAGTTATGCAGATGATACCACTCTACTGGCAGAAAGCAAAGAAGAACTAAAGAGCCCTTTGATGAGGGTGAAGAAAGTGAATGAAAGAGCCAGTTTACATCTAAATGTTAAGAAAACTAATGTCATGGCATCAGGCCCCATTCCTTCATGGCAAACAAAAGGGGAAAAGGGGAAAACAGTGACAAATTTCCTCTTCTTGGGCCCCAAAATAACTGCAGATGGTGATTGCAACCATGAAATCAGAAGACACTTGCTTCTTGGCAGGAAACTGATGACAAACCTAGACAGTGTGTTGAAAAGCAGAAACATTGCTCTGCCAACAAAGATCCATGCAGTCAAGGCTGTGGTCTCTCTGGTGGTCACATACAGTTGTGAGAGCTGGACCGTAATGAAGGCAAAGCATCAAAGAATTGATGGTGTTTGAACTGTGGTGCTGGAGAAGACTCCTGAAAGTTTCTTGGACTGCAAGGAGATCAAACCAGTCAATCTTAAGGGAAAGCAATCCTGAATACTTGTTGGGAAGACTAATTCTGAAGCTAAAGCTCAAGTGATCTGGTCATTTAATACAAATAGCCAGCTCACTAGAAAAGTTCCAGAAGCTGGGAAAGATGGAGGGCAGAAGGAGAAGAGGGCATCAGAGGATGAGATGGCCAGATGGCATCACTGATGCAATGGTCCTGAATTTGGGCAAAATTTGGGAGATGCTGAGGGATGAGGAGACCTGGGCTGCTGCAAGTCTATGGGGTCACAAAGAGTTGGACATGGCTGGGTGGCTCAACAACAATGACAAGGACAATAGACATTAAGGAAAGCTAATGGTAAACATTTATCAAGGGAAATGAAAGTAATGTATTTTAAGAGAATTTAACCTTAAGGAACACATGTCACGTTAATCTAGATAGACTGAAATTATTCAGAAATTCCAAATGAATCTCCACAAGCTTCCATGTACCTCTCTTTTTCTCCTTTAATACAACCCTTCATCCTCTAAGAGTTAGAATTCACAGCAGACTTTTGAATTCCCATTCAAAATTTCTCTTTACTATTAATATCATAATATGTTTCCATTGAATTGCATTGAAAACACATGTTTTAGAACCAACGTGGGATAAAATTGATATTTGTTTACTGTGCTCAGAAACATCATCAGTATTCAAAATATTGCTTCTGTGAGTAATCCACTTGACATTTTTTAAAAGATCTTTATAAAGTTGGAATTTTTCATTGTTATGAAACATTGCATAAATCAACAGGAAATGGACATAAAAAAGTTTAAAAACAATCTTAAAAATAGGTCAATGAAAAAAAGATACCTGAAATTATATGAACTCACTATTTCCATTTGTAGATCTTTTCTTGGATAATCACCAGTTTGTTCATCAAAGTTAACATTTTACCAGCGGTGAGCAAGTTTTCCCCATGATTAGAAGCATCTAAATCGGAATAGCACTCTTTGGCATAGCTCTAAATTATATGCCATTTATTTAGCAGTTACTGTGTAATTAGTGTGTCTTAATTTGAGCATTAAAAATGTATTGAGTTCTACATACAGCATTTATAATTACAAGATCAATTTGTGGTTAACTGATTTCACTGCTAAGATTTTGTATCGGGAATATTTATATGCACTTTCAAAATTGCCAACAGAGGATTTTGTGTTGGAACTTCAATAAAAGTAAATCATTTGTATTTTACACTGGTTTAATATTAAAATATTCAAATTATAAAACCCATGAAAGAACTAATCCTATACTATAAATAAACAGTTACATAAGCTGTCATATATATGTTCATACATTTGCGTGTGTACATATATACACATACAAACGCACATGCACCCATATTGTCATTTCAGGTTAAAACGTCTGATCACGCACAGGCACTAGACAGAAACTGGGACATAAGCAATCGTATGTGTGTTCATATGTTTATATGTATACATATACACACAGGCTGTCCAAATACTGGCATATGAGGTTAAAATGTCTATTTAAGAAGAATAAAAGCTTTATTGGAGCTTGATTTGTATTCTTCAATACAAGGAAGTTTGAGCTAATATGACCTATTCAAATAATTATTTTATGAACTCAATAATGTTCTGAAAATGCTCATATGTTATACATTTGTATTGGCAGAAACATTTAGTTGTGAAGTCTATGTACTTTCCTATGCCACTTAAACTTCACAGTGACACAGGCTTGACTTTCTCCCATAACCAAGCATAAAATGATTAACTTAGTAGATTTTGTCATGATCTAAACATGTTTATTCTCTGACTAAATTTGATAAACTGAGTTTTTCAAGGGAAAAAACCATTTCAAAAGGCTATTATTTGGAGTTGCAGAACTTTACAGAACTATTTAAGAGCATAAATCTGGAGCACAGCAAAATATGCTAAAAGAAGGCATAATTAGGTAGCTTAGGATAAAAAATTTTGCATGAATGACCCCATTAATTTTTTCCTTTATGTGATAATAATAATAATAATAACAATAAATCCCAGAGACTCATCTTAAAAATGAGGTTTTGGTAAAGTTGGCATAAACTGTGTGAGATTTTAAATGAAACAGTGGGTTAACATTTTAGGCATTAACGAAGAAAGGATATGAGAACAGAAAACAAAAATTGGAAAGGAAAAAAAAAAAGATTTAACTGGAGAGGTGAACAACAAAATATAAGCAATTAATATATCTATGGAAACATAAAATACTTAACATTTACCACCAGAGTTATATTTTTGGAAATTAAGTAACATAGAAATTGAAATATCATATAACATTAATATATAACTTTGAAATTTAGTATAATATATATACTTTATATTAATATACTGGTATAGTTAACATGTACACTAATAAAATTTGAAAGTAAGTGGAAATCTGAGGAAGATTTTTAAATATAGATTTCCCACAACACTAGTGGCATATATTGAAGGCATCGGCCAGATGCTTTATCTGCAGAGTAGTCCTTCACTAAATTTCACTCACCTTTTCTTGGAAATGCTATTATTTGGTCTTCTATCCTAAGAAGCATTTATTTGAAATGAAATGATATTTTCTTTCTGGAATTGTTCTAAGATGGACACCTCTCACAATCTGGGCTAATTCTTTTTTCCAGCTTTAAAAGTTTTAAAAAATAGAGTGGAGAGGAAAAGTAAATGAGATACACAGGGAGAAGGAAGAGGGGACAGAGAGAGAGAGAAGGAGAAGAGGAGAGCAGAAACAAGAGGGAGAAAAGGATGGGAGAAGAGAGAAAGAGACAGAAAGATACGGGGAGAGGCGGGCTGAAAAAGAGAAATCTATCTTTAGTCAACAGTACAATATAGTACGCCTCAGTGACTCATCTGCCAGCTCTGCTAGCTAGTAAAGGATACTTTCTATAGCAAGAGTGAAGAATGAAGCAGAAATGCATAGACTGGAAAAAAAAAAAAAAAGAAAGAACAGGAAGAAGAAATACTGTCTTGATGAAATTTTAATACCTGGTTCCCAGCAGATCCCAATATGATTGATATCTTTGCCTTAGGTTCTTTGAGAGCACTAAAATCTTTTCTACTCAAGATAATTGAATGGGCTTCTGTTACTTGCACTGCAGAGAGTCCTCATTTTGTGAGATATAGATGAGGGAAGAGTGATAATTATAGAAAATGTTTTAAAAATGAAGTAATTTAGATTTAAGGTTATAGTGAAAGAAGCAACAATGAGTTAGAAAACACCAAATAGTTATGGCTTAGATACATTCATGTAAATATTTCATATTGAGAAAAACTTTATCTATAAAAGAAAACTATAGGTTGAGGCAACAGGCTGGAGAAGACAAGTATGTATTCAATTCAAATACGTTTAGAATTTATGGTTGTTCATCCATCTATCTATCCTTTACTACAGAGAACTCTTGTAAGTAGAATCCCTGTTGCAAATTATGACCTGTCAAGAACTGAATTAGTGAGATTCAGCATTTTTCAATCCGTTTTCTCATGACATCCCATCCACTTCCGATTTCAATCTGTAAGTGCTATCTATATTTGTTTTATATTAATGGTCTGGCACAATTTCATGTTGCAATAAAATTCTTTATTGATAACTTCTCTGAAAGAGCTTTTGGATAAGAATGTTATTTTGATTAAGAAAGAGCCAAGGTCTCTGTTAAATGCCCCTATTAATAATACACTGGAGGTGCTCTAAAGGTGAATGCCAGTAGCCCTTCAGTCAACACTTCATCTTACAACTAACTATGCCTAAACACACACACACACACACACACACACACACACACACATCAGCTGAGCACAGAGACAGACATTGTCAAATATCTGTCCTTAGTCACGGAAAAAACAATGAAAAGACACAGATGCAGTTTTTAAGGAATGTAAAACTTGTATGATGAGAAAATCAGTAAATCACTGACTGGCAATTTTTAGAATTTATCAGAAAAGCAATCAGAATGGCTCTTTTATTTTTGCTACATTTTTTAGCTTGATTGAATAGGTATGAAAAAAATGACACCTACTTTAATCTTTGTGCTTTAAGAGTTGAGGAGTGAAATGCTATTACTTCCATTATTCCTGTAAGGTAGAAGGAAAGAGCAACAATCTACTGTCACCTTCATTATTCGTCTTTTCTTTCAACATTCACAGTTCTTATTTAGGTTGAATTTATAAAAGGCTGCAGAAAATCAGTGGGTCATTAAATTAATCTAACTAATTCTTAAACAGTGAATGTATATTGATTATCTCTATTGCCTAGATTCCTGGCTTCAATAAAAATAATCCATCTTTATTAGAAATATGTTTTAAAGTGAACTTTATACTCTACCATTTGGAGAAGGAAATGGCTACCCACTCCAATACTCTTGCCTGAAAAATCCTATGGGCAGAAGAGCCTACCAGGTTCTAGTCCATGGGGTTACAAAGAGTTTGACATGACTGAGCAGCTGAACACACTCTACCAATGGCAGTAATACTGTGTCAAATCAAATGTATAAATATTTTGTCTCTCTTACTACTTTCTCCTCACTTTTTTTTTCTTTCCATAGTATGAACATTACTGAGCATTAGTTCACTTCAGTTCAGTTCAGTTCATTCGCTCAGTCGTGTCTGATTCTTTGCGACCCCATGGATTGGAGCACACCAGGCCTCCCTGTCCATCACCATCTCCCGGAGTTCACTCAGACTCACGTCTATCGAGTCCATGATGCCATCCAGCCATCTCATCCTCTGTCGTCCCCTTCTCCTCCTGCCCCCAGTCTCTCCCAGCATCAGAGTCTTTTCCAATGAGTCAACTCTTCGCATGAGGTGGCCAAAGTACTGGAGTTTCAGCTTTAGCATCATTCCTTCCAAAGAAATCCCAGGACTGATCTCCTTCAGAATGGACTGGTTGGATCTCCTTGCAGTCCAAGGGACTCTCAAGAGTCTTCTCCAACCCCACAGTTCAAAAGCATCAATTCTTCAGCGCTCAGCCTTCTTCACAGTCCAACTCTCACATCCATACATGACCACAGGAAAAAACCATAGCCTTGACTAGACGGACCTTAGTCGGCAAAGTAATGTCTCTGCTTTTGAATATGCTGTCTAGGTTAGGTACACCTCTATTCTTTTTTTGATGCTTTCCCCAAAGAATTTATGTTACAAAAAGATTTCAACTACCATATCAGTGCAAATGAAACATGCATGTCTGGAACACTCTTCTACTTTTACATTTCATTGTAAAATTAGAGATACTTAACTTTGGGAATTACACACTGTAAAACACTTTAGAAAATATACACTTTAATTCTTTTATATCATGAAAGAGTGGTCTTCCTAGGTGGTGCTAGTGATAAAGAACCTGCCTGCCAATGCAAAAAGATTTGGGTTTGATCCCTGGGTCAGAAAGATCCCCTGGGGGAGGGCATGGCAACTCACTCCAGTATTCTTGCCTGGGAAATCCCATGGACAGAGATGCCTAGCCAGATCCAGTCCATAGGGTCGCAAGACTCAGACACAATTGAAGGGACTTAGCACGCAGCACATATGATGTGGCAGATGAGAGGTAAAACCAAGTAGAAATCCAGTTACAAAAAATGATAGAATAATCCTATTGAGTGTCAAATATGTACAAACAATGAGATTAAATGTCTTTATAATTTTTAAAATCAAAGTGAAGGTGAATGTTGCTCAGTTATGTCTGACTCTTTGCTACAGCGTTGACTGTGGCCAGTCAGGCTCCTCTGTCCATGGGCTTCTCCAGGCAAGAATACTGGGGTGGGTTGCCATTTCCTTCTCCAGGGGACCATCCCAATCCAACAATTGAACCTGGGTCTGCTGCATGGCAGGCCGATTCTTTACCATTTAAGTCCATGAGCAGTCTTAAGATTTATACAATTTTTTTGTTGCCTGGAAATTATCTGAACATGTAGAAATTTCCTGGTTAGTGCAATTGGAACCGATAGTTGGAAATTTATCTGAAATTAGAAATAAGCATCAAACTATTTAAATTTATGCTGTGTGTGTGTTCATTCACTCAGTAGCCTCTTACTCTTTGAGACCCAAGGACTGTAGCCCTCCAGGCTCCTCTGTTCATGGGAATTTCCAGGCAAGAATAGTGGGATGAGTTGCCGTTTCCTACTCCAGGGGATCTTCCCTACCCAGGGACTGAACCCGCATCTCTCCTGTTTCCTGCATTGGCAGGCAGATTCTTTGCTATATCTGATAAAATCTGAAGAATGGAAAAAAATGAATGACATAATTAACACAATGATTCCCATAAAAGTCCAAGTTGAAAAAACTTACATGGATATCTATGAGCTAAAATTTAATCTTTTCAAGGTATATGAGTTATTTGTTTTTCACATAGCCAGAATATCACAAGTGCCAAAATATTATAAAAATAAATATTAAAGTGGTAAATTTAAAACTAGTTTATTGATATTGCTTCCCTGGTGGTGCAGAGGTTAAAGCATCTGCCTGCAATGTGGGAGACCTGGGTTTGATTTATTGATATTAACTTTATAAAATCCTAACAAATAAAATTCAAAAGTATTTACAAATGGGAATTTTCCCCAAAAAGGTAGGAATAGATTTTTTTCATCTAACTACTGCTGCTGCTGCTGCTAAGTCGCTTCAGTCGTGTCCCTCTGTGCGACCCCATAGATGGCAGCCCACCCAGCTCCCCTGTCCCTGGGATTCTGCAGGCAAGAACACTGGAGTGAGTTGTCATTTCCTTCTCCAATTTTCTTCTAACTACATAAGTGCAATTTGACTTATTAGGGTAGAAAATGAATACAAAGACAACTGACAAAACAAGAGCAACAGTTTATGGGATAGGACAAAGACGGAGATTCAGTAGACTGCCTAGAAATCAATAAAACCCACACTTAAAATAACATTTCAACTTCAATTAATTGCAGGCTAAATAGATTATAATAGGTAACACTGAGCGCTCAGAGAGAAATTTGGTTTTCTATTTAGAGCTATTTGCCTCTCTCTCTACACACACACACACACACACACACACACACACACACACACACACATTTAATGACTATTTTTCTATTAATTAATTTTTTATTCAAGTATGTTGTGCCAATCTCTGCTGTACTGCAGGTGACTTAGTTATGCACATATATACATTCTTTCTTTATGTTCTTTTCCAATATGGTTTCTCACAAGATATTAAATATTCCCTTTATATACATTCAGTTCAGTTCAGTTCAGTTCAGTAGCTCAGTTGTGTCTGACTCTTTGTGACCCCATGAATCACAGCACGACAGTCCTCCCTGTCCATCACCAACTCCCGGAGTTCACTCAGACTCACGTCCATCAGGTCCGTAATACCATCCAGCCATCTCATCCTCGGTCGTCCCCTTCTCCTCCTGCCCCCAATCCCTCCCAGCATCAGAGTCTTTTCCAGTGAGTCAACTCTTCACATGAGGTGGCCAAAGTACTGGAGTTTCAGCTTCAGCATCATTCCTTCCAAAGAAATTCTAGGGCTGATCTCCTTCAGAATGGACAGGTTGGATCTCCTTGCAGTCCAACAGACTCTCAAGAGTCTTCTCCAACACCACAGTTAAAAAGCAGCAATTCTTTGGCGCTCAGCCTTCTTCACAGTCCAACTCTCACATCCATACATGACCACAGGAAAAAACATAGCCTTGACTAGATGGACCTTAGTCGGCAAAGTAATGTCTCTGCTTTTGAATATGGTATCTAGGTTGGTCATAACTTTTCTTCCAAGGAGTAAGCGTCTTTAAATTTCATGGCAACAATCACCATCTGCAGTGATTTTGGAACCCCCCAAAATAAAGTCTGACACTGTTTCCACTGTTTCCTTGTCTATTTCTCATGAAGTGGTGGGACCGGATGTCATGATCTTCATTTTCTGAATGTTGAGCTTTAAGCCAACTTTTTCGCTCTCCTCTTTCACTTTCCTCAAGAGGCTTTTTAGTTCCTCTTCACTTTCTGCCATAAGGGTGGTGTTATTTGCATATCTGAGGTTATTGATATTTCTCCCGGCAATCTTGATTCCAGCTTGTGTTTCTTCCAGTCCAGCGTTTCTCATGATGTACTCTGCATATAAGTTAAATAAGCATGGTGACAATATACAGCCTTGACATACTCCTTTTCCTATTTGGAACCAGTCTGTTGTTCCCTGTCCAGTTCTAACTGTTGCTTCCTGACCTGCATACAAATTTCTGAAGAGGCAGGTTAGGTGGTTTGGTATTTCCATCTCTTTCAGAATTCTCCACGGTTTCTTGTGATCCACACAGTCAAAGGCTTTGGCATAGTCAATAAAGCAGAAATAGATGTTTTTCTGGAACTCTCTTGCTTTTTGCATGATCCAGCAGATGTTGGCAATTTGATCTCTGGTTCCTCTGCCTTTTCTAAAACCAGCTTGAACATCAGGGAGTTCACGGTTCACGTATTGCTGAAGCCTGACTTGGAGAATTTTGAGCATTACTTTACTAGCATGTGAAATATACATTAGGACCTTGTTTATCCATTCTCAGTGCCATCACTTTCATTTCCCAATTTCTGGCCCATCGCTCCTCCCTCCCCATTGGAAACCATAAGTCTGTTCTCTATGTGTGTGAGTCTGTTTCTGTTTTATGGATAATTTCATTTGTGCCATATTTTAGATTCCGCGTACAAGTGATACATGCATTTGTCTTTCTGTCTCTGATTTAGCTTCACTTGGTATGATAGTCTCTAGTTGCATCCGTGTTGCTGGAAATGGTATCATTTGGTTCTCTCATATTGCTAAGAAATATTCCATTGTATATATGTATGTCTTCTTTATCCATTCATCTCTTGATGGACATTTAGTCTGTTTCCACATTTTGCCTATTGTGAATAGTGCTGCTATGAACATAGGCATAATGTATCTTTTTGAGTTATAGTTTTGCCTGATATATTACCAGGAGTGGGATTGCTGGATTATATGCTAATCCTATTTTTAGTTTTCTGAGTAATCTCCATACTGTTTTCCATAGTGGCTGTACCAACTTACATTCACACCAGCAGTGTAGCATGATTTTCTTTCCTTGACACCCTCTCCAGCATTTGTTGTTTGTAGACTTTTTAATGATGGCCATTCTGATCAACATGAGGTGATATCTCATTGTAGTTTTAACTTACATTTTTGATGGGTATTTTTTTATTTTATTAAGGAATTCTCCTGGAAATGTATCTTATGTAAGTAACTTGATACACTCAAATATTTAAACACTATAATATTTAAATCATTTGAAAATCATATAACTGATAGCACACTTTTTACAATTTAATGATTCTGTCTAAGAATAATGCACTAATCGTTGTAATGTGTTCAGTGGAAAACAAAATCCACTTTCAAAACCATATGCTTCCGTGTATCCAAGGTATAGAGCTATTTAATACCACATACACACTCACACACACACATGTTTGGGAAAAAATTAAACATATGTGTAGTATTCTGAGAAGTTCTAAATATTTCAACAGACTTCTAAAGATAATTATAATCTCCAAAACTACAAAAAAACATTATATGATAATCAGGATAGTCATGCAATTTAGAAGATACTTGTAATTTAAATTTCTTTTTACTGGCTATCCAGTTACGCTTATAATTTTCAAAATTAAGAATATTTTTTGTTTTTTTTTTACCTCAGTTTTATTTGTTCATTTATTTATTTTACTTTACAATATTATATTGGTTTTGCCATACATTGACATGAATCCGCCATGGGTGTACATGTGTTCCCCATCCTGAACCCCCCTCCCACCTCCCTTCCCATCCCATCCCTCTGGGTCCTCCCAGTGCACCAGCCCCAAGCACCCAGTAAAATATTCTTAATCTTAATTAATTAAAATTAAGAATATTTTATTAAATATCATTAAAATATGTCTACAAAAACAATCCATACTTACTGGTATCAAATAGCACTAAAGATAAATTTTAGACCAATGTTAGAGAAGGCAATGGCACCCCACTCCAGTACTCTTGCCTGGAAAATCCCATAGACACAGGAGCCTGGAAGGCTACAGTCCATGGGGTCGCTGAGGGTCGGACATGACTGAACGACTTCACTTTCACTTTTCACTTTCTTGCATTGGAGAAGGAAACGGCAACCCACTCCAGTGTTCTTGCCTGGAGAATCCCAGGGATGGGGGAGCCTGGTGGGCTGCCGTCTATGGGGTCGCACAGAGTCGGACACGACTGAAGTGACTTAGCAGCAGCAGAGCCATAGAAGAAAAGCTATGACAAATCTGTTCAGCATATTAAAACCCAAAGACATTGCATTGTTGACAAAACTCAGTATAGTCAAAGCTATGGTTTTCCCAGTAGTCGTGTATGGGTTGAGAGCTGGACTATACAAAAAGCTGAGTGCTGAAGAATTGATGCCTTTGAACTGTGGTGTTGGAAAAGATTCTAGAAATTCCCTTGGACTGCAAGGAGATCAAGCCAGTCAATCTGAAAAAAAAAAAAAAGCCCTGAATATTCATTGGAAGGACTGATGCTGAAGCTGAAACTCCAATACTTTGGCCACCTGATGTAAAGAGTCAATCCATTAGAAAAGACCCTGATGCTGGGAAAGATGGAAGGCAGGAGGAGAAGGGGATAACAGAGGATGAGATGGTTGGATGGCATCACTGACCCAATAGACATGAGTTTGAGGAAACTGCAAGAGATGGGGAAGGACAGGGAAGCCTGGCAGTCCATGGGGTCACAAGAAGTCAAGCATGATTGAGCAACTGAACAACTACAGAACCTGTTGTAAATGTTCCTTAATTGCACAACCTCTTTTTTGTATTCACAAATAACTTTTCTGAAATGCATTAAAAACATACTAAGACACATTTACTGATTCTTATACATTTTCTTGGACCTACCCCAGATTGTGTTTTGATAATGATTAACTTAACTTAATAGTACATGATAGATTGTACAATTTGTTTTAGTCTAGTTCCCCTGAGGAGCAAACACCGATGCGTGATTAAATATGTTAGAATTTCATTAAAGTAAATGTCTATGTGAAAGAAAATAAAAAGGGAGTTGGACAGGCTGAGGGGGCAATGAAAATCTCATCCTAAGTGCCAGAGAAGAAGAGAAAGTTTGCTGGAAACATCCTAGACTTTTGTGAAGTCTAAGATATTTTGGTAAACCCTCTGGAAGTCTTCAAGCCAGTGTTGGTCACTAGAGAAATTTGCTTGTAACTGAATCAGTTCTGCCCAAATATTTCTATTGCACTGAGTCTTCACTGGGAGAGACTGTGGAACATGTGTGCTTGCAAAACTGTGGTGATGGATTTCAAAGTGCAGTAACTGGGACACCCACTAATTATATTATCAAAGCTACCACGATGAATGTATCTTATAACTTACTCTAAAATTATTAATATAACTCATTATAGATTTGTTACCATTACTTTTCTGTTTATTCTACTTAATTATTTGTTTCTGCTTGTTTATGGAGATGGTATATATCTATTTTTGTTGTTTACTCACTAAGTCATATCTGACAGTTTTGCTACCCCATTGACTGTAGCCCACCAGGATCCTATGTCCGTGGGGTTTCCCAGGCAAGAATGTTACCACTGCCTTCTTCAGGGGATCTTCCGGACCCAGGGATCTAACCTGCCTCTCCTGCGTTGGTAGGTGAATTATTTACCACCAACTCGCCAGAAAAGCTTGATATCTATGTATTATTGTTGCTGTTTAGTCACTAAGTCATGTCAATTCTTTCGTGACACCATGGACTGTAGCCCACCAGACTCCTCAGTCCATAGGATTTCCCAGGCAAGAATACTAGAGTGGGTTGCCATTTCCTTCTATTGAACCCACATTTCCTGCATTGGCAGGTGGATTCTTTACCACTGAGGCACCAGGGAAGCCCATATATCTACAGATAGACACCTCTAAATTGCATGCATGATATGCATGAAGAAATACATAGAACCAATTATATACATGGAAATGAATGCACTGATATTTAAATATATGCATTATATGTATATATGTATATACTACACACACACACACATATATTTATATACAACAGTTACTTAAGCTCTGCCTAAAATCTTAAAAGTGCAGTATATCATTTTCTATGGCTAATTACAGGTTTCAGAATATAAAATTTCTTATATATTATGAAAAATTAAAGATAGATAGAATGGTTATTATTGCACATGTGTTAGCAATTCAATTTCTGTTGAAAAAACACTGAGTATAAAGATTAATTATATAAGAAATAGAAAGGAGAAGGGGCCAAGACGATAGATTAGGAAAGCCCTGAAATTACCTCCTACCATGGAAACAGTAAAATTAGAACTACTTATAGTGTAGTAATCTAAGAAAATGACCTGAAGACTAACAGAAAATAATTCCACAAATAAGCCCCATGTAAAAAAGGAACCAGAAGAAGAAGAAGAGGGGAAAAGATGTGATCTAGTCAGGATCCATTCCCTTGGGTCAGTGACTCTCAAACTGCAAGAGTACCACAGTCATAGAGGACCCCAAGAAAGAATGAGGGGGTCCAAGCCCCACATCCAGCTTCCCAACCTGGATATACCCTGCACTGGAAGAGAAGTCCTATAACATCTGGCTTTGAAAACCACTGGGGTTTATGTTCAGGAGAACCATAAGAAGACTGTAGGAAACAGAAGGGTGCACACAAGTCTCAAATACTTCCAGCACAGAGGAAATAACCTGAAAGAAATCTGGGTCAGATCAGCTTAATGATACTGAAGAGTCTCCCACAGAAGTAAAAGGTGACTGAAAATCTCCCTGGTCATGGTGACACAAAGTGAAGTTGCTCAGTCGTGTCCAACTCTTTGTGATCCCATGGACTGTAGCCTACCATGCTCCTCCATCCATGGGATTTTCCAGGCAAGAGTACTGGAGTGGGGTGCCATTTCCTTCTCCAGTGATGCAGACAGAAGTCAATTTGGAAGGTGGTTCTGCTGTGATAACACTAACACAGAAAAGAAGCATTTGAAAATCCTTTTACTAGGCTATTAACCTGTTCCTCACTGGATTGATAACAGACACAATTGCCATGAAACTGTGCAGATGGCTGAAGAGGGTCCCAGTCTTCCCCTCAAGTGGGTGGCCACCAGCCTTGAGCCCTGCCAGTCCCTGCAGACAGTGTGTGAAAGTATGGCCCTGTCCTCCAATGGGTGCACACCAGCCCCAGGCCCCCACAGGCTGTGCAGAGAGCCATATGCACCCATGCTGCATAGTCACCTGCATGGGGGATACCCCCTACCCTCCAGTGGGCACACAGCCACCCCACAAAGGTCAGCTTTGTAATCAGCTGGATAGGAGCTCAGACCTGCCTACCAGCACTCCCACAATAACTAGCCCTTTCAAAACAGAAGGGTGCATGGAGCTTGCATGTGGGGGATACCTAGAGAATATAGTTCTAGGGAGCAGAAGGTATGCTACTGAGCCCTATAGGATGTCTCCTACATTGGGCCATTTCTCTAAGATCAAGAAATATAGCCAATTGCCCCAACACATAGAAATAAGCACAGAAGTTTGTGCTAATTTACCTTACAACCAGCAATGTATGAATGCCCCTCAAGGCATTTTTTAAAACATAAATTTATTTATTTTAATTGAAGGCTAATTACTTTACAATATTGTAGTGGTTTTGCCACACATTGACATGAATCTGCCATGGGTGTACATGTGTTTCCCATCCCGAACCCCCTGCCCACCTGCAAAAGTAACTTGGCAGTACTCTAATAAAGAGCTTTATAGTGTAAAAAAAGGAAAGAAAAAGAAAAATATACAATAAATGTATATGGTTGCCAAACTTAAAAAAAAATAAATAAACACAGAACACTAGGTGAAATGTGAAAATAGTCAAATGTGTTCCAAACTAAGAAGCAAGACAAAATTTCAGTTGAGAAACCAAACTAAGTGGAGATAAGAAATCTACCTGACAAAGAGTTCAAGGCAATGATCATAAAAATATTAATTGAACTTGAGAGAAGAGTGGTGGATGAATATTATGAGAATTTCAGCAAAGAGAAAGCTTGAAGTAGAATCAAACAGAGCTGAAAAATAAAATAACTATAATAAAAATACACTCAAAAGAATTCATAATAAGTTAGATCACACAGAGGAATGAATCAGCAATGCAGAAGACGGAGTATTTGAAAGTACCCAAGCTGAACAGAAGAAAAAGAAATTAGTAGTTTTAAAAAGTAAGAATAATTTAAGATTCATCTGGGAAATTAATGGAACTGACATTCACATTATTGGAGTTCCACAAGGAAAAGAAAGAGAAAAAATAATGGAGAAATTATTTGAATAAATAATCGAAAGCTTCTCTAACCTGGTAAGAGAAATAGACATCCATATCCAAAAAGCTGAAAGAGTCCCCAAAAGATGAACCAGAAAAATCCTCACCAAGACAAATTGCAATTAAAATAGAAAAATTAAAGGTAAAGAATTTAAATGTAGTAAAGGGAAATTAATTGGTTACATGCAAGAGAAATTTAATTGACTTTTCATTGAAGACTTAGTGAGTCAAAAGAGAGTGGCACAATCCATTCTATATGATGAAAGGAAAATCTTACTACCAAGAATGCACTACTTCAGAAGGTTATAATTCAGATAGGAAAGAAGCATAAAGAGTTTTACAGATAAATAAAAGCCAAAAGAGTTCATCACCAGTAAACCAACTTTACAAGAAATGATAAAGGATCTTTTCTAGAAAGAAAAGAAAAACTATGACTTCAGTTCAGTTCAGCCACTCAATCATGTCCAACTATTTGTGATCCCATGAACCGCAGCACGCCAGGCCTCCCTGTCCATCACCAATTCCCAGAGTCCACACAAACCCATGTCCATTGAGTCGGTGATGCCAGCAGCCATCTCATCCTCTGTCGTCTACTTCTCCTCCTGCCCCCAATTCCTCCCAGCATCAGGGTCTTTTCCAATGAGTCAGCTCTTCACATCAGGTGGCCAAAGTATTGGCGTGTCAGTTTCAACATCAGTCCTTCCAATGTACCCACCCGGGACTGATCTCCTTTAGGATGAACTACTTGGATCTCCTTGCAGTCCAAGGGACTCTCAAGAGTCTTCTCCAACACTACAGTTCAAAAGCATCAATTCTTCAGCACTCAGCTTTCTTTATAGTCCGACTCTCACATCCATACATGACCACTGCAAAAACCATAGCCTTGACTAGATGGATCTTTGTTGGCAAAGTAAAGTCTCTGATTTTTAATATGCTGTCTACATTGGTCATAATTTTCCTTCCAAGGAGTAAGCGTCCTTTAATTTCATGGCTGTAATCACCATCTGCAGTGATTTTGGAGCCCAGAAAAATAAAGCCAGCCACTGTTTCCACTGTTTCCCCATCTATTTGCCATGAAGTGATGAGGCCAAAAGCCACAATCTTAGTTTTCTGAATGTTGAGCTTTAAGCCAACTTTTCACTCTCCTCTTTCAATTTCATCAAGAGGCTTTTTAGTTCCTCTTCACTTTCTGCCAGAGGGTGGTGTCATCTGCATATCTGAGGTTATTGATATTTCTCCCGGTAATCCTGATTCCAGCTTGTGTTTCCTCCAGCCCAGCGTTTCTCATGATGTACTCTGCATAGAAGTTAAATAAGCAGGGTGACAATATCCAGCCTTGACGCACTCCTTTTCCTATTCAGAACCAGTCTGTTTTTCCATGTCTAGTATCACTAGTGATATAATATGACTAGTGATATAAAAATTATGAATGGAAAAATCTCATTAGTAGGATTAAAACACAAAAGTAGTAAAATCATATATATCTCCAATATTTAAGATACACAAAACAAAAATGTAAAATATGATGTCAGACATATTAAATGTGGGGGTGAGTAAAATAAATTGTTGTTAAAACACATTCAAGCCTAAAATAATCACACATATATAAATTATTATATGTAAATCTTATGTTAAGCACAAACCAAAAATCTAAAATACAGTGCCTACTCAGACTAAAAAGAGAATGGAATCCAAACATAATACTAAAAATATTTATCAGTTCACAAGGGAGAGAGTAAAAGAAGAGGAAAGAAAAAGAAAAGAACTGCAAAAGCAAATAGAAAACAAGTAATAAAGTCAATGAATATACATCTATCAAAAATTCCTATTTATGTAAATGGACTAAATGATTCAGTCAAAAGACATAGAGTGACCAGCTGGACACAAAAACAAGTGAAGAGAAGTGAAGTGAAGAAGAGGATATTCCATACAAATGGAAATGGAAAGAAAGCAATACTTACATAAGACAAAATAGACCTTAACAAAACCTGCTACAAGAGACAAAGAAGGGCATTACGTAATGGCGGATGAGTCAATCCAACAAGAATTTAAATATTTGTAACTTATAAATATGTAAATTGCTATATAAATATGTAAAGAATATATTAACACAAATATAGGTAGTATGAGGCAATAAACAGTAGTTAGGGACCATGGCAAACCTAGATAGCATATTAAAAAACAGAGACATCACTTTGCTGACAAAGGCCCATATCATCAACACTGTGGTTTTTCCAGTAGACATGTACAATATGAGAACTGTACTCTTAAGACTGAGCACCCAAGAATTGATGCTTTCAAATTGTGGTGCTGGGGAAGACTCTTGAGAGTCCCTTGGACATCAAGGAGGTCAAAGAAGTCAGTGGGAAAGGAAATCAACTTGAATGGAAGGACTGATGCTGAAGCTGAAGCTCCAGTACTTTGGTCACCTGATGCAAAGAGCCTATTAATTGGGAAAGACTCTCATGGTGGGAAAGATTGAAGGCAGGAGGAGAGATGAACGATAGAGGATGAGATGTTTGGATGGCATCACCGACTCAATGGATGCATGTTTGAGCAAGCTCCAGGAGACAGTGAAGGACAGGCTAGCCTGGTGTGCTGTAGTCCATGGGGTTGCAAAGAGTTGGACACAATTAATGACTGAACAATAGCAAAGAGGCTGTAATCTCACACTTACACCAATGTCAGATTATCTGAACAGAAAATTAATATAGAAACATAGTCACACGTGATACCAGATACACTTAATAGATATAGAACTTTCTACCCAATAAAAAAGAAAAGAAAATAAAAGATTATAGTTCTTTCAAGTGAACATGGAGCATTCTTCATAATAAATAATTATGTTAGGCCAAAAGCCAAGTTTTGTCTAAACAACAAAACAATCAATGGATCATTGGAAAAAAATCAAAAAGGAAATTTAAAAATATGGAGATAAATGAAAATGGGAAAAAAATCAGAATCTGTTGGATATAACAAAAGCAGTTCTAAGAGAGACATTATAGCCGTACCAGTCTACCTCAGGAAACAAGAAAAGTCTAAAACAACCTAAATTTACATTTAAAGGGACTAGAAAAAGAACAAATAGATCCTAAAATTCATAGATGGAAAAGAATAATGATCAGAGTACAAAAAAATTAATATAGACACAAAATAGAAAATATCAATGAAACTAGTTTACAGTTTGGAAAAAAAAAAAAAAAAACGGGTGATAAACCTTTAGTCAGAGTCGTGAGAGGGGCCAAGTTACTGAGGCCAGAAAGAGGAGTCGGAACCAAACCGCAGGAAGAAAGAGGGGTCAGAGCCAAACTGCAGAAAGAAAGAGGAGTCAGAACCAAACCGCTGAAAAACAGAGGAGGGCGGAGATTCTACAAACAGCTGTATCATATGCTAACAGAATGGAAACCTGGAAAAAAATGGATGAGTTCCTGGAAAGACACAATCTCCTAGGACTGAACTGGGGGAAAAAATAGAAAATATGAACAGACTGGTTACCAATCAGTAAACTGAATCGATGATAAAACAGCTCCAAGAAATCCAGAAGTCCAGGACTGTCAGATACCTTCACAGTGAATTCCACAAAACATTTAAAGAGGGGTGAGGCCCTATCCTTCTCACTGTTCCAAATTCTCTCACTATGTAGAGACCAGAAGTAAACCCATGCTTGTATAGTCAACCAATCTATGACAAAGGAGACATGAATATTCGATGGAGAAAGGATGGCATCTTCAATAAATGGTGTTGGGAGAACTGGGCAGCTACTTGTAAAAGAAACAAATGGACTATTTTTCCACACCATATACAAAAAACCCTCAAAATGGATTAAAATCTCAAACATGGCACCTGAAATCATAGAAATCTGAGAAGAAAACATGCACAGTAAGTTTTTGACATGAGTCTTAGCAATATTTTTGGGTCTGTTTCCTTAGGCAAGGGCTACAAAAACATAAACAAATGGGATCACATCAAACTAAAAAAAACTTTTGTGCACCAAAAGGAAATGTTAACAAAATGAAAAGGCAGCCTATTGAATGAGAGAAGATATTTGCAAGCAGTCTCTCTGGTAAGTGGTTGATATCCAGGATATGCAAAGAACTTGCACAACTCAACATAAAAAACAACCTCAGTTTAAAAATGGGCGATGGGCCTGAAAAGACATTTTTCATAAGATATACAGATGGACAACAGAAGCATTAAAAATATTCCATATCAGTAATCATCAGAGAAATGTAAATCAAAACCATAATGAGATGCTATTTCACACCTGTGAAATGGCTATCATCATCAAGACAACAAACATCGAGGGTTGGCCAGCTTGAGGAGAAAATGTGGGATTGTAAATTGGTGCAGCCTATATGTAAAATGGTGCAGATGTGTCTCTGGAAATTAAAAATAGATCAGGCAATGTCATATGTGCGTGATTATGAAAAAAAAGGGAAACATTTATTTGAAAAGAAAATGCACATTAGTGTTCAATGCAGCATTGCTTGCTGTAGCCAAGATGTGGAATCAACCTAAGTATCGATTGATAGTTGAATGAATATAGATGATGTGGTATGTATATATATATATTCAGGAGAATATCTCTCTGCTGTAAAAAATGAAACCCTGCCATTTGCAACAATGTGGATGGCTCTAACGGGTATCACGCTAAGTGAAATAAGTAAAACGGAGGAAAAAAATGCTGTGTAATCTCACTTATATGTGGAATCTGAAAGGCAAAACAAAAGAAAGCAAAAGAAAAACAGGGTTGTAGTTAAAGAGAACAGAGTGTGATTGCCAGAGAAGGGGAGGGTGAGGGAGCAAAACAGTTTAAGGGTATTAAGAGGTGTAAACCACAGGTTAGAAAATAAGTAATCCACAGTGTTGCATTATACAGCATAAGGAATATGGTCAATAACACTGTACTATGTATGGGAGCAGATGGTTCCTCCCTTTATCACAGTGATCATTTCATAATGCATGTAAATGTCAAATCAACACAAAGTACTCATAAAAGTGAAATAATATTGTATATCGACTATAGCTTAATTTTTAAAACAAAATAGAAAAATATGTCCACATTAGCATATGGAATAGTAGATTTCAAAGAGAAGTCTTAAATTACTAAGAAAATTTATTGCCTCATAAGTCCATGATTACAAGTTTCTCTTTATTATTCCTGTAGTTTTGGTCTTTCTTGTGCAAGAAATTTATCCATTGCCATTAACTATATACATTTATTAGTGCTGTATTTTAAATCTCCAAGTTAACAACAATTTTGTCTTTGGTCTGTATATTTCATCAGTCTTGTCAAAATGACTCAAAATCGTGAGCAATCTTGGATATTTATTTGTTTTTAATCTTGGCTGCTTTTGTTTTCTATCTTTTTGGTTTCCATCCTAATATCCTCTCTTGTTTCTTTGATTTTATTCTGCTGTTTTTCCAGTTTCTTCAGGTTTTTTAATTCTTTTTTTCTTGTCTTCTGATATATTGAAAGCTGTGTCTTCTAAGTATTAAGATGTTCAATTTTTTATCATCACCTTGTGTATGTTCAGAGGCTAGGGTTATAACATAAAAATATGTCTAGTTGAATATTTATTTTAGTCTTTTAAGTGGATATAGAATAGAATATGGACCATTGCCAGCTTTTAGGTGCCTCTTACTGACCTGTCTCAACTCATAAGCAGCAATTTAGAGAAAGTGTAAGACTTTTATGGTAACTGGAACTAGACAGTTTTCATCATCCTTGATGCAATTAAGAGGTCAGTCTGTCCAGAGCGGATACCAGAAATAATTAAAATCAATAAGGAGAGCATTTTTTAAAATTTTTAGCATGCTCAGCATATGCAAAATAGTCAGTGTCCAAACTATTCCACATTTTCAGTATTCAGATATGTTTTATTATAGAAGTCATGAAAATGGAAAAACTCCCCAAGCTAGAATAAAGAAATATTCAGTTAATGAATTTGAAGTGTTTGTATTCGGATCTGTATCTATATTGCACGGTCATAAATCCAAAATCTATTTCTATTTTGTAATCTGACATTTTTATTTAGGTGGTAAATGCAGATGTCTTTAAAATTAAGAGTTTATTGACTCAATTTGTGGGAAAGCTTCTGACTCAAAAACAATTCAGAAATGATTTATTTACCTTAGTTTTTTCTTAAAACTTGTTTCTCGACCTTACAAGTTCCTTCCCATCTTATGCTTCAAGGAGTCAAGGCAACTGCAGCCTGTGGTTGCCAGGATACATGGGCAGAGATTGCCTGATGAAAGTGTAATGTAACAGCTTGATTTGTCATCAAAATGGAGAAACCTTGAAGGAAAGGTGATTTGGTGAGTGGCAACTAGAATTTGAAAATGCTGATTTTCCCGTAAGTTAACAAAACAAAAATTTCAGAAAGTTGGTACCAGGCACACGTTTGTGTGTGTTATCTGTATACTAAAAGTTGCATAGATATATATTCCTTATGTGAAAGCCACATGAGAAGAAATAATGATTTATTATTAATATTTGTTAAAGAGTTTGTGTTTCTTATATAAAATCAGTAGGTAATAAAATTGCATCATTTCTAGGATTAGCTTGTCATGCCTGCTTAGTCTTACTGTTTAAATACTGTGGCAACAATTCACTTATTTTTTCATGTATTTTTTATTGAGATAACATTGGTATTTAATATTATATGTCTCATGTGCACAACATTATATTTATACTGCTATATATGCTACACTGTGACAACCCCCCAAAATTTAGATTCCATATTTATTTTTCATAGTTAGTAAATATTGCCCTTAAAGAATTTTCAGAAAAATCTTAAATAAACTATGATTACTGAGTTTACCATTGGCTATTTATTCATTTCCAAAATAAGCATCATTTTAAAAAAAATTAATAAAGACAGTCTCTAAGTTAATTTTAGCATTGTGACCCTATGACTATGTTGTTTGAAGTGTTCAACAGTTAGAATTTGTTAGGAGATGGAGTTCTCTGCAGCCCTAAGAGATATTCAGAGTTGCATGATATTTATTTATATAAGCAAGATATTTTTAGAAATTTTGATTTATTTTCACAACATTGAAGCTATACACAGTGTTATATAGCGAGCTATTGATAAAATGTCAATTATGTACTTTCTTATTACAATTTGATACATTTTATCCCATAGAATCCTTCTTAATTTTGTGACTATATTTAATTATATTTTTAACTTATTAACTTTTAATGAAATCAAAGTGGTTAAAGATGATTGATAAAGAGGACTAAAAATGAATGGGAAAAAAGATTAAACTTCTAGATGTTCTGGGAAATTAAAATTTTAAAAGAGCTGTGCAGTGACTTATGAGTCGTTTACTGTTTAAAAATTGTAGAACTTCTGTAAATTAAATTTTCTCACTCCTCCAACCTTACCATGGTTTTAGAAAGGTCAAATATACAGATATAATCTTTTTTAAGATAGAAAAACTCGTAAAGGAATATCAAGTTGTAAGAAATTTCTGTGTCAAAATCTTACATAACATATAGAAATTTAATTGAGGATATTAATTTCTGTACTCTAGATGCTGACACATAGCCATTTAACATCCATGTCATTGACAGATATTTATTTCACCACTGCAAGATATAACATATAAAAATTTAATTATGGATATTCATTTCCTTCTTTTAGCCTTGATGTATACCCATTTAATACCATATCATAGATACGTATTTTTTTCATTATTGCAAGCTGTGAAATGTTAAAATTAAACTGCAAATATCCATTGCTTTGTTGTAGTTCCATGCACATAAGAACCAATCACCAAACTGTACACAGATATTTTGCTTTCAAATACTTGTAATAAAATGATATTTTCAATCATTAGTACATGAATATTTAATCTTTTAAAGGATTACTGTAACTATAAATTTAGATATGACCAATTATCAAATAATGAATAATATGAAGCTAAAGTCAGTTAATATTACTTCAAAAATAAGACTTTGGTTTTGGTAAAAATGACAGATGTGTGTTAAACATTGTCAAACTAGAAAGAAACACATAAACTTAAAAATTTGCACAAAATTCCTAACACTTGAAGACAGTCTCTGACAAGATTCATCTATGCTATAGACAGTATCTCTTTACTGTATATGAAGAGATTCAAAGAAATAGATAGGCAGGGAGATAGGTAAAGTAATAAAGAATACCACTTTAGAAAGACGGGTTTAAAATGCCATTGCGTTTAAACAAAGAAAATGAAGCTAATGTCAACGTGAAGAAATTAATGAAAATGAATCTCAAATGAAGTTTGTTTTACCACAGAAGTACAATTACTAAAAATTGATTTAAATTTAGAAATGTACCCAGAATTGATTAGCTCTACACTGGATCAACAGAGAGGCCTTATCAATACTGATATCTGAGTCTCCACCTCAAAGGTTTTGATTTAGGATGTGTTGGATTATCAAGAGCTCTATATATGATTACAGTGTAAAGTCAAAGTGAGAATCATGGTTTTAAAGCAAGGAACATTATAGTGAAAATCCTAAATTATGTAAAATTATACAATGGTAATTTTGTAACATTAAATATCCTTTAACTATATAAAAGTACACATAGTAAAGAGAGAAAAAATTAGCAGCTCACAATTCTATTATTAGTCTCTCACCTCCCTAATTTTTTTGTTGTTGTTGTTACTTTAACATCTAGGAGTGAAATGTATTTTTTATAATCAGATAATTCTCACTCTTGTTGAATTGGTTTGATGACCAGGATACCCTCGGCTAGCCCCACCTTTTTTTATTGAATATATTTTACTTACAGTTGTGTATTAGCATACTATTGACTGTGTATTAGCATACTATTGACTGGGGGATTTTTGCAGAAACTAATGCCTGTGGCCAGTGATGTAAATGAATATTGAAACACTCCAGTTAATAACATTCAGGTAACAAAAGACTTATTAATAAGTCTCTGGCCAATAAATTGTTAGTTTCAAGTATGTGCATGCTGTGTGCTAAGTCACTTCAGTCAGGTCCGACTCTTTGCGACCCCATGGACTGTAGCTCATCAGGCTCCTCTGTCCCTGGGATTCTCCAGGCAAGAATATTGGAATGAGTTCCCTGACCCTCCTCCAGAGGATCTTCCTGACGCAGGGGTCGAACCTAAGTCTTGAGTGCAGTCTAAGCGCAGAGGTTCCTGCGCTGCAGGCAGATTCTTTACTGCTGAGCCACCAGGGAAGCCGTTTCAAGCAAACAACATAGCCATTCATTTTATTTATGTATTTATTGTTAATAAATTACACTCCATAAAATATGGGTGATATTCCTTTTGCTGTGCATTGCAACCTTATGTGTTTTATACGTAGTTTTTGTACCTCTTAAACCCTACTCTTATCTTGCTCATCTCCCCTCCCACGGTAACGACCAGTCTGTCCTCTTTATCTGTGCGTCTCTTTCTAATACTCAATCATTGATTAATTTTAGAGTCCACATGTAACTGAAAGCTTATGTATTGGCCTTTCTCTGTCTGACTTATTTCACTAAGCACAGAACTCTCTATAACCATCCATGTTCTAGCAAAAAACAAAATTTCATTTTAATGTTTGAGTAATATTCCATTCCATACACAAATACCACACCTTTATGCATTCTGTTAATGGATACTTAGGGGCTTTCATATTCTGCTGCTGCAGTTAATGCTGCTGTAAACACTGGACAGCATGTATTTTTACAATTAGTGTTTTAACTTTATTCTTTCATTCCACTCCTACATACTTAGGAATGGAGTTGTTGAATAACATGATAGTTCTATTTTTAATGTTTTGAGAAATCTCTATACTGTTTTCAGCAGAGTCTATACCCATGTACATTACAGCCATCAGTATACTAACGTTCCTCTTGATCCACTTTTTTTGTCAACATTTGTGATTTGTTGTCTTTTTGAGCATACCCATTCTGACAATTGTAAGATGATATACTATTGTGCTTTTGATTTGGATTTTCCTGGTGACAAGTTTTCATTGAGCATGTTTTCATGTGTCCATTGGGTATCTGTATGTCTTCTTTGAAAAAAAAGCCTATTCAGGACTTTTGCTCCCATTTTTTTCTTTTCTTTTTTAAAGATTTTATTGAAGTATACTTGATTTATAATATTGTATTAATTTCTTCTGTATAGCAAAGTTACTCATATATATACAAGTATATATATATATATATATATATGTATATATATGCTACTTTTCATATTCTTTTCCATTGTGGTTTGTCACGGGATACTGAAAATGGTTCCCTGTGCTACACAGTAGGACCTTGTTGCTTATTCATCCTATACATAATAGATTGCCTCTGCTAATCCCAAACTTCTATTCCTTTCCCTCCGCTACGCCACCTCCCCATTAACAACTATAAACCTGTTTTTATGTCTGTAAGTCTGTTTTTGTTTTATAGATGTATTAGTTCCCTAAATCAAGTTCTTTGTTCCTTTGATATTGACTTGTATGAGCTATTTATATATTTTGAATATTAACCACTTATCATACATATATTTGCAAATAGTTTCTCCCATTCAGTAGGCTGTCTTTTTTTTTTAATAGTTCCATTTACTGTGGTAAAAGATTTTATATAACTATGTTCTATTTGTTTATTTTTGTTTTTGTTTACTTTGCCTGTATTGACAAATTTTAAAAAAATGTTTTAAGCCTTCTATAAATGAGTGTATTGATTATGCAGCAATTTCCTCTAGGAGTTTTATGATTTCCAGTCTCATATTCAGGACTTTCATCTATTTTGAATTTATTTTTGTGTATTGGGTGAGAAAAATTTCTGATTTTATATAGCGTTGTGAAGATTTCAACAAACCACTTATTGAATCAAGTGTATTTTACTCATTGTATGTCTTTATTTTCATTTTTTGCAATAGATTAATTTACTGTAGATGTGAGGGTATGTTTCACTGATCGTTGTATCTGTTTTTTGTCCACACTATGATGCTTTAATTACCATATATTTGCAGTGTGATCTGAACTCAGGGAGCATGATACCTCCAATTTTTTTTTTTTTTCTCAAGATTTCATTAGCTATTTGGCAGCTTTTCTTTCCTTTTTTTTTTCTTCCAAAAAAAGAAGAAGCTATTCATGTTTCCATATAAATTTTAAGATTATTTGTCCTAGTTTCATGAAAATGTCATGAGTATTTTGATAGGAATCGCATTAAAACTGTAAATGGCTTTCAGTAGTATGAACTCTTTCACAGTGTTAATGCTTCCAATCAGTTAACTGGGATATCTTTTCATTTATTTGTATCACCTTCAATTTCTTTCATCAATGCCTTACATTTTTAAAGAGTATATCTTGTTGCCCTCCTTGGTTAAGTTTATTCATAGGTATTTTGTTCTTCTGGAAGATTTTCTCTTTCTGACAGTTCATTATTAATGTATAGAGAAGCAATAGGTTTTTGTGTATTAACCTTGTATCCTGAAAATTTGCTGATTCATTTTTTAGTTCTAATATTTTTTTTTGGTGGACACTTCAGAGTTTTTTATGCACAGTATCATGTCATCTGCAAATATACTTTTATGTCTTCCCTTTTAATTTGGATGCTCTTTAATTTACTTTTCTGATTGCTATGACTTGCACTTCCAATACTATGTTAAATAAAAGTGGTGATATTGGGAATTCTTTTTCTCCTGATTTTAGAGGGAAATATTTCAACATTTGAGCACTGAGAATGATATTATCTGTATGTTTGCCATTAAGAAGTAAAGTGAAATTTGCTCAGTCATGTCCATCTCTTTGCAAACCCATGGACTATACAACCCATGAAATTCTTCAGGCCAGAATATTGGAGTGGGCAACCTTTCCCTTCACCAGGGGATCTTCCCAACCAAGGGCTCAAACCCAGGTCTCCCACATTGCAGCCAGATTCTTTACCAACTGAGCCACAAGGGAAGCCCAAGAATATAGGAGTGGAGAGCCTGTCCCTTCTCCAGCAGATCTGACCCAGGAATCCAACTGGGGTCTCCTGCATTGCAGGTGGATTTTCAGCTTAGCATGAGGGAAGCCAGGTAGTCTTTATTTTATTGAAATAAATTCCTTGTATATCAACTTTGCTAAGAGTTTTTTTTAATCATAAATGGATGTTTAATTTTGCTAAATGCTTTACATCTATTGAGATGATCACATTATTTTTATCCTGCATTTTATTAATATACTATATATCATACTGATTTATTTGCATATATTGAACCACCTTTATGTTCCTGGAAGAAATCCTACTTGCTCATAGTATATGATCCTTATTATATATTGTTGAGTTCAGTTTGTTAATATTTTCTTAACAAGTGATATCTACATCTATATTTCTCAGAGATATTAACCTATAATTTCTATTTTTCAGTTTTAATTTTTGTAGTATCTGTCTGATTTTGGTTTCAGGATAATAGTGGCTTTATAGAATGAATTTGGAAGTGTTCCCACTGCTCCAATTTTTGGAAATGGTTTAGGAAGTATAGGGATTAACACTTTTTTGTATGGTTTGTAGAATTCCCCTGTGAAGTCATCTGGGACTGTACTGTTTTTTGTTGAGAGATTTTTGACTAGTGATTTCAGTTTCAATCCTAGTGATCCATACTATTCAAATCTTTCTTCCTATTCATTTTGGAAGAATGAATTTCCTCATGTTTCCAGAAATTTATCTACTTCTTCTAGGTTTTCCAGTTTGTTGGTATGGAACTAGTCATAACATTCATTTATAATTATTTATATTTCAATGATATGAATTATAATTACTCTTTTATTTCATGTTTTGTTTATTTGTGTTGGGGGTGTGTGTAATGTCCTTGGTTCTGTCTCATCCCAGCCAATATGTGAAATGCAGTCAAGGGTGACAGCTCAGAGTTTTATTCAGCAAGAGAAGAAAAGTACACCATAACGAGTGCAGGTCAACCCCAAAGGAGCAGCCTTTATTTTTCAGGGCTCCAAAATTGAAATCAGTCTTGGCTTCCTCTTTTTATATGCTTGTCCACTCCTCTCTGAAGCCACCCATTGTAAATTGGGTTAGCTAGGAGGAGTGTGTGTTTCACCTGAGGTTCTCACTGCAGCTCTCAGGTTTTCTTTTGTTCCATTTTCGAGGGCTTTTCCTTTCTTTGTCTTTAGCCACCGCCATTTTGGACTCCTTTTTCCTATTTTAACTACCTCAACAGGCTTCAATATGTGAACCGTGAACTTCCAGATGTTCAATCTGGTTTTAGAAAAGGCAGAGATTAAATTGCCAACATCTGCTGGATCATCGAAAAAGCAAGAGAGTTCCAGTAAAACATCTACTTCTGCTGTATTGACTATGCCTAAACCTTTGACTGTATGGGTCACAGTAATCTGTGAAAAATTCTTCAAGAGATGGGAATACCAGGCCACCTGACCTGCCTCTTGAGAAATCTGTATGCAGGTCAGGAAGCAACAGTTAGAACTGGACATGGAACAACAGACTGGTTCCAAATAGGAAAAGGAGTACATTAAGGCTGTATATTGTCACCCTGCTTAACTTATATGCAGAGTATATCATGAGTTACGCTGGGCTGGATGAAGCACAAGCTGGGATCAAGATTGCCAGGAGAAATATCAATAACTTCAGATACGAAGATGACACCACCCTTATGGCAGAAAGTGAAGAGGAACTAAAATGCCTCTTGATGAAAGTGAAAGAGGAGAGTGAAAAAGTTGGCTCAAAGCTCAACATTCAGAAAACGAAGACCATGGCATCTGGTTCCATCACTTAATGGGAAATAGATGGGAAAAGAGCAACAGACTTTATTTTTTGGGCTCCAAAATCACTGGAGATGGTGACTGCAGCCATGAAATTAAAAGACGCTTACTTTTTGGAAGAAAAGTTATGACCAACCTAGTCAGCATATTCAAAAGCACAGACATTACTTTGCCAGCAAGGTCCATGTAGTCAAAGCTACGGGTTTTCCAGTGGTCATGTGTAGATGTGAGAGTTGGACTATAAAGAAAGCTGAGTGCTGAAGAATTGATGCTTTTGAACTGTGGTGTTGGAGAAGACTCTTGAGAGTTCCTCAGACTGCAAGGAGATCCAACCAGTCCATCCTAAAGGAAATCTGTCCTGAATATTCACTGGAAGGACTGATGCTGAAGCTGACATTTCAATACTTTGACCACCTGATAGGAAGAGCTGACTCATTGGAAAAGACCCTGATGAAAGGAAAGATTGAAGGCTGGATGAGAAGGGGATGACAGAGGATGAGATGGTTGGATGGCCTCATCAATTAAATGGACATGAGTCTGAGAGAACTCTGGGAGCTGATGATGGACAGGGTGGCCTGGAGTGCTGCAGTCCATGGGGTCGCAAAGAGTTGGACACGACTGAGTGACTGAACTGAACTGAAGTGAATTACCTAAAGTCCCCTCCCCTTAAGAGATGAGATGCCCAATTTGGGGGAGTAGGGGGCTGGAGGTATCTCTGGCTAGTTAAAGCAGAGCTGTGATGGCAAGGGGACATTGGGCCTCCCCCTCTTGCAAGTCTCAAGACTCAGAGTCTTTATATCAGTGTCCATCTAAGGGTGAGTGATCTTCTATTGTCAGCTGAAGTTTTATAGATCCTTGTTGAACTGGCACTTCATGTTGTAGCTAGTAGAGACAAAACGGGTTAGACAATGATACATGCAGCAATCATAAGCAGCATCAATATGGTGAAAACAGGGATTAGTAGAGGCATTAGCCAACTCCAAATTCCCCCCTCACTAGGAAAAGGATCCCTCCAGAAGATTGTAGCCACCCTGAGATCTCTTCAGCTTGTTCTTCAAGACCCCATAAGATCTGAATGGTTTTCTTGAGTACTGTGAGACTTTCTTTAACTTCAGTTCAGTTCAGCCACTCAGTCATGTCTGACACTTTGTGACCCCATGAACCACAGCACGCCAGGCCTCCCTGTCCATCACCAACTCCTGGAGTCCACCCAAACTCATGTCCATTGGGTCCGTGATGCCATCCAACCATCTCATCCTCTGTCGTCCCCTTTTCCTCCTGCCCTCAATCTTTCCCAGCATCAGGGTCTTTTCAAATGAGTCAACTCTTTGCATCAGGTGGCCAAACTACTGGAATTTCAGCTTCACCATCAGTCCTTCCAATGAACACCTAGGACTGATCTGCTTTAGGATGGACTAGTTGGATCTCCTTGCAGTCCAAATGACTCTCAAGAGTCTTCTCCAACAACACAGTTCAAAAGAATCAATTCTCCGGAGTTCAGCTTTCTTTATAGTCCAACTCTCACATCCATACATGAGCACTGGAAAACCCATAGCCTTGACTATATGGACCTTTATGGACAAAGTAATGTCTCTGCTTTTGAATATACTGTCTAGGTTGGTCATAACTTAGCTGGAGGTGTTTACCCAGAAACAACACGTCTCATCCAAGATGGCTAAAGTCCCTCTTTATTCAGGGATCAGAAGATCTATCTCCTGTCTATTTTGGTGTACAAGCCCTGCCAAGCTGTGTTGGCTAATTAGAGCTATCCTGAGCAATCTTATCTCCAGAAACTTAATTTTGGGGGTGCTCATTAGAATGGCACTCACTTGTAGCCCTGAATAGGCATCTGAGATCTCCCAAGGCTCACAGGTGTTTTAATTTGGGGGGTGTCATTAGAATGGCACTCATTTGTAGTCCTGAATAGGCATCTGAGATCTCTCAGAGGCTCACAGGTATATTGAGTGTCCTCTTCTGTTTTATTCCATGGCTTGACCCACGAGTAGTAAATCCAGGAGTGCTGTCCTGGAACCTTGACTGCTGTGGGGATAGAAAGTATTACAGGGTCCATGTGGGCTGGAATTGAGCCTTTGGGGATCCATCTTACAAGATTTTAATTAGGATGTGAGTCCCTAGAGCATAGAGTGGTGGCTCTTTAGAATTCTTAGGGTCTTGGTTGACCCTCCACAAGAGTATATCTTGTTGAATTTTTTTTTTTTAACCACCTCCTCAGCCTTCTCAATCTGGGTGGGAAAGCCTTCCATCCATCCTGTGAATGTATTTATTATGACTAGTAGATATTTGTACCCTTGAAGAACTGGCATCTGGGTGAGGTCTATCTGCCAGTCCTGTCCTGGGTTGGCCCCACTCCATTGGATGGGTGGGGCCAGCTGGGGTCTTTGAGCTCCTTGGGGGCTGTTTAATTGGCAGGTGGATAAGAGGAGACTATGAGACTTTTCTTATAGTCATTTGGAGGCCTGTTCCTCTGAAAAACCTTTCTAGTCATCTTTGGAGGGCCTTCTCCCCTAAATGAATAGTGGCCTTTAAGAAGTTAACGAACTTCCACTGAGGTTCCCAGGCAGAAAATGAAGTCCCTCCTTTTGGAATCACCCCATATGATTGCCTTGAAAGCCTTAACTCTTAGCTTTCAGAGTCTCACCTTTAGTATATGAAGGCGTTTTTGGCTAATTAAATCTGCGCAACTAAGGTGGCAACCCCTATTATGTCATTTTTCGGTAATGCTGCTCTCTTAGCTGCCTGAGCTGCTTGGCTCCCTCACGCCACTTCCATGTTCCCTTTTTGGTGTCCTTCACAGTGGGAGACTGAAACCTCAGTGTGTAGGTAGACTGCCTCCAAGAGCCTAAGGGTTTGATCACCATATTTGACTGGGGACCCTCCGATGGTCAAGTGGCCTCTTTCTTTCCAAATAGCAGCATGTGCATGTAGCATCAGGAAGGCGTACTCGGAGTCGGCGTAAATGGCTGCCCTTTTTCCTTTTCCCAGCTCTAGAACTTGAGTTAGGGCTATGACTCAGCCAACTGGGCTGAAGTACCTGGTGGCAAAGGGTTAGCCTCTATTTATCGTCTCAAAGTTGGAGACTACTGCATATCCCAGCTCTTCTTTTTCCATCCAAGACAAAGCTGTTTCCATCACTATAACAGACTTCCTCAGGATTGGTCAGAGGATTTTCCGACAATCCCTCTCAGGGTTTTGTCCACTGATCCAAAGTTTCTAGGCAAGAGTGAAAGGGGAGAGAGCCCTTGGGGGTAGGCAGGAGGGTAGTTGGGTTAAGAACCTCTCAAGGGGATATAATGAAGCCTGGTTTTTCCATTAGCACTGTCTGATATCTGAGGATCCTTTGATCAGGCATCCATAAATGTCCTCCCCCGTTCAGGAGCTGTTTCACTTGGTGGCTGGTAAAAATAGTTTGCCCCCAAGAGAGAGTTTTAAAGCATCTTCTATCAGGAATGCAATAGCTGCAAGATTTTGAAGGCAGGGAAAGATGTCTTCC
Organism: Capricornis sumatraensis; assembly: GCF_032405125.1. NCBI lineage: Eukaryota > Metazoa > Chordata > Mammalia > Artiodactyla > Bovidae > Capricornis > Capricornis sumatraensis. Next base: position 103,905,911 of record NC_091077.1, on the reverse strand, counting down.
AAAGAAGGGGTAGGACACTCAGGGACCACCCAAAACTTGTGGGAAAATATTTGTCCATCCCAGCAACAAAGGAGTGCCTGGGTGAATGTTTTGTAATTGTTTTTCCTGAAGCACCCAAAAATGGTACAGATTTGGTAGGAGAAGGCTTTGGAGTAGGAGGTCAGGACAAAGTGGGTAGCCCCTGTGTCAACCAAGAAGTTCTTGGACCTACCTGCCACGTCCAGTTTCAGCCTTGGCTCCAGCCCCGTGATGGTTATCTGTGACAGGTGGGCTGTCTGGAGCAGGCCATTTCATTCCTGTTGAACCATCGTGAGGGAAGGCTTGGCACTTGACCTTGAGGCTCTCAGGTCCCAAAGGCAGAGTGCCGCCCAATGTCTCAATTGATGACATTTGTAGCAAGCCATTTTAGGAGACTTGTGACAGTTTAGACACTCTCTGGCCCAACATCCCACCTGTCTACAGATTAGGCATTTGCCTCGTGCCTTGTCCTTCAAGGACTTGGGGTTTGCCATAGGGCTTCCCTGTAGGGCAGCCAGCTTCTGGGCATGCCTTGGCTCTCTCCTTGTCTCCCTTTCCTGGGCCTTGACCTCCCTCCCCTGTTCTCTTTTATAAAAGGTGTTGGTGGCTGTCTGGACCATCTCATCTAGAGAGCAAGCAGGGTCCTGCTGCTGTTGCTGTTGTAACTTTATCCTGATGTCTGATGCACATTGGGACAGGAATTTGTCCTTTAAAATCATCTGTCCTTTGTAAGAGTCTAAGTCTAGACTGGTAAACTTTTGGAGGGCCTCTTTTAGACTTGCTGGAAAGGCAGTGGGGTTCTCGTTGGACTCCTGAGTTATTAATGAGCCCGGGCATGGTCCCAAAACTAATAAGCTTCCTTCTGTTTCCATGGGTCAACATCCTTAGGGGTGAGTCTTTCTGAAGCTTTTCCTACCCAGTACTATTGCAGCCTGAGAGTCAGGCATCTCCGGGTCAGGGTGCAGATCCCCAGACAGGTTGAGGTGTGACAACCTCCTGGAGATCTGATCCCCAGACAGGGTGAGGCATGTCAGCCTTCCGAGAATTGGGTCCCTGGACATGTTGAGGCAGGCCGACCTCCTGGGACCCCCTGGACTGGTGGGTTCCTGAGCAGATCAAGGTGTGATAACCACCTGAGGACCATATCCGTAGGCAGGTCAAGGCAGGTTGACCTCCTGGGATCCCCAGGCTGGAGTTGGGTGTCCCCAAGGCTCCAGTGTGACTAGTGCTGGATAGGATTAAGGTGGTGTAATCTTAACACGTTGCCAGTTTGTCCATCATGGATGGGAATAGATACCATGATGTAAAGTAATCCAAGACTGTGCCCTGAGACTGCGAACCTGGCAAAACAACCATAAGGCTTATCCTCTTATTTCTCTGAGGGAATGGAAATCACTGATTTCTTCCCTCATCCTCCCTAAGAGCAGTTTAGGGTGTTTCCAATGGTTACTCTAAATGACACACCCAGAGGCGCCATGACAGTTCCAAGGCACTATTAAAAGACCAGGGAGTGGGTGGTTCTCCAGTTGTTGGAATGATCCTCCCACTCATTAGCATATGAACTCACCCAGCTTACAAAAACTAGCCACACCACATTTCATCCCCGCTGCATACACCCTCTGTGATGGCCCACACTCTGTGGAGTGTGTGTCTCTCTGAATCTGAACACATCTAATTCTTACCTATCACTGTATATTTCACTGAATTCTTTTTTCAATAAGACATCAAGAACCTGAGCTTCATTAGGTCCTGAAACCCGGTACCATGGGTTTTGGCCAGGTTAAAGTCCCGGTTGGACATGACTGAGTGACTAAGTATAGCACAGAGTCCCTGCCACATGGGTTTGAGTCCCAGTTGGGTAAACAGTTTCAAACACAACTTTCAGAAACAGAAAGATGATGGCCTGCCCAATACTTTGTAAACAGTGGCATAGATGGAGAGAGGAACTGAAGGACAGGAGGAAAAAGCAGTAGGAAAATCGTGCCGAGGAACCCCTTTCATAACTTGCTGGAAACATTGCTAAATATGTGACCTGTGTCTACAATTTTCATTGGCCTGGTCCTTGGCATAAAGGAGATTAAGGACAGCAGAACCCTCACCCACTTGGGCAAAGGCTACTAAGGCGCAGCAGAGAGTGGAGCCTTCAGGACACACTGGGGAGTAGCCCCTGCCAGAGTTCCTCAGTTGCACCCACTGCTTCTCGCCTGTTCACAGAGGGTTTGAGGAAACAAGAAACAAGAGATTGTAAAGGAATTAAGATTTTGTTAGCTGTATGTCCTTCCAGCCATAGGGGCGAGGACCTCCTGCCTTAATCAGAGGTCTTCTGGAATCTGAGGCTGAGCTGTGTGAGATTTCTGCCGAGTTCCTTTTTTGTTGTCCTGGTTTCCAGCACGCTGGGCTTCTTGTCACTTCCACTGCGCTGGATTTCCTTCGCCTTCAGCTTCCACAGCATGAGCTTTCACTGAGTTGGGCTTCTGCTGTGCTTGGTGTCTGCTTCACTGAGGCCAAGCTGAAGTTGTTTCAGGCAGGTTAAATCTGAGACACAGCGCCAGATATGTCCTGGGAGTGTGTAATTTCCTTGGCTCTGTCTTGCTAGAGCAAAGATTTGATATGGCGGGCCAGTGTTACAGCTTGGTTAAAGCTCAGAGTTTTATTCCACAAGCAAAGCAAAGTACACCCTTGAGGTGTGAGGGTGGGCCAACCGCAAAGGAGAGGTCTCAGTCAGTCTTGGCTTCGTCTATTTATATGTTTGTCTCCTACCTGCTGAGCCTGCCCTATGTAAATTGGGCTAGCCAGGAGGGCTGTTCGTTTTACCTGAGGTTCTCACTCTGGTCCTCTGCCTTTCTTTTGTTCCATTTTCATTTTTTTTTTTTCCTTTCTTTGTCTTTTAGCCACCACCATTTTGGACTCCTTTTCCTTATTCTAACTACCTAACGTTTGAATCCTTAATTTTTTTTCTTGATGAATCTGGATAAATGTTGATCAATATTTTATCCTTTTCTGAAACCATTTCTTGGTTTCATTAATCTTTTCTGTTATCTTTCTTTTCATTTCTGTTTTATTTATCCTTTCTCTGGTCTTTATTATTTCCTTCATTATGTTGACTCTGGGTTTTATTTGTTCTTCTTCATCTAATATTCTCGCCTGGAAAATCCCGTGGAGGGAGAAACCTGACAGGCGACAGTCCATGGGGTCACAAAGAGTCGGGCATAACTGAGGAAATTTGTTTCATTTTATTTTCTTCTCTTCTTTATCTAATACCTCCAGACGTCAAGTTAGACTGTATATTTGAGTTTTTTCTACAAAATTATCTCTTGGGGTTAGCTTTGCTGTATCCCATAAATTTGCAAAGTTGTGTTGTCATTTGTATCTGTCTTAATAATTTCCTCTTTGATTTCTTCACTGACCCACTGGTTTCTTGGTAGCATGTTGTTGAATTTTCACATTTTTGTACTTTCCCCATTTTTCTTCATAAAGTTGATATCTAGTTTCATATCGTTGTGGTTAGAAAAGTTCTTGACTTAACTTTTATCTTTTGTAATTTGTTTGGGCTTCTTTTGTGGCCAAAATACGATCTATATCTGGAGAAAGTTTCATGTGCAGCTTAAAAGAATGTGTATTCTTATGTTTTTGTGCAGAAACTCGTAGATTTCAATTAAATCCAACTGGTATGTCATTTATGGCCACAATTTCCTTATTAAATTTCTGATCTTGATGATGTAAATGGGATGTTAAAATTCCCTACACTTAATTACGGGCTTCCCTGATAGCTCCATTGGCAAAGAATCCACCTGCAGTGCAAGAGACCCCGGTTTGATTCCTGGGTTAGGAAGCTCTGCTGGAGAAGGGAAAGGCTACGCACTCCAGTATTCTAGCCTGGAGAATTTCATGGACTGTATAGTCCACGGGGTCACAAAGAGACACGACTGAGAGACTTTCACTTTCATGCTTCATTATGGTATTACTATCAATTTCTCCCTATATATTTATAATACTAGCTGTCTATATTTAGGTTCTTCCACTAATAGGTATGTAACTAAAGGACTTGAAGACTTAATCCATTACAATGAACAAATGAACAAACAAACAAACCTGAACGTGAATATTCATAGCAGCATTATTTATAATTAGGGTTTCCTTGGTGGCTCAGATGATAATAAATCTGCCTGCGATGTGGCAGACCTGGGTTCTATCTCTGGGTCAGGAAGATCCACTGGAGAAAGAACTGGCAACTCCCTCCATATCCTTGCCTGGAGAATCCCATGTTCAGAGGAACCTGGTTGGCTATAATCCATGGGTTCACAGACTTGGACATGACTGAGCAACTGACACACAAAAGGTAGAAACTACTCAAATGTCTGCCATCAACTGATCAATCAATAAGCAAACTGTGATATATTCCTTCAGTGGAATATTTATCAATCATCAAAGTGAATGAAGTATCGATACATGTAACAATATGGGTGAATATTATGCAAAATTAAAAAGGCACAGAAGACCATGTGTTTTAGAATTCCACTTATGTGAAATTCTCAGAATAGGTAAAATCATAGGGACACTGAGCAAATTAGTGGTTGCTAGGGGATCGAGAAAGGAGATACTTGAGAATGGCTACAAATGGATATAGATTTTCTGTTTGGATGATAGAAGTGTTCTAGAATTAGATAGTGGGGTGATTACACAACCCTACAAAAACTAAAAACCATTGGAGTGTACACTTTAAAAGGGTGAGTTTTATGGGGTGTGAATTATATCTCAAAAAACAATGACATTATGCATCTAGATAAAATCATCCATTGACATTAAAACTATTAGGTGAAAGGTTGATGAGGAATTTATAATATGTGAATCTATCTGACAGGCAGTGAACTTATTCAAAATTGGACTTTTAAAGTGCCTTCTGATATTATACAGTGGGAAGAACCCACCATATAGATAGTATTCTTTCTAAAAAATTGAATGTGGATTTATCAAGTCTATAAGATTGTAGGAAATATGAAGGATAGATAAAAATATTAAATTATGTTTATGTCTTTTTCTCTATATATACCACAAGAATATAAGAAATCAAGTCAAGAAGGTGGGAAATTCAGTAAGAAAGCAATTCAATCTTTTTGATAAGCAAGTGTTTTGAAAAAAAATGTAGGAAATGGTAATGCAGACTCAAGGAGACTTAAGACATAAGAGACATAAAAATTTGAAAAAGAAAAAAAGATATTTTTCCAAAAATTTAGGAAAATGTGCATGTCGGATATTAGAAGATATTAAGAAATTATTATATCCCTTAAAGTTCATAATTCACTAATATCATCTAACACTAAAACTTTATAACTTTGCATATTGTTGCCTATGGGTGATAACTGGCACTTGTGATTCATACTATTATTTCTTCTCTTTTGTGTATGTTTGAAAATTTCCCTGTAATATGTTTAAAAAACAATAAGCCTAATATTCAGTGGCAATTGATCAGTTTTAATGAATTCACCTTCTGATCTACACTTGGTTTGCTGGAGAAGGCAGTGTTGAGTCCAAGAGATCTTAGGCCTTAGAATTAGAAACACTTTGGTTTGAATATGGCTTTACTATGTTTAAGCACTATTACGTTGGACAAATAATATATTTTTCTGGATCAATTTTCCCATTTATGAACAAGAATAACATTACCTACTTAAGAAAGTTTTGGAGAAACATGTGTAATATATTTGACATAGAATAAATGCCCTATCAATGTCAATTATCTTAAAACTTGACACAAAGTTATCTCTATTGAATATGACTCCTAAATAAATAAAAAAAGTAAAGCTAATCTCATTAAAGGTCAATCAATGATCATTCCCTATCTCCTCATGAATCTACATAATGTATTAGGGAAACCAAAATAGGCAACTCATAATACATGAAAATAATTTGACAGTTTCTGATTTTTTAAGGAGGTGCCTGATACAAGGTGTCCCTATTTTGAAAAAATTCATGAATACAAAAATGCCAAGAAGCTTATTTCTGAAGAAGAAAAAAAAACAAAACAAACCTGTTTTAAGATATTCAGCTCAGTTCAGTCACTCAGTTGTGTCCGACTCTTTGCGACCCCATGAATTGTAGCATGCCAGGCCTCCCTGTCCATCACCAGCTCCCTGAGTTCACCCAAACCCATGTCCATAGAGTCAGTGATGCCATCCAGCCATCTCATCCTCTGTCGTCCCCTTCTCCTCCTGCCCCCAATCCCTTCCAGCATCAGAGTCTTTTCCAATGAGTCAACTCTTTGCATGAGGTGGCCAAAGTACTGGAGTTTCAGCTTCACCATCAGTCCTTCTAATGAACACCCAGGATTGATCTCCTTTACGATGGACTGGTTGGATCTCCTTGCAGTCCAAGGGACTCTCAAGAGTCTTCTCCAACACCACAGTTCAAAAGCAGCAATTCTTCGGTGCTCAGCTTTCTTCACAGTCCAACTCTCATATCCACATGGGACTACTGGAAAAAACATAGCCTTGACTAGACGGACCTTTGTTGGCAAAGTAATGTCTCTGCTTTTCAATATGCTATCTAGGTTGGTCATAACTTTCCTGCCAAGGAGTAAGCGTCTTTTAATTTCATGGCTGCAGTCACCATCTGCAGTGATTTTGGAGCCCCAAAAAATAAGGTCTGCCACTGTTCCACTGTTTCCCCATCTATTTCCCATGAAGTGATGGGACCAGATGCTATGATCTTCGTTTTCTGAATGTTGAGATTTAAGCCAACTTTTTCACTCTTCTCTTTCACTTTCATCAAGAGGCTCTTCAGTTCTTCTTCAATTTCTGCCAGAAGGGTGGTGTCATCTGCATATTTGAGGTAATCGATATTTCTCCTGGCAATCTTAATTCCAGCTTGGGCTTCATCCAGCCCAGCGTTTCTCATGATGTACTCTGCATAGAAGTTAAATAAGCAGGGTGACAATATACAGCCTTGATGTACTCCTTTTCCTGTTTGGAACCAGTGTGTTGTTCCATGTCCAGTTCTAACTGTTGCTTCCTGACCTGCATGTAGGTTTCTCAAGAGGGAGGTCAGGTGGTCTAGTATTTCCATCTCTTTCAGAATTTTCCACAGTTTATTGTGATCCACACAGTCAAAGGGTTTGGCAAAGTCAATAAAGCAGAAATAGATATTTTTCTGGAACTCTCTTGCTTTTTTGATGTTGGAGGGAAAAAATAATAAAGCCAAGCTATTCTAGCCATTAACAGTAAATTCAAGGCGAGGTTTTGAAACTGTCTTACTTCATGAGACTTGCCATCTTAAAGCTAAATTCAAGACACTATACAGAAATTTTGATTAGCATTCTTACTTTACTTTAGCTTACTTGTCCCCAACTTTGAATCATTTATCACCTCATTTCCAAGAGCCAGAAGCTATTCAGATAGCTTGTATTTCAAGCCTATTAGTCATTTCTGTATGTATAGATTGTTTTCCTCATTGAAGTGGGTAAAGTAAACGAACATGATCTCAAGATTTAAGTTGTGGCATCTCCTCTTCTTTATGATGTGCTATTAGCTATGTCAATTGTTGTCACTTTATTTTCTTAATAACCAATAACATATATATTTTTTATATTTTCAGGTCCTTATAGTTCTATTTTGATTTATTTTTACCTAATATAAAACTGGTATATGTTCTTTTTATAATTTAAATTTATTTATATTTAATTAGAGGATAATTGCTATATAATGCTGTGTTGCTTTCTGCCATATATCAGCCATAGCTATACATGTGAGCCTTTCTTCTTGAGCCTCCCTCCAACCTCCATACACCCCACCCCCTAGGTTGTCATACAGCACCAGATTTGAGCTTCCTGTGGCTTGCAGTAAATCTCCACTAGTAGATATCTATGTTTCTATGCTGCTCTCTCAGTCCGTCCCTTCTGCTTCCCCCACTGTGTCTCTTCTCTGTGTCTCCCTCTCCATTGCTGCCCAGCAGACAGGCTCATTATGTCCAGCTTCTAGATTCCATTTATATGTGTTAATATTTGATACTTGCTCTTCTCTTTCTGAGTTACGTCACTCTGTATAGTAGGCTCTAGGTTCATCCGCCTCCTTAGACTGACCCAAATGTGTTCCTTTTAACGGCTGAGTAATATTCCAGTGTATGTATGTACCAAACTTCTTTATCCATTTATCTGTCGACGGTACATATAGGTTGCTTCTGTGTCCTAGCTATTGTAAATAGTGCTGCAGTGAACACTGGGGACTGTGTCTTTTTCATATTCTTTATGAAGAAAAACCCAGAGTCTCTGAAAATCTCCTATGTACGTATTTTCTTTATCTTTGCATATTTGAAAGTTATGAGCAAATATTACTCAGCTCACCAACTTGGAATGTAAATTAATTTAAACATTTTATTAGTCCTTTTCTGAGCCTGAAATTACTTAGTAATATAACATTAAATATATTTAAATTAAATAATTTGAATTTTATGTAGTCTATATTAAATGTACACTTTTCTGCTTATTTTTGAATTAATAGGAGCAAATAGTAGAAAGTGGAAATGAAATAAAACAATTTACACTAAAACAAAAAAAATAGAATGAAAGCTACATTTCCCTTATCAACTTACCAATCTTCTCAATCAGAAATGTATATATTAATTTTAAAACAAAATACTTTATGTATTATTGTGCCACCTTCTTTCTAGTTAACAATGTATTTTAGTGAAATTTCCAAATCAGGAGAAATAGTTATGAGTCATTTGCCTTAAAAAATACATAGTATTTCAATTTAAAAGTTTACCAAGATTAATTTTAATTACCCTATTTAGATGATTTATTATTTATAGATTGATGATATTGAAAATAATGCTATGGTAAATATCCTTACATTTGTATCATGGCAAAGTACTGCAGCTTCTTTGTGAGCTGGATTGCTAGTGTAGCTGGTACATTTACATCTGTATCAGTTTCTGAAATATTTGCATTAATTAACAATGATAGCAAAAAGAATACTTGTGTCTAGTTTTTTCAAATCCTTTGTTTTTACCAAATATATGCAAGTTTTATTTTACTCCAATGGGTAAAACATAACAGTTTGCAATTTTATTTCTCATATTTTTCAGGTTATGTGTGATACACAGCATTTTCAAATGTTTAGGAGACTTTATTTTATTTTGTTTAATTTTGCTTTAGTTCATATTCTTGTGTCAAGCTATTGATATCTTTCCCCCAATTTTTCCTTTTTTATAATAGATTTATATAAGAACAAATTTGAAGAGATTAGCCTTTTGTCTCTAGGAGATATTGCAATTATTTCAAGACTCCCATTTCAGTATTGAATTTGTTTATGATTTTTTTTCATATTTGAAGTCTATTTTTGCTTTTAAAAATATTTTCTATTTTGTTGTGATCAAACTTTTCATTTTTCCTAATTTATTAAAACTATTAGGTTCTATGTAGAATAAATGACTTTTCTATTGAATGATTTTTTAAAAATTAAAAGTTCTGTTAGATTTAATCCCTTTCCTTTTACGGCTTCATTTTAATGTTTTTTCCAATGTTCCTCATTACAAAAATATTTTAAAATGCTGCCATATTAATTTTGGAGCTTTTCTACCTTTTTCTTTGTAAAAAAAAAAAAAATCCAAGGAAGTAAATATTTTCTTTAAATTGCTTTAGTTAATGTGTTTATGTCTATTTTAGTATTTGGTATTCTATTCAGTATATTGTTTCATTTAGCTATGTCTGTTTTGTACAGATATTGAGAGTTTGCTGTTGTAATCACTAGGACTTTCAAAAAATTTTTAATATTTGCTAATGCTTGTTTGTTTGCATTGCCTTTCCTTTGTGTATATTACTTGATTTTTTAATCATGCTTGTATTTTCAAAGAAGCTAAACCAAGACTCTGTAAATTTGAGACAAAATTTGGCATATAATTGACCAAGGCAGCCCTGGATTGTGTGACCAAATTTACAAAGAGAAGAAAACCCATTCAGGTGAGTCTCAAATTCATAATTGTTTTTAATATGGAGGCATTTTTCTGATTTGTAAATGGCTTGGGCCATAGGCCAAACATATGAAAAGAAAGTAGGTATTGCTAAGAGGTGAGAACTCAAGCAAAATGGCTTTGGGAGCCTCATGAGGCTGGGGTGAGAAATATTTAAGTGGGAAGTCATTTCAGGGGGAAAACAAAACAAAAACAAAACCAGAAAAACTCCTATTAGCTGCAGACTGTATTGGTAGGATGAGCCATTTTTAGCAAAAGGCTTCAGGTTCGGATGCCCCTGCCTAGCAAGGGCAGATGTGGTTCCAAGTGAGCGGCACAACTGTTCTTTCTTCCACCTCTTTCAAAGCAACCCCATGCGTGGCATTCTGCCAGGATGCTCTTTACTACTTCTTGGTTTTACTGAACTCCTTAGTAATAAGAGGACAATTTATTAGTCACTGGTGAGTTCCTTTGAACTGATCCCACCGACACCATATTTTGCAGATATTCTTTTGTTTTTCACATTATAAAGCTGGCCCTATTCCCTAATTTTGTACTGATACTGTTCCTTGCCCCCTCCCCCCATTTATCTTTATCTTTTGTTGATTCCTTAAGGTTGGGATACATCTGTGGTAGCTGGTATTTCACATCCGTCTTTTCTGCATACTATCATCAAATTATTTGTGGAATATTTCCCATAATGTCTAAAATGCTTCTTAAAGTTGAATTTTCTACTTCATCTTATTAAAAAAAACTTTTTTTATTCTCATGAGTGCAATTTTAGAAAAAAAAGTAATAATAATTATGAAAGTATTTGGTTTTTTACTCTTTCTGATAATTATGAGGCAGCTAGTTAAAGATAAATTTTGTATTATGTGTCAAAATCTGTGAAGGGTCTAAGATTTTACCCTACTTTCAAGGTTACAAGTCAGCCTTCCACACTTTCAAGGGTACTGGCAGAGGACATAAGATACCTCGTTCACAAACATTATAGACAGTTCGGCTCATGATACGGCATGACACATCGGCATCAGATTTACGCTGGTTCCTCTTGCCGTTCACCCTCTCTAATGGCAATGCAGAGACGTCAGGTAGATGTTGCACACACAGTGGGTTTGTCCCATTTTTAAAGAATCTCAAGCCTAGGAAATCCTACTCTTTTACACTGAGGGACAACCATACTGCCCTTTGCCTCAGAAGATTTTATCTCTAACTTCCAAGGGTGTCTAAATTATATATGCATCTTAGTAAATATAGTCCAGAGAAAAAGGAGCAATTACTAATAGTATCTTCTTATTCATAAGATATGCATATTTCATAAAATATGAAGGGACCATAAATTACATCCCAACATGAACCAAAACCAAAAAATGAACACACACACACACACACACACACACACACCCATATCTGTTTAAAGGTATCAAAAGCTATTATGCTAGACAGGGCATAGAAAACAAGACCCCCTTACTTGGGATTGGGAAAGAAACTTAAAGAGAGATTACACTATAGTCTGGACATACAATTTAAGTTTTCTCAACTGTTTCAGATTGATCAAAATAAAAACTATCTACTCTGTATCTAAGAAAGCACAAGTAGAAAACAGAGGTTTACCTGAAAGCACTTTTCTCTAACCTGACTTTTTGCTAATTGGTCAGTTTACTTAAACTGGAAGAATTTTACACAATCAGAATTTCTCGACTGACCATTCACATATCCTCCTTCTATTTGAAAAATGATGATCACCCAACCTGGAAAGCATATGTACTGGGAAATGATTGCGAGCCTGCGTGTTCAATCATTTCAGTCCTGTCTGATGCTTTGCGACGCTATGGACTGTACGTAGCCCAGCCGTCTCCTCAGTCCATGGGATTCTCCAGGCAAGAGTACTGGAGCGGGTTCCTATTTCCTCTTCCAGGGGGTCTTCCCAATCCAGGGATCAAACCCACAGGTCCTGCGGCTCCTGCATTGCTGGTGCATTCTTTACCACTGAGCCACCTGGGAAGCGCAGGGAGCCTGGTACTTGGGGTCATATTCAGACATGTTGACCTATTAGGTGAGCTTTGATCCACCCATGTGCCTTCAGCTTTCCATGCCATTATTGTTCTTTTCACTTGAAAATAAATATACTGTTATTTACTTAGTGGGCTTCCCTGGTAGCTCAGTCAGTAACGAGCCTGCCTACAGTGCTGAAGACCTGGTTTAGATCCCTGCTTCAGGAAGATTCCCTGGAGAAGGAAATGGCAAACCACTCCAGTATTCTTGTCTAAAAAGTCCCATGGACAGAGGGGCCTGGCTGACCACAGTCCCTGGGGTTGGAAGAGTCATACAGACTTAGTGACTAAACCAGTTATTTACTTTCCACAATTGTTAGGATGATTAAATAATTTAATAGAGAAAAAGCCTTTAGTATTAAATACATAGAAAAGCTCATTAAGTAAGCTGTCATTATTATCAGGAAAAATAAAGAAATATAACCATTGTGTAGATAATAGGCCTGGTAATTTAATCAAATCTGTTAGGAAATGAAGAGCTAGATTACAAAGCAAGTATATCACTCTAAATGTAGATTTCTCCTAGTAAATATTAGATATCAAAGTGAAATAAAATAGCCCTAGAGTTTGAGAGTTATCAATGGTTATATAATGACTGTATATTAAGTGATAGGCAATTTATATATGAATATAATATAACATTCAATGGACATGAGTTTGAGTAAAATTCAGGAGTTGGTGATGGACAGGGAAGCCTGGCCTACTGCAGTCCATGGGGTCACAAAGAGTGGGACATGACTGAGTGAACTGAACTGAACTGATAATATAATACATATTCAGATATTTCTAAAAAAGCATATGTACTTCTCATAAATGGGTGAAAGGGATAAGACTCTCTAAAGAACATATTCAAACTCTTATGAAATAATCAAAATGAAAGACTCAGGATTATTTGAAAATCATACTAAGTTTCATGTGAAAATATTTAAATTAATTAATTAATTATATCATAAGTAGAAATGTACTCTAAATTTTCAAGAGTAAGATTTAATATGTAGCAATAGTAAGAAAACAAAGGAAGAAGCAAAAATCAGCTTACAAAATAGTCATCAACCAATCTATAATGAAATAAAGATTAATGAGATCTTTTAGTTTGAAAACCGTGCTCAAATGCTCTCATATTACAAATCACTCAATATAAGCAAAGGCAGGCCCGGAAAATATAAACATAAAATGAGCAGGTATTTTAGTGTCAATATAAAATATGCAATAGAATGTAATAGTATAGCTGAAAATTAATTTTTTTACTGAAAAAGTATTCAATATGTAATGGAAAACTTTATTCAGCCTCAGTTTATATAAACATATATCGCTAATTACAGTGGAAAAGTAGAATAAAAGCACAGTTGAATTTTCTAAACATTTTTCTCATTTTGAATGTATCAGATTCAGGAATAAATAAAAACATGGAGAATGAAAGCATTTCAATGAAAGATTGATGTCAAAATTCATATCATATAAATAACTTTATTAAAACCCATGTAATAATTATAAATGTTACCATGTGTAGGAAAAGTTTAAGTGGCGATAAGTTTAGAATAAGTGTTTGACAGGGATATAGGCAAAACTGTAACCATATTCTACTAATAAATGTGTGAATGGATCAAATTTTGTGGAGGAGAAATAAGATCATGATAATATATGTGTATATATTTACCCCTGTCAGAGTTATTTTCAAAGCATGCACCATTTGACCAGAAAATATTACCTTTAGGAGTTCACCCTTAATGTAAAACCTGAAAATTACATTAAAACTTAGATACAAAGATAATTATGACTACAAATTTATAACAGCAGCGAATTACTACGGAAGCAGCCTATTATGTCCACCTATTTGTATTTCTTAAATAACTCTCATATACTTTTCATAATGCAGCCCAGAAAAAGAAAGTAAACACTCAATACCTATTTGAACATGCAAAAGAGAAAATACCTTCCATTTGTTCCTTTATTTTTCATATTTAAAATTGTGACTTAAATTGAATAGCTTTCAACAGAGATGGAATTTTAAAATAAATAGCTATTTGAGGTGTATTAGAATATAGCATTGTCATGTCTTACTTGGGAAAAATAGTTTCAACCTGATTGCAATCGGCTGTAGGTATTTAAATTATAGATATTTTCCCTGAGCATTCCAGTTCTTTAAACTTTTTCTCAGAGTGATATTTGAATACATTTATACAGATATACATACAAGGATATCCTCTGAGCAATATGTAATACTTTACAATAGAGGCAGCCTATAGGACTATCAAATAAGTTTTGGTTTAGTATTATTTTATATCTTATACTTAAAAGTATGATGCATTTTAAAATCCTTACCTATATAGAACCATCTGAATTAATATATACTTAGCATCAAATTCATATGAATTTAGCTCCATATTTAGTCAATAAATGAAAAACATGTTGGTAAATAGTATCAACAGTGTCATATTTGAGAGAGAAGGAGAATGAGAAAGAAAGAAGGGAGGATGGGAGGAAGGCAGAATTAGTAAGCCTGTATTAGTAAGCCTAAAACATCAGTGATGTGTCCTTTGACAGAGGATCTGTAGAGATCTTTCCTTTCTATCTAAAGTGAAAAATGGAAGGCATTTTTACATATTGCCTTATCTATAAAATATTTTCTTATTTTTATTTTTCTGTGAAATATATATTATTTTTAATTTAAACAATTTTAAAGGGAAAATAAAAGCATCTTTACATGACTTCAAAGTATATTGTATATTTTTATTGTCTTCTAATTGATGTGCCATAAGAAAATATCTTTGTCATTTAACAAATCAAGGTACTGTGAACTAAAAATGTACATTTTTTTAGAAATGTATTACCCAGGGTAAAAATATGTTTCAACATACAATTTTTCCCAATGAGTTTTTTTTATACTTTTTCTTAGTTCTCAATAGAATATAATATTTAGCTCATAAGAAATGAAAGGCATATCACTGCAGCAATAGGGTACTATACAAGATGCACTTTCTCCTATTCCCCTTTTTCCAGGCATTAATATTTTTAATACTGCTAATAATTTAACATTTTAAATGACACCACCAATTCCAAAAGTAATAATTAAAAGATTAATCTCAAAGGAGCTGGATGTGTAGAAAATTAATGTAAGTCACTGCCATGTGTTTAGTACCATTTGTCCCATTAGGCCTTATGATCTTGAGCATATATATGAACAAAATTTATTTGATTAGAAAAGCCATTACCCCTCCTGAATGTAGTTATATCAATTCTTCTGTAGTTTATTTCATGTGCATATATGGAAAACTTTGATATGAAAAGGAAACATCCTAAAGTACTAACCTATGGTGATAATACATTTTATGGAACAGTATTATAGTGATTTGTAATTATGGGTAGATCATTACTTGTCATATTCTCTGAATGAAAAAACCAAACTATGGTGAATTTGGCACTTTTACCCCCAAATTCCACAAGTAGTTATTCCTATCTCTAGCTGAAATCACATTTCATAAAATATCCAGTACTTTAATTCTACTTATTTTGGAAAACTTCATCATCATCATTAAATTTGTTTTTAATGTACTTTATAGGAAATTATGTCATATACAGTATAACTTACATGTAAATTTAAAAAAGGGAATGTAACATAAATAATAACAACAGACTGATTCCAAATAGGAAAAGAAGTACATCAACACTGGATATTATCACCCTGCTTATTTAACTTATATGCAGAATACATCATGAGAAATGCTGGGCTGGATGAAGCACAAGCTGGAATCAAGATTGACGGGAGGAATATCAATAACCTCAGATATGCAGATGACACCACCCTTATGGCAGAAAGTGAAGAGGGACTAAAAAGCCTCTTGGTGAAAGAGGAGAGTGAAAAAGTTGGCTTAAAGCTCCACATTCAGAAAACAAAGATCATGGCCTCTGGTCCCATCACTTCATGGGAAATAGATGGGGAAACAGTGGAAACAGTGCCAGACTTTATTTTTGGGGCTCCAAAATCATTGCAGATGGTGATTGCAGCCATGAAATTAAAAGACGCTTACTCCTTGGAAGAAAAGTTATGACCAACCTAGATGGCATATTTCAAAGCAGAGACATTACTTTGCCAACAAAGGTCTGTCTAGTCAAGGCTATGGTTTTTCCAGTGGTCATGTATGGATGTGAGAGTTGGACTGTGAAGATAGCTGAGCACCAAAAAATTGCTGCTTTTGAACTGTGGTGTTGGAGAAGACTCTTGAGAGTCCCTTAGATTGCAAAGAGGTCCAACCAGTCCATTCTAAAGGAGATCAGTCCTGGGTGTTCATTGGAAGGACTGATGTTGGAGCTGAAACTCCAGTACTTTGGCCACCTCATGTGAAGAGTTGACTCATTGGAAAAGACCCTGATGCTGGGAGGAATTGGGTGGAGGAAGAGAAGGGGATGACAAAAGATGAGATGGCTGCATGGCATCACCGACTCGATGGACATGAGTTCGAGTAAACTCCGGGAGTTGGTGATGGACAGGGAGGCCTGTTGTGCTGCAATTCATGGAGTCGCAAAGAGTCAGACATGACTAAGCAAGTGAACTGAACTGAACTGAACATAAATAATATGTAGTTATTAAGCTGAGATAGGATAGCCGTTTAGTCTCTAAATCATGCCTGACTCTTTGCAACTCCATGGCTGTACCCAAACAGGCTCCTGCATCCATGGAATCCTCCAGGCAAGAAAACTGGAGTGGGTTTTCATTTCCTTCTCCATGAGATAGGATATTGGTTATTAAGATAGATATCAGTTCAGTTCAGTTGCTCAGTTGTGTCCAATAAACATGTTATAACTTCCTATCCAACTGTCCAGATACAGTCACTTCAAAGCACCACAACCATGAAACTCCACACACTTTCATAAGAATAGAGAAACTTGAAAATATGGGCATAGAAGTACTAAAATGCAAATAAAAATGAGCCAAAATAACAATATCATTTTACATAATTAGAAAATAGAATTTAAGAAGAAAAGGAGCAAAAGAGCTGAGAATAATGTAAAGCTCTTGTTAATTTTAGAGTCATAGTAGTTTTGTAGTTTAAACTGCTACTTTGGCAATAGTAACAGTACTAGATTCATCCAACCTTGTCCAGTTAAGAACCCCGCTTGGTCTCAGTAGTTTTTATCTATAAAAAGTATCACAGCTCCATCTCCATTGTAAATTTGAGATAAATGAGTTAATCTGACAAAAATCTCACAGAATGGCAGTTGACATATATTGAGCAGTATGGATAAACTTTTACAATAATAATTGTGTTTATGTGCAATCACAAAGTCATGTCTGACTCTTTGTGACCCCATGGACTGCAGCATGCCAGGATCCTCTCTCCTCCACAATATTCTAGAGTTTGCTCAAATTCATGTCCATTGAGCAGGTGATGGTGTATAGCCAACCCTCTGCTGCCCCCTTCACCTTTTGCCTTCAAACTTTCCCAGCATCAGAGCATTTTCCAATGAGTCTACTCCTCACATCAAGTGGCCAAAGTATTAGTTCTTCAGCTTCAGCAACAGTCCTTCCAGTGAATATTCAGGGTTGATTTCCTTTAGGATGGACAGTTTCCATCTCCTTCTGGTCCATGGGACTCTCAAGACTCTTCTCCAACACCACAGTTCAAAAGCATCAGTTCTCAGCACTCAGGCTTGCTCATGGCCCAGCTCTCACATCCATACATGACTGCTGGGAAAAATATAGCCTGGACTAAACGGACCTTTGTGAGAAAAGTGATATCTTTACTTTTTAATACACTGTCTCGGTTTGCCATAGCTTTCCTACCAAGGAGTAAACATCTTTTAATTTCATGGCTGCAGTCACCATCCACAGAAATTTTGGATACCAAGAAAATAAAATCAGTCACTGCTTAACTTTGCCCCCATCTATTTACCATTAAGTGATGATGGGACCAGATCCCATGATCTTAGTTTTGTTTTTTTTTTTTTTTGAATGTTGACTTTCTAGGCAACTTTTGAACTCTCCTGTTCACTTTCATCAAGAAGCTCTTTAGTTCCTCTTCACTTTCTTCCACTAGAGTGGTATCATCTGCACATATGAGGTTGCTGATATTTTTCTCAGCAACTTGATTCCAGTTGTGGTTGATTCAACCTGGCATTTCACATGATACACACTGCATAACTAAAGTGGACTGCAGTGTGTGAATTTAACTCAGATGACTATTATACCTATTACTGTGGGCAAGAATCCATTAGATGAAATGGAGTAGTCATCATAGTCAACAAAAGAGTCCAAAATGCAGTACTTGGATGCAGTCTCAAAAATGACAGAATGTTCTCTGTTTGTTTCCAAGGCAAAACAGTCAATATTATGGTAATCCAAGCCTATGCCCTGACCAGTAATGCTGAAGAAGCTGAAGTTGAATGGTTCCATGAATACCTACAAGACCTTTTAGAACTAACACCCACAAAAGATATCCTTTTCATTATAGGGGACTGGAATGCAAAAGTAGGGAGTCAAGAAACACTTGGCATAACAGGCAAATTTGGCCTTGGAGGACAGAATGAAGTAAGACAAAGCCTAATAGAGTTTTGCCAAGAGAATACACTGGTCATAACCAAGCATCATTTTCCAACAACACAAGAGAAGATTCTACACATGGACATCACCAGATGGTCAACACTGGAATCAGATTGATTATATTCTTTGCAGCCAAAAGTGGAGAAGCTCTATGCAGTCAGCAAAAACAAGATCAGGAGCTGACTGTGACTCAGATCATGAACTCCTTATTTCCAAATTCAGACTGAAATTGAAGAAAACGGAGAAAACCACTAGACCATTCAGGTATGACCTAAAGCAAATCTCTCATGGTTATACAGTGGAAGTGAGAAATAGATTTAATTTAAGGGACCAGTTCTGATAGAGTGTCTGATGAACTATGGATGGGGGTTTGTGATACTGTAGAGGAGACAGGGATAAGGATCATTGCCAAAAAAAGAAATGCTCCCCCCCCCCAAAAAAAAGGCTATTTGAGGAAGCCTTGCAAATAACTGTGAAAAGAAGAGAAGTGAAAAGCAAATGTGAAAAGGAAAGCTGTACACATTTGAATTCAGAGTTTCAAAGAATAGCAAGGAGAGATAATAAGAAAGCCTTCCTCAGGGATCAGTGCAAAGAAATGGAGGAAAATAATAGAATGGGAAATGTTAGAGATCTCTTCAAGAAAATTAGAGATAACAAGGGAACTTTTCATGCAAAGATGGGCTCAATAAAGGACAGAAATTGTACAGACACACAGAAGCAGAAGATATTAAGAAGGGTGAAAAGAATACACAGAAGAACTATACGAAAAAGATCTTCATGACCCAGATAATCATGATGGTATGATCACTCACCTAGAGCCAGACATCCTGGAATGTGAAGTCAAGTGTGCCTTAGGAAACATCACTACGAAAAAAGCTAGTGGAGGTGATGGAATTCCAGTTGCAAATCCTAAAAGATGAAACTGTGAAAATGTTGCACTCAATATGCCAGCAAATTTGGAATACTCAGCAGTGGCCATGGGACTGGAAAAGATCAGTTTTCATTCTAATCCCAAAGAAGGGCAATGCCAAAGTATGTTCAATCTACTGCACAATTGTACTCATTTCCTGCCAGTGAGGTAATGCTCAAAATCCTTCACGATAGTCTTCAACGGTATGTGAGCCTAAAACTTCCAGATGTTCAAGCTTGATAAAGAAACTAGAGAACTAATTGACAAAATACATTGGATCATAGATAAAACAAGAAAATTAAATAAAAAATCTACTTCTGCTTCCTTGGACACTGTGGATCACAACAAACTGTGGAAAATTCTTAAAGAAATGGGAATAACAGACCACCTGACCTGCCTCCTGAGAAATCTGTATGCAGGTAAAAGAAGCAACCGTTAGAACTGCACATGGAACAACAGGTTGGTTCTAAATAGGAAAAGGCATACGTCAAGTCTGGATATTGTCACCCTGCTTGTTTAACTTAGATGCAGAGTACATCATGAGAAACGCTGGGCTGGATGAAGCACATGCTGGAATCAAGATTACTGGGAGAAATATCAATAACCTCAGATATGCAGATGACACCTTCCTTCTGGCAGAAAGTGAAGAACTAAGGAGCCTCTTGATGAAAGTGAAAGAGGAGAGTGAAAAAGCTCGCTTAAAGCAACATTCAGGAAACTAAAATCATGGCATCTAGTTCCATCACTT
This sequence comes from Capricornis sumatraensis, assembly GCF_032405125.1. Taxonomy (NCBI): domain Eukaryota; kingdom Metazoa; phylum Chordata; class Mammalia; order Artiodactyla; family Bovidae; genus Capricornis; species Capricornis sumatraensis. Next base: position 103,885,701 of record NC_091077.1, on the reverse strand, counting down.
CATGGCAAATAGATGGGGAAACAGTGGAAACATTGGCAGACTTTATTTATTTATTTTGGCTCCCAAATCACTGCAGATGGTGACTGCAGCCATAAAATTAAAAGATGCTCTCTCCTTGGAAGAAAAGTTTTGACCAACCTAGACAGCATATTAAAAAGCAAAGAAATCACGTTACCAACAAAGGTCTGTCTAGTCAAGGCTATGGTTTTTCCAGTAGCCATGTATGGATGTAAGAGTTGGACTATAAAGAAAGCTGAACACTGAAGAATTGATGCTTTTGAACTGTGATGCTGGATAAGACTCTTGAGAGTCCCTTGGGCTGCAAGGAGATCCAACCATCCTAAGGGTCCATCCTAAGGGCGATCAGTTCCGAATATTCATTGGAAGGACTGATTTGATGCTGAAACCCCAATACTTTGGCCACCTGATGTGAAGAACTGACTCACTGGAAAAGACTCTGATGCTGGGAAAGATTGAAGGCAGGAGAAGGGGATGACAGAGAATGAGATGGTTGGATGGCATCACTGACTCAATGGACATGAGTTTGAGTAAACTCCATGAGTTGGTGATGGACAGGGAGGCCTGATGTGCTGCATTCCATGGGGTCACTAAGAGCGGGACACGACTGAGCGACTGAACTGAACTGAACACTGCATAGGAGTTACGCAAACAGAGTGACAATATATAGCCTTGTCATTCTCTTTTCCCAGTTTTCCCAACTTTGAACCAGTCGAGTTCCACGTCACTGTGAAGTCTTTCAGTCGTGTCTGACTTTTTGCGACTGCATGGACTGTTGTCTGCCCAGCTCCTCAATCCATAGGATTTCCCAGGCAAGTAGAATGGATTGGGTTTCATTTCTGTTCTATATCATGCCTATCATTGAATGAAATGTTCCTTTGATGTCATCAGTTCTCTTGAAGATATTTCTAGTCTTTCCCATTCCATGGTTTTCCTCTATTTTTTTTTTTTTTTTTTTTGCATTGTTCATTTACGAGTGTCTTTTTATGTCTCCTTGTTCTTCTCTGGAATGCTGCATTCAGTTGGGTATATCTTTCCCTTTCTCCCTTGCCTTTGCTTCCCTTCTTTCTTCAACTGTTGTAAGTCCTCCTCAGACAACCACTCTGCCTTTTTGCATTTCTATTCCTTTGGGATTGTTTTGGTCACTACCTCCTGTAAAATGTTACATATCTTCATCCATAATTGTGTTTTTACATATTATACATTATATTATTTTGTTATCATATAATATAGCAGAAAATAAAAGATTATTATAGGTACTATGTTATATGTATCATTATATTTTAAAAAACAAAATTTACTTGAAATATTATAAATCCAATGTGTATTAAAAATGCATCAGTGGAATACTTATGGCAAATATTCTGTAAGTAGACAAAAGCCTCATTTTCAATGCATGTTTATGTTTATAACTTGTTACTATCTTATTATCCTACAAATGGCAGAAAAATATGTTTGTGAATATTAACAAAATGTACATTGAAATAAAGGTGCAAAATTTCTCAACAACTCTTATCAAATAGAATCCAACTATGTATAAAAAGAATAATACACCATGCCCAAGTGGGATTTAGCCCAGATATTCAAGGGTGATTCAACGTTTAAAATCAATTACTGTAATCCATCACATCAACAGACTTAAAAAGAAAATCACATTTTCACATCAGGAGCTGAAGAAAAAGCATCTGACAAACTTCAACACTCATTCATGATAGAAACGCTCAGTAAACTATGAATAGAAGAAAATTTCCTCAATCTAGTGAAGAACAGCTACAAAAACCTATAGCTAGCATTATTCTTAATGTTGAGACTAGAAGCTTCCCCCCTAGGATCTAAGGTACAAGGCATCCTTACATGTTCTCTTTAATATTGTACTGGAAGTTTTAACCAATGTAATGTTTCAGCCAATGCAACAGGAGAAGAAAAGGAAATAAAAGGAATATAGATTGGGAAGAAAGACATAAAGTTGTTATTGTTTATAGATGACATATTCATCTATGTGAAAGTTCCAAAAGTATTGACCAAAAAACCTCTTTGGGACTAAAAAGTTTTGTAGCAGCGCTGTAGTATGTAAGATTAATAGGCAAAAGTCAATTGTTTTCCTATGTACCAGCAATGAACAAGTATAATTTGATATTAAAAACACAATACAGTTTACATTACCACATTCAAAGATAAATATTTCAGTGGATATCTAACTAAATAAGCATAAGATCTATATTAAGAAAACTACAATACTCTGATAAATCAAAGAACTCTATAGATAAATATTTCATATTCACTGATAAAGAGTCTCACTATTATCAAGACGTTAATTATTCTCAACTTGATTAATGGATTCAATGCAATCTCAACAAAAGTTCCAGCAAGTTACTTTGAGAATATCTCTAAACTGCTCCTGAAGTTAACATAAAGGGGCAAAGACCTGATATGACAGTTCAGGATTGGAGGAGAGGAACAAAATTGGATGACTGATACTACCTGACTTCAAGACTTAATATTTTGCTATATGATGCAGGGAGCTCAAACCACAGCTCTGTGACATCCTAGAGGGGTGAGATGGGGTTGGGAGGGAGGTTTAAGAGGAAGGTAATATATATATTCCTTGACTGATTGACTGATTCATGTTGACATGTGGCAGAAACCAACACGGTATTGTAAAGCAATTATCGTCCAGTTAAAATAAATATATTAAAAAAGACAACATATAATTAAGCAATACAGTGTGGTATTGGTGAAAGACTCCACATATAGGTCAGTAGAACAGAATAGAGAGCCAGAAATAGACCCATGTTAACATAGTCAGCTGATCTTTGACAGAGCACCATACAAAGATATTGCATTGTAACTGACTGCCTTCCCCCTGCCGTCCATCCTATCCACACGGCTCATTCATCTCATACCTGGAAGTCTGCACATCTTTATTTTCCTCCCCTTTCTCACACATTCCATACCTCCATTCCCTCTAGCAACAAACTGTTTGCTTTTTCAATAGGAAACCCCGTTCCTTTTTTTGTATTTGTTCTGGTTTTTATTTCCTGTAAGTGAAATAATATGATATTTGTCTGATTTATGTCACTTAGCATAATATCCCCCAGGTACATCCATGTTGTCTCGAGTGGTTGAATTTCCTTCCTTCTCATGGTTGAAGAAAATTGCAAGTATCCAATGGAATATTATTTCACATCTTTATCTAATGTTCAGATATGACTGTCCATCTTGATTATGTTGATATTAATATAAAATAATTTGGCAGTAATGAGAGGAAAATTAATAGAAAATACTTCAGATTTATATATAAACTTTGATATACAATTATTCAAAACTATTGAAAGTTATCTTATTCATAATGGGAATGACAGGGAAATACATTTGAAAATTTGACAGTGGTGGTGAGTTTTAATATCAGGAAATAAATTAAAAACATAATTATTTTTACCCTAAGAAACAAGTAAATTTATTCTATGAAAAATACATATTTATTGGGTTTTATAACTATGTACACAAAAGAAAAAAAATCCTCTTTTATACAGATATACTAGTGTTGAGGTTATCACCTATTTGTGATTGCATTATTTTTTCCTCTGTTCAGTTTTTTACATTACCCAGTAATTTTACATCATCCTCTTGGTTCAGAAAAACTTTTCCCTAGGACTTGCAGTTTGCTTATATACTGTTTTAACTCCTCAAATGTGACATTTATCCAGAATACACTTAGATGGACAGTGAAAATACAGCTTATTTTTAAAATTGCTTTAATTTTCTTCATGAGGTAAAGAAGCAAACAGGAAACAAAAACCATATTTTCAGTAAGATATTATTGGGTTAATCCCTTGCCTGTTTATATTACTTAATGCGTTGTGGTTAAGTGATCAGCTTTTGAGATATTCTGTGTAAAATCTTTCTCTTGTCCAAAACACTATCTGTGATCCTAAAGAAATGTGGCCAATTTTAAGCTACTGATATGAGCTTATGAACAAGAAGTTAGAAAAACATACCTATAGTTAGCTCCAACCTAGTAAAATGTAAATGTCAGCAAACAGTAGGTTTAGTTCAGAATCATAAGCTCAACAGTTTACAGTAAGCCACTATCTTTTGGAAATAGTCTCAAATTTTCAGACTTCATCGTATTCCCTGCTCTTCCCCTAGCTGATAGCTAAGGAGATAAAGGAAGGTTTGCCGACCTTCTTTCAAATCACCAAATGTATTGTCCAGTGATGAGGATGGAAGGTGGAAAACTGCAAGGTTAAGTTTAATTTTTTCACGTCAACCTATTCTCAAAATGTGAACATTTAAATAAGAAAGACTTTTTAATACGAATGCCTTGGTTTTCATATCTGAGAGTGCCCTGCTTCTGGATGCTCTAGTTACAGCAAGGCCCCTCGATCAAAAGGTCATTCTTTATTCTGATGGCATTCATGTAATGACTTTTAATGCTGTGCTAAGTATTTAGTTTGAATATTAGGAAATAAACCAGCATTGAGATGCACGTTACGCAGTCTGATCTCTCTTCAGACTTGGTCAAGGTATATGCAACTCTGATATGATATAAAAGTTGGTTCCCTTTTATATCTTACTAGAAATATGGTCACTTATGAGTCTTGATCATGTTCTTGATCAAGCCACCATGAAAGTCTGTCCAGTGCCTTCTATGGGGTCACCAAGATCTTTGCTGTGTCAGGAAAAATGGAGGACTTTTCTCAACTTGGTGTCATATTACATACTATGTGGACATAAGGGTTAGTTCGCCCCCCTATCTCTTAATGATCTTGCTGTGAAGGTTGTATCTGCCTTGGGCCCACTCCCTTGATGAGGACTCACCATTCCTCATCTCAGGATTACAATGAGAATGTGAAGCAAGTAACTCCTCCATTATGAGTTTTTAAAACTCAGAAGTATTGTCACCATGACAAAAAGCTTGCTGTATTCCTTTCGTATCTCTATCTTTTTTCCTTACAAAAGCACAGGAAATGAGAAGGAAGTCATTTTTGTTTGACTTTTATTTGTTCCACTTTGGATGCATGATTCTTTCTATCATTTCAGTTCAGTTCAGTTCACTTCAGTGGCTCAGTCGTGTCAGAATGTTTACAACCCCATGAATCACAGCACACCAGGCCTCCCTGTCCATTACCAGCTCCCAGAGTTCACTCAGACTCATGTCCATCGAGTCAGTGATGCCATCCAGCCATCTCATCCTCTGTCATCCCCTTCTCCCCCTGCCCCCAATCCCTCCCAGCATCAGAGTCTTTCCAATGAGTCAACTCTTCGCATGAGGTGGCCAAAGTACTGGAGTTTCAGCTTTAACAGCATTCCTTCCAATGAAATCCCAGGGCTGATCTCCTTCAGAATGGACTGGTTGGATCTCCTTGCAGTCCAAGGGACTCGAAAGAGTCTTCTCCAATGCCACAGTTCAAAAGCATCAATTCTTCAGCACTCAGCTTTCTTCACAGTCCAACTCTCACATCCATACATGAGCACTGAAAAAAACCATAGCCTTGACTAGATGGACCTTTGTTGACAAAGTAATGTCTCTGCTTTTGAATATGCTGACTAGGTTGGTCATAACTTTTCTTCCAAGGAGTAAACGTCTTTTAATTTCATGGCTGCAGTCACCATCTGCAGTGGTTTTGGAGCCCCCAGAAATAAAGTCTGACACTGTTTCCACTGTTTCCCCATCTATTTCCCATGAAGTGATGGGACCAGATGCCATGATCTTCGTTTTCTGAATGTTGATCTTTAAGCCAACTTTTTCACTCTCCTCTTTCACTCTCATCAAGAGGCTTTTTAGTTCCTCTTCACTTTCTGCCATAAGGGTGGTGTCATCTGCATATCTGAGGTTACTGATATTTCTCCCGGCAATCTTGATTCCAGCTTGTGCTTCTTCCAGCGTTTCTCATGAGGTACTCTGCATAGAAGTTAAATAAGCAGGGTGACAATATACAGCCTTGATGTACTTCTTTTCCTATTTGGATCCAGTCTGTTATTCCATGTCCAGTTCTAACTGTTGCTTCCTGACCTTCATATAGGTTTCTCAAGTGGCAGGTCTATGTTTTACTGAGATATAATTCATGTATTAAAGAATTTCACATAACTTAAATGAACCATTTAAAGTGGTGTAATTATTAAATTTTAGTATAATAAAATGCACAAAGTTATGCAATCATCAAGAGTTTTCAATTCCAGAATATTTTTATTATCCCAAAAGTAACACTATAAATATTGTCACTCATGCCCTCCTGTCTCTGAGAAATACTAATCTATTGTCTGTATGGATTTATCTATTCTGGTTATTTCCTATAAATAAAATGTCACCCTTGTGCCTGAGTGCTTTTACTTAGCAAAACTGTTTCTAAGTCTGTTCATGTTTTCATTATTAGTGTGGATATAGTGAATACAATGAAAAATTGTAGATGTTTGAGATGACTGGGTGCCTCATACTTTGCTGATGTGAATATTAAACAGTGCAGCTCCTGTAGAAAATAGTTTGGCTCTTCCTCAGAACATTAAAAATACAGTTATGTTACCTACAATTTCACTCCTGGATATTATCCAGCAGAATTGAAATCATGTTACACAAAATCTTGGACATGAATATTCACAGCAGCATTATTCACAAGAACAACAAAGAAAGAGGAAGCAATGTTAAGTGTCCATTAACCGATGAATAAGGGATTCCCTGGTGATTCAGACAGTAAAGAGTCTGCCTGCAATTTGGGAGACCCAAGTTCTATACCAGGGTTGGGAAGATCGCCTGGAGAAGAAAATGGCAATGATGAATGAAGGAACTGAGAATGGGTGAAAAATTGTGGCATAGCAACACAACAGAATACTACTGAGCCGTTGTTGTTGTTGCTGCTCAGTCACTAAGTCGTGTTCAACTCTTTGTGGCCCCGTGGATGGCAGCACGCCAGGCCTCCCTGTCCATCACCAACTCCCAGAGTTCACCGAAATCCATGTCCATCGAGTCAGTGATGCCATCCAACCATCTCAATCTCCGTCATTCCCTTCTCCTCCAGCCTTCAATCTTTCCCAGCATCAGTGTCTTTACCAATGAGTCTGTTCTTTGCATCAAGTGGCCGAAGTATTGGAGTTTCGGCTTCAGCATGGGTCCTTCCAATGAATACTCATGACTGATCTCCTTTAGGTTGGAATAGTTGGATCTTCTTGAAGTCCAAGAGACTCTCAAGAGTCTTCAACACCACAGTTCAAAAGCACCAATTCTTTGGTGCTCAGCTTTCTTTATAGTCCAACTCTCACATCCATATATGACTATTGGAAAAACCATACCTTTGACTAGACGGACCTTAGTCGGCAAAGTAATGTCTCTGCTTTTGAATATGCTATCTAGGTTGGTCATAACTTTTCTTCCAAGGAGTAAGCGTCTTTTAATTTCATGGCTGCAGTCACCATCTGCAGTGAGTTTGGAGGGCAAAAAAATAAAGTCTGCCATTGTTTCCATTGTTTCCCCATCTATTTTCCATGAAGTGATGCGACTGGATGCCATGATATTGTTTCATGAATGTTGAGTTTTAAGGCAACTTTTTCACTCTTCTCTTTCACTTTCATTCAAGAGGCTCTAGTTTTTCTTCACTTTCTACCATAAGGGTGGTGTCATCTGCATATCTGAGGTTATATATATTTCTCCCAGCAATTTTGATTCCAGCTTGTGCTTCTTCCAGCCCAGTGTTTCTCATGATGTACTCTGCATAGAAGTTAAATAAGCAGGGTGACAATATACAGCCTTGATGTGCTCCTTTTCCTATCTGGAACCAGTCTGTTGTTCCATGTCGCGTTCTAACTGTTGCTTCCTGACCTGCATATTGATTTCTCAAGAGGCAGGTCAGGTGGTCTAGTATTCCCATCTCTTTCAGAATTTTCCACAGTTTATTGTGATCCACACAGTCAAAGGCTTTGGCATAGTGGGAACCCAAATGAACATTTTGTCTAACCTAAAATAATGAGATCCACATATATGCAAATATTCACATGCAGTATTTGGGTTTACATATTTTCAGCTTGAATCATTTAGAATTTCAGGGTGTAGAGGAGGAATTTAGAGTCAAAATATATAATGAATGCTTAAATATTCATAGAAAATTTCCCACTGGAATATTTTAAGCCAAATTGAAGTTGCAATATTATTGGCATGAAAGTGCAGTACTAAGATCACAAGCATTTTGTGTTATTTGAAGTGAAGATGCGTGTTTACATTGGCTCTAGACTTGTATCACTTTGTTGATGATAGCATCGGGTCCTAGTAGTACTACGTGCACAGTGTCATTCTGCAGAAACAATGATTGCTCTGAAAATTTTAGCTAGACTCATCCTATTTTGATTTACATTTTTGTTACCCCTGGGCCTAGAATTCAAATCTGTTGAATTGCAGTTATCCCCTTTCATTGGGGATGCTTAATCATTTTGGCCAGCATTTATATACTCTTAATGCCTTACCACAGTTAATTTGCATGTCTATTTCATATTCCATATTAACTCTTTTGGATGTGTGGAATTCTCTTTAAAGAATTCATTGATGTATAATTCATTAGCATTCACTTGGAAGCTCCTGTTCTTAAAAGATTTTAAGGAAGATAATTACTAGTACTGAAAGATGGTTTTTGGTATATTTTCTATATTAGGAAATATGCTTTACATTAAAAACTCATCAAATATGCATAATACCTTATTAAGACCATTATTATTATTTACTGAACAAATATATGGAGTTGACTCCCTTTGAATACACTTATTAAAGGTATAATGCTTAAGTCCATTGATACCACATAGCAGTTAACTTGTTTTACGTTATAAAGTGATTTTGTAAATGATTTTGCTGATTAGGGTTTTAAAGAATATAGAAGGGAATTAGGGGAATAATATAAGAAAAAGACTAATGGCCTCATTAAAAACTGTTTTGCAGAAGCTGCATGCACTGAAATGCACACAGGAGCAACAATCAGTGGAGCGAACAGGCAAGAGTCCTGATTCTCTTACGTCACCAGTAAATTCTGCCCAAACATAATTTGTGAGGCATAACCTTACCTGCTGATGACTTTATGATACAGTGAGATAGATTTTTTACAAGGAAAATCAATAACTTCAGAAAGCATGTAGAAGGTTTTACTTAGACTGCTAATATGATTAATTGTGGGGAAAAAGACACCTATAATTTCTTTAAACCTTTCTCTTACTGGAATCGAACTTCTTTTAAAAAATAAAACCATAGTGACTTCTATTCTAAAGGAGAGTTTGTTTAAAAAACAAAACAACAGACCCAAAATGAGGTCACTTATTATAAGCCACAAGTCACCAAATCAAGGCTTACAGGTTTGGTCTCTTTCAGAAATGAAATCTTGAACTAGTTAATCAGGAATCACCTGGTCAGCCCCAGTAAGGTCATTAGCCCAGTGGACCTCTTGCCATCCCCTAAAAGGAAGTGACCTTTGCCACAACCAATCCACCTTTTGCTAGCATAGCTTCCTTTTCCCACTTCCTTCTGTCTCTAAAAGTCTTTCATTTTGTGCAGCTCTTTGGAAACTTTTGCTGTCTGCTAGATAGAATGCTATATGACTCATGAATTGCTGATTAAAGCCAGTAACATTTTTAATTTACTCAGTTGAATTTTGTTCTTTTCTTTAAAATTTTTCCAGTGATTTTAGTGTAATAGTTGTATGTATATTTTTACACAGTTTTAATAACCACAAATCTATTTTGAAATATTATTGCTAAAGAAATATTATCTACTGTGACCAAGCCATGACAAAGCTAGATACAATTCTGAATAGGTATAATTTCTGTAGTTGCATAATACAATTTTATATAGATGTTTGTCTATCTGAGTACATGCCACTGTACATTATGTTACTGTGGAGAATTAGTGTATGCTTTTGTGGTCTGTGGACTCTCCTGTTCCTGAAAGATGATAGAGGATCTTAGGTTTCCGCAGGCTACTTGCTTCCAGATAGAGCTTTGATTTAAGATCCTCAGGAAGAATTTTAGATGGAGCTAGGGAAAGGAAGTTAAAACTCAATGATGAAAATTATGGTTTTTATTTGCACTTCAATTTCTTGACTCTGGCTGCTGTGAATTATAACTTTACCACCAGTTACATGTAGATTTGGAGGCTGCATGTGTAATGAATATACACATAAGTCTTTAAGTGCTTTTAACTGTGGTTGATCTAACTAAAAATTCATTGCTATCCTTTTTTAAACTCATCTCTATTACTGCCTACACATTCAGTGGAAAAATCACTTTGTATAGACTAGCCTCCCTCCCCACCCCGTCCATGTTTTTATAGACTTAATTAGAGTTCAAAGATTCCAATATGAAATATTATCTTAGCCATAAATCTTAAGTCTTTTTTCCTGCTTTGCCTTTTGAAGTTTCATTCTCCAGTTTATCTAGTAATAATTGGTGTATCCTTCATTCAGTTCCCTGGAAATCATTCAATGAAGCAGATTGCCAATTTTACAATATACTAGCCTTAATGGGGTATTTTTAGACATCCAGAGGAAATGACACATTTCATTAATTTTATTTATATAGCTTTTATGATTCCTGCACTGATTTTTTTCTTACAATCATTTATTCGACTTAATCTATACTCACTGATAGGCCTTCCCTGATGGCTCAGCGGTAAGGAACCCACTTGCCAGTGCAGAAGATGGGGGTTCTATCCCTGGGTCTGGAAGATCCCCTGAAAAAGGAAATCACAACTCACTCCAGTGTTCTTGCCTGGGAAATCCCACAGACAGAGGAGCCTGGTGGACTACAGCCCTTGGGTTTGCAAAATAATTCGACACAATTTAGTGACTAAACAACAACATAGTCACTAATGGAATGATATTATGGAAACCATAATACTATCAGTCAGTTACAATTTGGCACATATTTATTGAACACTCACCATGTTCTGGTACATTTCTAAGATCAGATAAAACAATGATAAATAATAAAAGCTCCATTTCCTATGATGTTTCGCTAGTACCTAAAAGAAAGAAAAAAAATGATAAAGAGATAGCTAAAATATCATGTGATGAATTTAAAAGAAGTAGATAATATGAGATCAGAGAAGGTAATGGCACCCCCCTCCAGTAATCTTGCCTGGCAAATCCCATGGACAGAGGAGCCTGGTAGGCTGCAGTCCATGGGGTCGCAAAAAGTTGGACACGACTGAGCGACTTCACTTTCACTTTTCACTTTCATGCACTGGAGAAGGAAATGGCAACCCACTCCAGTGTTCTTGCCTGGAGAATCCCAGGGATGGGGGAGCCTGGTGGGCTGCCATCTCTGGGGTTGCACAGAGTCGGACATGACTGAAGTTACTTAGCAGCAGCAGCAGATAATATGGGATAACATTGAAAGAGACTCTGACTAAGCTAGATTTGATCTAAACTAGAGCGGATTTTGGATGTTGTTCTAGAATAAATGACACCTAAGGGGAAACCTATTTCAAGCAGTAATTGGATGGGTCGGAGAAAGAAGACAAATATTTCTAGACAGAAGAAACAGCATGTACTTCAAACCAGGGTGAAAGAGTGGCATTTTTAAATAACTGATAAATGTTATTTAAATATGGAATATGGGATGAAGATAAGAGTGGTAAGGTAAATAGGAGCCAGATCATACCATATTTGGATGTCAGCAGATGAGTGATGGGGAGCCAGTAAACAGCTTTTTAGATAAAGGGCAATTCAATCAAATGTGTCTCTGGAGGCATCACTCTGTACATAATATGGGGACTAAATTGGAGGGAGAAAGATTTTATGAGAGGAAAACTGTTGAAGCAATTCAAGTCAAGGAAATCAGTTATCTAAATTAGTAAACTTGTTGAAAATTGAGAACTACTGAGCAAAAGAAATTTTTATAACTTGGTTAATGAAGGGATAGGAGAAATGTAAGTCAAACACGGCTACCAGAAACTTGTGTAATTTTCATTTGCTAAAGTGGATGAGATTACTATCATTCTGCTTATGAAACACATTAGGAGGAGTGGATTTTTTTGGAGAAGATAATGAGTTTTCTTTTTGATCAACTAAGTTTAAGGTGATCTTGGGGTATCCAAATGAAGGTGTTTAAATGTTAGCAGGAAATGTATAGGCAAAATATAGCAATCAAGGGCTTAGATGAAATTTGCCAAGGAGAGTCTAAATCAAAAGAGAAAAGAAGGGGGTGGGAAAAAAAGCTAAGAAGAACAGAAAGAAGGAGCAGCTTCAGAAATGTGAACTGAACCAGGAAAATTAGTTATTATCAAATCCGAGAAAGAGAATATTCCAATAAGGGGAGCTGTCAATGCCATTGAGAATTTAAGAAAGATATAACTGAAGCGACCATCTGATTTATTAACGATAAAACTGTTTTTACCTTGCAAGGTTTTAGAGGTTATATTCAAAATGGTAGCCACATTCTAAAGGGTGGTCAGAGCATATGAGGTGAGTAAATAGAAAAAGCAAATTTAAATTCATGAAACACCACCTGAAACTTGGGCTAGTAAGAGAATTAGCTGTGTGAGAGTAAGTAGGAGTAAATAGAATCACAGGGAGCAATGAGATTTCTGTAAGCCTTCCTTCTACTCAATTTCCTTTTCTCCTAGCTATCTTTTCAGGAGACCACATCTTTACATATCCTCCATCGAAATATTCCCAGTGGTAGAGCCTCTTTGCCCAGCTCCAGAAGGAATGAAGAGGCTGAGCCAAAGCAGGATGAGAAATACAGATGCAATCAGATATATATTATCTGATAATCAAGTAGGGTTAACATCATCAGCCATAGTCATTGCTGAATGCAGATGACCAAGGGCACAGACAGAGTATAAAGCGCTGCTGCTGCTGCTAAGTCCAGTCGTGTCCGACTCTGGGCGACCCCACAGACGGCAGCCCACCAGGCACCCACCCCCGTCCCTGGGATTCTCCAGGCAAGAACACTGGAGTGGGTTGCCATTTCCTTCTCTAATGCATGAAAGTGAAAAGTGAAAGTGAAGTCGCTCAGTCATGTCCCACTCTTAGCGACCTCATGGTCCGTCCATGGGCTTTTCCAGGCAAGAGTACTGGAATAGGGTGCCATTGCCGTCTCCGATATAAGGCGCTCAGTTCAGAAGTTCAGTTCAGTTCAGTCGCTCAGTCGTGTCCGACTCTTTGCAACCCCATGAATCGCAGCACGCCAGGCCTCCCTGTCCATCACCAACTCCAGGAGTTCACTCAGACTCACGTCCATCGAGTCAGTGATGCCATCCAGCCATCTCATCCTGGGTCATCCCCTTCTCCTCCTGCCGCCAATCCCTCCCAGCATCAGACTCTTTTCTAGTGAGTCAACTCTTCTCATGAGGTGGCCAAAGTACTGGAGTTTCAGCTTTAGCATCATTCCCTCCAAAGAAATCCCAGGGCTGATCTTCAGAATGGACTAGTTGGATCTCCTTGCAGTCCAAGGGACTCTCAAGAGTCTTCTCCAACACCACACTTCAAAAGCATCAATTCTTCGGTGCTCAGCCTTCTTCACAGTCCAACTCTCACATCCATACATGACCACTGGAAAAACCATAGCCTTGACTAGACGGACTTTAGTCAGCAAAGTAATGTCTCTGCATTAAAACTCTAACTGGCTTTTGTACCCCGGAGCTCTGTTCCACCACACAAAGGTAATTTTTTTAATACCTAGGTCTTTAGAGGGTGGTGTCCTGGGTGCTTTCTAGCCATGGGGAAGATGCTCAGTTTGAATACCCCAACCTGCAGTTTCCATTTCTCTACTCTGCTTGGGTCCCTCTTCTTTAAACAAGTGTCCTCCCCTGATGGCCCCAGCCAGCCATCCCTTCTGGAGGTGCCCTGACTCTTTCTACAGAATGACAACATTCCCTTTTCTCAGTCCTTTCTGCCTTATAGTACCCTAGTCCTTGGTGCCTGCTGACCTCCCCTCAGTTTCTTTTGGCACCTTAAATAAAACGGTAAACGGACTTACATAACAAGGCAAATGGCTCTCCCAGCATATAGTAAGTTTTGGCTCTTCCATGGGAGTGGGAATATGCTGGGGACTTTCATGTCCTAGGTAGAATGTATTTTCTCTATTCCTTAGGTGAAATAAAGTACAGGTTAGAGTCATATGATACATGTGTTCTCATTTAGAGGAGAAATAGAGAAAATATGTCTATATCATACTAGAAATAAGAGCATGAGGTAAAAGACTTTATGCTATCACTTATAACTTTGTAACGGAGGCCACATTACTTAGGATCTCTGATAATCAATTATTTTGATGAGTAAAGTAGGGACAACCGTGATGTTTCCCCACTAGGACAGTAGTGAGAATGAAGAAAGATAATGTAAGGAATTCCTGGGATGTGATAAACTTTCAACAAACGCTATCAATTATTATTAGTGACTTTTACTTTTGGAAACTAATAGAGTTACTGTCTAATCTTATACTTCTTAAAAGGAAATTTATTACATTTTCACCTAAACTGTTTCCAAGCTTCTTTAGGTCAATAATTGTCAGCTATCAAGGATTTCATATTGCTAAATGTAATGTTATCTAAAAATGAATGATGCTACATGTTTGGCTATGAGGTGGCGCTGGGAAGTGTTTTGAAGTATTTGTTCCCATTTTCCTACTAAGGGGGCAAGAGAACTTCTTTCATAAAAGAAAGACAGAAAAAGATATTTGCTAGTATGATGAGTGTAGCAGCAAACTTTTAAAAGATTTTTCAATGAATGTTTAAAAATACAATTTCTTTACAATTAAAAAATTGTGTTTTTTTTAATGTTATTTGGGTTTGAATTTGTTGTAAAATTAAGCATTAATAAAATTAGTAGTACATATTAAGCTTCTTTCTTGTGCACACCTGTTGTGATGTAAACACTATTATTGTTCATGTTAATGAATTTCCTAAAGATCAGTGCAAGTTTTCTCAAGCATTTGGTCATTTTAGTTATACTAAGCCTTTTTTAATAGTGCCCCAATGGAACTATTTTTTAAGCACTGGCTTCCAATACTAAATTGAGTGGTTGTAGACACAAATTTCTACTTGTTCTGTCTGAGTATAAGAAATAAGGAAGGATAAGAAAGCACACAATTGGGCTTAACATTTTAGGTATAACTTAATGGAAAATATAATTTTCAATACATATATCTCTGTGGTCACAAGGAAGCAAAATGGGAAACGTGTCCTCTATTCAACAAAGTTTTTAATATGATTTCCAGTAATTAATTTGAAATCCCCAGCTGACATACCTCAGTAAACAAGTACATTTCTTAAGCTGTCTTTTCCTACAGTCCATGAATTTATGTTCAGGAAACAAACTAATATTTAAATATGCCAAGCAACTTTTCAGCCCAAATTTTTCTTAGAATGAGAGAAACAGGAGAAGGAGCACCCTAGAATTAAATTCAAACTCAAGTAGACATTTTATGGTATTATCTAACATGAAGAAAATTCTGGGATTCATCTTTTAATAAGACAACATATATTTTTTTTTAATAAAAGAAGAAAATAAACCCTTAGCAACTGCTGCTTCTGCTTGCTTCATGCCCCTCAGCTAGTTACTTTCTCTTGGAACCCTTTTTCTTATGAAAGAATTTGTAGTGCCCCTCTTAATCTTCATGCTTCTATAAAGAGGGGATTTGTACAAAGAATACATATTCTACTATTATATTTTTAAATAATGGAATGCAGCTTTATTCAGCTACAATCCGCTAGGAAATCAGTTCTGAAGATTCATTGGAAGAACTGATGCTGAAGCTGAAACTCCAATGCTTTGGCCACCTGATGCAAAGAACTGACTCATTGGAAAACACCCTTATGTTGGGAAAGATTGAGGGCAGGAGGAGAAGGGGACGACAGAGGATGAGATGGTTGGATGGCATCACCGACTCAATGGACATGAGTTTGAGCAAGCTCCGGGAGTTGGTGATGGACAGGGAGGCCTGGTGTGCTGCAGTTCATGGGTTCGCAAAGAGTCCAACACGATTAAACAACTGAACTCAACTGAATCCGCTAAAGAGAAATGTTAACATATAAAGAAGAGCATTTTGGAAACATGGTAATGAAAAAACAAATGTAACTCTCCCCCCCCCTCAACCACAATTCAAAAATTTGCATTATTTAGTGCAAATGTAGCATGAAATATAAAAAAAATTTGAATCCATTAGTTTTTTTATGAAAACACATACCTGACTCTTATCTGGCAGCTTGTTAGAAAGAAATTAAAAGAAGAAAGCTAAGGAAGGAAGGAATAAAGGAATCAAACAAGCTAGCTATGAAAGTGTTGGAAAATAATGCCTCACTGAATAAAAATATGGGCTTAAAGTTGGAGTATTAATAGAGAGCTGGGAGAACTTTCATTCCTGTCCACTAGCTGCAAGGGCAGAAAGGTCTCAAATGTATCTAACTCTCAGTGGATAAATCAACCCCAATTTTAAAAAGGATTTTTTTTAACCTTAAAAGGTCTATTTCTATGCCACAATAAATGGTTTGGGGATTATCTAACACTTTGGATTATCTGCACCATTAGTGAGGATAATAAAGAGCTGACTGCATTTTGCATTGAAATAGCATGGTCTATTACGCTCATGAATAGTCTGAGAATGAAGCTTTGGAAGTCTTTCTTGCTGCGTTTATGCACAACAGTTTAATTGACTGCAGCATGGTTGATGGGATTTTTACATTGTTTACAAATTATGATACATCCATCACTTATTCAGTAATTAGTTTCAAAATTATCAAAATTGATTATAGCAGATAATTTTATAGATAGGGTCTTAAGCTTTATATTTCTATTCTTGCAAACAATGAAGTATTATTTCACAAATGTCTTGTCCTGGGTTTCTTTGTTCCAGTTTTCTTGACTGAAACATTTTTGCCCTGCTCCCTTTTTCAGTAGTATCAGAAGGAATTATCAAATTCTAATAATTTTCAGGAAGTGTATTTCAAAGTAATGTAGAGGAAACCAATCTGAGTTACCAGAGTTTAAAACTCTGACATATTGGCAGAAATTCATTTTCCTTAAAATATTCCAAGCATTTCTGCTTATGGAAATCATAAAAACTTAAATGAGGTTTTTTCCCCCCCCTAAATATTACCACATGTCTGGGACTTAAATATCCCTATCAAACTTATGATAAAGATAAAATTCCTTTGTGTTCCTCTCCAAAGCTATTTTTGTTATTTTTCCATGGTTCACGAATCATAGTAATGCTAGAGAAAATGGCATTCTTCACTCACTAAATCAGGCATGAATTTGCAACGGTATTTCATGCAGAATGTCTGGCATAGATCATATTACTCTTTCTAATTTTAAAGTTTTAAGAATAACTGTGCAGTGTCTTATTTCTTCAAAAGAAAATAACCCAAGTACCAGGAAATCTTGAATGGTAATATTAACTGCATTATTTATCTCCTAATGACAATATTTAATTATAAATAGCCTTTGGTACACGTTTCTGCATTTATTCATTTATAAGGAAATAATAAAAACATAATTTTTATGCTACTATCACTAAAGAGGTTTATATAAATGGTTTAAGTAAAACTTTCCAATATAACAAAGTGAATTCATAAATCATTCATCCATTCATTCTCATCTTCAATTTTGTTGTTAAGTTGTTCATAATATTGCAAATTCTGTTCTCATTGGTAGGGAGATGTTTTAGAAGAAGGTAAAAACAAACAAACAAACAAACAAACAAAACC
Source organism: Capricornis sumatraensis (assembly GCF_032405125.1). Lineage (NCBI taxonomy): Eukaryota > Metazoa > Chordata > Mammalia > Artiodactyla > Bovidae > Capricornis > Capricornis sumatraensis. The sequence continues at coordinate 103,868,006 of NC_091077.1, read as the reverse complement.
CTTTTCTTCTTGTAGAATTTACATTCCAGGAGTAGATAAATAGTACACAATAAAGTCTGTTTTTGCCTTGCTTCTGCCTTGAACAAAATGCCACAATTTTGTGGTGGAATCTCACTTCCTGACTGGCAGCAAGGTAATGCTACCCAGGTGGGTGGGAGGAGTTAACCCTCTGAAGAATGAATTTTACTCAGGATAAATTGAAGATGCTAAAGGAACAGGCAGAGAATAGTTTTCTCATTTCCTCTTTCGATGCGTTATTACAGAAAAGAAGAAAACTGTCTTTAGATTGAGGGTAAAAAAGTTTTTCAACATATAAAAACCTAGAAAATTTACTATTAATAAACTCTAACTGAAGAAAATTTCAGTGTATGAATAAATTAAAAAATGGTTTAACATAAGGATTAATCTTGAAAATTATAATGGCAACCCACTCCAGCGTTCTTGCCTGGAGAATCCCAGGGACGGGGGAGCCTGGTGGGCTGCCGTCCATGGGGTCGCACAGAGTCGGACACGATTGAAGCGGTGTAGTGGTAGAAGTATTTTATTAAGAACAACCTCACACTATTCTAAAATGGAAACAGCGTCATAACACACTCTCATGTGTTCACCATCGTTTCAGCAAGGATCTAAGAAAGCATGGCTGATCTGGTCTGACTTACTCTCTCTCCCAGAATAAGGCCCCTTTTAGAGTAATTTGAAATCAGTCCTAGCATCTGCTGTTTAATCCACAAGACTCTAAGATATAAGGACTACTTAAAATGAACCATCAGTTATTGTTTTAAAATAGAATAATAGTAATCAGGAAATACTCAATATGAGTCCAAATTCCCTTAAGTCATACTTTTTGACATTTTATTTGCATGAATAAATATTCAAAGAAGGCATAACCAGTTGTTATGCCTATTACACATCTTTTAAATTATAATTTTAAACTATAGGTTCTCTCTCTGTGTTACCATTTATTTGTTGAAAAAATGAGAGCATATGTTTCACAAGATTTCTGATGTTTGCATTTGTTAATTAAATTCTCATGCTGCCATTTAATATATCTGATAGGTTCTCTGTCTTGTGTAGTTTCTGTATTTTGGTAGATAGACCTTTAGACCAACATTTGATGAATTTTGTTCAAAGTGTTGTTCTGATTTCAAGGGGTGGTCTCATTTTTGTGACATTAGCAAACAATGAATATTATTGTTTAGCTCCATTTTTAACTTGGGGCTGCAAAATTATGCTATTTTAATTCTGAATTTCATTTTTGTCATACACAAAATTACTTCGTAGTGAGAAATTATTTGATGTCATTAACTATTTGGTTCTTCTAAGGTGCTATTTTAAAGGAAGGCAGAATAAATTATATCAGTTTTCTAAAACAGAGTTAAAAATTAATATCCTCCTCTTTTTTTTACTTTACAATATTGTATTGGTTTTTCCATACATCAAAAAAAAGACTTAAAAAAATTAATACCTTCCTCTGGTTAATTTTTTTTTTCTTTTAGCATCACTATAAACTAATGCATTAACACGAATTTGAATCTCTTAGATTTATTGCAATTGTTACTCTTATTGATGATCAAACTGTGTATCTTGCTCAAACTGTAGGTTCACTTCACTGTGATTATTGAGTCCTTCTGATATAATTTAGTACTCTTTATGTTCATCACCGACTCAATGGACATGAGTTTGAGTAAACTCTGGGAGTTGGTGATGGACAGGGAGGCCTGGAATGCTGCAGTCCTTGGCATCACAAAGTCCAACATGACTGAGCAACTGAGCTGAACTGAACGGAAGTGTTTTCTTAGTTTCCGGCATTACAAAAAAATTCAGGATTATCTTTTACCTTTTCTGTACCAAATCTTTAATCAGGATTTTTGTTTTCCCCAAGAATCACTTGTTCAGAGCAAGTATTGATTTATTTTGGACTTATTAGTATAAATATAAATGCTAACATTTGAAGTACTCACAATAAGAAAAGTAGAATATATCACATGCAAACTGGTAGAAAACTATGAAATAAAAAATCAAAGTACAGTAGAAAGTTTAAAATGAGACAAAATTTTTAAAACTCCAGAAATTGGGTTTTAAAAATATAGTCCTTTGTTATTTGCAAGAGACACATTTAACATCTAACACTGAAACTTTGTTATCAAAGGGAAAGAAAGAGAGATAATTGGGTAATACTATCAAAATGAAAGTTGTGGATATATTACAATTTATGACAAGATACATATTAAAGCAAAGGTAATTTCCTAGAGATAAAGATAAAATTGCCAACATTTGCTGGAGCATAGAGGAAGCAAGGGAATCCCAGAAAAACATCTACTTCTGTTTCATCAGCTACACTAACGCTTTTGACTGTCTGGGAAATCGTGAACGAGTTGGGAATACCAGACCATCTTACCTGTCTCCTGAGAAACCTGTACGTGGGTCAAGAAGCAACAGTTAGAAACCCGTATGGAACCCATATGGATTGGTTCAAGATTGAGAAAGGAGTACAACAGGGCTGTCGGCTGTCACCCTCTTTAACCTATAAGTTGAGCACATCATGAGAAATGCTGGGCTGGATGACTTACAAGCTGGAATCAAGCTAAGTGGCCGAAATATCAACAACCCCAGATACATGGATGATACCACTCTAATGGCAGAAAGTGAAGAGGAACTGAAGAGCCTCTGGTTGAGGGTAAAGGAGGAGAGTGAAAGAGCTGGCTTAAAACTAAATATTTAAATACAAAAAAAGACCACCAAACCCTAAGATCATGTTATCTGGCCTCATTGCTGCATGGCAAATAGAAGAGGGGGAGAAGGTGCAACAGTGACAGATCTGTTCTTCTTGGGCTCCACAAACACTGCGGACAGTGACTGCAGCAACGGAATTAGAAGGCGATTGCTTCTTGGCAGGAAAGCAATGACAAACCTAGACAGTGTGTTGAAAAGCAGAGACATTACTCTGCCAATAAAGGTCCAGAGTCAAGGCTATGGTTTTCCCAGTGGTCACATACAGTTGTGAGAGCTGGACCATAAGGAAGGCAGAATGCCAAAGAATTGATGCCTTTGAACTGTGGTGCTGGAGAAGACTCCTGGAAGTCCCTTGGACTGCAAGGAGATCAAGCCAGTCAATCTTAAGGGAGATCAGCCCTGAATATTCCCTGGAAGGGCTGATGCTGAAGCTGAAACTCCTATATTTTGGTTATCTGATGCAAACAGCCAACTCATTGGAAAAGACAGTGATGCTGGATAAGATGGAGGGCAGAAGGAGAAGAGGGTGTTAGAGGATGAGATGGTTGGATGGCATAACTGATGCAATGGACATGAACTTGGCCAGACTTTGGGAGATGGTGAGGGACAGGGATGCCTGGTGTGCTGCAGTCCATGAGGTCACAGAGTTGGACATGACTGGGCAACTGAACAACAAAAACAGTTAAAGATAGTCACCATATAATGATACATGCTTAAAAGAAAATGCAAAATCCTCAAATATAAAGATATAAAATTGCATAATGTTAAAACACATACATCAAGAATTTGATATTTATAATAAAAATTCGGTAAATCATAATCATAGTAGAAGGTTTTAGCTTGTCTCAGTAAATTACACATTAAGAGAAAAAAACTCACTGAAGCAAGAGAATATGAATACATTAGCAAAAAGAACACTGTGCCTAAATGTAGGAAACACTTATGCATTTTATATAAATGTACAAAATTACTAATTGCAAGTCATTTTGCAATGACAGCCATTCAAAAAAAAGGGCAAAGTAGATTCTTCCAAAAATTTTTCCAGAGAATATATAAAAATATTTTTTATGAAATTAGGGTAGCTTCAAAATCAATAAGAATCCAGAAATTTATAGTACAAGACATCGAGAGTGACATATTTAATTGTTACATTTTGAGGGGAAGTAATGGGTCCATCAAAGTAGCTTTTCTCTGTTTGCTCTTTTATCAAATAAGCCAGCCAGTAGGTAGGCTACATTCTGTTCCTTCTTTCATACTTTATAGGGGTAGACTCTACTGAAGATTTGAGAGATAAATTGAAATCCAAACTGTATTATAAAAGAAATCTATCTAGAAGTGCAAATTATAGACTCTTTTGGAGTGAACAGTACATGATTTTGCACTTTATACTATAAATATTTAGAAGCAGCTTGTACTTATGAGACAGACTTATATGTTTGCGCTCTTTGTTTCTCCTGTTAGAAACTGGACATGTACCCATAGGCATTAAATGCCAATGAAGCAGCATTTTCAGACTGGCAATCGGCACATTTATTAGCATACTTGGCTATAGGCTAGCAGCTGTTTTAGTTACTTGTATGCATCAGACATTTAGTTCAGAACTCTAAAGAGGTGAAGATCTCACTTAAGCAAAATCTAACATCTCGGGAAAGATAAAGAGGCTGTATGTCTGAGCAACTAATGGAAGCTTGGATCTTCATCATATGTTGGACAGTGGAGACCTCAAAGACATATGCATCTCATTGTAGAATGAGTATACACCAGTGACCTGGATCTCAGAGTGTGGTCCATGGAGGCCATCTTAACCAAATGGAGAAGAGATTTCTGGAATGTTTATGTGGAATTGCACAGGTACAGCTCTGTCTGAAGTCACGAGCCTGGCAGAGATAGTATCATATCATTTTAGGTATTGTTGAATAGAACGATATGTGTGACTCTAAAACAGAAGGCAACTGGATTTTGCCCATGCTAATGCCTCTTGAGAAATGTATATGCAGGTCAGGAAGCAACAGTTAGAACTGGACATGGAACAACAGACTGGTTCCAAACAGGAAAAGGAGTAGGTCAAGGCTGTATATTGTCACCCTGCTTATTTAACTTATATGCAGAGTACATCATGAGAAATGCTGGGCTGGAAGAAGCACAAGCTGGAATCAAGATTGCCAGGAGAAATATCAATAACCTCAGATATGCAGATGACACCACCCTTATGGCAGAAAGTGAAGAGGAATGAAAAAGCCTCTTGATGAAAGTGAAAGAGGAGAGTGAAAAATTTGGCTTAAAGCTCAACATTCAGAAAACGAAGATCATAGCATCCGGTCCCATCACTTCATGGGAAATAGATGGGGAAACAGTGGAAACGGTGTCAGACTATTTTTGGGGTCTCCAAAATCACTGCAGATGGTGACTGCAGCCATGAAATTAAAAGATGCTTACTCCTTGGAAGGAAAGTTATGACCAACCTAGATAGTATATTCAAAAGCAGAGACATTACTTTGTCAACAAAGGTCCGTCTAGTCAAGGCTATGGTTTTTCCAGTAGTCATGTATGGATGTGAGAGTTGGACTGTGAAGAAAGCTGAGCACCGAAGAATTGATGCTTTTGAACTGTGGTGTTGGAGAAGACTCTTGAGAGTCCCTTGGACTGCAAGGAGATCCAACCAGTCCATTCTGAAGGAGATCAGTCCTGGGATTTCTTTGGAAGGAATGATGCTAAAGCTGAAACTCCAGTACTTTGGCCACCTCATGCGAAGAGTTGACTCATTGGAAAAGACTCTGGTGCTGGGAGGGATTGAGGGCAGGAGGAGAAGGGGACGACAGAGGATGAGATGGCTGGATGGCATCACTGACTGGATGGACGTGAGTCTGAGTGAACTCCGGGAGTTGGTGATGGACAGGGAGGCCTGGCGTGCTGCGATTCATGGGGTCGCAAAGAGTCGGACATGACTGAGTGACTGAACTGAACAAAACTGAACTGAAGAGTAGTTTTACTACTATTATTTTACTACTATGAACTGAGTGTACTTTTACCTTTGACCTCTCGTTGATTGTGATCAGCCGGCTCACATCTTCTGGTTTATTGAAGAGGTTGGGCAAGAAACAATGACAATTCATATAAGACTAGGTAACCAAGACCTCTACCATTGCATAATCCAGGAAAAAACCTTCAAAAAAAATCTTTCAGAGCATCTTCTTCAGAGACTAAAGTTTGACTTGTTTTCTAAAACATGGAAACATGGAGCCAGTGATCTGATTTCTGCTTAACTTAGGTTATTATTATATTTGAATGCTATAAAAAGCAAAGCATAGAGATATCAAGTCTGGGTATAGTAAAGCTGCTTAAAAAAATCAGGTAAAGTACGAATGCAAGTGTGTATGTATGTGTCTGTGTTTACCAATATTAACTCATAATTTTAATATTAATGTAATTAATAACAATACCTGTAATAACTAAATTATATACTCTTTTAATGTTTTAGGCAGAATTCTATGATCTTAATATATATTAATTTGTGTAATCCTTCAAATAACTCCAAAGGATAGATAGTATTCTGGCCATCACTGTTTATAGATATGGACACTGAGGCTCAGAGAAGTTAAATAACTTGCTGGACAGTATAAGTGATGAGATTGAAATGGGATTTAATCTATAGTTTTTGCTCTTAACTACAACAATATGTTAAGTTTGTTACTAACATGAAATAAAACCTATTTTATTTTTTTTGAAGGAGACAGCTCCTAATATATAAATTACAAAATAAAATTCAGAAAGGCTTTGAAAAAAATGAGTAAAGAGAGTAAAATAGCTTTTCCTCAGAATGTTATAAATCTTCAATAACTGAAATTTGAATTTGGCACATGAACAGAGGGAAAAAAATGGAACAGAATAGAAGATCCAGAAACAGACCCAATTATAGATGCTGCTTTAGAACGCAGTAAAGGTCTGTCTCAAGTCTACAGCATAAAATTAGACGTTTTGAATAAATGATATTTAGACATCTGGTTAGTCATATGGAAAAGATAAATTTTGTTTCCTTCTTCACCAAATTGTACATCAGGATAAATTCCAAGTGGATTAAAACTTAAATTAAAAATATAAAATAATAAAAGAACCAGAAGCAAAGATGGGTATGTATCGGGGGAGAAAAGAACCAAAAGAATTGGAACACTATAAGCATTTTAAAAACACCACACAAAACCTGGAAGTCATAAGTTAAAGAATGATAAAATTTACTACATTAAAAATCTAGAAACAAAATACTATAAACAAATGAAAAAAATAAGGATATATTGGTAAAAAATATTGGCAGTTCATCACAGGCAAAAAGGTTCATGCCTTAATATACACAAGACTCCAGAAATGAATAACAAAACTCAAAATCCATTTAAAAAAAGGAGGAATGGACATACATGGTCATTACACAAACATAGATAAATGGTTCTAAACACATAAAATATGCTTACATTGACTGACAATCAGAGAAGTGCAAATTAAACTCTATTGAGATGCCACTTTCATCTAGTGGATTGAAAGACATGCCAACTTTGATGACATACTTGATGGCAAGATTGTGGAGATACAGTCTTTTTCACTAATTTTGACAGTGAGTATAAAATGCTATAATGCCCATGCAGCATGTTTTAGAAAAAAAGATTTGTTTACCCACTTGATCTCACTTTGGGGAATTTATTTTCCCTGCGTATTTACCAGCTTACAAAGTAATATTAAATACTATTTGTTGCAGATTTATAATAATAGACTATTGAAAACAATAGTCTATTGTTTTTATCATTTCCTTTAATTCCATCAATAGGGCACAGTTTCTATAAAATATTTATCATGTACAAAATAAGTATTATGTAGCTACAATGCTTCAGATTTTCTAGTTCTAACATGAATAATATTAAAATTAAGGAATAATAAAATGTAGCAATGATCTGAGAGGTAATCTATTCTATAAACAGGTGGGAAAATGATCCGAAATATCATTTAATTTGAGAATTCTGTATTAACTAAATCATTCCTTAGACATAAAATGATTATGGAGACTTTTTTTTTCAGTAAATGGTAAGCCTCCTTTGGTTCAGCAAGGTGGCTCCTCCTAAATTTTGAAGATAAGCCCTACTTGAATTTAGAAAGATTTAGTCTTCATCTCATCACTTACTTTAATGAAATACAGCTACTTTTTCATTTGGCATTCTCATGCAAGAGAAATATTTTCTTGTGGTATGATAGACATTTGATTTTGAACAGATTAATCACGTTTCTTACAAAGCATATATTATTGGCCTAACTGAAAGACAGAAATACTAGATTTTTACTTTTTTTTTTTTTTTGGTGTTCCTTCCATTAGGCTTTTATTACCACTTAAAATTGGTGAAATTGGTAAAATTTTAGGTGATAATAAAGGTGATAAAAATTCCTTCTATCCTTCCACTTCAAGTTTTTCTGTAATACAAGAGTGGTGTTTTTATCATCTCCTTATGTCATTTAAATATATAACCTCTTTTTTAATGAGGCTCAAACTCTCAAATGTTGTAACTAACCTCAGCTAAAATCTATAGTATCCTTTCAGTTTTATTGAGAAATAATTGGCATACATCACTGTATAATTTTAAGAATACAGCATGATAACTTTATTTATATACATTATGAATTGATTACCAAAATAGCCAGCTAAAATCCATTTTCTTCTTGACTTGCATACAGGTTCCTCAGGAGTGGAATACACTCCTGAGTATACACTCCTGAGTGGAATACACACCAAAGTGGTGTATTTCCATCTCTTTAAGAATTTTCCACACTTTCTTGTGATCCACACAGTCAAAGGCTTTAGAGTAATCAATAAAGCAGAGTTAGATGTTTTTCTGGGATACTCTTAGTTTTTTTCCTATGATCCAACAGATGCTGACGATTCAATCTCTGGTTCCTCTGACTTTTCTAAATCCAGCTTGAACATCTGGAAGCTCTATTGCTGAACCCTAGCTTGGAGAATTTTGAGCATTACTTTGCTACTTTGTGAGATGAGTGCAATTGTGCAGTAGTTTGAGCATTCTTTGACATTGCCTTTCTTTGGGACTGGAATGAAAACTGACCTTTTCCAGTCCTGTGGCCACTGATGAGCATGTTGCATGTAGAAATTTCACAGCATCACCTTTCAGGATTTGGAATACCTTATCTGGAATTTCATCACCTTCGCTAGCTTGTCATCTTCATAGTGATGCTTCCTTCCTGAGGCCCACCTGACTTCACATTCCAGGATGTCTGGCTCTAGGTGAGTGATCACACCATCATGGTTATCTGGGTCATTAAGATATTTTCTGCATGGTTTTTCTGTGTATTTTTGCTACCTCCTCTTAACTTCTTCTTCTGTTCGGTTCATACCATTTCTGTCCTTTATCGAGCCCATCTTTTCATGAAATGTTCCCTCGGTATCTCTAATTTTCTTGAAGAGATCTCTGTGCTTCTCCATTCTATTGTCTCTCCCATCTTATACTGACTGTACCAGATTGTAATCCCATCAACAGCAAACAGGGTTTATGTTTCTCCACATCCATCCTGGGATTTGTTATTTCTTTGGATGGTGGCCACTATAACAGGAATGAGGTTTTCCTCTTGTGAGTTTTGTTTGCATTTCCCTGACTATTAGTGCCTCCTGGCCGTTTATCTTCTATTCCCTTCATCTGTCCAATGTTTAGCTAGGTTATGAGTTGTTTGTTTTTGTTTTGCAGTTCAGTTGGAGATACATGGTTTGTAAATATTTTTCCCATTTGTAGGTTGCTTTTTCCACTTTGTTAGTGTTTTCTTTTTCATACAGAAGCTCTTTAGTTTGAGGTAGTCCCACTTGTCTGTGTTTATTTTGTTGCTGATGCTTTAGGTGTCATATCCAAAAAAAAAAAAAAAATTACCAAAACTCATGTCAAGAAGATTTATTGCTGTATTTCCTTCTAGAAATTTCTTGATTCCACGTTGTACATTTAAGGCTTTAATCCATTTTTTATTAATTTTTGTGAGTGGTATAAGGTCTGGGTCCATCTTCACTCCTTTACATGTGACTATCCAGTTATCCCATCACCAAGGAAATGGCAACACACTCCAGTATTCTTGCCTAGAGAATCCCATGGACAGAGGAGTCTGCAGGCTACAGTCCATGGGATCACTAGAGTTGGTCACAGTTTAGTGACTAAACTACCACTATTTATTAAAGAGACTGCCTTTTCTTCACTCCCTTGTCAAATGCCAGTTAACCATATATACTTGGGATTATTATGGGTTCTTGATTCTGTTACATTGGCCTATTCATCTATTTTTATACCAGTGTCATACTATTTTGATGAGTACATATAGCTTGAAATCACAAAGGTTGATGGCCCCTGCTTTGTTCTTTCTCAGAATTTCTTTGGCTATTCAGGATCCTTTGTGGTTTCACATTAATTTTTGGAATATTTTTCTACTTTAAAATATGTCATTTGGAAAGTGACATCATGGCATTAAATCTATAGATAGCTTCTAGTAATAGATATTTTAACTAATTTTCTTGAAATCTGTGAACACAGGATACTTTTTCATTTATTTGCATCTTCTTTGATTTTTCTCATTAATGTCTTGTAGTTTTCAGAGTAGAGAATGTTTACCTCCTTAGGCCAACTCTGTGCGACCCCATAGATGGCAGCCCACCAGGCTCCCCCGTCCCTGGGATTCTCTAGGCAAGAACACTGGAATGGTTTGCCATTTCCTTCTCCAATGCAGGAAAGTGAAAAGTGAAAGTGAAGTCGCTCAGTCGTGTCTGACTCTTCGCGACCCTATGGAATGCAGCCCACCAGGCTCCTCCATCCATGGGATTTTCCAGGCAAGAGTACTGGAGTGGGGTGCCATCGCCTTCTGTGACTTAGCAGCAGCAGCAGCAGCAGTTAAGTTTATTATTAATTATTTTATTTTTAAAATTTTTTAAGTGGGATTAATTTTTATAATGCCTTCCCTGGTGGCTCAGACAGTAAAGCAACTGCCTACAATGAGAGAGACCCGGGTTTGATCCCAGCATGGGGAAGATCCCCTGGAGAAGGAAATGGCAACCCACTCCAGTGTTCTTGCCTGGAAAATCTCATGGACAGAGGAGCCTGGTAGGCTACAGTCCATGGGGTTGCAAAGAGTCGGACACGACTGAGTGACTTCACTTCACTTAACTTTTACATTTATTTTTAAACAATACATTGGGTGTTTTATTTGGGATTTATTTTGATTGGAAATAGGCCCAGTAATTTTCAGTATATTTTTGCCACCATTAATTAAGTGCATAAACGTGAGAACTTACTATATTCTGCCTATTGGAGAAGAAGTTTAGCACAACTGTTTCATTAATAATGCAAGCAGTGGATTGATAGTAACGTTCTTTACTTAAACATGAGCCTGGTACCTTCTTATTTTGTTTGTGGAATATGGTGCAAAGTTCGTGCATCAAGTTAACAGTTGTGAAAGGAGATAGATTTAGTCTGTCTCACTACTGTCACAGCGGCGATGCTGAGAGCAGTCGGCATCTGCTTCTTGGTAGTCACATCAGTCCTTTGTTTCTTACTATACAAGTTCACATGGTAATCACTTTGAAATTCTGGAATAAAATGCTGATAGATAGAGGGCCTTACCATCACCCTGGAAAATCACCTGCCTCTTAGTATTTGCCACTTAATTAAAGCAACATCTGAAGCAACGAAAGGAGGGCGCAGAAAATGTCTAGTAGGAAACAGAGGCTGCAGACAAACGCTGGTGCCTGTGGTTAGCCAAGCATTGTTATTTATGAATTTATGGATTGCAGTGCCCATGTGTCAGAGTACTTTATGACAACAGAATCAACAATATAGCCTTGAAAACAATAAAAATCCAGGAAGGTATGCTCTCCTCAAACAAAGAGTGTCAGTAATGCACTTTTGATTTGATAGAGAGAAAACTCTAGACACTCTGATCTTCTTAACAAATACCACATCCAGAATTTTAAATTCTCAAGGAAATTAAATTTCCTTAGATGACCTTCGATCAATTTCAAGAGGAAAATTGTAATGCTTTAAGATAAAGTCTGTTTCTGATTAGCACAGTTTATTTTAAGACTTAATGATTATATTTCCTGTATCATCAGTTTTATAAATATGTCTGATATTTCTATCATCTTTCTGTAAATCCACCTGCCATTTTTGCCCACACTAAATAAATAAAACATATTTATTTTTTTCAACTCAGAGTAAGTTTTATCTTTAAATATGAGATAAATAATATCTTCTATATTTTAAATTCTGGATGTATTTAGAGCCTAAGAAAAATAAAAGTGGAAAGAAAGTAAGTTATTCTATTTTAAAAAGCCTAACTAAATTACTGAAAAATAAATTGATTTAATATAAAGTTTATTTAACTCTGTCCAGTAGCTATAGCCGAATACATTCCAATCTTTTGTGATGTATTAGGGGATGTTATGACTGTTGTCTCCTCAGAGCCTATTCATAGTTTTATGATATATCTTGACTCCTATGACCTCTAAAATTTCAGTCCAGAAAACAAATGATTTAATAATCCAAAAGGAAAAAGAAAAGGGACAGCTATGTTGACTGTTGAATATAAAAATACTATTTCACAGGACAGATTAGATTGAGAAGTATATTCAAATTTTATTTCATTGATTAACTCAATGAAATGATTAAAACTGACATGAAAAGAATTCCTTTACATCAAAAGTTATAGAGGAGGCAATGTCAAGGAGAAGATAGGAATGTGAAAAAAAAAAAAAAAACAACTGAGGATGTGATATGCTAAATTACCAATACCAATTTTTATATTAATTAATAAACGTACTTTTTAGAAAGTTGCTCCAAGATTTGTTTCAGTCATTTTCTTTTTGACCAACCTTGAATCATCAAATATGTCATCTTATTAAATATTAAAATGAAAGTCTGTCTTCATGCACATGGACAATATACACAGCCTTGTTTAACTTTAGGTTTTATGCACATGTGGAAGGATATTTTATAAATAAATTAAATGAATTAAATCGCAGACATTAACACTGCACATTATTTTCTTTTTAATTCCATTGTCAGCTTATTCATTTTATTCTGATCTAGATAATTAGTTACAAAGTGAAAACATCTGATTTGGGTTTTAATTTGACTTTGAATATGGTAATAAACAAAATCCTCCTCAAAAAATTGATTCCATCTCTTTTAACACATGTCTGTTGTTTTCCTCCTGTGTTTAAGCCACTCTGCTAATTCTGGGGCAGAAATAAGTCAGATGTGGCCGCTGAACATTGTGTAGGAGCGCGTTAGGAAGTAAAATAGTAGTTATGAGATGGTACAGTCAGCAGAACACGCGTCTGTTTCCGCCGGCATAGTCAATAGTGGTGATTGGACAGCCACGAGGTGACGACACCTGTCTAGCGGAAGGAAATGCCCATAGCCAAAAATTAAGTCTCCTGGAATGAAATCCTCTGAGGGGATTGGATAGTAGACCTCTAAGGCAATTCCATCTGAAATAGGAAATAGCGATATTACATGTGCCTGCACAAGAAAAACTGTGTATATCTCTCTGAACTAAAAGTTTAAAAAAAAGGTGATATCATCTATGGTCAAATACAGGAAAATAGAAGGGATATGTGGATTTACTCAAGTAGCACTGGACTTTTCTTGGAGGATATTATTCAGAGGGAAGATCAGATAATGTCCTGGGAGTAGGCAGAATAGACCTATATGTGACTCATGTTCTCCCTACCAGTATAAATGAGCAAGCCTCTTAGATATACAGTAATTACTTAACAAGACCAGGAGTTGACTGTGGCTCAGATCATGAACTCCTTATTGCCAAATTCAGACTGAAAATGAAGAAAGTGGAGAAAACAACTAGACCATTCAGGTATGACCTAAACAAATCCCTTATGACTGTAGTGCAAGTGAGAAATAGATTTAAGGGACTAGATCTGATAGACAGAGTGCTTGATGAACTATGGACGGAGGTTCATGACATTGTACAGGAGACAGGGATCAAGACAATTCCCAAGAAAAAGAAACACAAAAAAAAGCAAAATGGTTGTCTGAGGTGGCCATACAAATAGCTGTGAAAAGAAGGGAAGTGAAAAGCAAAGGAGAAAAGGAAAGATATACCCATTTGAATGCAGAGTTCCAAAAATGGCAAGGAGAGATAAGAAAGCCTTCATCAGCAATCAATGCAAAGAAATAGAGGAAAACAATAGAATGGGAAAGACTAGAGATCACCTCAAGAAAATTAGAGATACCAGGGGAACATTTCATGCAAAGATGGGCTCGATAAAGGACAGGAATGGCATGAACCTAACAGAAGCAGAAGATATTCAGAAGAGGTGGCAAAAATACAGAGAAGAACTGTACAAAAAAGATCTTCATGACCCAGATAATCATGATGGTGTGATCACTTACCTAGAGCCAGACATCCTAGAATGTGAAGTCAAGTGGGCCTTAGGAAGCATCACTATGAACAAAGCTATGGAGGTGATGGAATTCCAGTTGAGCTATTTCAAATCTTACAAGATGATGCTGTGAAAGTGCTGCACTCAATATGCCAGCAAATTTGGAAAACTCAGCAGTGGCCACAGGACTGGAAAAGGTCAGTTTTCTTTCTAATGCCAAAGAAAGGCAATGGCAAAAAATGCTCAAACTATTGTGCAATTGCACTCTTCTCACACACTAGTAAAGTAATGCTCAAAATTCTCCAAGCCAGGCTTCAGCAATACATGAACAGTTAACTTCCAGATGTCCAAGCTGGTTTCAGAAAAGGCAGAAGAACCAGAGTTCAAATTGACAACATTTGCTGGATCATCAAAAAAGGAAGAGAGTTCCAGAAAAACATCTATTTCTGCTTTATTGACTATGCCAAAGCCTTTGACTGTGTGGATCACAAGAAACTGTGGAAAATTCTGAAAGGAAAGGGAATACCAGACCATCTGACACCTCTTTAAAACCTGTATGCAGGTCAGGAAGCAACAGTTAGAACTGGACATGGAACAACAGACTGGTTCCAAATAGGGAAAGGAGTACGTCAAGGCTGTATATCGTCAGCCTGCTTATTTAACTTATATGCAGAGTACATCATGAGGAATGCTGGGCTCGAAGAAGCACAAGCTGGAATCAAGATTGCCAGGAGAAATATCAATAACCTCAGATATCCAGATGACACCACCCTTGTGGCGAAAAGTGAAGAACTAAAGAGCCTCTTGATGAAAGTGAAAGAGGAGAGTGAAAAAGTTGGCTTAAAGCTCAACATTCAGAAAACTAAGATCATGGCATCCGGTCCCATCACTTCACAGCAGATAAATGAGGAAACAGTGGAAACAGTGTCAGACTTTATTATTTGGGCTCTGAAATCACTGCACATGGTGACTGCAGCCATGAAATTAAAAGACGCTTACTCCTTGGAAGGAAAGTTATGACCAACCTAGATAGTAGATTCAAAAGCAGAGACATTACTTTTTAATAAATGTCCATCTAGTGAAGGCTATGGTTTTTCCAGTGGTCATGTATGGATGTGAGAGTTGGACTATAAAGAAAGCTGAGTGCCGAAGAATTGATGCTTTTGAACTGTGGTGCTGGAGAAGACTCTTGAGAGTCCCTTGGACTGCAAGGAGATCCAACCATTTCATCCTAAAGGAGACCAGGCCTGGGTGTTCATTGGAAGGACTGATGCTGAGGCTGAAACTCCAATACTTGGGCCACCTGATGTGAAGAGCTGACTCATTGGAAAAGACCCTGATGCTGGGAAAGTCTGAGGCAGGAGAAGAAGGGGACAACAGAGGATGAGATGGTTGGGTGGCATCATTGACTCAATTGACAAGGGTTTGGGTGGACTCCACGAGTTGGTGATGGACAGAAAGGCCTGGCATGCTGCGCTTCATGGGGTCCCAAAGAATCGGACACGACTGAGCGACTGAACTGAACTGAAGCACAAACATATCGGCCCATGAAATAAATTCAAGATGGAAACATAAAAAATGTTAATTGTGTTTATCTCGAAAGAGGTCGTAGGTGTGTATTATTTACCACAGCTTTCTGTATTATTTTTTCTATTCTATGTATATTCTGGCATATTTTTTAAGCAAAAAATTACAATGATTTATCATGCTTAGTCAACATGTAATATTATAAACATTTAGTCTGTACAGGCATTATGTATGGCTTTTATATGCATATTTTCACAATTGTGAAATATAAACAATTTTGCATCACATTTTAGGGCTTTCCCAATGGCACTACTGGGAAAGAACCTGCTTGCCAGTGCAGGAGAGCTAAGAGACACAGATTCAATCCCTGGGTGAGGAAGACTCCCTGGAGGAGGGCATGGCAACCCACTCCAGTACTCCTGCTTGGAAGATCCCATGGACAAAGGAGCCTGGCTGACTATGGTCCATAGGGTCACAAAGATTCAGACACGACTGAAGCAACTTAGCACACGCTATCACATTTTATAGCTGAGTAAAGTAAGTTAAAGAAGATAATATTTACATGGAATAATATTTGTCCTTTTAGAAAGTTGGCTGAAGTTTCAATGCAAAGTATTGGTATCTAATGAAAACATAAAGTAAAATTATATGTAAAATATTCAACAGGATGCTGGGTTTTTCATATTTCCATAAAAATCATTTCTTTTTTAAAAGTCAAGTTTGTTATAACAAGAAAAAAGCTCTTCATGAATCAACAGCAAGATGACATAAAAAATAATTGCTTATCAATATAGGATAGAGAACATTAGAGGGAGAAATGATCATTTATGAAAGAAAGAATGGCAGGAGAGGTCCAGTTTTTGTGTTACTGTATATGATGGATGAGTTAATTCCTCTGACTAATGAACCAAGTACTTCTCTTGGCCAGAACTAATGAACTAGGATGTTTTGCAGACTCAATATTGTAAAGTATCCTCTCCTCTGAAATAGACATGGGCCTTGATGACAGCTATCATATGTTAAATAATGATCATGGTGGAACCTTCCCTGAAGTCTCTCGTCTTTTTCTCCTTTTTTCTTCAAGGTGTTTGAAAGCTCGTGGATGGAGGATATTAATGAAATATTACTAGCAGACCACTAGAGATTACCTAGTTTCAGAAGCATGAGATTTCTTTGTCATTTGGTGGATCATTATTAAAATTAGGAATGCAGCGTGACAATGTTATTTATGTAATTTGACTCTATATAAATGATGGTAATATTATATGGCATGCTCTTCTATATAAAGGAGAAAGCAGAATTGTAGACTAATCCCAAAGGATAAAGTCTCTGAGAAATATGGAAGTGGAAGGGATATCAGGACATCTGATGAATGTGACACGATTTGAAACTTAAACATGATTCACAAATTTTTCTCAGCACTCACAGGGGGCATTTCAATATCACAGAAACCTGGACAAGGAATGTCCCTTTTGTCAATATTGTGTTTTATTATCCATGCATAATCTTTCTGCTACTGGAATAGCCAAAAGAGGATAAGCAATGCTACTAATAAAACTTTTATTGATTTATTATTGTTTATTTACATTATCTAGGTTTCAGAAAATTGTCCTGCTTTAAACTGCTGCTAAAACTTGTGTGTCAAATTCCAAAAGATCTCCTATATATTTGCATTTGATATCATAAGGCAGCTGGTCAAAAAAAAAAAGAAAAAATAATCAGAGGATTTAGTGCATAAAGTGCAACAGAGTGAAGTGTTTAGAACAACAATTTCTGATTATTTCTCAGCATATGCAAATATTCCTTCCCAGCTGAAAGAATAAAGAATTACCTAATAAATACAGAACTTGTGTGCTTGGCATTCTTCTTAAATTTTATAAACAATAACTCATGTAATCCTCAAAAAATCTCATTAAGAATTTCTAAATTGTGGTGCCCATTTTAACGATGAGAAAATAAGATACCAACAGAGATTGATAAATTTGCCATTATACAGTTGGAAGTGGCTGATCAGGATTCAGTTCAGTCACTCAGTCCTGTCTAACTCTTTGCAATCCCATGGACTGCAGCATACCAGGCTTCACTGTCCGTTACCAATTCCCGGAGTATACTCAAACTCATGTCCATTGAGTCGGTGATGCCATCTAATCATCTCATCCTCTGTTGTCGCCTTCTCCTCCCACCTTCAATCTTTCCCAGCATCAGAGTCTTTTCCAGTGAGCCAATTCTTTGCATTAGGTGGCCAAAATATTGGAGTTTCAGCTTCAGCATCAGTCCTTCCAATGAATATTCAGTACTGATTTCCTTTAGGATGACCTGGTTGGATCTTCTTGCCATCCAAGAGGATCTCGAGAGCCCTTTCCAACACCACAGTTCAAAAGCATCAACTCTTCGGTGCTCAGCTTTCTTCATAGTCCAACTCTCACATCCATACATGACCACTGGAAAAACCATAGCCTTGATTAAACAACCTTTGTTGGCAAAGTAATGTCTCTGCTTTTTAATATGCTGTCTAGGTTAATCATAGCTTTTCTTCCAAGGAGCAAGCATCTTTTAATTTCATGGCTGCAGTTACCATCACAAACAAAGGTGGTTTATCTAAACAAACATGTTTTAGCTTAATACCCATTACCTGGTAAGAAGTGTTCCCAGAGGTGAGCCATTATGGATAATTTAAACTGGTAGGCAGAGAAACCAAAGACCAAATTGCCAATATCTGTTGGAGCATAGGGAAAGCAAGAGTTCCAGAAAAAAAATCTACTTTTGCTTTATTGACTATGTCAAAGCCTTTGACTGTGTGGATCACAATAAACTGTGGAAAATTCTTAAAGAGGTGGGAATACCAGACAGACCACCTTACTTGCCTCCTGAGAAACCTGTATGAAGGTCAAGAAGCAACAGTTGGAACCAGACATGGAACAATGAACTGGTTCCAAATTGGGAAAGGAGTATGTCAGGGCTGTATATTATCACCCTGTTTATTTGACAAATGTGGAGTTCATCAGGCAAAATGTCAGGCTAGATGAAGCATAAGCTGGAATCAAGATTGCTGGGAGAAATGTCAATATCCTCAGATACGCAGATGACACCACCC
Organism: Capricornis sumatraensis; assembly: GCF_032405125.1. NCBI lineage: Eukaryota > Metazoa > Chordata > Mammalia > Artiodactyla > Bovidae > Capricornis > Capricornis sumatraensis. Next base: position 103,849,233 of record NC_091077.1, on the reverse strand, counting down.
TTATGGCAGAAAGCAAAGAGGAGCTGAAGAGCCTCCTGATGAAAGTGAAAGAGGAGAATGAAAATGTTGAATTGAAACTCAGCATTCAAAAACAAAGATCATGGCATCTGGTCCCATCACTTCATGGCAAATAGATGGGGAAACAATGGAAACAATGATAGACTTTATTTTTCTGGGCTCCAAAATCACTGCAGATGGTGATTTGCAGCCATGAAATTAAAAGACACTTGCTCCTTGGAAGAAAAGTTATGACCAACCTAGACAGCACACTAAAAAGCAAAGACATTACTTTGCCAACAAAGTTCCATCTAGTCAAAGCTATGGTTTTTCCAGTGGTCATGTGTGGATGTGAGAGTTGGACTATAAAGAAATCTGAGTGCCAAAGAATTGATGCTTTTGAACTGTGGCGTTGGAGAAGACTCTTGAGAGTCCCTTGGACTGCAAGGAGTTCCAGCCAGTCCATCCTAAAGGAAATCAGTCCTGAATATTCATTGGAAGGGCTGATGCTGAAGCTGGAATTGCAATACTTTGGCCACCCGATGTGAAGAACTGACTCATTTGAAAAGCCCCTGATGCTGGGAAAGATTGAAGGTGGGAGGAGAAGGGGTAGACAGAAGATGAGATGGTTGGATGGCATCACTAACTGGATGGACATGAGTTTGAGCAAGCTCCGGGTGTTGGTAATGGACAGGGAAGCCTGGCTTGCTGCAGTCCTTGCTGGTGCACAGAGTGGGACAAAACTGAGTGACTGAACTGAGTGCAGCTGTCACTGATCAGAGTTACAGCCATGCAATATGGCTTCAAAGTCATTGCTGTTAATCATTAGTCTTTGGTGTTGTCCCTCTGGGTTTAATAACATCCTAATCAAATCAAGTACTGGCAGAATATCCTGGATTTCAACCCCAATCCTATCATTTACTAGCAAACACTGGGTAAGTTCCTTTAGTTTCTATTAGTCCCAGTTTCTCTGTGCATAAAATACACATCATGGCATTGATCTCATTAACATGTTATATGGATAAATGGGATAATGTAGGGACTCTGTTTTTCTTCTCTTCTTTTTTTCTTTTTTTATCCTCCAGTTTTGGAAGAATTGGAAGAAAGGAAAATGGAAACTGAAATCCTGTCACCTAGATCTCCCCCACCCTCCCACCCCACCCATATCTCAACCTGCCATTGTTCTTGTTTCATTGATTATCAGATATTTCCCTTAATTGGAATACTCTTAAAGTGGTGAGCCTGTCTATCTTTCTGGCTTCCCAGGTTGTACTAGTGGTGAAGAACTCACCTGCCATTGCAGGAGACATAAGAGGGCTGGATTCAATCCTTGGATCCGGGAGATGCCCCGGAGGAGGGCATGGCAACCCACTCCAGTATTCTTGCCTGGAGAATCCCATGGACAGAGGAGCCTGGCGGGCTGCAATCCATAGCGTCTTCAAAGAGTCAGGCGTGACTGAAGAGATTTAGCATGCACGCACATCTATTTTTCAGAGAGTTGACAGAATAGCGTCTTTAGTTAATATGACATAGAATAATTGCAATAAATAAGAATCTAAGCAGAAAACTATTATTCTGGGATCACTACACAGGAGTAAGCCGAGGTGGGAATTAAGATGCCATTACCAACACATGTTCAAACACTGCCACCTGATTCCTATGCTTGGAGCTGATTTGTCAGGTTTTTGGCTGTCCTCTAGGAAAACTGAGGAGCTACCACCTACATTTTTTCTTTGGACAATCTCCCCCACTTACGTATGAAACAGAATAATTAAAATGATCAAGGCAGTAATTTCCCCACCCTCTCAGATCTGTCAGGATGCTCTCAGCCTTGTAGACAAATAAGGGAAGAGCATTCTGATTTTCTACATTCTTCCCAATTGTCTTTCACTTTTTAGTTTCCCTGGTGGCTTAGAGGGTAAAGCGTGTCTGCCTGTGATGTGGGAGACCTGGGTTTGATTCTTCGGTTGGGAAGATACCCTGCAGGAGGAAATGGCAACCCACTCCAGTACTCTTGCTTGGAAAATCCCATGGATGGAGAAGCCTGTTATAGTCTATTGTAGGCTACAGTCTATGGGGTTGCAAAGAGTTGGACACGACTAAGCGACTTCACTTTCCCTTCACTTTTTAGTTTCATCTCAATACTCACCTATTTTCTTAGTAATCAATGAATCTCTCTCATTTCTGAGCAAAATTCAGAAATTGCTAAGTTAGTTTCATCTTTTATCTATCCTATATTGGCTTTCTGGACCGATTCTCAATTGATTATACATTCTCTACTGTTGATTTAACATTGTGCCTTCTCTTTTAATAAACTAGTCTCTTCAAAATGCTTTTTTTTTTCTTTTTAAGAAAAACACGTTTCACTAACTTATATCAGTTGTAACCAGGAGTTTTAATAATTTATCTCCTAGTTACAGGCAAGACCGTCTTCTTTATGTGTTCTCTCTCCAATTTGTTACGCTTCCTATCACTATTCATCTATTTTATTGATACATTTTCTTCATTATTTCTTAAAGACAATACATCCTTGGTCTCTAACTGATGACATATTTAGAAAATTTATCCTGTTGTTTTATTGTCTTGTGTGTTTCTTCCTTCACAAGATAGGGTGAATTGGGTGGTTTTAAAAAAATTGTATTCTTACCTTGCCCAATCCTATAGTGTTTTATCCTGTTTCAAGAAACACTGACACAGCTGATTTACATGTTTCATAAGTCTTGTTCTTTTCCTGATCATTCTCTATTCTTCTCTACTCTTCAGGTAAACCACATCAGTATACAGATTGCCCTAATTATTTGTACACTTGCATTTCCTCTCTGTCACTCTCTTAAAACAATAGCACATATATTTCTTTTCTTAATATATTTATATATAAGGCATATCAAATTGATAATAGCTGTTTTTAATTTTAGAATTTTCATTTGATTACTATTGTGATGCTTAAAATTAATAAAGTAGTAAAATTCTCCATTATTTTTAGATAGGCCTAACTTGTATTCATTTTCTACTGTGAGTTTTATAGCATTTTTTACCAACCTTCATGTGAAATGCTTACCTATAAAATTCATTAAAGTAACATTCAAAAATAGCATGAAATCAAATGTAATTAACTTGACAAGTTGCTGGTTAGATATGTACACTCATTCTGGTCATTCTTTAGCTATAAATTGTAAGTTACAATTATTATAAAAGTTATTTTATAATTAGTAATAAGCAACATTGAGTCAAACATCAGAGTTTTTAGGAGACTCTGTCCACCTCTCAATTATTTACCTGCATGGACATTGTCTTCTATTTGAGTACGAAAAAAGATTTCAGTACTCTAATCACTGGAGAACATTTTATTCATTATGTGACTCTTTGGTGCACATATAATCAAGTGTTTTTCTAAAGATGGTCAGGTATATGTGGGTTGCCCTATCAGTGATTTAACCACAATTGTATAATTAATCACGGCTTCCCACATGGCCAGTGGTAAACAATCTGCCTGCCATACAGGCGATCTGAGTTCAATCCATGAGTTGGGGAAATCCCCCAGAGAAGGAAACGCGGGGTCTCAAAGAGTCTGACAGGACTTCCGCAACTGAGTGTACAACACTATAATTAATCCTGTTTTGCACTGATGTTAATATATGAATGTCCTATTTTTAACTATAGGGCATCGGTAATAATAGTGTTTAAAATTCAAATATTTTGTTTTACTGTTCTACTGTATGACATTCTTTGATAACTTCACAATTTTTTCATTAAAAGAAGTAACACAGCTATCATAAAAACAGTCCCTCTGTGAGTGCTATGAGAAAATAAATGTGTTTAATTGATCAGTAAATTAATGACCACTCATTTTCTGCAAAGAATATCTCAGGTAAGAAAAAAAGCAAAAGACAACAACCAGCAGAAAAGCAATTTGTGCAGCTCTGTGAGTCTGTTTACCTCCCTGTAATACAGATACCTCACTGTAATTCCTTTCCTAGGCACTAAGATCACACTCGTTATGGCCTCTTAGGTATGCTTCGATGTTTTGCTGAGTGACTACTTTGTAGAAAATCCTTCTTTTATTCTTGAACAAACAAACCTTAAACTAGTCAAACCCAATCACACTTTTTATATTTTCCCATAATAGGCTTTAACGCTCTTTCTGCCAGAGCCTTCAAGAGACAGCTGGGTTCTCCAGGTATTTTTTCCTCATTCACATTTAAATTAATGAATTTTGTTGTTTAGTCACTAAGTCATGCCCAACTCTTGAGACCCCCATGGACTGTAGCCTGCCAGGCTCCTCTGTCCATGGGATTTCCCAGACAAGAATACTGGTGTGGGTTGCCATTTCCTTCTCCAGGGAATCTTCCTGATCCAAGCACTGAATCAGGGCCTCCTGCATTGCAAGTGGATTCTTTAACAACTAAGCCACCTACTGCTACTGTACTGCTAAGTCACATCAGTCGTGTCAGACTCTGTGTGACCCCGTCCCTGGGATTCTCCAGGCAAGAACACTGGAGTAGGTTGCCATCTCCTTCTCCAGTGCAGGAAAGTGAAAAGTGAAAGTGAAGTCATTCAGTTGTGTCCGACACTTCGCGACCCTGTGGACTGCAGCCCACCAGGCTCCTCTGTCCATGGGATTTCCCAGGCAAGAGTACTGGAGTGGGGTGCCATTGCCTTGGGAAGCCCAAATTAATAAATAAGTTTCTTTAAAAGTCAATAGTAAATTTTCCTCTCATTAGTACATCTCTTCTCACCTATTCTGGAATTTGGGATCTGTAATTGCAAAAACAAACTCATCACCAAAGTAGTCATGTCAGTAAACATTTTGATACTTTGAGTCATATCTAGGTGCAGGTGTTACATATAAGATCAAACCTAAAATTATCTTAGTTGTCTCAGTCCTGGATGGCTTTCTCTTTTCTTTAACTATTATAATACAAAAGAATCCATTGGTAATAAAATTTTTTTAACAAAGTTATTAGTGGAAAGATGATATGAATTAATCATTTTTATAACTCCTATCTTCTTAGTCTCTTTACATTGCTGCAAGCAATTATATAAGGAATTCTGGAATTCCTATTCTCTGGAACACTGAATAGGTAAAAGATTATAAAATCTATAGGAAATGGAGCATTGAGAGATAGATAAGAGTTGGTAAAGTAATCAGGTAGTTAGCAAAACACAAAGGAAATACTGTTCAAATTAATTAGTAATTTTCAGAAAGTAGTAATTTATGGATATAATTTTCATCATAACTAGGATGAATCAACTAAGGAAAATCATCTAAATATTTATTTTAAGTTTATCAAATCAGAGAATGAAGTGAATTTGAAAGAAAAAGACGACCTTATGAAATGGGCAAACTACAGCTTAATAACTGGTTTTTTTTTAACCATGTGTAGGTTAAGAATGATATTTGTATTTGCAAATAGTTTAAAGGAACAATATTTTGTCACTTCTGAAAGTTAATGAAGCTTAAATCGATTGATCATATATGTTTAGGTTTCTTTCTGGACTCTGAATTCTACTCTATTGATCCGTATGTGTATCTTATACTAATATCACATTATTTTGATTACTGAAGCTTAATAGTAAGATTTAATATGTATATGAATATCTTCCAGTATTTTTTATCATTTTTTAAAATATTGGTTGGCTCTCCAGGCCCCTTTGGTTCTGTATGAATTTGAGGACTAACTTTTCAATTTCTGATACAGTTGTTAGTCCAGAGTGAGCAATAGGGATCAGGTAAGGATGGGAGTGAGTTTTCATCCAAATACTCTATTGTCACTTTTTCAGTTTTGTTCACCACCAAATGTAAAATGTGAATACTCACATACTTCTAAAGCTATGCTTGTACATACAGTTACTAAATATTCAATATCCAACCAGTTGGAAAGGTAAGTGGGAAGGTATTGTATAGAAATAGGAGATTTAAAAAAAAAAAAGGACTATTATGGGATTATATGAAATCATGTGTGTGAAACCTTTGAAAATTGTAAAGCATCATAGAATTTAAAGAATCTTTCATTCAATTAAAAATATATGCATGGTTCCCTAGAGAATCTGATGGAGTTTGAAGTTCTTTCTGAACAACATACTGTTGGAAGGATCATCGCTCCACCCAGCATAAGGTGTCAGTATAAAGGGACTTCCTCCTATCCCTCTGCGTCCTCACTGTTACACGTGACTCCTAGCAGTGTACCCTCCGAATGGGTAGAGTGGGCAGGGAACTGGTTAGTGTGTAAGGGAAAGGGTTAGGAATGATGTTTCTCACGTAAGACTATTGCTCTCATAGCTGGGAGACAACCTTTAAGATCTTAGATTTTTTTTAATCTAAATACTTACACTGAATATGATATAAAATGTTCCTTCCTTTGAGATGGCTCAGTTTTGCTTTAGAGGAGGAAGAACATGAGAGAATGATTTAGAAAGGGCTTCGTTCTTAATGGTGGAATTCTGAGAAGCCTCCACTCATGGGCTATAATTTCCAGATAGTTTTCCAATGGAATGAAGGTGATAACATTTTATTTAAAAAAATATCTATTTTATGGTTATTTTCATGGGAAAGTTGAGAATGTTATACTATGCATGTTTACACTGCTAACATACTAAGTAAAAAGCACATAAATATTTTGTTTCTTGGGTATGGGAAGCAACATGTGAAACATGAATATTGCTATTCAATTAGTTATTAGATATTATTCAAAAGTTGAAATGGTTGAATAAAATTTATTGATTTGAATATATGTAGGACAATTTCCAGGTACTATGATTATGTAGAATAATCAATTAGCTAAGCAATATTTTCATGTTGAATTATAATATTTTAGTCTGTTGAAAATTAAACTTATAAATCTCTTCTTTTAAATAAAGATATCACTGGGCTTTAAAACTATTGTTATCCTGAGTAGATTCTTATAGGGAAAAAAAAAATATTCTTTTATTTCATTTCAAATAATTATCATATTTAGAAACAGAAATGGGGGTAAATAAAACTAAAGAAAAGGGTTGGCTTATATATTACAGAGGAAAATATCTGATTTAAAAGTATACCTTAAAGAAGTCACAAAATGATGGCTTGGAGGATTATGTTTTTCTTTTTTTAATAGACAAAGATAAGAAGTATAATCAAAGATAAGGTCATCATATTCAAACATAAAAATTATTCTATCACTCAAAATCATCATATCCAAACAATTAGATAAGATTATTCTATAATTCAAAAGACCTCATTTTTCCACAGCTCAAATTATTAATACTTTTTTCTTAAATTTTATTGCAAAAATAAGTTTATTCAGGTATTACAAATTTGCTTTATTCCATTTAAAATTTACATATTTTAGTTCATCCTGTAGTGATTGTATTTGAAATGTCCAGTGTTAGCATTTTATTTTAAAATGATGTCAAATACTAGGTGCTCCTATTCTCTGAGTGAACATAAGTAAAAAACAGTAAGCCTAGGCATGAGATTCTTATAGCTTTGAAAAACTCTCCCACATTGAGGGAGGGTTTATTCCTAGGTATTTTATTTTTGTTGCAATGGTGAATGGGATTTTTTCATTAATTTTTCTTTCTGAATGTTTATTATTAATGTATAGGAAAGCCTGCTGGCTGCACGGGTGCAGGAGGGCCAAGAGGAGCTACTCCATGTTCAAGGTCAGGAGGGGTGACCTCATCCAAGGTAAGGAGCAGTGGCCACGCTTTCCTGGAGCAGCCATGAAGAGATACCCCACGTCCAAGGTAAGAGAAATCCAAGTAAGATGGTAAGTGCTGCGACAGGGCATCAAGAGGGCAGACACACTGAAACCATAATCACAGAAAACTAGCCAATCTGATCACACGGACCACAGCCATGCCCTGTGGGGCCATCCAAGATGGACAAGTCATGTGGAGAGGTCTGACAGAATGTGGTCCACTGGAGAAGGGAATGGCAAACCACTTCAGTATTCTTTCCTTGAGGACCCCATGAACAGTATGAAAGGGCAAAATGATAGGATACTGAAAGAGGAACACCCCAGGTCAGTAGATGCCCAATATGCTACAGGAGATCAGTGGAGAAATAACTCCAGAAAGAATGAAGGGATGGAGCCCAAGCAAAAACAATATCCAGTTGTGGATGTGACTGGTTATAGAAGCAAGGTCTGATGCTGTAAAGAGCAATATTGCATAGGAACCTGGAATGTCAGGTCCATGAATCAAGGCAAATTGGAAGTGGTCAAACAGGAGATGGCAAGGGTGAACGTCTACACTCTAAGAATCAGTGGACTAAAATGGACTGGGATGGGTGAATTTAACTCAGATGACCATTATATCTACCATTGTGGGCAGAAATCCCTTAGAAGAAATGGAGTAGCCATCATGGTCAACAAAAGAGTCCGAAATGCAGTACTTGGATGCAATCTCAAAGATGGCAGATTGATCTCTGTTCATTTCCAAGGCAAACCATTCACTATCATGGAGATCCAAGCCTATGCCCCAACCAGTAATGCTGAAGAAGCTGAAGTTGAACAGTTCTATGAAGATCTACAAGACCTTTCAGAACTAAAACCCCCAAAATATGTCCTTTTCATTATAGGGGACTGGAATGCAAAAGAAGGAAGTCAGGAAACACCTGGGCTAACAGGCAAATTTGGCCTTGGAATACAGAGTGAAGCAGAGCAAAGGCTAATAGAGTTTTGCCAAGAGAACGCACTGGTCATAGCAAACACCGTCTTCCAACAACACAAGAGAAGACTCTACACATGGACATCAGTGATCAATGCAAGGAAATAGAGGAAAACAAAAGAATGGGAAAGACTAGAGATTGCTTCAAGAAAATTAGAGATACCAAAGGAATATTTCATGCAAATAAGGGCTCAATAAAGGACAGAAATGGTATGCACCTAACAGAAGCAGAAGCTATTAAGAGGTGGCAAGAATACACAGAACTGTACAAAAAAGATCTTCATGACCCAGATAATCACAATGATGTGATCACTCACCTAAAGCCAGACATCCTGGAATGCGAAGTCAAGTGGGCCTTAGAAATCATCACTATGAACAAAGCTAGTGGAGGGGATGGAATTCCAGTTGAGCTATTTCAAATCCTGAAAGATGATGCTATGAAAGTGCTGCATTCAATATGCCAGCAAATTTGGAAAACTCAGCAGTGGCCGCAGGACTGGAAAAGGTCAGTTTTCTTTCCAATCCCAAAGAAAGGCAATGCCAAAAAATGCTCAAACTACCACACAATTGCACTCATCTCACATGGTAGTAAAGTAATGCTCAAAATTTTCCAAGCCAGGCTTCAGCAATACGTGAACCATGAACTCCCTGATGTTCAAGCTGGTTTTAGAAAAGGCAGAGGATCCAGAGATCAAATTGCCAACATCCACTGGATCATCGAAAAAGCAAGAGAGTTCCAGAAAACCATCTATTTCTGCTTTATTGACTATGCCGAAGTCTTTGACTGTGTGAATCACAATAAACTGTGGAAAATTCTGAAAGAGATGGGAATACCAGACCACCTGACCTGCCTCTTGAGAAACCTATATGGAAGCAACAGTTAGTACTGGATATGGAACAACAGACTGGTTCCAAAAAGGAAAAGGAGTACATCAAGACTGCATATTGTCACCCTGCGTATTTAACTTCTATGCAGAGTACATCATGAGAAACGCTGGACTTGAAGAAACACAGACTGGAATCAAGATTCCCAGGAGAAATACCAATAACCTCAGATATGCAGATGACACCACCCTTATGTCAGAGAGTGAAGAGGAACTAAAAAGCCTCTTGATGAAATGAAAGTGGAGAGTGAAAAAGTTGGCTTAAAGCTCAACATTCAGAAAACGAAGATCATGGCATCTGGTTCCATCACTTCATGGGAAATAGATGGGGAAACAGTAGAAACAGTGTTAGACTTTATTTCTTTGGGCTCCAAAATCACTGCAGATGGTGACTGCAGCCATGAAATTAAAAGATGCTTACTCCTTGGCAGGAAAGTTATGACCAACCTAGATAGTGTATTCAAAAGCAGAGATATTACTTTGCCAACAAATGTCTGTCTAGTCAAGGCTATGGTTTTTCCAGTAGTCATGTATGGATGTGAGAGTTGGACTGTGAAGATAGCTGAGCGCTGAATTGCTGCTTTTGAACTGTGGTGTTGGAGAAGACTCGAGAGTCCCTTGGACTGCAAGGAGATCCAACCAGTCCATCCTAAAGGAGATGAGTCCTAGGTGTTCATTGGAAAGATCGATGCTGAGGCTGAAACTCCAATTCTTTGGCCACCTCATGAGAAGTTTTGTCTCATTTGAAAAGACTCTGATGCTGGGAGGGATTGGGGGCAGGAGGAGAAGGGGACGACAGAGGATGAGATGGTGGGATGGCATCACCGACTCAATGGACATGAGTTTGGGTGAACTCCAGGAGTTGGTGATGGACAGGGAGGCCTGGCTTGCTGCAGTTCATGGGGTGGCAAAGAGTCAGACATGACTGAGCGACTGAACTGAACTGACAGGAATACAAATGATTTCTTCGTTTTAATTTTGCATCCTGTGACTTTACTGTATTAACTGATTAACTCAAGTAATTTTCTGGTAGCATTCTTAGGGCTTTCTATGTGTAGTATTCTGGCTCCCCATGTGGCGCTAGTGGTAAAGAACCCTGCTGCCAAAGCAGGAGACATAAGAGATGTGGGTTTGATCCCTGGGTTGGGAAGATCCCCTGGAACAGGAAATGGCAACCCACTCCAGTATCCTTGCCTGGAGAATCCCATGGACAGAGAAACTTGGTGGGCTACAGTCCATAGGGTCGCTAAGAGTTGGACATGACTCAAGCAGCTTAGGACAACACACATGTATAATATCATGTCATCTGCAAACAGTGAGTTTTACTTCTTCTTTTTCAATCTAAATTCCTTGCATTTATATTTCTTCTATGATGCCATTGCTAGGACTTTAAAAAAAAAAACTGTATTGAATAATAACGGTGAGAGTGGGAACCCTTGTCTTGTTTTTGATCTTGGAGGAAATGCTTTCCATTTTTCACCATTGAGAATAATATTTACTGTGGGTTTGTCATATATGGTATGTTGAGGTCATCATCATCATCGTTTAGTTGTGTCCGACTCTTGCAACCCCGTGGATGTGGAAGTTGGATGGGCAAGAATACTGGAGTGGGTTGTTATTTCCTTCTCCAGGGGGACTTTCCAACCCAGGAATCAAACCCAGGTCTCCTGCATTGCAGGCAGATTCTTTACTGAATGAGCTTTGAGGGAAGCCCTATGTTGAGGTAGGGTCCTTCTTTATCCATTTTCTGGGTGTTGAACTTTGTCAAAGCTTTTTCTTAATAAATATTTTACATATATGCATACATATGCACAGGTATCTTACTTTATGTTGCTAGTTTAGATGATATTTTTAAATTTGTGTTTGCAGCTTTGTATTTCTATTACATTTAATCCTATTGAACTCTGTGTAGGAATCAAGTTCTTTTTTTGTTTGTTTATTTAGTTATCTGGTGACTGAAAAATGAAAATTTCTTTCTTTTAGCCTTTAAATATCCTTTATTTATCCTGCTTTATTTTACTACCCATAATTCTTACCTATACTGAATACAATAGTACCAGCGAATGTGAATGCATATTTTGTTAACTTTTTAAAGGAATACTATCTGTTTTACTATTAATATGATGCTTGGACACATTATAGAAAAATAGACTTTATCTTTTAAAGAAGTTCTCTTGTAGTTTTAGTGTATCAATGCACATTG